>NC_091686.1:107400000-108025000 GCF_041296265.1 Equus caballus
GATTAGTACCAAGAGAGCTCAAGTGAGAAACAGAGCCCCAGGGCAGAAAGCACAAGACAAGAGGGGCTTAGAATGCCCACAAAAGAATGTAGACAAGACTAGCTCAAAAGGGACATGAGATTGTTGCTTACATTGGGTAAACACTGTCACAAGCTTATTAGTGAAAAGGAAGCAGAAGCTGACATAAGGACCCTTGGAGACACCCTGTATGGCTCAGTGTGTGTATGGAATAAACTGCATACAGTTCCCACCATACGGATGTGTTCAGTCATCTTCATTAAAGCTTTTTCTTTATGAGGTCTTAAGTTGACATACCTATCTGAATAATACTATCTGTAGATAATATAAATAGATATATACCTGGAAATGATGAACTCCACTTGAAGATGGAAATCAAGATTTTGATGCTCACTGTCTGTAAAACAGGGAATTGACCTTCTAGAACTTTCTGATAAGGCCGTGTCCTGTGGTCGTATCCAAGAAGACCTTCAAGAGTGATCCTTCTGCTTATATTCCCAGATTTGCTTTTGTATTCCTGTCCATGGCATAGAGTATTAACACTGATATTCTGATTCTACTCTATCACATGACCTAGTCATATAGTAATGTGAGGCTTGAGTCTCCCAGCCCTATGACTGACTGTGCACAATTTTTGGCTGTGTCTGGGGACAAAGGTTTTAGATCCCAGGCCATTCTTGTGACCTCACTGTGACTCATGCTCACCAGCATTTTCCACCATGAGTTTGTGACATCGTGATGATATATGTAACAGATCTTTCAGAAAAGACTTCCATATACAGGAGTGGTGTCTTTGCCATCCTTCATGAATTAAAAATGTCTGTAAGAGGAAGCTTTGAAAATTATAAAAAGGTTGTTTTCATTTGTTAAATTCCAAAAGCACCTCTGACACAAATTTCCATGCCTTCACCATACCGTAAGAAGAGAGGAAATAAATATCAGAAATATCACAAATACCAGGTTTTCTTCTTTGTGAAACAACAGCCCAGAGAGTATAAGTGGATCGTGTAAGGTGCACAGCTGGTCAATTCCAGAAGGGATAGAGAGCTCATGTTCCTAACCTAACCTGGAAGCACCTCAGCCCTTAAACCATTACAATATTCTTCTACATAAAATTAGCTCTCAAAGATGCAGTCTAATAACTTTCCTAAATTTTTTTATGTTGGAAGAGTATATATTTGAAATGCCATCTGCGGTCATGGTTATGTGGTTTTAAAAAGCACTGTACTGTTCCCTATACTGCAGTTATGGCCATCAAAATCATTGTTGAAACATCAGCTGAGTTTGACAATATCCATATTAGAGGTTTTCAATGGAAACTTGGAAGCCCAGTCATTTCAGAGTGAAAAACCTGGCATTCTAGCCCCAGAGAGCTGAAGGAGCTTTTGTGTTATCAGCTGGGTCACCTATTTATAACTTTTATGATCAAGAGATAGTTGTGAGACCACATTAAATACCCAGCATTGAACATTTGCTAAAGGAATACTATTGGTGATTTGAAGCAGGTGGGGAGATGTAAATGTCCTCAAATCCCAATTCAGCCTTCAGAGAACCCTGTGCAAGTGTCCAACTGTGCTGGCTCTAGAGTCAAGAGTCCACGTGGTTCAGTCAAACATGGCTGCACAGCTGGCAGTTATATTTTTATCCAAGTCTTGGAGCAAAGTATTAGGAATAGACATCAGTCCTCTTTGATCATTGTTCAAGGAAGCTGTATTAGTTTCCTATGGCTACAGTAACAAAGAAAGCAAAACAACCTGGGTGACTTAAAACAACAGAAATTTATTGTCTCACGGTTCTGGAGGCTAGAATTGTAAAGTCAAAGAAGTCTGAAATTCTAGGGGGATCTTTGGCCTTTCTCATCTCATAGATGCAACACTCCAGTAACAGAGCCATCTCCTCCCTGTGTGTCTTCACATCATCTTCCCTCTATCCATGTCCAAATTTCCCCTTTTTATAAGGACACCAGTCATATTGGATTAAGGCCCATCCTAATGACCTCATTTTGACTTATTTCCAAATAAGGTCACATTTTTAGGTACTAGGGGTTAGGATTTCAACATATCTTGTTTGGAGGACACAATTCAACCCATAACAGAAGCCTAAAAATACCAAACCTCCAAGGAAAAACACAGTTCCAAAAATATGATGGCTTTTGATTTTCATTCATAGGAGAAAAAAACTTAGGTTATGCTTTCTTAAAAGCTCTCATTTCAGATCAATGATCTGAATCAGAATTCCAAAGCAAATAATTGATTTTGGAAAATCAAGTCTAGAAAGACAGAAAATTCTGTGCCACTCTAAACTCATCCCTCTTCTCTGATCCCATAGCTCTTTGAATATACCACTCGTGATATTTCTCATTTTGTTGCCAGTATCTTAACACATTTATGACTCTTCCACTGGACTGTGAGGTTGTAGGTCAGAGACTATTTTACTTTTCTTTGAAACTCCAGTGCCTAGCAGAGTGCCTGGCACATGTTGGTCTCTTAAGAAATGGTTGTTGAATGAAGGAATGAATTGACAAAAAGTAGGGACAATACAATGTTCATGAAATAAAACCTTTGGAGCTCAGTACCCCTGGCTTTGGTCCCTAGGCTGTTACTCATGAGCTATGTGACCTTGGGCAAGTCACCTCACCTCTCTGTATCTAGTTTTATCATCTGAATGATGGAAATATTGAACTAAATGATTTCTAAGGTCCCTGAAGGTTCCCACATAGAACATTCTAAGTGATTTTCATGCCACTTGAAATAGATGACGGCACATATCAGACCTTGCCACAGCATTTTTATGTGCCCTTGTAACTGACTAATGCAGGAAGAGAAGTACAATGAAACACTAAAGACTCAAGCTGTCACTCGTACTTACAACCACCTGGCCCTCCAACCTCACCCACACGTCCCCTTTGACTCTCTTGACTGGGTTCAGATCTCTCACCTCCTAAGAAAGATCACATTGTTCACGTCCTTCCTTTGCTGTTTGCTCAGAAATTCCATGATCTAATTCTGATGTCCTTTTGGCCAGTTAGTTCTTCCAAAGGTGCATAGAACTCTCTATAAGTTATGGGTCATGACCCTCATTGTTCCTTTCAAATAGAAAAGAATACTGACTAGCATTTTTGTCGACAACCTGACTGTGCTCTCTCTCCTTTCCAAAATAGATCATGATTCAACAATTTAGTATGTCAGTCATTTCTGATGTTTTAGGCAAGGGGTATAAATATATCTGTGATGATAGAAGGATTTTCTAAAAGAAAATCTATTTCTGTGTTCAAGCTTAGTCCAACGGGCTCTGTATTAGCTTCTTATTATTTAGTATTTTCTCTCTCACTCTTATTCCCATCATCTGCTGGAAAATGACCTATTCCAGACTAGAGATGGAAGGTGGGAAAGGAAACAGGACTCTTTTTTTTAGAATTTCATGTAACACAAGAATAAAAGGCAACAATATATACTCTCCAGGTGCCTCAGTTTCCCATTGGCAAAATGAGTTCAATGATATTAGCCACCAATCTCAAAGACTTGTTGGGAGGATTGATTAGGTATGTAATTACCAAACCCTTTGATCTTGTCCAATATACATTAGGCAGTCAACTAACGATTTAGACGTCTATCTCTGGGTCTTCGAGAGCGCCAGCCTGGGATTCACTCACAGCCAGACAGCTGTATTTGATGGAGATTTAGTGCTTTTCATCGAAACTAAACTAAGAGTTAGTTATAAAGCCTAAGCTATAACCATATCTGGACATAAAAGGGATGTCATAAGTTGGTCATGAAAAGAGATTCATCTCTGGACCCTTAAGCCCTAGGACTAAAAGATATTTAAGCACTCTTTTAAAATAAGGCACCTACTACAATCACTCAAAAAATATGGAAGGTTATAAAACATGACTTAGGATAAACAAAAACATAGGGACACATCCTGATTTTTGGCATCAGGAAAAGTTACCTTGATATCCCTTTCCTGTTAGAGAATATCTTTTGGTAAGTTTCAGCTAAAAAGATTTTCTTGAAGACTTGTAAGTATTCCTTTTTCCTTTGTGGTGAGGAGGTTTGTATGTATATGAAGTAAGGTGGGAATTCTGGGTTTGTTTTCTGCAAAAAAAAAAAAAAAAAACCACACCCACGCTTGACTCCTTTAGGCTTGTGCCACCCGGAAGAGCTGGGTTGGCTTTGGTAGCAGATTTATGGGAGGAAATGAAGGAGTAGGACTCAATACCAGCTGGATGAGGTATGATCAAATTACTTAACCCTTCTTAGTTCAAAGTTATTTATCTGTAAGTGGAAACCATATTACCTGCTTTGCTACTTCAATGGATTTAGCTTTTTTGACCCAACTGTCATGGTTTCAGGTGTTTCTTTTATAGTTTTGCTTATGTGTCCTTCTTCCATCTTTTGCACACGATTTTTAGAATTTGGATGCATCAGAGGACTCCCTGTGTAGCCATGTTGGTTTCTATAACTGCCAGAGGTCGTATTTCCAGAATTACATTTTAAAGCTTGCTGTCATAACGTCTTGAGCCATCTCTCCTTTTATGAACTCTGGTCATAGGAGCATATCTTTTCTTTGTCTGAGTCTTTGTTAACTGGCTCATTGTAGGTCCTCTGTAACTCTGTTGAGTGAATAAAATCTGATTTCCTAAAGTATTCAACTATACCCAAAATCTCATTCCTTGGCTGTTAAAGCTCCCAGAAGCTTATTACATTCACTGTCTCCCAAGGTCCCCATCTCTTCTTCTTCACAAGAACGAAGTTCAGGGCAGAGATTTTCTGGTTAGCTTATTCCACCTTAAAATCAATGAAATTGGAGGTAAGGGAGTCAAAATTTATTAGATGATCTCATTGTCCAAGAATGGTATGCCCAATTATTGAAATCTTTCCTTCATTACTCAACCCCTTAGACCAGTGCTTCCTATACCTACCCACTTGTAAAAATTACCTAGAAAGATTGCTCCAAATAGATAACCAAGTCCTTTCCCAAACATGTTGAATCTGAATCTCCAGGGAGTTAAACTTAGACATGTGCATTTTTGTAGTTTCCCCAAGTGTCTCTGGTGCGTAGCCAGGTTTGAGACGCACTGCCTTAGAAAGTTGTCCTTTGAGCCTGAACAGAAAACCCTCCCAGGTTTTTCAACACAGAAACAATAGAGTCTCTCTCTTGAGGTGGTTAGGCAGATTTTCAAAAAGATTTTTCTTTGAATGAGTCTGTGCCTTTGTTTTAAAAAGAGTCAGATAGTGGGGGTTGAATTAGTTTTCCAGGGCTGTTAGAAAGCACCACAAACTGAGTAGTTTAAACAACAGAAATTTGTTGTCTCTCAATCTGGATGGTAGAAATCGAAAACTGAGACATCAGGCAGGGCCATTCTGCCTCTGCAGATTCTAAGGAGGAATCTGTTGCAGGCCTCAATCCTAACTTCCAGTAGCTTCTTGGCTTGTGGCAGCAGAACAACCTTTGCATGACGTTCTCCCTGTGTGCGTGCCTGTCTGTCTAGACAGCAAAAGGTACAAAAGATGAGAGCGGAAGGAGTTGCTTCATATGCTTGTGTGTTTTTTGCTTTCTCTGTAGCTGCCAGAGTAAAAATAGGAAATAGATTCCTGGCCATAAGGTAGAGAAAGGGCAAGATGGTACTCTCAGGAAATCAAAGGTCATGAGGGGAAGAAAATTTCTGTAGACAAGACACAACAAGAGGAACATCAGAAGACATGCTGACTGATGCATGAGAAATTTACAATATAATTGACAGGAAATTACAGCTTGAGCTGAAGCGACAAGTCATTAAATGAATATCAGAGAAAAGAAACCAAAAATGATATTCCTTGGAGACAAATAACCCAGTAGACACTACCAACAAACTGCTAACAAATGTGCACGTGGGAGAGAAAAAGAGCTTCAAAGCAGCATTTATGGTGATGAACAGTGACAAATGATGAAAGATGACTTCAACTAGAGAAAGAGACTGCAACATATTCCAAGGTGTTAGCATAGGAGAACACAAGACAATGCACCAAGAAAACCTGCCTAGAAGACAATGCAAGGGTGCATGGACCGAAACATGAGGGCGCAACCCGCTGAAACACTGGAGTATTTAATCAACTGTGTTCGATCGAGTCACCTTGAAAAAATTAATGAAATATTCTAATTTAAAATGCTGGCCTTGCACAATCTTAAACACCACCCAAGACCTGCTAATCAAATAGACTCTACTTTTTTCTTATAGCAAATGCACTTAAAAATAGTCTGAAAATTCAATCATATATAACTGATGAAAATCAAAGCAGATTCTATCTCTGGGAAATTAAAAATAGGTACTAAACTATACTGTTATGAACCATTGGTTTATCTTGTCCTTTTTTCGTATGCATACAATATCATTTTGCTAATCCAAAGCTCAAATTCTGGCCATGGTACATTTGTGAAACACAGCTGAGAACTGAAAAATAAATACACAAATCCACTGAGGAGTCAAAGGAGGTATCCCAGATGTGTCCCATTAAAGCTCATGTAGTTCCCTCCTGGGGAGATGCTCCGTTCCTCCCTCTGAAAGTGTATGCGCATGCTCTGCACATAGCTACAGTACGTATGATTATCTGGTTTCCAACTCCTGTTAGTGGAAGAGCAGGTGGTTGAAAGGATATAGTATATCAGTTCATGGTGACACGTTGATAGCTGCAGGAAGTGACAGCTGACAGCAAGTGAGAAATCATAGAAATGATAAAAATGAAGCAAGAACAAAAAGCACAGCAACGATCAAAAGTTGTTTAATAAAGGGAAACAGTCTTACTTGTCCCAATTATCGCAACAGCATCACTGAATTACAGCATGCTATCATAACAGATGAGTATAATGATGACCCCAAGCCATCAAGAAATAAATAAATTTGGTTCCAGATGCATCATTTAAGGTGGCAGGAAAATGTGCAATAAAGTTTTAGAAAGATCTTCATCCAAATGACTATTTTTTTAAGTTTTAGCGCTTAAAGTAATAAACTCTTACTATTCAAAAAAATCAGCTCTTAAAATGACTCATTCTTTGTGGTATTCATAAAATATCATCGTATTTCTGCAGTCCTGACCTGTCTCCTACGTTCTAGATCCAAATTTGAAAAAAGTTGCCAAACATCTCTGTTTATGTGTCCCATTGTTCTTCCCATTGCACATTTGAACTCAAACTATGATATCCAGCCTCAAAGCTTCTCCTTCCGTCGGCTGATTGCCACTATCCATGCAGTAGTCGAAGTCAGAACTTTCAAACTTATCCTTGATTATTCCTTCTATTTCTCCCTTGCATTTAGTTAGTCAACCCATTTTTTCCACCTTGATCTAGAAGCATATTTTGTATCTATGTTCTTATTTCCCACTTCAGTACCTTTGCCTGAGCTTGCACCGTTTCTAGCACCTCTTTGTCACAATCATCCTATGTAGAAGTCACATCAGCTCATTTTCCATTTGCCATTCTATCTTACTCTGTCACGTCTTTCCTCCTCTCTGGAAAGGATGAGTCAAGTACCCTCTTATTTAGGTAACTCATTTTGCATATATGTGTTTATTTATTTGCCCATCTTTTTTGCAAGACAGTGAGATATTTGAGGCTAAACACTATTTCTTAGGCACTTAGTGAATATCTCTTGAAATATTTACTCAGCGGCTAATATGAGCCAGGCAGTCTGCTAGCACTGAAGGAACAGCAGTGAATAAATAGGCCCCTAGATTTCTGGAATTACAATATACAGAATTAAATCACATTTATAAAATGTCCAGTTATTGTAGTGCATCCATATCTATTATTTATTTTTAATGAATATTGGGTGTGAGCAATTAGTCAAGCTTAAAATACCTTACTTTATACATTTCTTTATAGAATACAGTCTTTTCATTGGATCATCTCATTTGTGTCTCACAATAGCTTTCTGACATGCATCCTTACTGTCCTTGTTATGACAAAGAAGTCGAGTCTCATTGAGGTTCTAGAATTTCCCCAAGTTTACATCCGTAAGATGGACAGACACAAAAGCAGACATAGTTTTCTGATTTAGTCTAGTATTATTTTCACTGTTCCTTCTCCTCTGCCAAACTGCTTATTCATTAAAACAAAGTTTGATCAAATATGAAAATCTTAATGTAGAGAAGTGTAAAAATTTAGTGAACAGAAATTGCTCTTGATTTTCTTGAATGATGGATAGGTATTAGTCCTCCCATCTACAAAAGGAAACTGAGCCAGTTAGGATGCTGACAAGAATAAGATGGTTTACTCAAAAGGTTTATTGGAGAATGCTCAATGAATTCGTTGTTTCCAGAGAGGAAAGGAAGGTCAAGTTTACCAGCAAGAGATAATGCAGCACCTAGGAACTAGCAACAGTAGGAAGCTGTTATCAACCAAGGCCTGAAGGAGCAGGATAGGAAACGATGTTACTGGTACTCAAAAAAGTTCTAGCAAGAGAAGAGGAACCGCCACATACGAGATGTCAACATAAAAAAACGAACACAGTTACTGCAAAAGCCATGGCCTATCAGAAGAAAGTAGAGAAATATTGGTTGTCCTGCCCCTCCCTTCTTTCAACTTCTTGCCAGTGTCTTCCATTAACAGAACCCAATTAGAAGTAGAGAAAAGTGGAGCCCACGTGATGCAATTCTTGAGGTCTCAGATTTTTGGGGCAGAAAGCAGGGATGAGAAGGGCAAAAATGGATCTGGAGGAAAAATGGAGAACAACCAGCACAGAAACTTCTCTACATGCTGAAGAAAAGAAACATATCATTCTCCTATTAATTCTTGGGATTCTCATGGTAAGGGGATAGAGGGTATGTTATTTAGTGGATTTTGATTGAAGTTAATTATGTCAAGTGACTCTTGACTTAAAGAAGTCACATTTAAGATCATAGACCTTAGAAACTGCCCAAGCAGTTTCCTCTACTCAGCAGCACTGTGAATAGGCAACTTACTTAATTTCTCTGAGCCTCAGTTTCATCACCTGCTAAATGAGGGAAATAAAAGTATCCATCTCAAAGTATGTTCTGAAGAATTAAATGAGATAATAGAGGTAAAATGAAGTATCTGACACACATGGTAAAAGTTCAATACACATTTATGATTTTAAAATCATGTTAGAACACCAAAGGATACCCAAAGAGCGCCATTTCCCCATAGAAAATTTTTGCTAGGTACAGAAGGCATGTGGAAAATCCAAAGAATTTAAATATTTTGATGACCTCATTTTTGTGAATATTTTATTCACCAGCTCAGGAGTTTTTAACCATTTCTGTGCCATGCCTTTGTAAAGCTGATGAAACCTGCGAAAAATAATATGCTCAGAATAAAGTTTTTAAATGCATTAAAAATTTATATGATTACAAGTGAAAACAATACGGAAACCTTTGCATATTTATATACAAATCAGTCATAGAAAGAGCTAGAGAAAAAATTTATGATATAGTAATGTGTGTTCTTTTTTAGTAACACATTATAAAATAAAATCTAATAGTAATTGTAACATGATTTTAAAATAGCAACAAAGGTAATATTTTTAGATATCAACAATAGGTATAATTTAAAAAGAAAATATTTGTGATTTCTAATGGTGACCCAAATCAGACATGCTAGTACTGCTGGAATTTGCTGCTTTAGATTCACAACTAAGAGAATTAGTAAGAGATTAGTGGGAAAAAGATAGGTTTGTTTTTCCTACTCAAGTTCACAGATCACATCGGTTTCTATCCATAGTGCTCGGGGTCCATGAAATTCCTGACCTAGAGCCCAACACAATGGCTGGTAAATAGTATACAGTCAATAAATATTTTCTTAACTGAAGCAAACATAACAAAAGAACCATACTTATCGACACAAAGTATTAGATAGAATTTCTTGCAGATAGTGAATTACTCTTAACAAGCCAACAAGATTGAACTCATGCAGGAAAGATTTCATTAGATTCCACCTGTAATCGCACCTGTAGGTCTCCCCAAGCGCAGACACAAAATGTCTCATGTGTGGAAATGAACCAGCTCTTTGAGTTAGCCTGTAATCATCAGGTTTTATGTGAAGGCATGAAGAAAACTACGGAGTATGTTAAGGAGTAGACAATAAAGGAAAAGGAAACCAGGAGGAACAATACTTTTACACATAAAACTTCTTTTTTGAGGAAGAAAAAAATTATCCTAAGTCAGTAAGTGACCCCAATCAACATGGTAACTTGTCTATGAGAAAATACTCATTCTCCCTGAGAAGTAAAGCAATTGGAAAATAGCAAGACATGCCTCTACCTATCAAGTCACTGTAAAGAAAAAATGCTGGGAAGGTTATGATGAAATTGGAATTTTTCTTACTTTTTTTGTGAAAATGTAGCATGGAGCAACAATCTGGAGAATAATTCAACAACAGGCATCAAAACCTTAGACACTATTGAATAGCTTTATGTGCATTGTTTCATTTCATACTTACAACAACCCTATGAAGCAGATCTGAGCATCCTTATTTGGTTCATAAAAACCCAAAGGATCTGTGAGTCAAGTAATTCGACCAAGCCACAGAGCTAATGAGAAGCAGAAATAAGATTCCAATCCAAGTCTTGCTAGCACCAAAGCCCATGTTTTGTCTGCCACAACACACCACTTAACTTTTGGCCAAGTAATTAGATCTTTGTTAATTTGACCTAATACAATAATTTGAATACAAAAAGTTTACATGCACCAAGACAGTTATTGCAACATCATGAATAATGTCAAAGACAAGCTCAAAGCTCAACAATGGAAGAAAGGTTCAGGGAATTATCATGAATTACTTCTCTAATGAGTCTGCAGCTATTTAAAATTCTATTGTAAAGTGCCAGTAATAACAAGGAGAAATATCTATGGTACCTTAAGGAATGAATGTAGAAAATAGTATGATCACAACCATAAAAAGTTTAATAAATAATACAGAAAATAACTTAAAATGTTAAATGTTAACAGTGGTTTACTCTGAGTGATAGGCTTTGAGTAATTTTTTTCTCTCTTCTTCCTACTGTAACTGAATTTTCACATTTTCTACAATGTACAATCATGACTTTTGTGCTAGAGCAAATATAAATTTACTTTTAAAGGCAGAAAATAGAATCATATTGCAATATATAAATGTATTAAACCAAAGCCTTGTACACCTCAAACTTACACAATGTTATATGTCAATTATATTTCAACACAAAAAATAATTTTTAAAAAGCTGAAAGTAGGAGTTAAACGAGATTAATATGTTTAGATTGCATAAGAGCTTAAATACCACAATATTAAGTCATAATATTGTTTTATCAAACCCAGCACTCCATCTCTAACAGTGGACTTTTAATGTGTTCTAGGAAGAAGCGCTGTCACCTACTTTAATATGGCCCTCAAGAGACTAGGAATAATGGCCATCAAGGAAATATGGCAGCAACATAGGGTTGAAAGTTCTCAGTTTGTCCCTAGACTCTGAAACTTATTAATTAGTTTTGCAATTTGGAGCAAAGTCCTGAAACTTTCTGAACCTTATCTACCAAAGATTGTTATCATTAAATTATTATTAAGATGGTTACAAAGAGTATATCGGATACTGTATGTACCGCTCTACATGACACCAAGCCATGTGTGATAGAGCGGAAGTCGTCATCCTGTACAGATATTTACCTCAATGTATTTAGTTACACCCACCTCTTTCAAAAGAAAGAAAACTTAGCCAGCTGGCAGAAGAGATAAATATAATGCAATTCATTATATAGGAATAGAAGTTTAGGATGGAAAGATGGTCAAAGGAGGAAAGCAAACGTCCCAATCAGGGGGTCAATAGAATTTCTGTAACGAGGCATAAGGTCTGGCTGTGTTTCCCAGTAGCCGAAGCAAAGCTAGTTGCATAACTCTAATGATCAGATGGAAGGAAACAGACTAGGGCCTCAAGAAACCTTCACATTTTACCAGAAACAAATTCTGAATTTTTTTCTTGTGTGGGGTATTATGCAGAATAATGGAATGATACAATGGGTAATGCTCACAAATAATTTTTCACAGTCAATGAAGAACATTCTACATGGCTACTTTTTATAGTGACTTTTGTGAAAAGTCAAGAATTTAATATAAATCCGTAAGTCAGTAAAGGCAATTCCATAAGGACTCAGATGTTATCAGCCAAGACTATGGGTTTCCAGTCATTCTCTTTTTCTCTTACTCTTCCTTCTTTCTCTCTATCCCTTTTTTAAACTCATTCGGAGGCAGCCACTAAAAGTAGCTAAGAATGTGGACTTCTGGATGAGATCACTTGGTTTAAATTCTTATTCCCGTATATACTAGTGATTAAGCCTGTGTATATTATTTAATCGCTCTGTATTCTCATCTGTGAAATGGGATTAATCATGACACCTACCTCCGTGGGATTTGTGTGCCAGGTAAATTAGAGAATGCATGCAAAGTGCTTAGAAGTGCCTAACACACAGTGGGTAGCCCTTAAATATTAGTTACAATAACAATAATAAAATGAATAATTATTTTGGGCCAACAAGTGGCGTGGTGGTTAAGTTCGTATGCTCTACTTTGGCAGCCCAGGGTTTGTGAGCTCAGATCTGGGGCGTGGGCATGCACATCGCTCATCAAGCTATGCTGTGGGAGCATCCACATACAAAATAGAGGAAGATTGCCACAGATGTTAGCTCAGGGACAAACTTCCTCAAGGAAAAAGAGGAGATTGGCAACAAGTGTTAGCTCAGGGCCAATCTTTCTCACTGAAAAAGAAAGAAAGAAAGACAGAAAGAATGAAAGAATAATTATTTCATTCATTTGGCAATCATCTTTGAATGCCTATTACATATTAGGTAAAATGTTAGGTGTTGACTGTTCAAGAATAACTTGTTCCCTGACCTCAAGACACTCACGTATAATAGTAGAGATAGACATCTAAATAGATAATTCTAAAACAAGTTAATATTGTCGATGATTACAAAAAAAAGCACCAAATCTAGTTGGGTAGAGAGAAGAGTAGGAGTCAAGGAAATCTTCCTGGAGGAGGTGATGTCTAAGGTAAAACAAATAAGAGCAAACTTACACAATGCTTTCTCCTGTGCCACACACTTCTCCAGATACTTTAATCCTTCCAACAATCCTTCAGTGTGCTCCATCCTTATTTTACAAACAGAGAAGCTGAGGCATGGAGAAATTAAATAACTTGCCCAAGGGCGTATAGCTAGAAAGTGACAGAGCTGAGTGGTCACGTTCTTAGTCCCTATTATTGTGTCTACAGTGTTTTAAACCCTAAAGGATGTCTGACAGTTACCCAGGCAGTGTGCGCGTGTCTCTGCAGATAAAAAGGATAGCATGCAAGACATAGATGAAGGGAAAAGCATGATGTAGGGGAAGAAGGAGGCACTTTTTAGCAGCAGTGGCATCAGGAATGAGGCAGGAGGAGGTGGGGAAGGTGGAAGTGCATGGAATGGGAGATTAGGAAGAGTCTTGTGTGCCATGCTAAAGAACTTGAACTTTATCTCGCTGGAGCTGAAAACGATTCTATGTGAGTTTGAAACACACCACTTGAGCAAGAATTTTGCTATGTGTGATTTTGAGCAAGTTATTAAATATGTTTAAGTTTCCATTTTATTAGGGGGAAATGGAACAAATAAAATTTACATTACAGAGCAAGCAATGATGCGTGAGTATATGTAAAGAGCATGGTATCTAGCAGACGTTTAACAAATGATCATTATTCTTGCACAACACATTATAGGCAGCCTGAGTAGAGAAACATGTGAGTCCAAGCTTCTACTGGTGCCAAATAAAGCGCAGAGAACCCACATCCTTCTTAGAGTTAGGGCCCACACTGAGCAGGTGCTATGGTCTGAATGTGGTGTCCCCCCCAAAAATCCATATGTTGAAATTCGAACCTGTAAAGGTGATGGTATTAGTAGGTGAGGCCTTTGGTAGGTGACCAGGTCCTTAGAGTGGAGCCGTCATGAATGGGCTTGTGAAAGAGACACCACAGAGCTCCCTCACCCCTTCCACCATGTAAGGATGCGATGAGAAGTCTGCAACCCAGAAGACAACCCTTACCTGAGCATGCTGACATCCTGATTTTGAACTTCTAGCCCCCAGGACCTTGAAAAAGAAATTTCTGTTGTTTATAAGCTACTCAGCCTGTGGTATTTTGTTATAGCAGCTCAAATGGACTAAGACAGCAGGTAAAAATCTCATGAAGCTAAAAACTAACCTTGAAATTCCTTTAGGAAGTTGCTGACATATCATCTCTCAGCAAGTACAACATTCAAGCATTGAAATATATTACTGTTGCTTCTACTGATGAAGGAGATTTATCCATCTCTGTCTACTTGTCTGTGTGTCATCTCTCTTGCTTTGTGTCTACCCTGCTGAAAGAATAGAGCTGAATTCACGTAAGTTAAATGAATATGTAATTCCAGTCCTTCTTAAATAGACCAAGCCAAAAAAACAAACCATCATATGATTTTTCCATTAAGGGAAAAAAAAGATCCCTGAAGTAAACAATCTGTCATTAACTGAGTCAAAATGAAACTTTCATATACATACTTTACATTTTTAAGTGAATTATTTACAAAAATTACTTTCTTTGCAGTCTCATCAATCCTTGAGATTCATCCATTGTACAGAGGAAAAAACAGACTAAGAAAAGGTCAATGACTTGTTGAAAGGAGCAGAGCTGGTAGGTTCACATTAAAACCAGGGATCCTGCTGTGAAACTTGGGGCCGTCCTCCCCTCCCCACCCCAAGGGGTGCTCCTTCATGCTGTTTCACACTGGAAAGAGGCATTGGTACGGAGACACTGGGCATCTCACCAAAAACTGTCAGGGAGTATTGACAGGTATGAGTCATGAAGGTTCCAGAGCCAATAAAGCAGGGAAGAAAAGGGAAAGAAACATGGATATACAGAGATTCGATAGACTAAGATTTACCCCAGAACAAAAGCCTTCATCTGGAAGAAATAAAAGGACTTTAAATTTAAGAACCAAACTCACTGAATAGCTAGAAATCACCACCACACTATTTCTTACAATGAAATTGGACTGAAGAAAACAGCTGGGACAAGATATATATAAAGAAGGACCATTGCAAAGAAGACAGTGATAAACGGAAGCAGGTGGACTGGATGACGTAGAAATAGGAAATGTTCCACCTACCCCTACCTGTCCCAAGAAAGTCCTGAAAACAGATGGGCCCTTAAAACATTTGTCTGCTTCCAAATGTGATCAGATCCACACATTGAGAATGGGGTGAAGAGATACATTTATGAAAGGCTATTTCAGGAAGAAACAGTTTTAAAACGCTCCTTATGTAATATTTACAATGAGGTTGCTGTTGAAAAGCAGAGAGTTTGGGATATATTTAAAGGTTCACTTGGATTACAACACATACAATGTTGTGTCTAAAGGAAGAAAAATAGTCATTTCATGGATTGAACAACCAGCTGCCGCTGTGAAATTGTCCTCATAGGCAGACTCAGTGTCGCCCTCTGCTGGCCCAGTTATCATGCTGCTGGCAAGATGCAGAAAAGGGATTTAAAAGCAAGTCTAAATCCTCTGAATATTTCTTCCACATAACACTGAAAATCAACAAATGACGTCAGAGGAAATAAGACAGCTTATATAAGAAGCTGGGAAAACAAAGGCATCAGGAGAGGAACGCAAATGAAATAAACAAAACCTCTTATACAAAAACAGAGCAAGTTTGGAATGCTATAGAGAGAAAAAAGGCATCTGTCCTGTTGGAAAGATTTTCCTTTGCTGACTATTTAAAATACTTGAGGGTTTTCTGGCTCAAGATTTTTATTCTGAATCCTGGTACCCTAGGAATGAGCCATTTCCATTAGTCAGTTTTAACGCAGTAACATACCACACTACAATCTCAGTAGCTTGCAAAAAGATTTAGTTCTCACTCACTTCATGTGTTGGTGGCTATGGGTCAGCTACTGAACCTCTATGGCATGTGTCTTCTGAGTCCATTAGCCAGGTGGACAAGAAGCCTCTCTTGCTGGGACATACATTTCTCATGGCTAAAGGAAAAGAGCAAGCGACTGCAGGAAAGTTGAGAAACCACTAAAGCTTCTGCTGCATGTGGTCTAAATCAAGGCGGCTTACATTGCCTTGCCAAAGCACACCATGTGGCCACTCCCTACATCGGTGGGGCAGGATGTACACTATCCCACAGAAAGGGCAATGGCTGAGGATGTACAATCCTCCTGTAGGGAGAGAGGACCAAGTGGTCAGGAGTAATAATATAATCTTTTACAATCTACTTACACAGTCACAAATAGTGACTTGCTTCCCATAAACAACGTTCACTCAACTTCTATCCGTAGAATACACTCAAAGTCTCACTCAGTCACAGCACTGGGGGGCGTTCTTGGATCTCTTGGTCTATAACATGCACAGATGTGGCTCCACTTGATTTAGAGTCCTAGGAACTAAGAAACCAGGTTCTTCACCGTATACTGATGCTTATTTGCCAGAAAGAGAGAGCAAAAGCAAAAATGAGAAACAGGAAGAACCTGAAGCACACGGCAGTACTGGTCTAAAAAAATTCTGAAGTCTGGGAGGTCCTTCCTGTTTCATTCCCCTCCTTGGCCATATCTTAAATAAGAATATCCCCTCAACTCTCTCTTAGCCCCCTAGAGAAGCACGGCCTGGAAGGTCATTTTATGTTTTGAACACTAATAATCTGTTCAAAGCCTGCATCCAGGCTGTCGGTGCCTTTGATAGTTCAATTTTTTGAAAACCTCCATTAGCGCCTGTTTTTTTTTGTTTATTTGTTTGTTTGACTCTAGTCATCTTTATATGCCAGTAGCCACACTCTCAATTCTGTTCCAGACCTTCCACTCTCTAGTGACAGAGCTCACCAAATTTCCATGGAACCACCCTCTTAGTCCCCTTTTCCTTGAATCATTTTGTGCCTGGTAAGGACTGACTGACTTACCCCTTAATTCTTTCAGAGGTTTTAATAGAAGTATGACAGCCATATTAAGGAGCTCAACATTGTTGAACAAAATGTTAAAGCTTCTTTATCTTGTTTTTAGACATCATTTTAAAGCAAATTCAGCACATTATCATGGCACACAGGAGTTTTCCAATTTGACATATCGACTATAGTTTGGGGAAATGCAGCAGCATTTAGAAGATTCTGCAAAGAAAAATGCAATGGTGATATATGTATATGTATACAAAATTAGAGTGTGATACACTGCAATCCATGATGGAAGCACAGTTCTGGGAGTTTTTACAAATGGTGTTTATAAATTTACGTGAGTAGTATAGCTGAGTAATTTTCCCCAAAGCGGAAGTCCTGAGGTCTGGATGGTTTCCCTAATAAATTACCAATCCATCATTCTGCATAAGAATATATTTGTTTATTCACAAGTGTGTTTTATAAATTATCTCTTTAGACAGAAATATATAAGATTTAGAACTTCCTTTTTTCTGAAGGATAAAAAAATTAGAGAAGTAAGATTTGAGAAAATAAATGAAATCAAGGACTCCCGTCAACATAAACCTAGAGAGCATTCATGGGTTAATATTGATATCCATGTACAAATCTACAGAATTTCTCATAGAATTGTCATGTGGTTAAGACTTCCTGATGTCTATTCACAGACATCCTCCCAGGGTGCTATGAGCTCCAGATGAAAAGTCATCGAGGGGTCACCCCGTGGCTGAGTGGTTAAAATTCTTCATGCTCCACTTTGGCAGCCAGGGTCGCCCTTCAGATCCTTGGCGTGGACCTACTCCACTCATCAGTCATGCTGTGGAGGCATCTCACATACAAAATATAGAGGAAGATTGGCACAGATGTTAGCTCAGGGCTAATCCTCCTCAAGCAAAAAAAAATAAGAGTCATTGAATTGAAGTCCCTATGGTCCATATAGTCTATGAATATGTAAACACGTCTGGCAATAATTTTTACTTTCTAGCTCCACTTCCTCTGCTAACTTGGGTGATCTCAGGACTCAATCCTGAGATCCCTTACCTTTCCATGCTACTGTCTCTCTCTAAGGGACCGCACCAATCATACGATTCTAAAGCCCTCCAAATGTTGCTATTTCCAGATTTACATCTTCATCCTAGACTTTTGTTCTAACCTCCAACTGCCTACTTGGCATGTGCACTTGGAAAACAGTCTCACAAGGACCTCAACCTTTACACGTTTCCCACAAATGTGTTCCTCTCAGCAAACAAAACTTAACTTCCATTCACCGAGATGATCACATTATAAATCTAGGAGTTGGCCTTAGCACCTTCTTCTCCTCTCACAATCCCATACCAACATCGGCAAGCTTTACAGATTCTACCCCCAAATTACAACTCACATCTACCTACATACCCCCACCTCCAAAATCAGCCCCTGGGTCCAAGTTGCCATCATCTCTTTCTCAGAGTTCTATGATTGTCTCCTAAATACTACTGCCCCTTTTCTGTTCTAGCCTTCCTCCTTTCCATCATCCTCAAAGCCGCCAGAGGATATTTATAAAATCCAAAATAGTTCACATCATTCCTATGCGTGTGCATAAAGTCATTCAATATTTACTCATAAACCTTACAATCAAAACTTTGGCCTGACATGTAAGTCCTGAATTTTTATATGCCCCTCTATTCTCTATTCATGCCACCCTCCTTCCTCAGCATTCTCCAGACATGCTGGCTTGCTTTCCTTCAATTCTTTGAATATACCATGTTCTTTCCAACTGTAGGACTTTTGCACATGCTTTCTCCTATGCAGGATATGTCCTTGTCTCTACCATGCTGTGAGTAAATTCCTAGTTATCCTTCAGGCCTGAGTTTAAATGGCAATTCTTCAGAGAAGTCTTCTTTGACACCTTATAAGAGTATCTCAGATTTCTAAGATTTTTCCTGTAGCACACTTCACACAATTTGTAATTACATAATTTGTGATTATTACTTCGTTTCTGACTACCTACATTACTAGGTTGTAAGCTAAACGAGGGCAGAAATAATTCTTATCTTTTGAAGAAGGTATGTTGCTGCATCCTCCACAGCTCTTAATGCTGCACATTACGTGCTCAGATATGTTGGTAATGAGTTGAGTTTTGGCCATGAATATGTTTCTAGAATTATTTATGAATCAACCAATACTTATTGAGTATCTACCATGTACTCCTCTTGGGAATACAGTGGTGACTAAGCCAGCCCCATTCCCTGCCCTCATGGATCTTGTAGTCTATATCCTTATAGTCATATTTCCTATGGGGAGTTGTACAAAGCCTCTTAAAATGAAAGTGTGGCATTTATGCACCTAATTCCCATCTTGAAAGGACAACAATTCATGGCTGAAGCATAAAGTCAAAGTAGAAATTCTGCTTTCAATTCAAGCCGCTTTCTCACTCACTCACTCTGCCTATGCCAGCAAATCAAATAGGGAAAGGTCATTGACTATGATCTCAAATTTCTTTTGTTCATTTGTGTCAGAGCCATAATGTTATTTAACCTTTGCTTTTTTGTGCTTAATGGATATGAGTGTTCTGATAAATGCAATACAGCAGTCAATAACATGCCAAAGCCAGCCCATAATTGGCTAATTTGAGGTGCTGGGAAATAAAGGGCCTGCTTGCTAAGTCTTAAGTAATACACTCGGGACAAGTCTGAACATTGTTTTATCACTGATTATAGGAATTTAGATGTTCAAGTCTGAGTATTGTTAATAAGAGCTATAACCCACCTGCCCACAATCTATTCTAAAAATATATGAAAATCTATACTAAATTCTATGCTCCATTCTGATTTTTACCTGATTCTTTTAGGTAAAAACAGGGTTAGAACACAACCTCAAATAATTTTAGCCTGGCTCAATTAAAATAAATTTAAGTTTGTAAAGCAACACCCACTTCATGTTAATAGGCAAAGGTATATAAGTTAATCATGTAAAAACTATAAACATCATATTTAAATTATGGGAAAAAACAAATAGTTCCTCAATTAGTCTTTATGTCAAACAATTTGAATTACTTTTCACTGCCAAACATGATGTCAAAGCACAAATTCTTGTCATTTAGACTTCACTAATAATTAGCAGGGAACATTTGACAAAACTTTCATGTAACTCCGCATAAAGTAGCGACATAAGCTAATCATCTAATTATAAAAGTTTTGATAATTCACGAGGCTCTAAAAGGTTACAGCATGGTAATAGAGAATGACTTTGCAATAAAGCAAGTAAATCTGAGAATGCGTCTGCTATGTATGAGTTTCACGTGGTACCGAAAGAAGAATTACCTGGAAATGTTTTCAATGTATGAAGATAATAAGACAGGGAAAACACATCATTCATCAAGTAGAACATACTAAGGCATGCTTCTCATGCAATTCGTAAAGGAATAATGTGTAAAAAGAAAATAATCCATTCAAATCCAAAGGGTTTACTGGCCCCATTCTAAAGCACCAAATGACTGATCAAAAACTATTTTATTTGGCACAGTTCAAATAACCTACACAACATAGGAAGTAAAAGAAGACTTCTTGAGGAAACAGAAAGTGGACTTCTTAGGTTCTGCTCCTCAGGCTGGAAATCTTGAGTTCCAATAGACACCAATAGACTAGACTGGTTGGTTTCAGCTGTCTATCTATGTCTATGTGATATGTTATGTATCATATGTTGTAGGTCTACACCACATGTCTGTCGTATGTCATATTCCATGTCATGTGTCTATTTCTATTTCTATGTCTATGTGTCTATGTCTGTGTCTACCTATGTCATCTACATCTATTTACATATACTCAACAACTGCTATGTGTCTGATACAAATGCTGGTGATAGTATAAAACATTAAGGAACTCAATCTAATAAAACAGGCAGAGAATGCCATACAATAACTAGCAATATGAACTAGGAAACTTTACTCATTAGGCATTTCAGACACAGTGGCTGAGGCCAATGAACTTTTCAAATGCCCAAGAAAATATTTGAGTCTTAAAAAATCAAATTGCTTCCTCTAAAATATGAAATCAAAACTGTCAAGTCAAAATTCATAAAGATTCAATTAGATGTCTATAAACATAATATTATGTCCACTTCATTCATGGTGATATTCAGCATTCATAAGCATTTCATTACAGTTGAAGAGAATTTGTCGGTTAGATTTTCTTTGTTCACAGAAATTCCTGGGTATGCACAATGACTGCTGAGAAATTGTAGCTGACTTTAAATTAAATGAGTTACATGTAGCCAAATAATTTTGAAGCCCCTTATAAAACTCCTCACAAAAAATTTCACTGGCTAAATATACTATGTTAAGAGTAGGATTTGGGTGCATTTTTATATGTTTGATGTCATGTGGGATAGGGTCTTCAAAAGAAAGAACCAACAACCTGTAGAAGTCTCAGGATCCCCTTGGTGTGCCAGTGGGGATGTTAGCATACATAGAAAGGGCTTCCTTGGGTTGTAAAGTTTAAAATATGATTGAGTTTATTCAACAAAGGGAGAGAAAATATATACATCGGCAAAGACACAGTCATGCATTTGGGAACATCAGTAAAACATTCATTGGGGCTGGAGGGTCAGGAATGCCACACTGGAAGGTAGAAAGAGAGCCTGGAGGAATATTAAGGCCAAATAACGAGCAACTCAGGAGAAAAGGAACAGTGAAGGTTGCTAAACAAGAAAATGACCTGATCAGATGCACTCTTTTGTATGATAACCCTGATACAATAGATGTAGCAGGGATCCCCATTCGGAGGCCATTGCAACATAAGACAGATAAAAGATGATGGGAGCCAAAGCCCTGGCTGGAAATGTGTCCAAATTCAAGAGACGTTTCAGCTTGTGAAAGTGATTCTTGGAGATAAAAACAGTTTCCTGCTCTGCACTAAGCCTTTGAGAGCAATTCAGAGAAAGAAGTGTTGAGTGGGATCATTTTCTCTGAGGTGCAAGGTTTTTTATAAAGTGGGTAAGTCCAATTCATAGTAACTATTGATGTATCCTTTCTCTTTTAAAAACTGTGGTATGATTCTCTTTTGTTGAATCCAGCAAAAATCTGAGTGCCTGCTATGTAAGCAACACTACCTTGCCAGGATTGGAGAAAGTGAGCAGGTGGCTATCACGCGGGGTTGGAATCTGGCTCCGGCTTCTTGACTATCCTTTGCCTGTTCTTTGTACTTGAACTGGCTTTTTTTCTTCAGCCAGTCTCCTTCCATCACCAAACAATGCTCTCATTGTGAACCCAGGTTGCTACCCTCACCACCCACCTCACTCCCATTTCATCCTTCTGCCTTCAAGGCCCTAGTTATCTCTAGATTGGACCAACTTGTGTCAGGCTTGCTTACTTGCCCTTCCAATTGGGGCAATAATGCCCCCATCAATATCCTCCACCTAGCCCTCATCTCAGGTTTGCTTTGTCTTCTAACCTTCTGCTGACTGCCTGTGTCTGCTAAATTTGCAGCTCTATGCCTTTTTGTTCATCCTTAAGGTCTAATCTTTCAAAGCCATATTATAAATTGCCCCAATTCTATTGTTTATAATCTAATAATATTTTAACATATTTAATAAGATCATGACAACCCCTGCAATTCATTACTTTCCACTCCTAGAGATGATGATAATAAAGGAAAGAAAATGTGATTTATGTATCATCAGGTATCCAAGAAACCTGCTTATCCTTAGAGAGGTGGTAAAGAAAGATTTTATTATTGCCTTTTAAAAAATATAGTGACTGAGCCAGAGAAAGCGTAACCGGCCATGGTTACCCATTACACGGTTTCCAGGCCAAGATAAAATTCATGCTTTAACTCCATTTCCATACTCTCCTCACAAACTTTGGGGTCTTTTTTTCCTCATCAATCTCTTACCTCAACGGAAACCTATCACAATTCTTATAAAGAAGTTTGTCTTATAAACTGATGTTTGCCTCTGTGCTTTATTTTTCTTTTACTTAAACTGGTTTAAGCTGCATCCCCTGAAGATCATGATTCTAACGGTCTCCATCACCCAGAGATGAAAAGGAGGGACGAGAGGAGGGACAGTAAGGAGAAGAAAGCCAATTATTTCCTTTCTCCCTTTTCATCCCTAGGTTTTCCCATTGTTAAATCTTGTGCCACAAAGTGAAAAATAAAATATAGGTAAGGAGAATGTGAACAGTGCAGGAAGTGTTCTAATTAGCCACTGAACCATAGTGGCCTTATCTACAGTCTTCTCTGGCTGGCTAAGGATGTAGAAAAATAACATATCTGAGGACATTTATGACATGGTAAGCATTCAATGAATTTTAAGAGTTTTTATCCTTTGGTACACTTCAACCAACAATTTCAGTTATTTTTCTATAATCCTAAATTTTATGATATTGTAATTGTGCATAGATCATACATAAACCACCGTATTCTTTTAATTATTCATTTTGCATATCAGCCATCTCATGTTCATTAAAATGATCCTGATTTGAACATCTATTCTGTACAACCTTCATCTTGCTGAACATTTCCACATAACCTGGATCTCTGGGCTTCATTTGGCTTTCTTTGTTGAATTACCACAAATACAGAGAACTGCTTTTGTGCAGTTTTATTTGAATTTTGAAGGCAGGTAATTTACTAATCCTCCTTTCAGATGCTTCCTTTGTTCTTTCCTGAGATGTGTATTGACTGAATGTTTCAAGGGCTTCATTGTTTAAACTCAATGAGGAAATGGAATTCCCTTTGATAACTAAACTTGTTGACCTACTCCTTTGCAGAAAGTTAAAAAAAAATCATCAATGTATAAATATATGTTGATGGAGGTGATTGTACGTCTTGGTGAAACATGTAGCTGCCTATCTTTATAAGAGCTGATATCTTAATAGGAGAGCATAACTTTCTTTCTCTCTGTTGTAATTTTAACCGCCCAAAGATGCTGGCAATGAAGCAAAGAAAGCAGAAAGTAGAATAAACACGTTAATAATTCATGGTTACAAATCCACATTCTTATAGACACTTCCTATGCTGCACCTACACTTAAATGAACAATTTACTTCCTTGGAATAATTTCTAGACATTCTCCAAAGCATTTTCTCCCCCAATGACCCACATCTGGGCACCATATACATGCTTATCTGCTCCCTGACTGTTTCATCTGACACTTTACACAGACTTTGACTAAACTGAGACATTTGCTGGAGAAATAAGGAAGAGTGCTGCCCAAAACGTAGGAGACAATGAGTTCTATGGCCACACTTCACCATTTATTCTTACTTTTAGCAAGCCACTGAAACTCTCCAGGCATTAGGTATCTCACTGGTAAAGTAGAGATCAGGATATCTTATCTTCCTCAAGTTAGGTGATTCCTGAATTCTCTTTCAACTCTGACTGATTTCAATATAAACATATGGTGTGGACTTTAAACCTTATCTAATACAAACTTCATATTTTAAACATGGGAGCACAATGCCTATCTATGTTATTAACATGTTTAAGCAATCAGGGCCTATCTTTCCTGTCTCACAGAGCTATTACGATAGTCATATAAAAAAATCAAAGCACTTTAAAGATCTATAAAATAATCATCTAATATAAGAAAAAGTCTTTTTATTGTAGAAAAGCTTAAAAAAATATCTTAATAGTTAGCACAAGAATGTCTTTTAGGGTAGAAGTGAAGCTATCTCTCTTCAGAGAAAATTCCTTTAGAGGTTGCTCCTTGGAAAAGGGTGAGGCACATGCTGGAAGAAACCAAGGTAATAGGAGGGGCAGCTAGAAAATTGAACAGAATTCTGGTAGCTAGGCCAGAATTGAATCAAAATGTTGTGTTGTGGGACAGTCAAGCAGAGAAGGAAAATGATGGAAGAAAGAAGCATGGTCAAAGAGCTTGGTGGACATCAGAAACCTGAGTTGCAGTCGTGCCTTTCACCTTGACTTGAATGTAAATCCCACACAGCGATATGCTAGAAAGCCTGCTTCACACACAAAATCTTAGTGTGAGTAGGTTTGTGGAGTAGAAATTATGGAAAATGGTTGAGTTCTCTTTCTCAATTCATGCATCATAGTTGAAGAATTAGAAAGTCCAGAAATGAGATACTCTCGAAATGAGATACTCTCTAAATTGAAATAATCAGAAAAAGTAGGCTCTCAGAACACCAGTAGAACACGAAAAACCTTAGAACACAAAAAGCTTAGGATAGGTGTTGTATTTACTTTGGATCATGGTTCGAATCTAACTTTTCCGGATATTAAGTGTAGGTGACCAATCTCAGCTGACACCTGGATGATGATGGTGATGAGGTGGAGGAGGAGGTGGAGGAGGATGATAATGATGATTGGTATTAGGAGAGTTTGTATTTCCAGAGAAATTTAATGATAGAGAAGGAGAATAATCAATAAACCCTAAGTTAAAAGAAAGGGATTGTCAATAAAAAGACGAGGTTTATAACCAATATAGTTAAGGACAGTGGACCAAAGGTCACAGGTGATTTATAATGGAGAAAATAAATCGAGACAGAGGAGTGAAGAACAATCCAGAAAAGAAATGTGAGACCTTGAAGGAGATGCTATGAGGTTAGACTACATCTTAACATGCACAACAAGTTCTCAAAAAATTAGCATTCCTTTTTGAATCATAATTATTGTAACATTAAAGGAAATAATTGAAATGAATTAGTAGTCTTCTCCAATAAATGTCTTAGCTACTATTTCAACTAATAGAACAGATGCATTTCCAGAATTCATTTATAATAATAAGATGAAAAGCAACATAAAATGAAGGTGACTAATGTGATGGAGGAAAAAAATTGGACTTAAAGCTCTAGAAATTAAATTCAAACCCTGCTTTAGCTATTGAAAATTATTTATTGAATTTCTATGTGCCTGACTTTGTGTCATATGCAAGGGTATAAAAATGACTAACGTGGTCCCCAGCCGGCAGAAACTTACAGTCAACTCGAACAAACATGGAAACAGATAACGTTATTACAATATACAAATGCTGTCTTGGAAATTTGAACTAAATGCAGTGCAGTGTGGCAATACAGAGCACTGATCCAGAAGCTAGACCTCCCGGGTTCAAATTTTGGCTCCTGAACTCAACAATTGTGTGATCTTCAGTGATTGATATAACCTCTCTGTGCCTCAGTTTCCCTACTTCTAAAATGGAAATACTAGGATTGCTTCCTGGGGTTATTGCAAGGATTAAATGAATTGAAAATTGTAAAATGCTTAAAATAATCCCTGGGACATTAGGAGAGTTGTGTTGTCACCAATCTCTTCACTATCATCATCATTATCACCAACACCCTCATCACTACAGAAATACTAAATTGGGAGGAGCTAAGCTTGTCCAGGAAAAACAGGAAAGGCTTCACAAGGTAAATGACACTTCAGGTGGATCTTCCAGGTAAATAAATTGGAAAATATATGCCAAACAGAATGGCTTACATATCCAAAAGTGATAAATCAAGATAAGCCCTATTGAATTGTGGGGTACGTGCATAATGAGACTGAAGAAATAAGATGGACCAAAATTGTGACAGACCACATGGACCATTGTGTCTTTTAAGTAAGTGACATCATAGGGTTTAATTTTTTAGGATGATTACTCTAGTGGCTCCATAGAGAGCTATAAAATCTCGGTGACTTCCAACAGCAAAAGGATATTCCTCACCCATATTATGTGTTGGTAATGGGTCAGCTACAGCTCGGCTCCATGTCCTCTTTATACAGGAATCCAGGCCAAATGAACATCCCTCATTTGAGACATTCCTATTCTCTTGGTAGAGGACAAAGGGAGAGGATAGAACTGCATGATGGCTCTTAAAAACTTCTACTCCACAGTAGTATATCACTTCTGCATACATTTTACTGGCCAAAACAAATCACGTGGCCACGTCTGATGGCAACGAGATGAGGAGGTATAACCCCCCAAAGGGAGGAGTACCACAAATCAGGTCACAAAACCTAACTTTAATGGGTAGAGAGCTATGATTCTCCCAGGGGGAGAGACAAACAATATTTGGGAAAATAATACTCTATAACCCAGTTATCTATTGCGTAACACATTCCTTGAAATAGTAGCTTAAAATAGCAACAATCATTTATTATGCTCTAGAACCTCAAGTAGTCAGGTGTGGCTAGTTCAGAGCATAAAATGTGGCTTCATTCACTTGCCAGGATCTTTGGCAGGAATGGCTACGAGGTTTGGCTCTGCTGGGCTCCTCTTCCTCTCTCTGTAGTCTCAGAGCTTCTCCATGTGGTTTCTCCAGCAAAGTGAGTAGTCAGACTTATTGGTGTTTTGAGGCTCCAAGAGGCCAAGGTGGAAGCTGCCAGTCCTCTGAAGGTCTTGTGTCCATTACATTCCTTTGATCCAAGGAAGTACAAGACAGCTGAGATTCAAACAGAGGGGAAATTAACCCTACCTCTTGAGAGGAAGAGGGTCAAAGAATCTTTGGCAATCCTCCAATGTACGTAAAGGGCAGGTGGGATGATTGAGGAACTATCTCTGAGACAGGATCAGCAGGATATGCTGACCAACTAAATGTGTAACAGAAATGAAAGAATAGAATCATGAAGAAACACTATCAAAGATAAGAGGGTCATTTCTGCAATGTTCAAGCATAAGGAACTGAAGAGACACATATCTCAAAAGTAGGAAATTATGAATCCTGAATTACCCAAGAAATTAAAAAGAAGAAATGTTGATCAACATGGTTATCACATCCAGAAGATTTATTTCAAGATGTTATTTGTGTGTGATGCTTATAAAAGTGCTACAAACACACACAAAAAAGCATATGTTAAATCAAAATAAACTTTATTTTAGAAAGTCACTTTAAGTATGTGGTGATATAATTAAGCCTTATTAATATGCTGTTTATTTAACAGATTAAAAATGCATAAGAAGCATGTCCCATTCATCTTAATTAGACAATACGCTTGTCACAATTGTTTGCTTTATAGTTTCATTTTTCATGAGCATTTTGAGGATATCCATTGATGCTATTAGAAGCAACATTTCCCTTGGTTTGTAGTTCTCTGATCTCACTGCCATGACTCTCTTGAGGCACTACCCAGCATTTCTCACCTGACCCTCTGCCAATCCCTGGCTGCTAAATCTGTTCTGGGGCTGAGAACAGCTACACGAAAATGATGACATGGGTTTTAGTGTTCTTGATGGTGTTCTGTCTTTCCTTCTGTGCTTCAGATTTCAAAATATTTCCACGCCCAAGTATTGCACACAGGTATGGATGTGAGATCACAGATACTGGCTAACATAGAATATCAAATTCTAGAGCTACAAGAGATTTTCGAGATGATCCCTTCCAATTTTTTCCAAACTCAATCATTTGCTCACCACTTTCTCCACATTGCACCAACCACTGACATACTATTTTTTTCTGTAAATTTATTTACATTTTTTACTTAATATATTTTAAGAGGAAAGTATATACTGCTATTATGAATAGGAAACTAGTTGAATTTGCCATAAATTGAAGATGATATAAATTAATAAAACCAAAACAAAAGAATTCTGATAGATTCTAGCTGGATGTATTTGCTTGCCTGAAGCTCAGCTCCTGAGGTTCATTCACTTTGTTAGAAAAGTAGATTCCCAAGTTTGAGATTACCAGGACTAAACCGGAGTTTTCTCCTTGAACCAGAAGGATTAAAAGAATGTTGTAAAGATATAAAACACCTCCATGTCATCCAGTGGACAGCACCTTTGAAGCACCACAAATCATTTTGGTATTTTTAGTGGCATAGAGCCCTTGTTTGGGAAAGATTTTCTATTCCTTTCCCCTCATTAAAGACACACTTATTGGGTACATCTCATGCCCAAATCTTGGTTTCTAATACCATTTCCAATAAAAGGAACCAGGGCTCATTAGAGAAATGGTTGATTCTAAGACTGAGAAAGGAAATATACAAGATGAGCCTGGAGCATCTTGTAGTGCCATAAAGTAAGGAAATTTAGGGGAAAAAATCAAACCACAGTGATGGGAATATGTCAATGGGACACAGGAGCTAACTGAAAGAGCTTCGAGTGGTCAAAGATGAGCAAAAAAATAAGGTAGTATTGGATTATAGCCCAAAGCATAAAATAAAGATGCATGAGTCCTTGCTGATAAAAATGAGTGACTGAATAAAAGGGGAAGAAGAGACAAATTTCCCATGCATAAGATTCCAAGTCATTTATGTAGATACTCCAAGCTCAGGGGGGTGAAGTATAACTCCCCATTCCTTAAGCGTAGGCTGAGCATAGTGACTTTTTTCCACACTATGGAAAGGATGAAAACTTTATAGGAGAAACTTGATAAACATTCCCTCAGCAATAGTGATAAACCATGTTGATAGTATGTACCCTTGATACAATGTGATGAAAATACCCACGAGCCCAGTATAATCATGACAGAAACATCAAACAAATTTTGATAGGGAGAATTCTACAAAACACATGCTATTCCTACTCAGAACTGTCAAGGTCATCAAGAGCAAGGAAAGTCGGAGACATGACAACTAAATGTAACATGGCATCCTGAATAGGCACCTGGAAGAGAAAAAGGACATTAGGTAAAAACTAAGGAAATCTGAAAAAAGTACAGGTTTTAGTTCACAGTAATATATTGGTTCATTAATTGTAACAAATGTACTGTGTTAATGTAAGATTAATAATAGAGGGAAATGGGTGTGGGGTATATGGGAACTCTTTGTACTATCTTCATAATTTTCCTGTAAATCTAAAACTCTTCTAAAGAGTAAAGTTTATTTTGAAGATGCACATTTATTCATCCATTTAACACACATTTTTCAAGTGTCTAATAGATACCAAGGTCCACACTTAGACATAGGGGACGCAACGTGGTAGTTGCTCTCATGGAAATAACTATGCCACAAAAATGTTAGATGGATCATCCAAACTCACATCACTGGGAAGAAAGAATAGCTGGAATTGCTTCCATACCCATGATTTTGCCACCCAAATTTAGTAGCCTACTTCCTTCTGTACTCTGACATATTGACAAAGATATTCTTTGTTGAGTTATTTATAGAGCATAAGTGAACCTTTGAATCAATCAGTAAATATTTATTAAGACTGTACCATGTTCCCAGGACTGCACTACTCTCTGAGACAGTGGTCTCTGCCCCCTACAATGAATATGCTCATTCTGTGACTGGAGGACAAGTATATAAGCATAAGATTTAAGGATGATCCTCAATAAATTTGAGGCGTAGGGATCACAAAACAATAGTGATTAAATAAAATGGGAAAGTTTTAGAGAAAAAGGAGAGTTGAACTAAGCTGTGTTCTAGGTAGAGTGTTCATCCAAAACAAAGATTATTTATTGAGATATTACAGTGTGGTGGTTAACAGCAGGATCTCAAAAGTTAGACTTCCAGCGTTAGTTAGACTTCCAAGCTATTCCACTCACAAGATGTGTGATCTTCAGCAAATTGCTGAAGCCCATCTGCTTTGCTCACTTGCCAAATGGGATGACAATGATATATTCTTGATAGGGTTGACTCAAAGATTTCATGATGTATCAGCCAGGGTTCCAGAGAGAAAAGAGAAAAAAGATGACCTATTGACCCCAGGGAAATTCAAGGACATTTTATTTACAAAGAGGCTGTCATCAAAGATGTGGAAATGGAGGAACCACAAAGAATTTGGAACTCTTAGCTGCTGAGTCCTTAACCATCCCTTGGCCTAGGAGACTGGAGGAGGGAGTTTTTGCTGAAACCCAAAAGGAGAATCATGGAGGGTCTGCCTTCTTGTGAAGACGAGTGTCCTTTAATGGAACCAAGGAACTAACACTCAGATGTCACAGTCTTCCCTCCTTCTAATTTCTTCCAGGTCTCCCTAATATCCTTACCCAGCAGGAAGTCAGAGAGCAGGCTTGTGGATGTAGCCTACGCAGGGGAGTCTCCTTGGACAGAGAGCAAAAGGCTAGATCTGAAAGGGCCAACATGAGTTAATAGGCATAAATACTTAGAATATGGCTGACACACAGTAATGTCCAGTAACCATTAACTATTAGTGTTATTATTATTACTTCTATGTTATCAATATTTAGCTCAGTTTCTAACATTTGGTAGGTGCTTTAAAAAAGTTCAGGAAATGAGTGAAGGATGACAGATCCAGAAGCAAAGTAAGGATTGCCATAGCATATTAAAATGAGTCATAGTCATGTATATACAATTGATCATAAATACACCTGAAAATGACAGGACTTTAAATGAGTTGGAATTTGAACATTGGAGAATAGTGAGAAATGAAGTTGCAGAGGTAGTTTCTGAGGTCTTTAGAAAACAGAAATCACATTATTAAAATATATACTGTTCCACACAAAGGGACAAGTTAGGAAGTGGTAAGGGGCAATATGGTGCAATGAAAAGATTCGAGCTTTGAGACATAGAACATTCACTCACATCCGTGTGATTCTACCAAGTTCCTTTCCCCTCTGAGCCTGTGATGGCTTATTTTGTGTGTCAGCTTGAATGGGCCACAGGTGCCAGGACATTCGGTCAAACATTTTTCTGAATGTGTCTACGAGGGTGTTTCTGGATGAGATTAACGTTTGAACGGGTAGACTGAGTAAATCAGATTGCTCTCCCCAGTGCGTGTGGGCCCCATCCAATCAATTGAAGACCTGGATAGAACAAAAAGCCTGAGTAAGAGAAGACTCCTCCTGCCTGGCTGGTTGAGTGGGGTCATTGGTCTTTTCTGGCCTTTGGGATCTGACTGAAACATTGCCTCTTTTGGATCTCAAGCCTGATTGGCTTTCAGACTGAATCTTAAACCACCGGCTCTCTCCTAGTTCTCAGCCTTCAGACTCAGACTGGAACTACATCATGTGCTTTCCTGGGTCTCCAGCTTGCTGACTACAAATCTTGGGACTTGTCGGCTTCCGTAATTGCATAAGCCTATCCCTCAAAATAAATCTCTTTCTATATATACATATATATATATATACATCCTATTGGTTTTGTTTCTCTGGAGAAACCTAATACAGAGCTCTAATGCCTTAATTTATAAAAGAGATATTATCAGTAGAATTCAGTGAGAAAATTCTATACAAAGTGGCCAACACATAGTAGGTATTCAATGAATGTGTTTCTTCCTCCTGCATAGTTGAGGGATTGAAAGCACAGGCAGTGGAAATAAAACAGAGGGCTATCTTTCTAATAGACATCCTTCTTGCCTCCAGTCTTTAATAGAGTCCATTAATATCTATCAAACATTCCTGGGAATGGAAATATAAAGCTATCGTTGCTGTATATGTGGCAGCCTAATGAGCCAGCTTCTCCCAGTGAGGCAATAATTTACTCAAAGGTCCCAAAGTGGCCAGCATGAGTTAAGACAGCTTTCCAAATTGACCAGTTCTTGCACAAAGAGATTGCATTATTATGCTACCCTTTCTATGTTTTGTTCAACGAAGCTCTATGCAGGATAAACCAATGTGATATCTGCCCTCCAGGACCTTTGTCTGCAGGGATTTCAGTGCCAACTTTAATACCCCTGAAATCATGCAGTCAGCTCTCCCATTTCCAGGCCAATGGAGTTTTCTTAAGCCACAACTTTCTCAGAGTAAGTCATGTATATCCATTTCTCGGGGAGGGGCCAGAGGAAGAATGACATTGGGCAATTTCTCAAGCCCCATTTCTCAGTAAAACGTCTCAATATTTGTGCACATAGGAGCTTTTTTATGTTGGCCAATCCATATCGGATGATGATATATGTCACTTCACAGTGATGGAAGGCTCGGCTGCAGAAGCCATTTTCTGGAGTCAAGGATTGCAGCCCCAGTGCTAATTTGGCAAGAGAGATATTTATGACTTTAACAATGGTACCAGAAGGCTCTCCGTCTCCCTTTCTGAGTCTGGACAGTGCCTGTAGAAAGACTAGATTGCATTTGCTTCACTAGAGTTTGATGTTTAAACACATTAGAAACTACTTAGCCAAAAGGACTGAATAAAATATCAGAAAAGAATCTAGTAGAAAGATCACTGACCTAGAAAGCAGGAAAATGAGTTATCAGACCCCTTCCAGTCCTAACTAGCAGTCACCTTGGGTGAGTCACTTAATCATTCTGGGATGAAATTGTGTGACCTGAAAAATGGGTTAGTAATACCACTCGAACTTTAAAGCCTAGAGACAGTAAGATTTCCTGAAATTCCTTCCAGCTCTAGCACATCTAAAATTGTGTTTTTTATTCTGGGTGAAGGCAACATTGATCAGCATCAGCGTACTAATACTTGATAGATTCCCTTTGTATTCTACTCCTGACTTGACAAAGTATTTTTATGTACATTGCTTAATGCATTACACACAGCATTCCTCTTAAGGATTTGCAAAGCGAAATTATCATTCTGACTTGACAAATGAGAAAATTGAAGCTCAGAAGGATAAATGACTGACCTAATGTTGCTATTCCACGGAAGGACCAAGCACGTTGCTGCCTCAGTTCCTTTGAGACTACCCTTCTCTGCCCCAACACTTTCTCCCACTTATCTCCTACATGTCTCTCTTCTTGACCTCACTCAGGCCTCTGCTTAAATGCCACCTTCTTAGAGAAGCTTTTTTCCCTGATCACCCCAGATAAAATAGCATCACTCTATCCCTTCACCTTGCTTTATTCTTCTTCACAAAACTTAATATTTCAAGAAAAAGTCATCATTCATGTGCTTATTCATTTATTGGTCTCTTGCCTCCATTAAAAAGTAAGCTCTGTAAGAGTAGGAACTTTGTCAGTTTTTGCTCATTCCTGTGATCCTAGCACCTAGAATAGTGTCTGGTCAGTAGTAGGCACTCAATAAATAATCATTAGTGAATGGATGAACAAATGAGGTGAACAGGGAAGCCACTGGAAACTTTGGTTTTTATTGCTAGAAAAAATGGAGGGTATCCTTGTCCCTTAACTGTTTGAGCTTCAATTCATTTCCTAGGATACTTTGATTGAATTTTATCTCATATATACTTTTTATCTCTCTTTCTCAAGATAAATTAAATCCTATTTTAATTTTTTTTCCTTAAACCATGGGGAAATATAATTCTATTTTTCTAGTTTAGGATTCATAGGTGTGGTCTTTCAGGTAAAAACTAAAAATCGAGATCAGTTATTTCCAAACCTGGCTGTATATCAAAATCACCAGGGGACATTTTTAAAACCGTAAATTCCTGAGCCCTACCTTTTAAAAATTCTAATTCATTGGGTCTGTGGCAGAGCCAGAATTTGTACATTTCAAACATTCTTTAGTTGATTCAAATACAGACATGTTGGAGAACTACTGAGTTCTCTGAGAAAGATTCCTTTCTGCTCTGTATCTTGTTACCTGAGACTTGAGTAAGCAAAATGATGGTTGACTTGCAGCCACAAGATTTACTTTGAAGAATAAGAGTCATATTAGCCTCAGGCACAATTCCAAAAAGAGTTAATCATGAGGATTTTTGATTAAGTAGATAGAGCACAGAGGTCAAGTAGACTTGTGTTTTCCTTCCTAAAGATCTACCCTCAGAGAACAGAAGCCCAATCACTCTGCTGGGTGTGGAATAAAACTTTTGTCCCCCTAAGGAAGACTAGTAACTACAAGGTAGAACAACCCAAAATCTAGAAGCAGAGATTAAGACAAATGTCTCAAGGCACTCAGCCAACAGGGTGGATGACACCCGGTGAATCTGAGAACATTTATTCATCCTTCTGTAAATATTTGCTGAGCATCTACTAGGACCTAGGAACATACCAGTGACCATGATAAGGTCTCTGCCCTCCAGAAATATACACTAAAGTGAGAGAGAGAAATATACTGAATATAGCAATACAGAGGAATGGGATTCCTATGTATAAACATTGAAGAAATGCCGATCTAAGTAATGGGATGAGGAAAGTTAGTTCTAAGTTAAAACCTGAAGGATGGGTAAAAGTTGACAAACAGAAAATGGAAAGGGGATGAAGAGTGTTGCAGAAAGAAAGAACAGCAAAGACGTTGGTCCAGACTTCGGCATTTAAAAAAGGTCTAGAAAAAATAGAATGATAGAGTTTAGAAGTCTGAAGTGGTAGGAGATAAGGTTTGGGAGACTGTATTTAATATTTTTAAATAAGGTTTTTCTTAAAGGGAAATTCAGCAAATATTTGTTGAATTCATCCAATATTTACGTTGTGCCTAACATGGGCCATTCATTGTCCTAGGTATTGAGGATACAGTGGAAAACAAAGACAGATCAGGTCCTGGCAGTCTCAAAGCTAATATCTGAATAATTGATTAGACAATACACAGGTGGGAAAAAAACGCAACTATAGTTCAAGTGATGTTGATTTAAGCTAAGTCTGGCAGTGGGTATAGAGAAATGAAGAACATGTAAATGGCCATCTTCAGAGATGTAGCATGAACAATGAGGATGGAATGACATCCTTGTAGGGGTCACCTTACTCTTGGCCTGTCTGTTTGAGTGCCTGACTTCTAAGCCCCACTGTATGAGGGGTATTGAACTGTTTATATTCTGCCTGCTTCAGTCCATGGATTCCAGGTCAGTGGATGTAGCTGAAATGTATTAGGAAGGAATACATAGATGAATGAGAATGGGGCTGACCTCATTTATCCTCTCAAAATAAACAAATGTTACACATTTGGAAAATTTTATAATTAAATTTAAATATTGATGTAAATATAAGACACCCAAATAACACTCTCCCTAAACCCCGACGATCATTGAACTAACCTTAAAATAATTGTGAAGGTGACAACAAAACAAAGAGTTTAAAGTCAAGATTAAACCTACATTTATCTTGTTTTATTTTATAATGAGGTGAACTTGTTTGTTATTCCCCTGAAAATCAGATATCTGATAGCAGTACACATTTTGAATTATTGCATTAAGATCTTATAAATCTCATCTCAACCTTGCATGTGAATGATTCATAGATGTAAAATGAAAGGGCTGGTTTATAGCAAATGGAGCAAAGTATCCATAATCCAAGTGGACATAGGCAAGAAGAATTAAATCATGGAAAGACAAACAGAAGAGACAAGATCTGAATGGGTTAAGAGAGGTTAATCAAAATGTGTTCTCACTCCAGAAGAGAGGGGATGTGTAGAATAATTGATAGCCTTGGGAGAAATACAAAAGCTATGGGTAAAAGAAAAAAAACACGCATCCTAGAAAGAGCATGTTAGGAAAAATAAGGAAATCTGGATGCAGTAGTTTTAAGAAAAAGCCTTTGTAACAAAAGCAAAGTCATGTAACACAAGATTGTACTTTACTTTGGGCGTTTTAATTTTCTTCTCAATCACTCCAAGAGCTTTCTCATCCCCCTTCCTCAAGTCTTTCTTTATCTATTTCCAATACTCAAGCTACATTGGAATAATCTTGATCTTGAGAGTTGATTTCTAAATGTGTTTTCAAAGTAGGTTCATCTTCACCACTTAGAGAGAGGTTTATCTGCTTTTTTCCCAGACAAGCTGTTTGATCAAGTCATTTAATATCACATATTTGGGATACAGGCAATATGAGTTGTTGAGTTCAAGTAGAGCTTTACACTTCAAATGAGTATGTAGTTGTTGACTGACCTCTAAGAAAATGTAATGTCCTATTTCCTTTGGGAGTTAGATGAGAGGATGGTTTTTATACCTATTTTTATGTTCTACTGACAAGATGATTCCAGAAGATTCCATGCAATCCACAAAACAAATGCTCACACTGCAGAATAACATATGCAAAAATTGCATGTGCATTTAAACTGTGATAGCTACCAACAGACCCAAGCCAAGTAATTTTTTTTAAAACAGCAAGTTAATTTTAGATGCTTTTTGTAACTGGAATAGTAGCTACAGAAACATTACATTAGCATATATGTTTTAAAAATTGAATTATAGCCTGTGTGTCTTTGTTCAATGGCTCTGCCAAAGCTCATCTTAGACTTAAACAAAGTATCATGCTATAAAATGGGATATAAATGGCAAAATCAACCCCATCTATGATTTGTAATTTTGAAGAACCATACCTAATCAGTACTAGAAAGAGAAGCAGTTGAAGAGAAATACTAGTGTAGTTAATGTACATGTACATCCTTAATCTGACTTCTGAATAAGACATCTAAATTGATAGTGCTATTTGTGTACCACTAGATGAAACCATAATTCAAAGTACAGTGATACTGAAAGAGTCCCTTAAAGAAGTTATCTATCAGAGATATGGAAAGAAGTAAAAGAGCAAAATCCAGATTTCAAGGTAGAAACTTTGATTCCAGCCTGCTTTCTCTGCTTCCCAATAAAACCCCATCTAAGTTATCTCTTTCCCCACTAATCCCCTTAGCAAGTGGTCTTGAACTGAAACTTCCAGTTTCTGGGCAGGGTGGATCTCAAGGCTTTCTATTCACTGAATTATCTTGCCTCTGCATAAAGAAGCCAATTCCATCATTGGGAAACTTGATCCAAGTGGTTTAACTACTTAAGAACGCACACTTGGTCACCTAGCTTCTTAAAGAACACCGTTTCAGCAAACCGTTAACAGAGACAAAGTTAAATGGAAAACTTAATATCTGTAATGCTGGACCAAAGAATTAAAATCTCTACTTCTGCAGGAGCTAAATTTTGAAAGATTCTATCAATAGATCTTGGAGAAAAATACGATACACAAAAGTAGAATAACATGATTGTTACATTTCAGCCCCCTTCAAAATGCTGAGCCTTTGTTATCCTAATAGTTTACCCTTCATTATCCATGAAATGGAAAGTAATTAAATCCCTCTGAGACAGTCAGTGTACAGATTCAGTGATAATGATCTTTATTTCTCCTTTCAGGACATGTGTAAAGAATAAATTTTAGTGTTACTTTTTTAGAAATTATAGAAAAATAAGACTATATATAACCAGCTTCCATCAGAACAATAATCACACATTGTTAGAGCAGCATTTCTAAAGGTATTTTATATAACAAATGCTAGCAATAAGTTTGGTCATCTGAACCCCTAATGACTACAAGGTGAAAGTCCAGTGCTAGCAGGGATTTTGAGATGTTGAGATTGATACCAAACTTCTTAACCTCAAGTTTATGTGCCCAGTGCACAGTAAATCAAACAATGAGACATCGGTGCTTGGAGATGGAGAAAGGTTTATTCGAATTGGCCAAAACAAGAAGATAAGAGCATGGGTTCACCCAAATATGCCTTAGCAAGAGCATAAAGCAGAGAGAATTTTAGAGCTAAGGGTCTTGGCAGGAAGAACTTCAGAGAAACAAAAGGGATCACTCCCAATAAGTCCCTGGGCAATCTGACTTCTGGGCATCAATGGCTGCTGGGGACCAGTCATCCTGTCATTGCAACCTCCATGAAGGCATTCTCTTTCTACTTCAAAACAAGCTCACAAATCCTCATGACCCCTGAGTCACCCATCAGTTAAACAAGAAAACAGAAAGTAGAACAAGGTCAAAAGTCAATCATGTTCCTATTGAATATCTACAGTAGCCCTCAGGTACCTGGCTTCAAAATCTAAACACTTTATTTCACGGATGAAGAATCTGGTAAGTTGTATAGCTAGTTAACAGCAAATGTGAAAGTAGAAATCAAGACAGGAGATTTTCAGACCAGGACTTTTCCTAATCCATCCTCCTGCCTCCCTCTGCAGCTTTTCCTGTGAAAATGACTGGAACAAAGTTGGGAAAGGCCTGGTGATTTGCAAAGGATCGCCTGATGGCCATTGATCATGGAGGAAGACATTACTGAGAGGAAGAAAGAGCTATCTCTAATATCCTATGAAAGGAAATCTGGTTATTAATAAGATAATCCACATAAAGACAATTAGAGCATAGCCTGGCAGACAGAAAGTCTGCCTAGCATCCCATAAATGTAAACCACTATTACCACCTTCTTCTTCTCTTTCTTCCCTTCTCTCTCTCTTCTCCTTCTTCTTCTTCTTCTAGTTCTTCATCATCATTATCATCGTTCATCACCACCAGCACCGTGCACGTCTCCTTCACTTCACAACAATCTAAGGATAAGGAGCCTGTGCAGGTGGGACTTTCACTAGCATGGAAGAGTGTGGAATTCTTCAAACTTTGAATCCACTTATTACAGCCTTTCCTTGATTTGTTTGGCCAATATAAACATCCACATATCAATATCACATTGTTAGTATCCTCACAGAATTATTTCCTAGTGTTGGTGTTGAAATAAATGTCTGCAAAGTCAAATAGTTTTTTCCAGGAAAAAGTGAAATGAACAGTTTCCCAGAAACAAGCCCTCCACCTGGAGCCAGGATGAAGGAAGAGCTAACCACACTCATCAGAAGAGATGAGCCCAACTCAAATGCTCTCTTCGCATCCTTGGCTGCTTTGTGTGAAAAAGAAACTTAATTATGACACTTCAATATTGAAATAAAATTAGTTTGGATTTTATTCCTCACTCTTGAGAGGAAATTATGCTCCATTTTTAACTGTGCAAGACAACCGCCGATTCATCTGTGGAGTGATAAGCAATGTTATTTTTATGAACACAGAGCTAACTGTACGCGGGGCCTGCTCAGGGCTTCTCTTCTTGTGAGTGCAAATTGGCATTCAAACTCCTGCTTACAGAAGCTTTTGTGGACACCTTGCATGCCTCATTGCCAGCCCTACCAACTACCCATATAGATTAAATCTCTATATTTACCAACAATAAATATAACCAATTATAATGACATAGTTTTCTCATACCCCATATTTGGGCCTACTTATAATGGATCAAAATAAAAGTCTTAGAGAATTATCTTGCCCAGTTTATCTTCAATTTTTTAATCCTAAATGGAGTATATGCAATGTCATAACATCCATAGAATACATACAGTATATTAATGTATTGTTTAACACATTAGTAAAGTTTAAAAATCAAGTAGTGAATCCAATATTTAAGACCACGTAGCCAATGCAGTTTCACTGATCTTTAAATGCCTCTGGCAAGGATTTAATTTAGATTTAATAAAAGAGTTATTATATTATTTATTTGATTATAAATATGCTAATGTAAACACTATGCTATAAATACTTCTGTTAATTAAATACTGGCTGACTTATGGAAGTTTACTTAGGTGCAATTAGCAGTTTATTAAGATCTATGAATTGAAACTCAATAACCATATTCTTGATAACCCATTGATATTTAATAGGTAATAATCATACTATACTCAAGGTAATGCTTTTAGATGTATTCTTTCTATCTAATGTCAGTTTAAAAATTATTAGTAGCGCATTTACTAAGCTTTGATTGTTTAAGAGATATTCATCTTAATAAAAAAGATTGTTATGCCCCAATAGATATCCATAATAATCACTTGATATTTAATTAACATATAATAACTCCTTCATTAAACCTAAATTAAATCCTTATTTGAAATACTCAATTTAAAGTGCAACTGAAAACATCACTATAAAACATTACACAGCTTACCATACATTGCTTCCACAAGCAAAACGAGAGATGCTCCTAACCACCCAAGATAGAACTTCTTACGACAACGAAGGATGTTTAGGGTACTCTTTAAGTCCACATATACAGATCATAAAATAAGTTTTAAAGGCAGTAGCATTTTTTTAATTAAGCCCATATTTAAATTTTTTTTAGCAATCACTAAATTCCAATAAGCTAGAAACTCAACTAAATGAAATACTAAAGTACTTGATGTTCTTAAGTAAGATAAACCGATTAAGACGAAAGGGGAGCTATACCAGATATTCTTCATTTCTCCCTCGAGACCCTCTTTCCACCCTCCCCTACCCAGCTCTGTGACCCAGGAGGCTGAGCCCTGAGGAATGCATCACCAGGGTCCCTTGCCCTCTAGATTCCAATTGGGTTTGGCCAATGGGAAGCACCATCAGGAGTCTGGAATGAAAGCATAGAGAGTGGTTGAGTCTTCATCTTTTCATCTCTTCTTGCTGAGCTGTGGCATACCAGTGGTTATATTTCTCTACGTAAAGCCACGATTCTGTCTGGCAGCCCTTCCTACAGCTCTAGTTTTCATTGTGTTCTGGCAACTCTTCCTTCACTTTGCCCTTTCAGGGATGGAAGAGGTCATGGTTTCCCATGTTTGCAAGTCCCAGGGTGTTTCTCCTTTACTGGTTCCCTTAGCCACGCCCTTGTCCTTGTACATATTCTATTAATTATCTTCAGTTATCCTTTTGACTGTGCCATCTATTTCTGTCTACTTCAGGACTTGGACTGATTTGTAGCTTAAATAAATAAAATCAATAACTAAGAGTACCAACAAACCTTTCAAAAATACTTCCACATGCATTGTGTCATTGGATTCTAACAAGATTTATTTTTAGGCCATTTGACAAGCAAAGAAACTGAGACTCAGGCTTTCTGCACAAAAGGACATGGTTAGTAAACGGAATAGCCAGAAACCAAGCCCAGGTCTTCCAACTACAAGTCTTAAATATCTTCAATTACATCAAACAGCTAGGATTAAATCCTACTTAGTTTTAACCAACATTCTGCTAGAGCAGTACTTTGCAAGATTTTCGAAGCCATGGAACCCTCTCTTCAAACAATATCCAAAGAGTTTTAACAAATTAAACAGATAAAAGTAAAGCAGCTTTGGTAGAGTCAATCTTTAGTAATCCCATGCATTGGGACCATGTGGGGATGACTCCATAACACCCTGCTCTTGGGATTGTCACATTTCCCAAGCCTGCCCAATTGGAGAAATCTATCTCTCTGACTACAGTGTATGCTTCACTGACAATCACATGATCCAAATGTCCAGAAAAGTGCCACTTCATTCTGAGATGTCAAGATGAAAAGAAAATGAAAGCCTTAGGTCAGCCAGTAGTTAGCGTGGCTGCCATACAGAGACAACCAGCCTGAGAATAAAGCCAAACACAGAGGAAGCCTGAACCAAGAGAAGGGGATCAGAGGTCCTAATAGCACCCTTTGAGCCCATGGATCCAACTAAGACTGGACAATCCCATCCTTTGGAATTAACAAATATGGAAGTCAATCAATTCTCTTTCTGCTTAAGTTAGTTTGAATTGGATTTCTGTCACTTAGAACAAATAAAACAGAGCCCCACCCAAGTTATGTAGGGAGTTAGTTTGACATTGACTTATTTGTTATCTGAAAGGCGTAGTTCTCTCTGACTAACAGCATTAACTGACAATACGATAGTTTATTTCTGGATTATTTTTGATGGTAGTCAAGTTGATCCTCCTAAAGAATTGATACAATACAAAATTTTCCAAAATATCTGTAACTGTTTGTTTTGTGCTAGAGTAGAAAGAACAGTAAAACCTCCGACTTTGTAGATGCATCCTTTGCAAAACTCATTGTCCTATTCTGAACTTCGGTTCCTCACTGATCAATAAATTAGTATTACCAGTCTTGCCCTTTTTACCAAGTTATTGTAACTCAAATTGAGTTTAAAATTTCTTATAGTGTAGAAAAGTTCTATATTGTACAAAATGTAAGGCAAGCTGTCAGCAGTTTACCAAATGTCAATTTTAATTATTTTTTCAATATTATATATAAAAGCATACCAAATTATATAGTCGACTGTATATCCAAAAGGAGATAATGGGTTTAAAAATAGGAGTCTTGTTTGTTTCTTTCAATCTGAACCCTGTAGTTAATGTTCTTAAAGCACTTTACAAACATTAAATGATTAGACTTAACAGCCCCCTGACACAGCGGTGTTATAAAGGGGAGCCTTCACCACTATAATGTAGACCTGTATTTGTTTTCTAGATTTTAAAAATTCACTTAGGGAGACTCTAGACATTAAAAATCAATTTAAAATACAATTAAACTATTAGTGTATCCAAAAGAGACCAATAGCAACATTAGGCTATGTCTATTCTTGGGCCAAACGAGTAGGGAGTGCAGGCAAATATCCAGACACTTAGGACTAATAGCCTAAAACACCAACTATGGGAACAGAAAAAGGATCAGAGGCTTGAATTTTCCAAATTGACTCTTTCCAGTGAAATCCATGTACGTATTATTCTACTTCCATGTGCCTGGATAAATACCCAACTTCTGTTTTAGTTTTTGTGGCTTTTTGTATACCAAAAGCTCAGTTCATATGTCATAGGTAGTAACTACTTTATACTCAAGGAATTGCATTTAGATATCTTATTTCTATCGAATTTTTAAAATTAATTATTGGTAACTTTTTTACAGCAAAGTGTATTTCCATCTTGCAACCTCATCCACCCACATGGTACAGACATAAACACTATTAAATTGGGCTTCCCCTCCACTCAGTCTGGATCACATATTTGTCCTGAGCATGGCTGAGTCCAAATTTAAACTGAAACATCCCAGTCTACCATCCTGGCTCTTCGGAAAAACAAAACAATTATTAGTGTTTTCTGGCTTTTGATGACTTAAAAAATCCTTTCCTAGTAACAAAAAATAAAATTGGCATGTGTTTCTGATTGCATGTTCTACATACATGGGACCATAGCTAACATATATTATTCTACCTATATCAATTATTAAGTAGGGGCAGAAAGAGAGCAAGACAAACATCTGGAAATTATGACACGAGATCAACACTTGGCACAGCTTACTAGTGACAGCTCTTCACATCCTTCTCCAGCTCCATGATATCTTTAAAATGTTCTATGTCTACTGGTGTAAATAGACTCAGCCCATTTTATGCTTGTATAGCAAATAGCAAATATTATAAGAATTTTTTGTGGCGCCCAGATCTCATATCTGTAGTCATATAAAATCTCTAGATTACTTAAACAAATAACTCTATCATCATCCTTGTTCAGCACATAAGAGAGTATAGAGTGGTGATCAGGTATGTGTGTTCTGGTTTCAGACTGCCTGGGTTCGAAGCTTGGCCTCACCTCTCTCTCATCTTACACTTCTTTGCATTTCTTCATATGCGGAGGTAATAAGAGAACCTGGCTCATGGTAAAGTACTGAGATGTGTGCCTCAATTGTACTAAGTAAACACCAAATATTAGCAATTGTTAAGCATTGCTTAAAATGCTAACTCTGCTTAAAACCTCCCACTGACCCCGGTACAGTTAACTCTCACTCAACTTTTAGATTTCTTTTGGCTTCATGCTCCTCCGTCTAGATTCCACCTTCCTGTTAAATGCCTTCAGGTCACCCTGTACTTTTATTTCAGAGACATTGTTACCATTTGTTTTATATATTTATAAGCTTTTATTAGTTTAATATTTGTATCCTCCATTAGACTCTAAGTTCCATAAAAAAGAGACTATATTTTGCCTGTGATTTTATTTGTAGTGTCTAGCATTGTCTGGTACATAGCAGGTCCTCAATAAACATTTGCTGAATGAACAAAGGAATGAATAAATGAATGATTATAATATAGGTTTTAAATTTATTTCTTCTTTACTTCTACATTTTTCCTCTCTTTAAACAACCAATGCTTCAATAAGTATGGCTTCCCATTATTCAACCTCTTCCTATAATACCATCTATCTTGCCTAAACTATTGAATTATTTTTCATGGTGGAGTTGAGCAGGATCGTCTATAAAATCAACATTTTGTAGGACTTACAAAATGACTAAAACAGAATGTAAATAAAGAATTTGCTAATAGTGTTCCCAAACTGATTCTAATTCGGTCTTTTTTTTTCAGGAGCAACATAACAGAATTAAAACTTTCCTTTATATTGCCACAAGTCAACCAATAAACATTTGTTTTATGCCCACTATGACTTAAACACTATGGCAAGGGGTCCTATTTATAACAAGCATTGTACCTGTTTTAATTGCTTTCTGTAGCACATAACCATGTAAGGACTCAATGACAAATAAACACATCTTGATGTCAATTAAACAAACTGGTGGCCACAAACCAGGGCCAATTAAAGAGTTCTGGAGTCAAAATTCCAAGGAGTTTATTGCCAAAAGGAAATGAAATTGCTTAGGAACTCCGCATGGAATGGATGCTAGAAATTACAAATGCAGTGGGAATATTGGAGATGTCCACATCTGAGCAGAGTCATCACCATCTCTATGGAAACCATCTCCCGCCCCCCTTCTGTGGAGAAAACAGCAGCTGTTCCACAGCACACAACCAAGAAAAATGCAAATCAGTAGGAAGTGGAAAACTCAGGATCTATTTAAAATTGTTAAGGGGATGAAATTTGGGGTAAAAGAATGAGATTAACAAAGCCTGTATGTTGAAAATATGGTTCTATTAGCCTCCCATGCATCACGAAGAGTGCTAGAGAGGTAGAGGTACAAGGTGGACAGCAATTCACATCAAACTTCATTAAATCACCATGTGGGAATAATACACTGCAGGAATTTTGCAAAATGTAATTGTAAGGAGAAAAGTATAATTTTTAAGAAAGGATCCAGGGGAGTTGCATTTGGGGGTTAGTTTTGAAGAAGGAAAAAGAAAGTGAAAGCATGCCATTAAGTATCAGATAGAAAGAAATTTGGAAGAGGAAGGGGAATAAAAGAGAAGATTGTGTTCTATGGGCATAATCTATAAACTCGATAGCTTTATATGTTTCTTTTATGTGAGTTTTTATGTATTTCTCATGGGGACATGTTCTGCTACAAAGGTTTTATTTATATGTAATACTCGGTACTCAAATAAAGAGCCTTAAATGAAAGCCTGAGATAGATATATGCAGCCAAATCAGGAAATTTTGGCCATGTCAAGAAGAGTGCTAGTGGTCTGTTTGCATGAAGAACTCAGGGTTGTAATGAAAAGAAAAACATGAGCACTCATAAGTGCTAGACTCTAAGAAAGGCCTCCTGTCCCATCAAATTTTATCTCTTAAAAATTTGGAGCTAGGATTTCTTTAGTCAGCTGCACCATGCACACCAAGGAAACGTAATGCAAGATTCTGCAATGCACCTAAAACAATCTACAGATTCAGTGCAATCCCAGTCAGAACCCCAACAACATTCTTCATAGAAATAAAACAAAGAATCCTAAAACAAAAGACCCCAAATAGCCAAAACAATCCTGAGAATAAATATAAAGTTGAAGGTTTCACACTCCCTGAGTTCAAAATATACTACAAAGCTACAGTAATGAAAACAGCATGATCCTGGCAGAAAAATGGACACATAGATCAATGACACAGAATTGAGAGCCCAGAAATAAACCCCACATCTATGGACAGCTAATCTTTGACAAAGGAGCCAGGAACGTATGATGGAGAAAGGAAATCTCTTCAATAAATGGTGTTGGGAAAACTGGACAGCCACATGCAAAAGGATGAAAGTAGACCCTTATCTTAGACCATGCACAAAAATTAACTCAAAATTGATTAAAGTCTTGAATTTAAGACCTGAAAACATAAAACTCTTAGAAGAAAATATTGGCAGTAACTCTTTGACATCAGCCTTAGCAGTATCTTTTAGAGTGCCATGTCTACTCAGGCAAGGGAAACAAAAGAAACAATAAACAAAAGGGACTACATCAGACTAGAAAACTTCTGCATGACAAAGGAAACTGGCAACAAAACAAAAAGAAAACTCACCAACTGGGAGAAAATATTTGCAAATCATATATCTGACAATGGGTTTAATTTCCAAAATAAGTAAGTAACTCATACAACTCAACAACAAAAAAATGAACAACCCAATCAAAAAATGGACAGAGGATATGAAAATTTTTCCAAAGAAGATAGACAGATAGCCAACAGGCACATGAAAAGATGTTCAACATCATTAACTACCAGGGAAATGCAAATCAAAACTACAATCAGATATAACCTCACGCCCATCAGAATGGCTACAATTAGCAAGAAATAACAAGTGTTAGAGAGGATGTGGAGAAAACAGAACCCTCATACCCTGCTGGTAGGAATGCCAACTGATGCAGCAACTATGGAAAACAGCATAGAGATTTCTCAAAAAATTAAAAACAGAAATACCACTGTTCTACTGCTGGGTATTTATCCAAAGAACATGAAGACAATAATTCAAAAAGATTCATGCATCCCTATGCTCATGGTAGTACTATTCACAATAGCCAAGATGTGGAAGCAACCCAAGTGCCCATCAACAGATGAATGGACAAAGAAGATGTGGTATATATATACAATAGAATACTATTCAGTCATATAAAAAGGACAAAATTGTGCCATTTGTGACAACATGGATGGACCTTGAGGGTATTATGCTAAGCGAAATAAGTCCGACAAAGAAAGACAAATACCATATGATTTCAGTCATATGTGGAAGGTAAACAACCACATAGATAAGGAGAACAGATTAGTGGTTACCAGAGGACAAGGGGGTGGGGGTAGGGCAAAAGGAGTAAAGGGGCACATATGTATAGTGATAGATAAAAACTGGACTGTTGGTGGGGAATACGTCGTAGTCTATACAGAAACTGAAATGTAATAATGTGCACCTGAAATTTACACAATATTATAAGCCAATATGACCTCAATAAAATAATTTTTAAAAATTCTGCAATGGAGATGGAAAAGCAGAAAGAGCCTATTAAGACAGAGAAAAAGAGACAGAAGGAGAGAGGAGAGAGACAAGAGAGAATTGAAGAGAAGAGGAGAAGAAAAAAAAGGAGAGGAGAGGAGAGGAGAAGGGTAGACATGTAAAAGAAACAAACAGAGGCAGAGTTTCATGCCTGCCCGGTTCCTGTTTCCAGTCGCATTCTAAGTTCCAGCTACAGTCATGCCCTCAAATCCCAAAAAACCCCCCTTTATTCTTATAAAGAATGTCCCCTTCTTCCATAAGGTAGTTTAAATTGATTTCGGTTACTGGCAGCCCAAGGGACGGATTATTACATCCCTGCACCATACTGCTCAATGTCTGGGCATCAAGGTCATCTGTAACTCTCTCTGATGCTAATACATACACAAACATTGTAACAATTGGGAAAGGAGGTCAGTCTGGGAGGAGAAATATTTAGAATTTTAGACTTTTGCAAAAACAAGTATACTAATTTTAGATGAGGAAGAATCTACTGGATTCATTAGAATTTGCAGGGGTATGTGTGCTGAAAAATATGCACTTATTTCCTTTAATTCCCTCTCTATTCTGCTGGGAGTAACCTTAGTTATTGTGGGGGCTTCCCCTGGTGTTATGCTGAGATCCTAGGGTCAATTGCAGCCCCAAGCATTGTGTGGCTCGTTGCAGTCTTCAGCCACTGGTCCACCATGGTTATGGATTTGGCCCTGCTCATGTCTTTTCAAGTTTGTCAGTAAGACCCTTCTCTGTTACTTTTGAGTCTTGAGAATTTAAAAAGACCAGAAGCCTCAGGCCTAAGATATCAATGGAGTTCCTCCAACCAAATGCCACTCTCAGAGAAGTACCAAGATTCTGCCCTGGACCCATATGCCTTCCCCCTCCCTGCAGCCTCAGGAAGTTATTTTCTAGAATGGGGTCAGTACTCTCTCTCTTCTGCTTCTTAGGAAGCACTCCATTGTATTCCATCTCAGCCCATCCTTTGCTTTTTGTTCTTTAATGCACTTGGTCTTTTGGAAGCAAAAGCCACACTCCTACATTGTCTGATTTGCCACATTCTTCTTCCTGGGCTTTAAAGCACAGGGCTTGAATGTAGGGAAGAAAAACAAGGAAACAATGGTAGAAAATAATTAATGTATCGAGTTATTTTCAGCACCCTCCTATAGGCTTTCTCTGACTTTTCTTTGAAGAAGAACTCAAATTTGTGTAAGATATAAAATAAAAGTTTTAAAGTTCCATACTAAAATTTCTGTGTGAAACAGAAAAGGCTCAAGGCAAGACTTCTTTGTGACCTAATGCAAATAATGAGGAAGGTTTCATGATGACAGGTGGGTTTCTAGACAGTTGTATCTAAGAATCAGTTTTTGAACTCTCCAACAGCCACAGTAACACTAGACATCCCTAATAGAAAGTTCTGTATTTTGAATTCCATTGACCAATTGACTTCTGTGAAAGAATGGGAACATCACTCCACTGGAAAATATCTGAGCCCAAAGAGATCATAAATCACACATTCTGGTACAATAAAGCTTTTAAAGTCATATTTAAAAGAAAATGCTGATTTCCTGATAAATGCTAATATTGTTACTCAAATTAAGTCACCAGATACGAATGCAAAGTAGCCAAAGTTATTGTTATGTTTAGCTCGGTAGCTTTAAGCACTGAAAGAAAAATAGTGATGTTCACTCAATAAAAATCACATACATGATGGCCAAGTTCTTCAACTTCTTTCCAGCCCACTGTCCAGTTTTTTATTAGTCTGGTCATGGTTGGAGACCTTGAATGAAAAGCAAAAGAGAGACAAGAGCAGAAACAGAGAAAACTGAGTACTGAACTCCAAATCAGGAAACAGGAAGCAACTTCCTAGAAACACATCCAATCTTGCTTGTCTTTCAAACCACTCATTCCCATCACATATCATCTCCTGAGCCTCCTCTCATTATTTTGTATCATTTTATCGTTTTCTGTGGGTGTGACAAGTGATTTAAGATAAAAGATGTTTTGGATTCATATATTAGTAAGTCATAAAGATGCTAATATAATTTCTAATAGTATTCATACTATAGAAAGATTCTTACTTTTCCCATTTAACAAGTGATGCATACTGTTTCATTTACTTTAAATTAATTATGCAATAAAAAGCATGAATCGTCAACAAATAAATTCAAAAATGACATACAATGTTTTTTGTTTGGAGAACTAATGAGCATTAAAATGTAGATTAAAATTTAACTATGCCTCATACCATCAAACATAAGACAAAAAACTTTTTGGCGACTAATAACTTGGATCCTTGAAGACTGCATTTTGAAGAAACAACTGGTCTGTTTTTTAATTTTTTTGTCATTTTTTTCTACATGATGGGATATAAATGTTTCAGGTTGTTTTTTGCCAGTAGTTTGCAAATAGCAGGCTAAGGATGTAAACACTTTTTATTCCAATAAATCAAAAGCCGAATTGGATTCAAGTGTCACTATATCTTCAAGCACCAGGTAGGCCATAGAAGAGCATCTGAATAAATGTAAAGATATTCCATGTTCCTGAAAGGGAAGATATCATGTTGTAAAGATATTAATTTCCTCCATGTTAACCTAGAATTTCAGTTAAATACCTATCAAAATCCCTATGAGATATTTCCATTGAATTTGATAAGGTTCTAGCTATTTCTAGAAGAGAAAATATGCAAGAGGTGCTGGGAAAAATTTTAAAAGGTAGAAAAATTATGAGGACTTGTTTTATTGGACAAGATATATTATACACCTATAGAAATTAAAAGAGTACGATTTTGGAGTGAGGATAGAAAAATAGATCAAGGAAAAGTTATAGGTAGTCTGGAAACAGACCCACATACATATACAAATGTGCTATGTGTTAAACTCGATATAATTCAAATTCAGTGAGCAAAGTCTAAATAATTAAATAATGTTGAAGTAATTAGCTAGCGAATTCCAAAGAAATAAATAAATTATATCCTACTTAACATTGGTTAGAAAAATAAATACTATGAGAAATAAAAACCTAAATAAAAATACTGAAATAGTCAAAAATTTAAGAGAATATGCTTATGACTTTGGGATAAGAAAATCTTAAGATGCAAAAACAAGTACCAGAAAGGGGAGAAAAGAGGTAAATTTTAATTCATTGAAATTTTTGTATGATTGAACATGACCGTGAGAAGATCAAAATAAAACATAATATCAGCAACATATGTAACAAAGAATTTATATTAATAAAACGGAATAAGCCTTTAAAATAAAGCCAAATAATCCAAAACAAAAATGAGCAAATTATTTGAATAAAAAATTCATAGCCCAGGAAATATACGTAATCAAAAACCAGAGAAACTTGGCCAACCCTAAAATAATTAGAAACAAAAATTAGAACAATAGGGGCCGGCCCAGTGGCCAAGTGGTTAAGTTTGCATGCTCCCGCTTCGGTGGCCCAGGGTTTGGATGGTTCGGATCCTGGGTGCGGACATGGCACCGCTCATCAGGCCATGCTGATGCGGTGTCCCACATGCCACAACTAGAAGGACCCACAACTAAAATATACAACTATGTACTGGAGGGACTTGGGCAGAAAAAGCCAAAAACAAAAAGGAAAAAAACCAAAAAAATACAAAGGAAGAAGATCAGCAACAGTTGTTAGCTCAGGCGCCAATCTTTAAAAGAAAAAATTAGAACAATAAAGATACATCTTCATCCATCAACTGGTAAAAACACAAATTAATTGTTAATATCAAATGTTGGTTAGGGTGTTGAGAGAAAACATTCTCATTACTGAGATGTATGGGATATGGGGAGAGAAATTTTAAAATATCTTATTTTGAAAATGTATAAAGTGCATTCTCTTTTGATGAGCAGTTCAGTTGTAAGAAGCTGTTATGCAGAAATATTCGCATATTTGAAATGCTGAGACAATAATTAAATATTTGTTAAAAATCACAAACTCTATTATACATATGCACAATACATGTGTGTGTGTGTGTGTGTGTGTGTGTGTGTGTATACAGCTAGATTCTTAGGCCCTACTCAAATTATCTTTGGGGATGGCACAGAATTTTTATTTTTAAAATATTTCTCAGATATTCTAAACAGTCATATTTGCAAATTACTGGAGCCAAGACAAAAATAAAGTAAAACTTGTGGGCATCTACATTGTTCATTCAGCCAGAAATATTTATTGGATGCTTATATTACATGCCAGGCCCTGTTCTAGCCTAGTGCACAAAATAACATGTAGGACCTAATGGAGCCTCAGTTTTATGAGAAAGAAAGAAAATAATCAAATCAACAAACGTATTGCAAATTTCTATTCAATATTAAAATTTTCAAATTTCATATTCAATATTTAATATTCCAATATTCAATATTCAAAATTCAAATTTTGCGTTCAGTAATACAACAATACGCAGCTACTCTCTTTTGAAGATACTGAACATTTTTTTACATGAAAAAGAGCTCTTCATACTGCAGACAACAAAAAAAAGGGAACCATTAATACAGATCTGTGTTTTCTAGCTAGTAAGTTGTGTACCCACTAGGTTTCAAGAACTTACTCCAGAATGTTCACACCAATTAAAGTGATAATGGTGTGTTAGTTTTGCTTATGCCAGAAACAGACATTGCTGAGATTCAGGCTGAGATCATCTATTTGAGAGGTGGTTTCCTGAAACACTGGCAGGAGAGAGGAAGAACATATGCCTCAGGGGTATATAAGGAAGCTGGGGTATTTGTACACCAACTCCCAAGCCATAGATGAGAGGGGTTTCTCGGGGTGTTGATTTTTCAGCACTCTAGCCACATGCACAGACAGCAGATTGCAGAAGTCAGAGGAAACCCTGAGAAAAGTATATACTCACAGTTGGACATTGGGTATCGAAATGGTGTGATGATGAGTCTTTTGTGTCAGCTTTGCTGGGCTATGGCACCCAGTACTTTATTAAACACTAATCTAGGTCTAGGTGTTGCTGTGAATGTAATCTGTAAATGTGGTTAACATCTACAATCAGTTGACTTTAAGTAAAGGAGATTACTCTCAAAAATATGGGTGGGCCTCATCCACTCAGTTGAAGGCCTTAAGAGCAGAAACTGAGGATTCCTGGAGAAGAAGTAATTCTTCATCAAGAATGAAATATCAAATCCTACCTGAGTTTCCAGTCTGCCAGCCTGCCCTGTGGAATTCAGATGCCAGCCTCACAATTGCACGAGCCAATTCCTTCAAGCCAATCTTCTCTCTCTCGAATAAATATATATATTTATATTCTTAAAATATATATTATAACACATATTATCTATTGATATAATGCACAATTATATATATAAAATATATATATAATATATATATATATATTCTGATTCTCTGGAGAACCATAACCAATACAAATGGTAAGGACCAAGAGGATATAGACAGGGCATGGAAAATATTTGCTACAAATATTTATACCCATTTCTTTTTTTAAATTAAAACACATGAAAAAACCAACACAAATCCCATCCCACTTCTTTCATGAAAACTAAAGATTCAGAGAACTTCTTAGTGGGTTCCACATGAGCAGAGAGGACTTGAGGGGGAATTGGATGAACATCCTATCTCAAACACAGCACTCAGCTAAACCCTGACAGCCAGCATGATGTCTATGATTGCTTCAAACATTCAATTATACATGCTGATACATTTTTAATTTATTCCAAAAATTGCACTTATTTAAAAATGGAGTTCAAAAGGAATACTACTATTTAAATACAAATTAATAAACAGAAAATAAAAAAATAGGAAATTCACTGTGGAAAATAGTATGCAGATTCCTCAAAAAATTAAAAATAGAACTACCATATGATCCAGCTATTCCACTTCTGGATATTTATCCAAAGAAGACAAAAACACTAACTTTAAAAGATACATGTACCCACCCCTATGTTCATTGCAGCATTATTCACAATAGCCAAGACTTGGAAACAACTTGAGAGCCCATCAACAGATGAATGGATAAAGAAGATGTGATGTATAGACACACACATATATACACAATGGAATACTACTTAGCCATAAAAAATATGAAATTTTGCCATTTGCAACAACATGGATGAGCCTTGAGGGTATTACACTCAGTGAAATAATTCTGTTGGAGAAAAACAAATATGGTAAGATTCCACTCATATGTGGAAGATAAATAAACACATAGATACAGAGAACAGATTGGTGGTGACCAGAGGGGAAGGAAGGTGGGAGGAGGGTGAAAGGCATAAAGAGGCACATGTGTACTGCGATAGATGGCAACTAGACTTTTGGTGGTGAACACAACATTGTCTATACAGAAGTCAAAATATAACGATGTACACCTGAAATTCATATTGTGTTATAAACCAATGTTACCTTAATAAAAAAAGGACGTTCATCATAAAATAATCTACCCAGATCATTTACCTGATCAAAATCTTTCTATGAAATACCATTATATTCTCAATATATATTATTAAATTAAATGTGCAATATGCAAACACATTCTTATTTTTTATATGCCACGGTATAAAAGTATATTGATTGAAAAGCAAATATAGTACTTGATGTTTCTTGTCCTGCTCATCCTTCCTCTGTAACTCAGATAAAAAGCAGCATTGACTGGCATTTTACTTCCAGACTTTTTATACACACACACACACACACAGGATGCAGCCCATTGATGGACTAGACTTTGGAAAATACCAAGGGCCTGGAGGACCTAAGAGATTTATAACTCATCTCTTTTTTGTATGTATTCTGTCAGCCTCTGATTTATTATATTTCTTATTCTGAATGCTTTAATATAGTAGGCACTGTGTAAAAATCTACAGTAAATGAGTTCAATAAGTTCTACTTACTAACTCCAAAAATTGTGTTCTACTTATGAAAACAATGATATATTTTTTCATTTAATAGTTCCTGATTTCATGTGAAACTCAAATTTGCTTCTCGGATGTGCTGCCCAGGACTCTAATGGAAGAAAGTGATGCTGGGCATGCTTGAGCCAAAGACATGACTGTGGTTAACATCATGGCCAACAAGATCCTCAATCCAAAAGCACATTGAAAACTCTTGACTGAAAGTCACTGGAGCTGATTGCAGTGTGTAAGGAAGCTGCAGGAGACTAACTGGAACAGTAGAGCTGGTCTCTCCAGAAGATGGGGCCAGCAGCCTGCTATGAACAGAATGTTTGCGTTCCCCCAAAACTCATATGTTGAAACCCTAATCTCCAATATAATGGTATTTGGAGATTGGGCCTCTGGAAGGCAATTAAGTCACGAGGGTGAAGCCCTCATGAATGAGATTAGAGCCCTTATAAGAAGAGACATGTAAGAGTTGGCTTCCATTCTCTGTCTTGGCTATGTGAGGATACAGCAAGGTGTCCCTCTGCAAACCAGGAACCAAATCGGTCAGTGCCTTGATCTTGGACTTCCTAGCCTCCAGAACTGTAAAAACTCAATTTCTGCTGTTCAAACCACCCAGCCTATGGTATCTTTGTTATAGCAGCCTCAACTGACTAAGACAAACCCAAATGACCAAAACTGAGGAATATTGATCTAAGCAGGCTGATTAAAAGCTTGAGATAGAGGCAATGGCTGTAACTAATGAGCATATGCACCGGAGGTGAGCAGCTTTCTTGACATAAAGGGACAATAGACAGTTTATTAGGGAAAAACTTGTATCTAAATTCCTGTTAATAATGAAAAGTTTATGTTTCATAATTCTCAACTGATCCAATGTGTCAAATAATTCTAAGCTCATAAATGTTATACTTCTCAGCTGATCAGTGATCCGTTAAGTCTTACTCATAATTGGTGTGTTCAGGAAAACGCAATTTCCGGATAATCTCATGAGTTAGAGTGCCTTTTGCAAAGAGATCAATATATACTAAATTTTCTCCTTTTAAGAAAGCTTCAAAAAATGTAACAGTCCCCCAACATAAAATCCAAGGATGGATGAGCTGTATCAGAATAAAGGTCTAATAACAAATCTATGAATTTTAATTCACCCTTAAAGTGGAATCTATCCTCACCAGCATAAGGCAACAAGACGTTTTTTATAAACTCCTCTTTTCATCTTCCATTTACCCATGATCAATGTCAAGTAGCAATACCCTGTAAGTTTTTATTTCTGAAAGAAAACAACATAGCACCTTTCCACAACTATAATATTGAATATAGTGCTTGATTATACTTTACAATCCCATTCATAAATTGAACATTTTTGGGAGTCAGCATTTATTATTTTCAGAATAACAGATCAAATTAGGTAATAAGAACCCCTAATCTGACAATGCTAGGTATTTGACCACTTTTCCTATGTGTAATATGTATACATTATTTCATACGTATAAATATAAACATATACATACATATATTTCTTATATATATATGTGTACATGTAAAATGTATATATTCACTTCAACTCCTTTCACATTTTTCAAGGAAATATAATCTCAAATATATACATATATATGATACATATATGCACATATATTTGTATATATATGTGTAGATATATATGTAGAAATATTTGAGCTATATATGTGTACATACACATATCTAAATACACATATCTATCACATAATATGTAATATGTACATAGCTAAGAAACAAGATATGGATATATACACGTAAGGTAATGTATACATATGAAATGCATAAAATATATGCCTATATTATATTCATATATAGGAAGGCCTTGAGTCTTTTATTTTACTGAGAAGCAACTGAGGCCCAAAGAAAATAAATGATTTAATCAAGATTACAGGAGTGAGAAAAAAACAAAAACCCAGGTGTCATGATTTCAGCCCAGTGTTTTTCCCACTTAATATTTTGATTTTACATCTTGAATTTCAGAGATGGAGAACGAACTGTGGGTGCTTCCTTTTACCCCAGCTTTCAGGGGACTTTGCTGAAATTTGCTTTCTCTGAGATTTGGATTCTTATCATAAGGCTCTGTTTTGGAAGTACCAATTGCCATTTTAATGCAACTTACTGATCATGCAGACAGCCAGCCTCTCATAAATCATGTAAAGTACCTGAAAATGTGATTTATGAGCTAAGTTATGGGAAATGGGGTCCTTTAATATTCTTAACCCTTCAGAATGTCATTACCTATCACAGAGTCTCCTTTCCTGACTCAACTGAAGGTGCGTCTGAATGTTTTCATTCCAAACTCCCCCTACCACCACTCCCAACTAAGGCTGAATTTTACTCATTCTTCTTCGTCCATAAAGAATTTACAGCTCCTTTAAGTTCATCAACTGAGTATGAATTCTTGATTCAAACTCTTATTTCGCTTTTGGCTATTACAGAATATGTTCCTGAGGCATTGCCTCACGTGGTAATTAAAGAACTGCACTTAATAGCATCTCACTATAAAATTAAAAGAGCAAGAGTATTACAGTTTGTTGCAGAAAACAGACCATGAAAGATCCTGGAAAACCCAAGATGAAACTAATTTAAACCATATGCCTTGTTGAAAAGGAATATGGGAAAAATGTCTGTAATATGCAGTAAATGAGGCCCATAACTCACTGGGGCCTCCAATGAGTTACATGTTAAATCCATATTTCACAAGATGGTCATGCAGTTTTTTTAATCTCCCTGTCTATTAACCCTTTACTTTGTGTGGGAGAGTTTATAACAACATGGTTCTGTGTGCTTTAATATGTTTACATATGCAAATAGAATCATATACCAATAGTTTTTTTAAACCTCCTCTCTTATGGCTCAATATATTATCGCTTCACCAAACCAACAAATTAAAAACAATTTCCAATTTCTTCCACAAATACCTAGTGGCTAAATGTTATTAATGCATTTGTCTGAAAGGCACAAATTCAAACATTGCTCAGTTAGGGAAGAAGAATATACAGGCCTGATTGCCTGCAATCAGTTTCAGTAATTTATATTTTCTTCACGGAGGTGAAAGTTTATCTCACCACAGAACAACAGTTATAATTTTGCTCCTACCATTCATCAACTCTGATATTTCAGAGCTTCAAATCATCACTTTCTGGTGCTACAGAGTAAGGAAACTGTTGACTATTTTCTTTTTAGCACACTCCTTTAAAAAAAAAAATGCTCGCCTGCCTGTTATGGGTTTATCTTCTGTCTAGGCGAGACCTTAATAAATCACATTTGCTTTCAGCTATCATAGATTATTTGGCTTTTATAATCATGAAATAAGCCCAATAGACTATTCCTATTTTCAGAAGATTGAAAATCACGAGGTGTTTTCTTCCTTGCATGATTATGTGGTTCCTCCATTTTCCAGGAGGGTAGTGTTACATTTAGACCCTGTCAGCAGCTTGCTTGTGCAACAATCACGCTCCCATCAAATTGTGGTCCAGGGTATGGGAGAGGGAGTGAGCACAGGAAACAGAGATTTTCAGAATCACAGGCCTTTAGTCAGCCTCTGCCATCCTCAGGTTAAAAGCCTCAAGTTTATTTCCCAATGTGAACCTCTCAAATTGTTCTCTTTCACCCTTTTTCTTTTCATAGACAATAATAGCTGATAATCTTTTGTAGAACAATGCTTTGAAATCACTTCAGTTTTAAGAGAGTACATGAAGGCCATCAAACAGAATGAAACCCCTAAAGGAGATTTACGCGAATTTTTCTCAACACAATTAGTGCAATTAGAGACACGTATACCTTTGTGTCCTTAATATTGTAATTTTCATGGGGCAATGATTTGAAGGAGTTCCTTCCTAGAAATAGATCTAAAACACAGGGTTTTGATGACATTCTCAGCTAAACTAATTGTGTGAGCTGGGAACAAGGTAATGAGGACAGATGTCAAGGTCAAAATAATTACTAATTTCTGAATCTGGGTTAATATTTCCAAGGGCCTCACATATAAGTTACAATGTATAACTGCCACTCATGGAAAATTCAGCTTTGGTTTTCTAGTATGGACGTAATGTTCGTTTTTTTCCAGTTGTGTCCCAAAGTGAACTTTATTTGTTAAAGGAACAAAACCAAATCTACTTTCTTGTTGCCTCTTCATCATATCGAAAGATGCAGATGTGAACAACAAAAGAAACACTCGGCACGATCGCTGGAAATGTGTGCATTCCAAAAGGCAGCTCATAAAAATCATATTTATCCCTTTGAGAGGAGACAGGCATAAAAGGGGACAAATTCAAGGAGGAATTGTGGTGTTGGGTTATTTACATTTCTAATAGTCCTGAAATTATTAGATAGCTATTTTCTTGGATCTTTTCTCCCTATCAGCCACAGACTGTCTGTACATCTTGTGTCATAATTGCTATGAAAGGAGCTTATTCCAAGTGACATTCATTTCCAGGTTTTTATGCCTAAGTTGCTGGATGATCACCATGTTTCAAAGTGATATAAGCGTATTCCATAAACACTATTTTAGAACCCCATTCACTTATCTTGGCTAGGATAAATCAACAAAGGTAGAGAGGTGCTGATTAAAAGGCATGCTTCAATGGAAAATGATTTCAAAGCCAAAACAGATTTGGGGGCCTGGGGAAAAAAAACTGGCATGTAATAATACAAGAAAAGGACAACAACCGAATTAATCTCTCTCTCTCTCACACACACACACAGAATTGCTCCATAACAATTCATATTTACCTTTATATTTCAAGTTACAGAAAACCGCTTTTTTAATTCTAATCCTTTTTAAAATGTGCTTGTTGAATAGAATTCTCTTCAACACACTATTTCAGTATTCCATAGAGAGTGTGGATGGCAAGCTCTCTGAGTTGTAATTGTCCAACAGGTTTCTGGAATTAATTGGCTAATTCAGAAAGTCATCTCCTGCCTTAGGCTTGACTGACTCTTCCCTCTCTACAGATTCCACTGCCAATCTGCCTCTATCTGTCCTGACTTACTCCACTTTGACACCAAGCCTTACCTCGTGCCAGCTGCTGAGCTCCACTGAGAAACCCTTCCCTTGTGAAACCAAACATTTAAAATCTTGATTAAAAAACACTTCTTAAATGCAACCAAAAAAAGAAAAGGAAACCTTCCCATCCCCCTTCCCCTTACACTGACAGCTTGTCTCTCTCTATTTTTCATCCAAATAAGCAGAGCTCTGTAAATCTTGTCCAGAAGACACGGACTGAAAGAATTAATCAAAGTGTTGTTTATGAGCTGCTCAGAGCAGATTAAATGTTGTGTTGACAACACAATTTGCAAATTATCTATCAACATCAACAGACATACAGCAATGAGCCAAGCCAATTGGATACCTTAGGACACAAGAGGACCATGTATTTCCTAGTCTTGCTTCCAAAACTAAGTCCTTTTCAAAGAGTTTTATCCAACATTATTTGCAGTCTCATTGCTGCAGATGAGTTGCTTTTACAATTTATTTTGGACAATGTCAGCTTTATTTCTGCCATAAACAAGTCAAATTTCCTATCATAATCTGATGACAACCTTTCTTCCCAGCCCCAGTTGTCTACTCTACTCCAAACACCCTGTATTCCAATTCACCAGCAGATAACCACCAGATAACCACCTCTTGAAAATACCTGAGGCAGCCAACCTCCAAATGATCCCAACCTTCTCATGTTCACACTCTTCATACCACTGTGTGTAGTTCCCTGACATGTAACAAGGTCAATCTGCATGACCAATAGAACAGGACAGAAGTGGTGGTATGTCCCCTCTGAGGTTAGTTGTTGTGAGTATCTTTAATTTGTTCTGGCATACTTCTGGGTGGTATTTCATTGTATTGTTGTACCACAATTTGCTTATACATTTACCTATTGATATATGTTAGTTTCCAGTTTGGACAACTATGAATAAAACTGCTGTGAACATATGTATATAAATCTTTATGTGGGCCTATGCTTTCATTCTTTTAAATAAATACCTAAGAGTGGAACTGATCACAAGGTAACTTTGAGCTTTGTTTTATAAATGTTGAAAAACTGTTTTCCAGAACTATTTTACAATCTCGTTAACCAAGTATGAGAATTTCGTTTACTTTACATCCTTGCCAACACTTGGTGTTCTTGGTCTTTTAAAAATGTTACCCATTCTAATGGGTGTGAAGTGTTATCTCGTAATAGTTTAATCTGCATTTTTCTGATGCCTAACAATGTTCAGCAACTTTTCATTTAGCTGAGTTTATTGGTTATTTGTTATACTTTCATCTGTGAAGTGTTCAAGTCTTTTACCCATTTTTCAACTGATTTGTTAGCTTCTTATCACTGGGTTGTACAAAATATTTTTTACATTCTTAGTAAAAGTCCTTTGTCAGAATTTTATATAGCGACTATTTTCCCCCAGTCTGTGACTTGATTTTTATTCTTAATACTGCCTTTTAAAGAACAGAGTTTTTTAATAGATTAAGCTTTATTTATCATGTTTATGGTTAATGCTTTTTATGTAACTATCAAAGAAATCTTTTCCTACCCCAACATCGTAAATACTATCTTCTGTATTTTCTCCTAGAAGTATTGTAGTTTAGCTTCTTGATATAAATTACAGAATCAGCCTAATAATATCTATCAAAAAATTAAAAAGTTTATGGGATTTTGATGTAGATTGCATTAAATTTAGAAATTTAGAAATTTAATTCAGGAAGAGTTGACATCTTAAAAATATAGTCTTCCAATCCATGACATGGTAACCCTCTCCATTCTGTAATTTCTTTGTCAATCTCAATGTATCTTTCTTATGTGCCTTTTGTTACATTCCTTTTTAGATATTTTGATGTTACTGTTATTGTTGTTTTATTATTTTACTTTTCAAATGTAATAGACGTATAATTGATCTTGTTATAAATGTTATATCCTAAGCCTTCTAAATTCAATGATCAATTCCAAAGTGTTTTGCAGATGACCTAAGATTCCCTAGTATTTTCTTTTTCTTCATATAGTCTGTAAATAAAGACAGTATTGCATCTTCCTTTACAGTTTGTTGCATGCTCCCCTTCTTTTTCTTGTTACATAGGCAAGGACCTCCAGTATTATATCAAGGAGAATTGGGTAGAGCAGACACCCTGGTCTTGTTTTCAGTCTTAGAGAGGAAATTATTCTGTTGGTACCATTAAGCTTCATGGCAGTTTTAGAATTTCATAAATGTTCATTATCAAATTCAGGAAATTGTCTTCTACTCTTAGTTGGCTGAGATATTTTAACATGAATAGGTGTTGAATTTTTTTTTTTGGAAGATTAGCCCTGAGCTAACTACTGCCAATCCTCCTCTTTTTGCTGAGGAAGACTGGCCCTGAGCTAACATCCCTGCCCATCTTCCTCCACTTTATACATGGGACACCTACCACAGCATGGCTTTTGCCAAGCAGTGCCATGTCTGCACCCGGGATCCAAACCAGCAAACCCTGGGCCGCCGAGAAGCAGAACATGTGAACTTAACCTCTGTGCCACTGGGCCAGCCCCATGAATTTTATCATTTGCTATTTCTGCATCTGTAGATACAATTATATTTCTCTTCTTTTTTTTTTTTTTTTTTTGTTTATATGGGGAATGATATTGATTGATTTTCTTTTTAATGTTTAAGCCAACCTTGCATTTCTGGGATAAACACCACTTGGTCATAGTGTGTTATCCTTTTTTAATACATTGCTGCTTTCAATTTGATTATATTTTGTTGAGAAAGTTTGTGGCTATGTTAATGAGTAATTCTGGTCTGTACTTTTCTTTTTAATAGTTTAGTTGTCAGGTTTGGGTATTAGGGTTATGCTTACCTCATAAAATTTGTTGGAAAGTATTCTATCCACCTCTATTTTCTGAAAGTTTTTTTGTAAAATTGTTATTATTTATTCCATAAATATTTCATAGCATTTACCAGTGAAATCACTTGAACTGAAATTTTCCTTGGTGCTATACTTCTTATCATGTGTTTAAATTTTTAAATAGATACAGTGCTATTCAGATTTTTCTACTCATCTTGTTCAGGTAAAATGTATTTTTCAAGGCATGTCATCATTTCATCAAAATTATTGAATCTATTGGCATAAAGTTGTTCATACTATTTCCTATATTCATTTTAATGTATATAGGATCCATAGTGGTATTCCCTTTTTAATTTATGGTTTTGCTAATTTGTATTTTATTCCTTTTTGGCTTGATCATTCTAGTCAGGTATTTCCCAATTTTAGTAATCTTTTCAAAGAACAAACTCTTTGCTTTGTTAATCTCCTGTATAATTTGCCTATTCTAATTCATTGATTTCTGTTATTTTCTCATTCATTTATCGTGGGTTGAACTTACTCTTTTTTCCTAACATCTCAAGATAGAAAATAAGATCATTGATTTTAAAATTTCTCCATTTCAAATATAGATAGTTAATACTTCAAATTTCCCTTTAGGGACTGTTTAGATTCTTTCTACAAATTTTGATGTGTTTTCATTACCATTTAGTTCAAAATACTTTTTCATTTTCTTTCTGATTTCTTCTGTCATCTGTGGAATAGTCAGAAGTATATCATTTAATTTCTAGACATTTGAAGTTTTTTGATATCCTATTTTTATTGGTTTTGAATTTAATTATATTGTGGTCTAACATCAAATGTCAAAAGATTTCAGTCTTTTGAAGTTTATAGTCTTGGCTTACGGCCTAATATGTGTTATATTTTGATGAACATTCTAAGTCTATATTCTTGCAATTATTTTTCTGTTTGTCTTACCTGTTCTTTGCTTCTGTCTTCCTCTTGTTTGCCTTCTTTTGGATTAATTGGATATATTTTATTTTATTTTATGCCCTCTATCAATTTATTAGCTACACTTCTTTTATTTGCAATTAATGCTGTAGCATTTACAATATCCATCTTCTCAAACTTCTCAAAGTCTATTTAGAGTCAATATTTTATCGCCTCACACTTCATACCTAACAATTCCCACTTCTCACTTCTCACATCACTACTGATAAACTTACTATTTTACACTTTGCAGTTCCCACTTCACAAATGTAATAATCTTTTGCCTTTCCTTCTACTATTATTGTTATTTCTTTACTTTTACATAGGTTTTAACCCTGTCTTCAATAGTATGACTTTTATATTAAATAACTATTATTTTTTAAAGAACTTATGGGAAAGAAAATAAGATTTTTAAAAATATTTTCCCAATGTTAATTCTTCCAAACCAAGAGCACGGAATATCTTTCCATTTCTTTGTGTCTTCTTCGATTTCTTTCAACAATGTCTTATAGTTTTCAGTGTACAGGTCTTTCACCACTTTTGTTAAGTATATTCCTAGGTATTTTATTCTTTTTGTTGCAATCATAAATGGGATTGTATTCTTAATTTCTCTTTCTGCTACTTCGTTGTTAGTGTATAGAAACACAACCGATTTTTGTATATTGATTTTGTATCCCGCAACTTGACTGTAATCCTTTATTATTTCTAAAAGTTTTTTAGTGGACTCTTTAGGGTTTTCTAGATATAAAATCATGTCATCTGCAAAGAGTGATAGTTTCACTTCTTCTTTTCCAATGTGGATCCGTTTTATTTCTTTTTCTAGCCTGATAGCTCTGGCTAGGACTTCCAATACTATGTTAAATAAGAGTGGTGACAGTGGGCATCCTTGTCTGGTTCCTGTTCTTAGAAGGATAGCTTTCAGTTTTTCTCCATTGAGAATGATATTTGCTGTGGGTTTGTCATATATGGCCTTTATTATGTTGAGGTATTTTCCTTCTATACCCATTTTATTTAGAGGTTTTATCATACTTCCTAAAGCAATCTATAGATTCAACGCAATCCCTATCAAAGTTCCAACAACATTTTTTACAGAAATAGAACAAAGAATCCTAAAATTTATATGGAACAACAAAAGACCCCGAATAGCCAAAGGATTCCTGAGAAAAAAGAACAAAGCTGGAGGTATCACACTCCCCAATTTCAAATTATACTACAAAGCCATAGTAACCAAAACAGCATGGTACTGGCACAAAAACAGACACACAGATCAATGGAACAAAATTGAGAGCCCAGAAGTAAACCCACACGTTTATGGACAGCTAATATTCTACAAGGGAGCCAAGAGCATACGATGGAGAAAGGAGAGTCTCTGCAATAAATGGTGTTGGGAAAACTGGACGGCCACATGCAAAAGAATGAAAGTAGACCATTCCCTTACACCATGCACAAAAATCAACTCAAAATGGATTAAAGACTTGAATGTAAGACCCGAAACCATGAGACTTCTAGAAGAAAACATAGGCAGTATGCTCTATGACATTGGTCTGAGAGGCATATTTTCAAGTCCCATGTCTGACCGGGCAAGGGAAACAAAAGAAAAAATGAACAAATGGGACTACATCAAACTAAAAAGTTTCTGCACAGCAAAGGAAACCATCAACAAAACGAAAAGACAACCTAACAATTGGGAGAAGATATTTGCAAACCACATATCAGATAAGGGGTTAATATCCAAAATATACAAAGACCTCATACAGCTCAACGACAAAAAAACCAACAATCCAATTAGAAAATGGGCAAAAGATCTGAACAGAGATTTCTCCAAAGAACATATACAGATGGCCAACAGGCATATGAAAAGATGCTCAACATCATTAGCTACCAGGGAAATGCAAATCAAAACTACAATGAGGTATCACCTCACTCAGGTCAGAATGGCTATAATTAACAAGACAGGAAACAACAAATGTTGGAGAGGGTGTGGAGAGAAGGGAACCCTTGTTCACTGCTGGTGGCAGTGCAAACTGGTGCAGCCACTATGAAAAGCAGTTTGGAGTATCCTCAGAAAATTAAGGATAGATCTACCACATGATCCAGCTATTCCACTGCTGGGTATTTATCCAAAGAACTTGAAAACACAAAGGCATAAAGATACTTGCACGCCTACGTTCATTGCGGCATTATACACAATAGCCAAGACTTGGAAGCAACCTAGGTGCCCATCAAGAGATGAATGGATAAAGAAGATGTGGTATTTATACACGATGGACTACTACTCAGCTGTAAGAAATAACAAAATCCGGCCATTTGTAACAATATGGATGGATCTTGAGGGTATTATGCTTAGTGAAATAAGTCAGAGGCAGAAAGTCAAATACGTATGATCTCACTCATAAGTAGAAGATAAAAACAACAACAAAAAAAACCACATAGCATTGGAGATTGGACTGGTGGTTACCATTGGGGAAGGGGGAGGGGGGAGGGCAAAAGTGGTGATTAGGGTCACATGTGAGGGGATGCACTATAATTAGTGTTCAGGTGGTGAACATGATGTAATGTACACAGAATTTGAAATATGATGTACATCCGAAAAAAATAAAAATTTTTTAAAAAATGAAAAAATATTGTCCCATTTCTGGTTCTTTCCTTCCTACCTGTAGATCAAAGTTTCCCTCTGGAATCATTTTCCTTTATCTTGAAGGACATCCTTTAGCATTTCTTGTAGTGCTAGTCGTTTGGTGACGCACGATCTCTGCTTTTATTTATCCCAAAGTGTCTTTATTTCATCCTCATTTTTGAAGTGTATTTTTGCCAGTTTAATTTTGAATTGAAAAGTCTTCCTTTTTTTTTATTTTTAACATTTTTAATATGTCATTCATGATCTTCTGAGCTCTATTGTTTCTTATGAGAGGGTAGCAATTACTTGTGTCATTGTTTCCCCATATATAATACTATGTATTTGCTCTCTAGCTGGTTTCAATATATTGTTTCTGCCTTTGGATGTTAGCAGATCTGATGTGTCATTTTCTTTTTATTAGTCCACCATGGGGCCGTTACCATCTTTGGTCAGTAAATTGAAGATTTTTATTAAGTTTAGAACACCTTACAACATCATTTCTTTAAATACTTTTTCTATAACACTCTCACAATCTTCTTCTGGGACTCTAATTGTACGTAAATGAGACAAGTTGATACTGTCTATCTTTTAATTTTCTTCAATTTTTTCTCTTTCTTTTCTAAATTGTATACTTTCCATTTATGTGTCTTTAAGTTTATTGACTCTGAATTCTGCCATATCCAATTTGCTATTAAAACCATCCAGTTTATTTTTCACTTCAGTTATTATATTTTTCCATTTTTAAAATTTTGATTTTTCTTGTATAAATTCCAATCTCTGCCTAGATTTCCTATCTATTCACGCATTTAGACCATATTTTCTATTCATTATTTGAGTATATTTTGTTTTAATTCTTCAAATGTATTTATATTAGTTGCTCTACAGTATTTGTCTGCTAACTCCCATAGCAGGGCACCTTGGATTTGCTTTCTAATATTTGTTTGCTTGTTTGTTTTTCTTTACTTGAGTCTGGGTTACATTTTTCTGTTTCTTTACATGTCTAATTATTTTTTATTATATATTGGACGTTATGAATAACATTGTAGATTCTAGATTCTCTTATTTTCCCCTGAATGGTGTTCATTTTTTTTCTAACAGGCATTTCAGTTATGGGCTGGTCATCTTTAAATTGGGTAGGCTTGATTTTGTGTGTTAGTAGATGGACCTATGGAAAACCAAACATTTATTCAACCTCTCTATTATTGTAGACTCTACCTCTGAACCCTAAATCTTAAAGATCTTGTCAGGGCTTAGTTTTGGTTTGGTTGAGGCTGGTCCAGAGACCATCTAACTCTAAGGTCTGGACCTTACTCCTCAGGGGGAGTAATTCCTAAGGGGCCTTACTCTTTGGTAGCTCCCTTAGATTGCAAAAGTGTTATTGAGATTTTTGTACTCTAGGTGAACCAGAATTCCAATGTCCCTTGGCATTTTTCAAACTCTTTTATCTCTGTTCTACTGATAAACATGTAGCAGCTGCTCCCTGGTGAACCTGAGTAGTCTTATTCTGTGTATGTGTCCCCAGGACTTAGTCAGGAACTCATGGAGAACTCCTGTTCCACAGAATTCTGAACTTACCTATCACAAAGAGCTTCTTTTTCTCCAGTGCTGTGTCTTGCAGATTCCAGCTTCTTCAGGAGACCCATTCTTAAATCTTAACTTATTCAGCCAGCAGGAAGTAGTATTCTTTTGTTGGATTCTAGCTCCATATACCATAGTTTGGGATTTGTCCCAGGCAGAGAACCAGGGAAATCATAGGGGTATCCTTATAGATTTCTCTTTTTCAGGGGTCATTGTCTTGTGCTGCATGTTGCCTAAAGCCTCAAATCCAATGATTCATGTATTTTGTCCAGTTTTATGATTGTTTGTGGCTGATTATGATGTAATGGTCTAGTCTAGTGTCCTATTATATTTTTAATACAGTTTTTAAGTAAAGAAATTTCAATGCATTATTCATGCTTATGAATAAAGCTAATTATCCTCCTTCATAACCCTAACGGGTCTGAGTTTGGGAGTCAATGTAATGATTCTCCGCACTTAGTATGATTTAGATTTTCCAAAAAGATTTGTCTCTAAGCAATTGTTTACCCACTTATCATGAAGCCTCCTAATATTTTTTGTTTTGGTCCAAAATTCCCATTAGACTAATTTCTTTCAATGTTACAATAAAGGTAGGGACTTACTGTGCAATAGACACCACCTAAAATTCAGCTTGGCACATATTTCTGAGAGTGTCCAAATGAGTATTAGAGAAGTATAGTTGCATAAGCCCAGAACTCAGAGTTAAAAGAGAGGATTACTCAGCCTCTTAAAGGCTCAGTTTCCTAATTGGTGAAGTGTGCTAGAGCTCATTGTGAATTGCTCAATTCTGTCTGAAAAGTGTTTATTTCATTATAAGGCACTGATTAAAATATGCTTCCTACTTCGGAGGAAGGGGTGGAGGAGAAAAAAAGAGGCAGGAGAATTTTCTCTGGCTTTTACTCATTATCACACATTAACTTATCAGAATATTTATTAGCACAGAAAACCTAATTCTGAGGAAATAAAATTCAAGCCTGTCCCATAGAAGTATGAAGAAAGAGGTTTTTGGCATCAAAAATACCAACTGTGTTAGGAAGTGTCACAGAATGGAAAGAGAAATATGATAAACTCAGGAGCTTGCAGTAAGGGGCAATGAAGATAAATTACATTCAAGTAGCCTTGATTTTCAATAGCTTGCTCTGGCTAATTACTCATTTTCACCTTCACCAAATGAGCAACTAATAGATGGTACCAATATATAAATTGCTATCAAGTGCCAAGTAGAATACGAAACACTTTATATGGATTATTGCACATGATTGGCACTATTTATACCCATTATACAGAAGAAGTGAAAGCTTAGAGACTGTGGTGGGGAGACTTTAAGGTGATCTCATGTTCCCTGCTTCCTGGTGTCCACGCCCTGTATAATTCCCTCCTCCTCAGTTTGAGCAAGATCTGCGAACTGCATTTAACTGACAGAATGTCAGAGGTGACGAATCACTCCTGTGATTACAATACATTATGTAAGACTCCTTCTTGCTAAAATACACAGTCTCTTGGTGGCTTTGAAGAAGCATGTTGCGGTGAAACCAATGGCCACAGGGAAATCCTGCCAACAATCTGAGGGAGCTTGGAATTAGATCCTTTCCCAGTTGAGGCTCTCGTGAGAAACTAACCCCAACTTAAACTTTAGTTGCAGCATTTTGAGGCACTAAACAGAGAACCCAGTTAAAACATGCCCAGACTCCTGACCCACAGAAACTGTGAAACAATAAAGTATATTGTTCTAAGCCACTAATGTTGTGGTAATTTGTTATGCAGTAATAGATAACTGACACAAGAGGTAAAGTAAATAGGTCAAGGTCACACAGCTAGGAAGTAGGAACAGTAATAACAGAAAACCAGACCTATTTGGATTCAAAGTGCTTGCTCTTTACTAATATTCTATGTTAAATCCCAACCCTCTGCTCTACAGTACCCAATCCCCCACCAGCAAAACCCGGATAATGCCAAGGAGTTCCCCAGAGTTTCAAATAACTTTGAACTTTGACTATGAAATTTGATTTTCTCATATGTGAAATGGTGGCAAAATCTCCATACATTAATAATAGTAATAGCTGATACTTACTGAGTTTACCATGTGTGAGGAACCATTCTCAGAGACTGATATGCATTATCTCATTAACCCTCAGACACTCCTATGAGGTAGATGTGTTTTGTTTTTTCAGAAAGGAGAGAAGGGCAGTATAAATTCCCAATTTGGTAGAAAATATGTATGTGGTTAAATCAAGTCAGAGCTACTAATTATAACAAACATGAATATTTGTCCTTGTAGCAGACATTGTGTTTCCTCCTTATATTTTTTCCATGTTGCAGCCTTGCTCTTTGGGTGGGCCTTAAATAACCTACGCATTTGGAATAATCCCTACTCCTTTGCCACATTGATTATCCCATCAGAAAACTACTGTTCAGCTAATGGACATGAATACAGATGAAATTCCTAGGAGAATTTAGCATCCATTCTGCTACTATGAAAGAAGTCAGAACAACAAGATAGAAAAAAACAAGTCCTTGGTGACATTGTTGAGAATCTAGATTAAGTCCACCATATTCCTTGTCTTTCCCTTTATGTAAACCAACAATTTTCCCTTTGTTTGTCAATATCATTTGAATTTTCTCTTAAAGATAACAAATTGAGTGGCCAAGAGTTGTGAAATCTTAAAATTGTTCTCATCACCAAAAAGAAAAGATAATTGTGTGACATGATAGAGGTGTTAGCTAACAGTATGGTGGTAAACATATTTCAATATACAAATTTATCAAATCAATACTTTACACACCTTCAATTTATACAATTTTATATGTCAATTATATCAATAAAAAAATAATAATCAGTTTTTCTGATATCTTCATCTGAATCAATGTCTGATTGTAAAGGATGTCCAACGAGAGTTAACGAGTACAAATGTTGCCATCTGCCCTCTGAGTTTTTGAGACAACTCCATCAATCAGTGTGGTAGCTAGCCTTCAAGGAAGCCCCTAATGATCTTTATTTCTTGGTACTTGTACACTTATGTAGTCTTCTTCAACATTGAATCGGGCCTGGCCATGACTAATAGCAGAAATGACAGTGTGTAATTTCCAAGACCAGATCATGAAAGGGCTTAAAGCTCCCAATTTAGTCTCTTGGATCTCTTCCACTGGGAGAAGATGGCCACCATGCTCTGAAGATACCTAAACATCCAGGTGAGTATCTCATGTGGAGAGGATTGAGACCTACTACAAGGCAACGCCAATGTGCCAGTGGTGAGTGAGACAATTTGGAAGCAAATTCTCCAGTTCCAGTCAAGCCTTCAGATGACGAGAATCCAGCATAATTTTAATGAAACCTTGAGAGAAATGTGAGTCAGGACTGCCAGCCAAGCCATTTCTGAATTCCTGAACTACAGATATAATAAACATAGCTGTTTTAACTTACTAAGTTTTGAGGTAAGTTGTTACACAGCAATAAATAACTAATATAATTATCAAGTATCTAATATGCATGTAGTTTTTAGAAGGAAGGAAATAAACATAATAAGTGACATGTTCCTGGTTACAAAGAACTTACAGTCTCATTGGAAAGATATAATAACACAAATGAAGAAAACATATGACCTTCCATATAGCTGACACTCAAAAACGCATCATTAAATAACTTAGAGACCAATACTGGACACGTATTAACAAAGGCTAAATTATGTAGTTTGAGAAATAACTATGAAGTTAGTTAGCTGTTACCATGTCCTGTAACCAAAAATTTTGTATAAGAGTGGATGAACATAAATATTAGTTTAAATTATGCTAAAAAATGAAGACTACATCTTAAGGTCCTTAATTCCTACAGCAGAATTTGAAAAGCCCCTATAGCTTGACTAGTAGATGGTTTTCAGCTTATTAATAAACAGTTTACATTTTAGGGTTATAGAAACTATCCTAGAAGTGTTTTCTGAGATGCTAAAAAGCAAGCGAGCTAATACAGTGATCAATCAATAACAAATAATTTTATATAATTAACATTTGAAATGGAAAGTGGTCTGCTCAAGAATTCTCAGGAATAGCTAAATATCAGGAAAAAAATATATATGTTGTCCCCTCAAGACAGAAGAATGAAAAAAACAGTATGACCATAGAGTTTTGCCAAAGTTTTACATCAATGGGGAGCTTAAAACATGATATTTCCCTCACCTACGAAGTATATGAAACAGGAACTGAGAATCCCTTTGGGACAAAACAAAAATTTGATAAGTATGTTTGCTGAGTTCTACAGGATAATTACTCTAATATGAAAAACTCCGATGATATGGCCAGCAATTTGCTGGGGGACCAGGAACGGCTAATGCCAATGATTTCATTAAGCTATTAGATCCCCCTTGATTAAAATTAACAACGGGTGTTACACCACCTGACAATGGAAGCTTTTCATCAGAGCAGCTAGTTAAAATACAGCAATGTTTTCTCTCTTATCACTGCTTCCATATGAAACTCATAAGAATAGAGCTTCCTCAGTCCAACAGCTGGAAAACCCCACTTCTGAGATAAGAGAGGTTGTGTTCATCATGACAAAAAGTGCAATATTATGAAGGAATTTGCGGAAATAATAGGATCTTCATGGAAATGCTGAGGACAATTTAACAAATGTGTCCAGAAACTGACTTATGTTTTAAGCTTCTCTTCAAACTGGGCATTGCATTCATGGCTGCTATCTAACTTGTGCTGGGTTTTTCAGCTTTGGTTAATCACATGTAGCTATTCTTTCTCTCTCTCTCATTTTTGCAACAACAGAAATGACATTTAACAATCAAAACTCAGAAAAGAATTGACTACAGCCGGGTTTTCTAAATCTAATGATGGTTTTCTGAAAAGATTGAAGGTTTCTTTTTTAGCAGAAATAAAAATAACAACCTGCTAGGTACCAGACGCAGCTATAAGCAGTTTACTTATCTAGACTCACTTGAGCTTCACAAGAACGCTGAGGAGTAGTTGCTATGATTATTTCCATTTTGCAAATGAGGAAACAACCCATCAGGAAGTTGCATGATTCACCAAAGGTCACAGAGCTAGTAAGACTTGCCATCTGTCTTCAGACTTTGTGTACTTATCATGCAACTTACTAGAATACAGATCCCTGCCCCCCCCAACATTTATTTGATTTGTTTTTAATGTGGTGGCAATCAAGGAATCAAAACTCTTGACAGGGCTGCCTGACTGTTTTGGGGTTAGACAAAGTGATTTTTATCTGTTGTTTGTCTTTTAAAAATGGCTCCGGTGTAAGAAACCCACAAGTTAAAGCAAATACACCCATTCTTGAAAATGTAGGTGTGAATCCAATACTTTGTATGTTATAAGGTATTTTAAATGAACTAAGAGAGCTACTGTTTAAATTACTTTTCAAAGCACACTTCAGAAATTCAAATTCCCCTAACTTGGGCTTGGTTGAAGTATATCACCTTGTAAATGATTTTTTCACCCTTCTTGGATAAAAGGGAAAGGAAGAGAGTTAAAAAAAAAAAAAAGATGGAATGCGAAATTGTAAGAAGAAAAATTTTTTCAATTTATTTAATCATATGACCCTTGAATAAATAATAATAATTACAGCAAACCCCTGATTGCAGAGAACTTTGTGGTTTACAAAAATGCTTTCAAATCCATTTGTTATTTGGTGCTTAAAATGATCGTGTAATGAAGAAAGTCCAAATATAATCATAACCACGTTGTACGTGAGTAAGTGCGTGGCTATCAGCTCTTGAAAGATAGGAACAGCCTTTTCCCTATCCATTCCCGTATACCAGTCTTAATATAATATCTGGAACTTAATAGGCACTCAATAAGTAGCTGCTAAATAAATAAATTAATCAATCAATTAATGAGTTAATATGTGGATGAGAGATCAAGATTTTGATCTCTGGCCAGACCACAAGGGTATGAAGCCCAGCTCTGCCACTTAAACATTTTGCAACTTTGGGGAAAGTTTTTAACATCTCTGAGTCTCAGTTTCCTCATATAAACATGGGGATACTAGTACCTTCCTTAGCATGAAAAGATGCAGATGCGGTGAGTCAATGCATGCAAACAATGAAGCCCAACACATAGAAGCTGTTCAACATGTATTTAGTGAATGAATGAATAATACAACTAAATTAAGTGAACTAAGACTCAAAACAAGTCTCTTACTCAAGTGCAGCTTCCTTCTACCTAATCACCCAAGAAAACTTGAAGTCCGATGAAATCTACCCTCAGGGCACTTATGAAAAGCCATGTAGCTAATGGGCTGATCCAGATGCTAGACCACGTCCTGGATAGATCCTAATCTGATTTGGTCAAGGCATCTCATCCCATGACTCAAAGTAACTTTCATTCATGATTCCTCCAAGCCTTCTCTGGAACTAGCCTTACATTCTTGGTCAACTAACCCAAATCCCAAAGGATGGAGCTAAATTGAAATGCCTTAAATTTTGGGTTTTAAACTGTGTTCCTAGTAAACTGCAAGCTCCTTGAAGGCAAAGACTACTTCAATCTTGATCCCCAGAGCTTAACCTAGAACTTGGCAGCTAGTGGATACTCTATAAATATTTGTTGAATGAGTACACATTCCACAGAAATCTAGATGTGTACAGAGCAGCCTCAGGATTTCTAAAATATTTGTTAAGATATTTATTTTAATAAATATCTATTTAAATTTTTAAAATGATTTCAGAAGCTGTAATAAAAATAGCACACACGCTCAAATGCATTGTATTTCAAAATTTCACATATTGGATATCACTGACATAATGAATCATACAGTCAGATGAACCAGTGTAGGTGCTGACTTGAATAAAGTGTTTCCTACCATTGTTTGTGCATTCATTTATTCATTCATTTAATTCAACTCATATGGATCAAGCACCTACTCTGTGCCAGGCGCCACCCAGGTACATGAGATGTATCAGCAAACTAAATGGACAAAGACTTCTGTCTTCATGGAGTTTACATTCTAATGGAAAGACAGACAACAAACAGTAGATTGTATGGTTTATCATAAGGGAATAAAGTGTTAGGGACTAGAGTTGTGTTTAGGGGGTTGGGGGGAGGTTGCAATTTTAATTTGGGTGGTCAGGGTAGGCCTCCTTGAAAAGGCGACATGAGAGCAGAGACTTGAAGCAAGTGAGGATTGAATTAGTCAGCTGGATATCTACGCAAAAATAATTGGATGCTCACAAGGGAAAAAACATAAAAAATTAACTCATGCTTCACACCATAAAGAAAAATAATCTTTTGGATAGAGTAAAGATCTGCATATAAAACTCAAAACAAACAATGCTTTAGAAAATAATATAGGAAAATAACATGACAGCAGGTTGGGAAGCTTTTGATAGGACATAACAACTCTAATTATAAAGAAAATATTAATAATCTTGACTATATTTTGTGCATCAAAATTACCATTCAGAAAATAAAAAGATGAAGATGAATTGGGAAAAGTTATTTTCCTCATCTATAACTGACATAAATCTAATATCCAGAATATGTAAAGAACTTCCACAAATCAATAAGAAATGACAGCAACCAAATAGAAAATAATGGACAAGAGACTTGAATAGGTCCTTCACAAAAGAAGCTATCCAAATAGCCAGGAGCCATATGAAAAGGTGTTCATCTTCATCAGTCGTAAGAGAAATGTAAGTTTAAAACACATGGATCACGGCTGTAGGTGCATGAGAATGATGACAAATTAAAAAGTCTAAAAATATGAAGTGTTTTCAAGAATGTGGAACAACTGGAACTCTCCTGCACAGATGGCGAGAATGTAAATTCACACACTTCAGAAAGTAGTGTGACATTATTTATTAAAGTTGAAAATATGCGTCCCCATGACTCAGCAATTCCACTTCCAGTTACATATCCCTCTGAACTGTGCACACACATAAGTCAAGAGACATGTACAAGAACGTTCATAACAGCATTATTCAAAATAATTCAAATCTAAGAGCAACCCAAATGCTTGTCGATGGTAGAATGGAAAAACAAACTACAGTACATTCATGCAATGTACAGCAATGGAAACAAACAAACTACTACTACACACAACATTTAGGTAAAGTCTCACAAACATAACGTGGAGTAAAAGAAGTTGGATACAAGGACTAGGAGTGCATCAGGAGTGCATAATTCCATTTATACAAAGTTCAGAAAGAGACACAACTAAACTCAACTGTTTAGCGAGGCATAACTGTGTGTAATGTATATAACAAAAAGAGTGAAATAAAAAATCAAGAGAGTGACTAACCGTTAGAAGAGACAGGAGTCATAATTGGAATGAAGCACATGAAGAGCTTTTGAAATGCCAGCAATATCCAATTTCTTGATCTTGGTGGTTTTCATGAGAGTTTCTTTATAATACTTTACTAAGTGCTCAAGTCACATTTTAAGTAATGTTTTGCACGTGTTATATATTTCATAATAAAAAATTCTGAAGTCATTAGAAAGACATTAAAAATGTAAACAATTAAAAAACTTTTACAGCAGGGGTATGTGGGATATCTCTGTTCCTTCCTCTCAATTTTGTTGTAAATCTAAAACTACTCTAAAAAAGATAAAGTCTTAACAAAAAAATTAGCAGAGACAAGAATAAGCAAAAGATTTGAAGGGGAAGAATTAGAGATTATGAGTATAAACTACACTTTTGAAGAATTCTGTTTCAAAGGAGAGTTAAGAGATGAAGCAGTGGCTGCTGGAGAAAGTGATCTCAAGAGGAAGATTGATGGGAGAAATGCATCCGGCAGAAGCAAATGTAGGAGAAATAAAGGAGAATTACTGAAGCAAGACCTTTGAAGAAGCAAGAAGGGATGGAATCCAGAGGACAAGTCCAAGGGCTGGTTTTAGACAGCAACACGGCTACTTCATCTTTGGAAATAGCCAGGTGGTACTGAAGACAGAGACGATCTGCTGGTGGTGCCGTACGAATAGTTTCATCTGATAGCTTTTATTTCCTCAGTGAAGTAGGAAGCATGTCATGGCTGAAAGTGAGGATAAGAAAATTGTGTTAGGGATTGAGGAGTACAAGAAGGTATAAAATAGTCCTCTGGAAAAACAGAAGAGTGAATGGACTACGGAAGTGTAGTATAAACACCAGGTAGCAGGGAGTCCTCTTGAAGTCGGTGGAAATGATTATAAAGTGAGAAGAGTCAGTACACTGTGTATTTTTCTCCAGCCCTATTTGGCTGCACAGATGTAGGTTTTGGTTTTAGTACACGCACACATACACACACATGTATACACTGAAATATATTCATTTAGATGCATATGTACACCTAAGTGTGTATGTTTATTTTGCGTCTCATCTTATTAGAATGTAGGCTCCAAGAGCCAATTACTGTTTTATTTTATATATCACTGTACCCTCAGCATCTAAAATAGTGCTGGTCACATAGTAGGTTCTCAAGAAATATTTGTCGAATAAATGAATAAGAACAGTTGTTAAATACTATCAATGCTTTGGTTTTAAAACAAAAATTTCTACTACGCTTCTTTCAAACGCCTGATTCATTTCACCCAAAAAGTATCTTGAGATGGTAAGGACAATGGAGGGAAAAACCAACGAAACTGTTGCAACTACTTCTTTTTCGATCACAATATTCTCCATACCATACAACCAAAACAAAAAATTTAAGTAAATTAGATGATGAAATTGATCTGACTTCAGCTGTCACCATTAAACACTGATTTGAAATTTTGCTTTCAACCATAACTGTCTCATTGGGCTGATATGAAGGACTTCACAATGAATAAATATTAATAATTTAACTTGCAAAGTAAAATCATGCTGACAAATATCTCTTTTATATTTTAGGATTCTGTGTAACAATTTACTTCAAAAAGCTTTCTGTTCATGTAAGTTTTAAATCCACTACCTTGCATAATAATTAGAAAGATGCATCGAATATGAGAGAACATGAAACCGGGGAGGAAATAGAAAATTCATTGGGTAAGGAAACCAAAACGGAACATATTTTCACAAACAGAAGCATTGTATTAAGCCTAGTAAGTCAAAATTTAACCAAAAAAAGTAGTTATTCTGGGATCCCCCAGTAAACAAGTCTACAAGTAGAAGGCAGGGACAATTGGGTTTAGCAGAGCACCGGTGAAAATAATTGTTGTCGCTGGCAATAGGCTCAATGAGTACTTACGATGAGACATAACTACCCCCTAAAGAGCTAATATGATCTTAAGCTGCATTAATAAAAAGATCTCTTGAACAAATGAGATGTCAATATTCTTTTTTCTGTGCTACACATAAGACACCTAGTGTACTCAGCCAATTCTAAGTACCAAAATTTAAGGCAAATTAAAACATTTTCAGAGGACATTGTAGAAGATGGTGAAGAAAATTCAATGTCTTAAGTGAAATCATTAAAAAAAAAAGATGGAGTTATTTACCCAGGAAAAGAGAAACTCAGAAAAGATAACAGTCTGCCTCAAATATTTTAGTATCACTATATAAAAGAGGGATTCTACTCATTATGGCCCTGAGAAGTGGGACTGGGATAATGGATAAAATATAGGGGAACATATGTTGCCTTCATGTGATAGGGAACTAAATGGAGTTTCAATCATAACCTTTTTGAAATTAGAAAACTGCAATTTGGGAGTTTTCCACCAATTCCTGCATTCTGAGTTAGAGAATGGAATTTGTCTTTGGAACAGATCCACCCTTTGTGCAGGGAAAGATTCCTTAGGTGAGCTCCTTTGGTTATGCAGGTGACAGGAATCAGCTGATTCTTCCTAAAGGAAGCCTGACCGGTTGAAATATCCCAGATGGAACCATTAAGTGCTCTTCTTACAACTAAAAATTATTTGATCATTGTGTTTATGTGGTCTTTCTCATCAATTTCCTCATAAGAACGTTGGAGATTGAACAGAGATCAAATCTGGAATCTTCCAGTTCCAATCTGTGAACAAAGAACTGGACTCATCAGATGCTGCCTAATGTCTTCCTACACTCACTCAGCACATTTTTACTGAACTTCAGTGTATCAGGCACTGTTCTAAACAGCAGGCTTATAAGCGGGAGCACACATTCTTCCCTCAGAAGTCAGTTTCCCCAACTATTTGTGATATTATGATTTATAGTAAGAGATATACATTTGGTCTTCCACCCAGTTCCTGGCACAGAGCTGCAAAAACCCTAGAATTTCCTAAGTGGTGACAACGATCAAGGTGTCTTTTGTTACGTTGGTGAAGTAACTTTGAGACCTACACCTAAGGATGAGGGCTGGTTGCCAGGGGAACCAATCATGTGATTAGTCCACCCCCAACCTGCAGAGGGAGAGAGGGGCTAGAGATTGAATCAATTGCCAATGGCCAATGATTTCATCCACAATGCCTATGTTATGAAGCCTCCATAAAAATCCAAAAAGACAAGGTGCGAAGAGCTTCAGGGTTGGTGAACACACGGAGATTGGGAGAGAGTGGAGCAGTCAGAGAAAGCATGGAAGCTCCAATGCCCTTTCCCCACCCCTTGCCCTTGCCTTAGGTATCTCTTCATCTGGCTGTTGATTTTCTTCCTTTAACATCCTTTGTAATAAACTGGTAATCTAGTGAATAAATAGGTATCCTGAGTTCTATGAGCCACTCCAGCAAATTAATCAAGTCCAAAGAGGGGGTTGTGGGAACGTCTGATTTACAGCCAGTTGGTTTGAAGTACAGGTAGCAATCTAGACTTGTGATTAGCAGATTGCCATTCTAAGTTGGAGGGGGTCATTGGAACGTCCAATTTGTTGCTGGTCTGTTGGGAGCACAAATAACAACCTGGGCTTGAGATTAGCGTCTGGAGTGGAGGACAGTGTTGTAGGACTAAGCCCTTTGCCTCTGGGATCTGATGCTCTCTCTGGGTGAATAGCGTCAGAATTAAGTTGAATTCTCAGACATCCTGCTAGTGTCTGAGAATTGTTTGTTGATGTGTGGAAGCCCACCTCCCATGCACACAGAAACACATACATTGCAGTTGGGTCCAGGAACCCAAAATACTATCAAATATTCTTCAAGTCTTGACTCACTTCTCACCTTCTTATAAAGCCTCCTCAGACCTCACAAATGAACACTGCATCTTGCTTCCACGACATGACACCCCACGCCATCCTTACACTGGAATCTTAGTATCCTGTTCTCCTTTTCTTCTTCCTCTGATTTTTTTTCACAGAAATTACAATATAGCTTGAAATTCACTTACTTGGAGCTTATATTCTCCAAATAGATTTTTGTCTATTTTGTTTACTGCTAAATCCCCAGAATATAGAACAGTGACTAGCAATAGTAGACGTACAATAAGTATTTGTGAATGAATGAATAAAAATCCTGGCACTGCGTGCAAAGTGCCTTGGTTTTTGTTAATTCTCCTCTGAGACCTGTAGGGGGCTCCTGGCCAATCTGGTGGTCAGTCTTAGGTCTGCCCTATTGCAACAACATTGCAATAACCAGTATAAGATTTTCCTTAGCTGGGCAGAAGATTCCACCTCCTTTCAGACGATGGTTACAGAGACATAAACTTACATTGAGAGTGAAAGGAGGGAAATTCTTGAGCAGAAAAAACGCAAATCATTAGAACCTGTTTGGCTTAGGAAATGAGGGGGCTGATATGGAACAGGAAAGATGGTAACAGATGGGCAGTATTACCATTCATTCTCTGATATAGTTTATCATGCCAGCTAAGATCCATCAAAGATGACAATAAAAGGTCTCAGAATTCTTTGCAATTGATCCTGGCTGCTGGAAGAGAGCTCTGGCCCTCTCAGGGACAAAGTCCTGTAAGAAACAATCGGTGAAGCACTGACTAAAATTAGGACTTTTACTGGTCAGATAGGGTTTATAGTGCTGATTACGATGACCCATTGGAGAATGAGAAACTGACCCAAAGAAACCTAGATAAATTCTTATAGTCAGCCACACCATCCTGGCCTTATGTTGAAAATGGGAAAGAACATAAGAGTTGTTGTTTTGATAATGGGGTAGCAAATGTCCCAGATTAGGGTGGACTACTTGAAAACACTGATGCTGTGCAAGTCAAACCCAAGTTGGCCACAAGGTTCAAATCCCATGGGCCTGGTCAGAAAGCAACATGGCTATGGCTGCTAAGTCAAGAGGTCTCCAAAGCTGAAGTAGATGATGTCAGTAATGATGACCTCATCTGATATAAAGTATTATATGGGCTAAAATCATTAGACATTTGTTTGGTAGCACCGTGAGCTGCTGCTATACCACTCAAAACTGAAAGCGCAAAGCCTTGTTTGTTGATGCCGTTCCTTCTCCATGGCCCCTTATTCCTTCATTCTCTTCTACCCTAACCTTGACTGCTTTAAGGGTAAAGATGATTAAATGTAGGTCATAGTTCTCTCTATTCCCAAGGAAGACTGAAGGCCATACTCACCCATTTAGTATTCAGTAGAACTTTAGGGGCGGGGGGACAAATTTTATGGCTTTTCAATATCTGACTCAGTCCAGTGGTGGGGAAGAGGCACCTGGATTCAACAGCTGGAGCTGATGTTGAATGGAGTTGATGGAGTTTGAGTTGGGTTAAGAGTAGGGAAAGAAAGTGAACGTGAACTTGTGGGTGGAGGCTTTGGGCCAATTTACCGTAGTGTGGCTTTTGCTTCTACATCCAAATATATAAATACATCCGATGTATTACATACTCATACTTCCCCCATCCTAAAAGTGCCAGAGGAGAGTCTCCTGATTGGGAAGGACCATGTGTGGAAAACTGCTAATAACTTTGGAGCCCTAATGACTCATTAAAGCTAAAAGTCTCTGTGACTAAATATTTTGCCAAGCAGAGTCTCAGGCAAAAAGTGGTAGCCTCAGCCCAGAGGAGCCCTTTGGAGTTTGGACTCATTGCCTCTGAAGGCTACCAAATATGTTCCTTTGAAGAGCATCTTATAGCTTGCTACTAGGCTCTTGACATAAATAAACCCTTGACGCATAGAATCCTTGTGCCTCTCCAGGCTGACATTCCCGTTTCAGAGTGGGTCTAACTTGCTCCAAATGGCTAACAAGGTAGAAGAGGCGCAACAAGACTTGCTTGTCAAATTGAAATGATATATTCAAGAATGCAGGAAATCTGGCCCCAGCAGCATCTCAACTTTAGATGAAAAAGTGACAGTTATCCCTTTGGGGCAAACATCATACCCAACAAAGCTGCTGGTTTAATGAACCCTCAATACACCAGAGTCTCCTAAATTCCTGAGTCTGATTCACTGATAGGTCAGCTAAACTTAAGCCCTATGATGTCTACTGGCTATTGGAGTTGTTCAGCATCAGCACTAGCTATACAGAGCAGAAAGAGGACATGGATGTTTGGCTGGGTGGGCAAAACTCAAGGCCATCCTCAGCTCTTATTAACACCTGAGCTTGGGCTTCTGTTGCCAATAGCCTAGTGGTTTGATCTGCCTCTTGGAAAATCATAAAATAGTGGAGTAAAGATACCTCTCTTTGGAGCTACAAACAGTGGAGACAAATCACAGCTGATGACCCAGATTACCACTGGTTCTGCCTGAATTCTGTCATAGTACTGGACATGACAATGCATCCATTATCACAAACTGGGCACAACACAAGGATTCCCTATATCTGAGGCAGAGGCTATCACTGCATGCCAGACTTATGAATCCTGCCAAAAGTTGACCAGTTTGTCTTGAAGTGAGGGAGATCTCATGGCACAGAATGTGGTTTCTACCTGTTCTCTGTAGGTTATGTCAGATCTTTGACCCTTCAGGACTATTGGTGACGTCTCACCTCTTTTCAGGCTGTGAGTCACTGGGTCAGTCTAATCAGCCAACTCTGACCATACCATCATGACCTATAAAACTAATCTGAGTTGTATTTTCAGCTTTCTAGACCATTTGCCATCTGACAATGGTGCACCTTTTATCACAAAAGCTGTTCAATAGCAAGCTGATAGTCAAGGTATCTGATGGACCTTTCATACAAAGACATCTGGTGTTGTTAATGGTTGCAACAACCTCTTCAAAAGTTGACTCAAAAATCTTTCTGACTCTACCTCTCTCAATTCCTCCTGGTCCATACGCCAGTCAGTTTTGTCACTAAATGCAGCTATCCACAGAAAGGGATCATCTCCTCTTATCTGCTCCTTGGCAAATTGTCAAGAAGAAAATGGCGGGCATTATATAGACTTATTCTGAGAATTCAAGATTCCATCCTGACTGTTCCTAGACATGATGCTTCTTTCTTCCCCTCAACAGCAAATCCTAGAGTGAACTAGCTGATATACTTTCAAGGTGCCTGACCAAAAAGAGGCCTAAGGAATTCAAGGTGACTTCTGGTTCAGGCACTTGGATTCTCCTGTTGGACTGACATGGAGCTAGAGGGTAAAAATAATGAGTACGGTGCTCACTGAGATCCTCTACAGTGGCTCAAGTAAGCCAAAAAAGTGGAGCACCTAATAAGTGTCTGTATATTTTATAAAAATCCTCTTTGCCACAGACTGTTCCAAACAAAAGATCTGGGTGTGAATAGGGAATGATTAGGGAAAAAAGATGAAGTTATGGCCATTGGAATGGGGCACACTGATTTTGTGGCAGTGGAGTAACAGCAACAACCCCAGCACCTGGTAACTTAAACTCCATGAGGTACACGAGAGGGAGGGGCATTGATAACCTTTTGTCTTTCAGAGCCACATCTAGAAAGGAAAACACCCCAGTACAGCTCTCCCAAAGTATTGCAAGTAGATTAAGTGGCTACTGGCCTGCCATTCCCTGCCAGACAGCTCTGAACACAATTTGATCACCATCTCTTTAACATTACTGATAAGTGCATCAGAAACAGCAGGGGATTCCCTGGTCCCTGTGCCTCCTATTCAAAACACCCATCAGCAGCTCCCAATGTCTTCCCCACCTCCGCTGCCATAGCTTTTGCACAGCTGGTGGTGTAGACGGACAGGATGGTTTGGATTGTCTGTTCTGAGGTAGTCCCTCCATGAAAAAAGACTAGACTCAATTATTCAAACTGAACTGGGATTCCTAAGGCTTGTTAGTCGTCCAGGGGCCCAGGTTGGAGGCACTGTCAACATAAGTCCCCCAACTGATATAGCTCCCATTTGGTGGGGGAGGGGTACAATTGTAAGCAACAGTTTCTTTTTGGAACACCATGTATGCCCCCAGTACTGTGCTTCTCACGTGGAAGCTACACATTAACTTGCCTGCCTCCTGAAAACACGGTAACTAGCACCATGGCAAGATGAGTCTGCAGGCATGGAAGATTCCAGGGGCGCTGCTTTGGATACATATGAGGCAGTATCAGGAGAAAACAGTAGAGGCACTGAGAAGAGCTAGTTTCTAGTAACTAGATCACTTTGGGGTAGATTATTTTTGAATAAAAAGAATGTAACTTCATTTTGTAGTCATGTTGTAGAGCTAAGGAAATATATTACATAGGGTGGAACCGTTAGAGTGCTTCAAAGATGGGATGACTAAATTTGCTGATTCTGGGTATTCTGTAACTAGAGGCATTCAAGTATGGAATATATGGCTATTTCGTAAAAGTCTTTTAGAAGAAATTCAAATGTTGGCTGCAAGACTGGACTAGATTTGATGATACTTCCTTTTTCTCGCTTTTGATCTAGGGGAAAAAAATACTCCAGCATAAAAATGCACACAAAAATTTTAGACTATGAAGGTTCAAAACTCTGGAGCATGTCATCAATATAAATAACCTCTCTGAAAATTACCACCCTTCTCATTCTCCTTTGAGTAATAAGGCGTCTCAGAAATCAGCTCCTCTTATGTATTTTACAGACAAAGAAAATGATACTCAGTGCAGTTAAATGGCTTTCTCAAAATTTCACAGACTTGTGACATAACAGAATTAGACATTGAGCATCATGACACTCAACCAGCCTTTCTCATCTGGGGTTCCTTATGGAAACTACAGAATTCAAAATAATCATTTGAAGGAGTATTCTCTTGATTCTCCCAAAGATGATACAAATACAATTTTAGATGCATAGGCAAGAAGGCAGGTTCATATATACAAGGGTACTTAGAGCACTGGATATCATTCTCACCTGGAACCCTCGTTGAGATGGCTGTCCTGGGCAGTATGCTGCATCTCTTATCCCACCCAAATCCCTCATTTTGTCAATATAAAGGATTGGCTCCCCCCCAGAATGATCAGGTGGTCCACAGAGCACAGTGAGCCATGGAGAGAACACACAGTCCATTTGTAGCCTTTGGGTTCTTTGGTAGGAACTGAATGAAGCAAATTCCTAGAGAATTTGCTGAAAACTAAGTTGGCATTCTGGCCCTTAGGTGCAAGCAAGTAACCTTACATCACCAGGCCTCACGCTATCTCAGAAGAAACACCAACATCTTTATTCTCAATCTATTGTTTGCTGAGCAAAATGCCCAGTTGAGCCACTGTGGAGTTCAGTGCTGATTAAGTCTCAATTCTTTAAAAAGAAGCACATTTCCTGAGCACTTTGGGGGGAAGCGGGGCGGCCGCGAGCCAAGGCACAAACTGTGCTGTGAAGTGTTCCCTTTGTCTCTAAATTAAAACAGGCTGCGAAGGTGTGCAAGTGAGTGAATTATTACTTTCCTAGCATTAAACACTTGATTTAAAGCATATTCCCTTTGAAGGAAGGTATAATTTGGGAATTATTTGAAGTCTCTAAGTGGTTAGAAACTGGGTTTAGCCAGATTTCTAGCTGTAAGCAAAAGTCAGCCTCTGATAAGAAGCTGTTGTACTTTATTGATGCAAAGGCGGTAAGTACCCTCTTGGGGGTTTCTGGGTTCAAGAGCATCCTAGTCGTTATTTGCAAACTGCAGTGTGCGATTCTGGATGTTTTCAGATACATTGGCCTCATATAACTGAGTTCTCGTCAGAGGAAGCTTCCAAGGACCTAGGTGAAGTTTTAACAACGTATTGGTTGTAACATGGGTTTTGTGAGGCAGGAAAGCTTCCCTCTATTACCTATTCATATGCAATATTGAATTATAAAATAAAGCACAGAACCGAAATAGATAGACTTTCCAACAGAGAGACATGCAGCCACATTACAAAGTCAATTTCATATATGGGATCCTGCGCTGAATCATTTAGCTGTTTAGGAATGCATTTCGCAGCTAACTCATCCTGGCAGGCCCAACGGGACGCAGTTCCTCTTAAAATAAATATGGAGCCATCAAACAGGCATCACTGTGACAATTAACTGCTGGGCTTGAAGGAACTTTTGCTTGGCTTTTCAAAGCAGCTAGAACAAAAAGAGAGACTCCATGAGTCACAAGTGCAATCTCCATATGGGAACGATCTTTTACAAAAATCAATCTTGAATAAATACACTACATTAATCCTCTTTTTTGTTCAGCACAGTTAGCAAATAAGGGATTCCACATAACTGAATTTTCCAGGTAACCTGAAACTTACTACTTAACAATCAAAAAGAAAAAAAAGGAGATAGTGAGATAGACATTCCTAAATATCTTACGTGGATCTCACTTTCCTTAAACAGAGGCTGAGTTATCGTTTAATTTTATAAGTTTTTCAGTGGACTTGACACCGTCCATTGTGGAAACTCTTGTAATGGTTCCAGGGAAGTAAGGTCCAAGCCTGGACGGGGTGGGGCAGGGGCAATGGAGAGAAGGGGACATATTTGAGATATATTCTGGAGGTAAGATTGACAGAACTCGGTGACTGATCGAATGTGGCATTTCAGTTGAGGATGAAGCATATATGACTTCCCGTTTCTGGCACAAGTAACTGGGAAGATGGGGGTGCTACGCATGGTGATGTTGTGTGTAGAGGGAGGAACAAGTTGTAGAGGAAAATATCAAGTGTTCAATAAGATCAATGCTCTAGAACTTAGAACTTGGAAATAAAGGAAAAAGACCCCTGATCCTGGGAAATGTTGCCTGTAAAGCTCAGACCTGACTCATACACTGAATTTGGCTAGATTCTCTCTCAGAGCATGTTGACTATTTATTGACCCTCAGTTGTAAAGCATGAGATTACCTGGTTGCATGGTTTCAGCAGGTTGGAAGCAGTACATGAAAGGAGTGAAGTCTGCATGAAGCAGACACACAGCGAGAGCAGTGGCTTAGACCCTGCATGGAACGCTGGTGTATTACAACGTGAGCAATCAGGAATGTTCATCATGAAGTCCCCTATATTGGGTGAGGATAAGTGAGCTGTTATCTATAAGGCTTGTGATTCACTGTTTCTTTCCACACTCAAAGCAATTCTGTGTGGTCAGTAGATTATCAGCATTTTACAGGTGAGCCAATGGGTGCTCAGAGAGTTCATGCCACTTGCCCAAAATCACACACAGTCAGTAGCTAAGCCGTGATTTTGATGAAGGTGTGCCTAACTCCAAAGGCTGGCTCTTTTTCCCTCTAAGCTGCACACCAAAGCCAAGGGAGGGCATTGAAGGATAATATAGCTATCAGCTCTGTTAAAAACAAAAGTTCTTCTGAACAATGAGAGCTGTACATTTAAAATACCTGGCATAGTGTCGCAGTGGGCGCCCTGTCACCTGAGTTGTTTGAGGACAAGTAACTGCACATGTCCATGACTTTTAAAAATGAGATTCCTGCATTGGATGCAAAGGGAAAGTACCTAAATTCCTTTCAGTGGCAACAAGAATCGAGGTTCAAATGAACATGTGGATAGAAAAGTGCTTCAGATATTGTAAAGTGATAACCGAATGTCAGCATTTTTGCTGTTTGCGTCAATGTGGGTACATCAACAGACCCCTTTCTACAATAGGCTGATACTTGAGTATTATTCTACAATAGGCTGATACTTGAGTATTATTCTACAATAGGCTGATACTTGAGTATTATACTTGAGTATTATGATTAGATCATCCTGCACTGCCCTGCCCACCCTCATCTACCTCATCCTTTCTCTCTGATTCTACCTAGATGGAAATGCAGGTCATTGGAATCATTTCTTTGAATGACTAACAAAATTAGGCATTTTCTCCAGAAGGCCACTATTGAAATACACACATATGCCAGGGATGAGGGTTCTAGGAGCTCAAAGGGTTCCTCTCACTCTTTTGAATGATCATAGTCACTTAGATGGAACTGTTTAACAGACTAGCTAGGGGTCCCTGTGGGAGGTAGAGACACATGGACAAATCATCTTGGATTGGAAGTGATGGGAAAATGTGGCAGAAAGACTCTTGCATTATTAATTTATGTTTTCTCTCTGTCTTTCTCATGTCCTTTGCCCCATTCAAGCAGGCAACAGGCTCAAACCAAGAAAGATTTGTGACCAGACTTCCTGGCTTTTATAGTCAAAAGCCTAAGCTTATTAAGAACAGCGAGGCTTGAAGTAAGAGGGATACTCAACAACTAAAAGAGTTTCCTTGGCTCAGAGAGAATTCATAGGAAAAAAAAGTCTCATGGTTCTACACACTGAGGATATCTGCACCCTACTTCCTTATAACAGCAGATAATGGGGTAAAATTCGGGGAATGAGCAAGTAGTGTCCCAGGGAGGCTAGGTGCTAGGGTCTTGGACTCACAACTTTACCAAAGCTTCCTTAAACGAACTGTGAACCATGGAGGCTGGGACCATGCACTTCTCAACAGAACCAATGCATTGGTACTTTGTAAAGAGCTCAGGACCTTGGCACAACCTCAGGGAAGTGTTGAGGGGAAGTCCCAAGAATACATAGTTCAATCTTCCATAGGCCAAAAAAGTGGGAGCCGAAAGCTGGAAATTTAGTTGGTTTTAAATTGAAAGATATGAAAAGAATTTTATTGCCCTGAACAAGAGTGGAAATGGAAATAGAGACTCACATTCACTCCAGAACCTAAAGTCCTAAAGGACAGGCTGAGACACTTCCCAGAGGGTCACGGTGGAAGAGCAAACTCTGATAAAAAAATCACAAGGAAAGCCAGGAGTTCCTGAGAAGATGTGAGGCCATGCATGACAAGCCCTAGATAACAAGTAATCCTGGGCTCAAAAGGGAGTTGAGGGCTGCCGTGAAGGGAGTAAGGCCCCAAAGGAAGCGGGTAGCCCACATCTACTTTACTAACTTCACATATTTCCTGAACAGCAGCCTCACCTATGAGATTCGAATTCATACATGTTTTCATGCCGTATCCTAATTTTACCATCTCCCAAAAGACCAAGCAGAGCCTAATTTAGTGTGACACTTTCATGTCCAAACTACTTTTACTCCTCAGAGTGAGCTGCGTCTGAACATCAAAATGAAATTTCAAATACGTTAGGTTTTTTTTTCCCTAAGCCCTCAGACTTTTGCTAGAAAATCCATGGCACTATGAAAGATATTCTGCCTTCTGGCAGAAATACTACAGTTCCCTCTGTGGGTGGAAGAACTTCACCTATAAAACAAATTCTAGCCATTAGCCTCATCTATGGGCAAGTGAAATCCCAGGTTTTCTCTTTGCATGTGTGGAACCCGGCTGCATTTCTTTTCTTCTCCTTATCCTGTTGTGGTAGATAGTCCCCAAAGATGGCTGTCGTCAGTTGCCCTTCTCCAAGCTTACTCCTTCATCAGGAGGGGGAGTCTGCTTCAGTCATTCTCTTTGAATCTGGCTTGGCCTTGTAATTAGTGGAATGTGCAGAAGTGACGTTGTGCCAGTTTCAGGCCTCATTTTAAAGAGTCCTGGCAGCTTCTCCTTTGGTGCTCTCGAGGGAAACCAGCCTCCATGCTATAAAGAAGCTAGCTAGGCTAGTAAGTGATGAGACACAATGTGGAGAGAAAAAAAGAGACGGGGAAGGAAGGAAAAGAGGCAAGGAGAGAGAGAGGAACAGAGAAAAACCACATGAAGGTACCAGACATGTGCGTGAATGAATCTTAGACCTTCCAGCCCAGTCTACCCACTGAATGCAGCCAGATGAGTGACCTAAGGGATGCTATTTCACCAGAAGAACTGTCCAGCTGAGCCTTGTCTGACTTCCTGGCCATGAGAAACAATAAACCACTGTTTTAAGCCATTAAGTTTTGGGGTTTTTTGTCACGCAGTGATAGAGAATTGAAAGCTGAAACACAAGTTTGGACCTCATGATGCATTATTTCAATGATCCTTTTGCCACAACTTCAATTCCCATAAAAGTTCTCAATTCAGCATAAATTAAAACATTTGGTTCCTACAAAATATATTTGCTGGATCCTTCTGGAGAAGGGCCATTGCAAATATATGTTCTCTGTCCTCAACTGAACTTCAATTCCCTATAACAATTCTTGCGTATGTCCCTGGATCACTCTTCCTTTCCTCACAGTGGCCATTACACATATTCACTATGCTTGCCTAGGCTTCCTATCCCTTTTCTCACCTCCCTCCAATGTAAGAAGACTTCACTTTCTGCTTCAAATAATCAATAGAAGTGGGAATTCCCTCAATCTCACCAATTTTCATGCTGGAAAAGGGGCTCCCTATATCATTGGCCTCATGTTTCCAGAATTAACTATCTGATTGGTTAGTATGAGAGAAAGACTGGACATGCTCACTTCAAACCCTTTCTCTTCTTGAGATCTATCTGTCTGCAGAGAGTGCACATTGGCATCTGTTCAGCTGTTCTTGGCGCTGCAGTAAGGGGCTAATTCTGTGTGGGCAGGCCTGGAGACGTCCAGCTATCCAGTCTCTATATGTCCGTCTAATGCAAGGCTGGAGTATTAGGAAGTCTATGTGCCTGTACCTCATAGCTACCTTCTCCCATCGCCCTATCATTTATAAAGCCTTCATGTTGAGTTTCATCTCTCTGCTTCATTGTGTTATTCTTCATTTAGTTCTGAACTCAAGGTACGAGGCAGGGCAAAGTTACATATTGATTCCTTAAAACCCAATATTTTCTACATATGTATTTGTAAACACCACCATCCTGTGCTCTCACCTCCAAAGAACAAATAACCTTTTTCTTCTTTGGGACTAATGCCCCTACAGATGATCTTTATCCCAACTCCTACTATCCCCACACAGAATCGGCCCCTTACCGAAAGGCCAAAAACAGACTATCCTCTCTCTCTTATGTTTCCAAATTCTTCCTCAACACTGAATCTATCTGCCCAACAAGTCTCTGTTCTATGAGAAATTACCTTCTCTTTACCTTATGCCCAAATTCAATCACTGCTTTATTCCTACGCTTTCCTTCACAGCTTGTTTCTTGAAGACCCGTCTGTATCTATAAACTTCTACCTATCACATCCCTTAGACTTCTCAATACACTGCAGTTTGGCTTCCACTCTCACTGCTCCTCTGAAAATTCTTCTTAGTAATTTGGGCAAATCCTTGGGCTGTCCATTCCTTATCTTCCATGGCCTCTCTACTGTGCCCAGTCATGGTGGCCATTCCTTCCTTTCTTGGCTCCCACTCTCCCTCCTTATCTTCCTGAGTCTTTGACCATTTGTGCAATATCCCATTCACAGGTTGTATTTTCTCTGCTTGACAATTAAATAGTAACTTTCCCCAGAGCACCCACTTTGGCTGTCTTATCACTCTGCAGATTCTGGCGTGACCATGACACTAATCATTGTGATTTAACTGGCATTAATTGTTTCTGCTCAAATCTCTATCACTATCCTCCTAGACTTCTAGCTTAAGTTCCACTCACTTAATTCACTTATTTTTAATTACCTCATAACTCCTCTTGGAAGTTCTGTAGCACCACAAACTCAACATTTCCTTAAAAAACATTATTTCCCCAAGCCTGCTCATCTCTTAATTTTCCATTTGCTGCTAATAACATCACAGTCCCACTGGTCACTCAGACTAAAAATGTCAGAATTATCTTAAATTCATCCTCATTCCTTGCACCTCATATGCTATTAGTCACTGAATCATGCCAGGTCTTCCTTTTAAATCTCTCTCAGACACCCCTCAGCTCTCTAATCCCATTGCTTCAACCAAAGTCTCCCCCAGCATCCTACAAATGTCTTCTTAGTCTCTAGAAGTACCCTTCTCCCATCTGTTGTATACTGTCACTATATTTAAAAATTCAGATATGATCATTCCTCCTCTGCTTGAAGTCCTTCAATGAATCCCGCTATCTTCAAGATAAATCTAATCCCTTTAGCTGTGCAAATAAGACCCATTATCATCTGGCTCCTCTCTATTGTTCCACCTGCACAACCCTATTTCCAATGGCTACCCTGCAGGTTCCTTGCAACACACCTAGGCAAATTGTTTGCACCCTCCATCCCAATATATACACACACCCAAGTTCCTTATTCTCTCACACCTCAGTTCCCTGACACATGCTCTTTCTATCTGGAATGCCCTCTGTCCCCCTTGATATTCTAGTCTGCCTAGTGAACTGCTAATCATGCTTCCAAATCCTACACTGATGTTACCATTTCTCTGAACATCCCCTCAAGCTTGTCTCCATCCCTGTACTAACAGGGAAGGGAAATTTCTATTCTCGCTTTTAAAATAACTACATCATCACACTTATTAATTGTGTGACGTCCTATTACTTTGTCTGTCTCCCTCCTTAAAGATAGCTTACTTTCATTTATTAGACAAAAAAATATTAACTGGGTGTCTGCTTTTCTCAGATACTCTTCTAGGCTCAGGGAATAAATCACTGAACAAGAAAAGATTCCATTCTACTGGAGCATACACTCTAGTGGGAGAAGAGAGACAATAAACAAACATAGCAAATAAGTAAATTGTGTAATATGTTAGAAAGAACAAGGTAAAGAAATCAAGAATGCCTGGATTGAGGGAGAGGAGGTGGCTTGGTTTCAGTTTTAAACAGGGTGGTCCATGGTCATTGAGAAGGTGTGATTTCAGCAAAGACATGAAGAAGGTGAGAGAGTCAGTCATTCATATGTTGGAGGAAGAGCCAAAAAAGCACTAAGTTGGGAATGGGCCCATCTTGTTTCTGGAAGAGAAAAGAAAGGGACAAGCTCAGGACTGAACAGAGGGCAGGATTGTGAAGGACCTTACAGCTTCTGTACAGGCTTTAGCTTTGACTTGGATGAAATGGGAAGCTAGGAGAGGGTGTTTTGCAGAGAAGGTCGATGAGCTGACCTATGGCCTAAAAAGATGTCTCTGGCTACAGAGTTGAGTACAGACTGTAGGGCAAAGGCAGAATCAGGGAAGCCAGTTAGAAGGCCACTGCAACAATCTGGGTAAGAGGGATGAAAGGAAAGATGAGGAAAGGAGAAAGAAAAAAGGGAGAAAAGAAGAAGAGTACGGGGGAGGAGGCATGAAGGAGAAAGCAGAAAACAGTGCGGAGAGGAGAAATAGTGAAATGGAGGGTAAAAATAAAAGCCTCCTGTGCAGACTCTGAACCATTTGCTAACCCACCACTAGGACTTTCCATCAGCTTCAGACTCTGCAGCGTGCTGTTTCCTCTTCCATCTCGTCTCTGAAGATAGCAGCTACTAACCTGGCCTCCTCTTGATTAATCTGAGGGTAAATTCTGCTGGCTGAAGCCTTTCTATGGGCCTGTCTACTTTTTGAACAACAAAATCAGCCCCTGGGACAAGAGTCTAAAAGAAATTAAGATGAGTCTAATGAAAATCAGGCAACCGGCCTAAATATACGGTGTCCTACTTCCCTCTTCAATTTCTCTTTGCCTTGTTTTCTTGTGAATCTGTGTTTGGGGAAAAATTCTATCTGCATTTACTTCAAGAAAATGTTTGTGTTCTCTTAGTTTAGTAGGACGCTGGGAAACAGTGATTCAGCAATGACTCAAAGTGTGAAGGGAGACGGTGAAAAACAGACTAGTACAAATCTCATTTGGGAAACCAATATGTCTCCTACCTTGGTAAAACTATCTTAACTGAAGCCAAATGTTTAAATTATTGAAAATAACCAGCTTTAAAATTGTAAGTTGTACTATATTAGTAATAAAACATTAATAACATAACATAACTATTTCCCACTTTTTTTATAACATGTCACCTTGATTTTTAGCTGTGGAAGAGAGACTCTCCATGTTTCTATGGTTCTTTCCCTGTTTCTCATTTTCCATCCTACAGGAATTTCATTATAATGTTGTTTTGCTCAGACAAACCTTGCTAGAATATTTAATAATTGCCCTTCCTGTGTTGGAAGTTGTTATATTGATCACTTTGAGAGATAATATTTACTTTTTGGTCTGCATTATTTGTTCAGTGCATTCCTAATGCAGTCACAGCAATTATCAGAGCTAATTCTTGAAAGCTGAGCAATCTCAGTCCTTGGTTCCTATCTATAGGTTTTCCTTCACTTTTACAAATAATGATTTATGCAAAGTCACCAAGACAGCTATTGCTTCAATGCAAGGTTTATTATCTCCAAGATGAGCAGACAAGTCATTAAGCGCTCATGGAAGGATTAGTGTAGAGAAAGATCACCACATTGTGATTTTCTGGTTACATGGTTCAATACAATGATGGTTTAAGGAAGTAAAAGACAATTTTAGCACTGCCATTATGAAGCTGTGTATATCATCAATAGGCAGTTATAAAAGCTGTGAGTGATAGGAATTTCCCCAGCATAAAAGTTCCTTCCATCACATACCCACTAAGTGAGTCACGTAGAAGAACTTCTAGAGTGTGATTGATTCCCTAGCTTTTATTTTCTGATATATTTCTTATGTATGAGCCAAGGCTATAAAGTAATAAGATAGATTCCACAAGAGCCTTGTGCAATTAGCCTCATTACTTCATAGCTGCATTTTATGTGTATATTTCTTAGTGTACAGAATGTGTGTTTGTGGGTCTGAGATCACATCCATTGTCCTGAGCATGGCTCAGGCTTTCTTAGGTGTATTACTAGTGTGCATTAGAGTGGGTAGGGCACATGGATGGTGATCAGTGGATGAGCGAACAAAGGAATGAATGTATATGTCTAACTGGTCTCCTTGCCTCTCTCCCCCTCCCTTCCACTGTAATTTATTCTAAACAGTGATGCAAGTTAATCATTCTCTTGCCAAAAGATTCCAAAGCCTCCATTTTCCTCAGAAGAAAACTCTATTTTCTCTGTGCAGTATTGAAGATCTGCCGGGGTCTGGCGCCACCCTCCTCTCCAACCTGGTTTCCTACTCTTTCCTCACTCCAGGTGAAGCCGGCCACCTCAGTCAGACAGGCCCAGGGGCTCTCTCTCAGACAGATGGATGTCCAGTTTTCTATCCTGACCCTTGCACTGACACTCACTCCTCTCCATCTTACTGTTGTCAGCTTTCCTAAAGTTTTAATGGTTACAATAAAAATGACAACAACAATTATAATTACAGCAAAAGTAGTAATAGTAGTCACAGTCATAGTAGAACTGACATTTGTACAGTTGGTATAGTTTAGTAAAGAACACAGATTTGGGGCCAGATGCCTGGGTTTAAAGCAGAGCCCTCACAATTCCAAAAATGAGACAAGTCGCTTAATATCCCTGGATCTCAGTAGCCTTATCTTTAAAATGAGAATAATCATGCACCCACCTCATAGGGTTGCTGTGAAGATGAATAAATGAGCTCTGATGACAGAGCGGGGACCACACACCAGGCAGTATACCAAATGTCTTATTTAATTCTCTCAACATCCTCTGAGGTAGAACCTATCATTTTCTCACCAGTTTACTGATGAGGAAACTAAGGCTCAGTGTTACTTCTTAGAGTAACTGAGTCAAGCGATTTCACCCAGACTCACACAGCTTGGGAGTGGCTGCACTGTAATGCAAATCCAGGCAGCTGGACTGCAGAGCCTACTCCTTCACCACTGATTTCACTCCTTCCCAAGAACCACTACAAATCTGGCCTCATCTGCTGAGCTTTCCTTGACTGCTGGACGCTTCAATATTCCATGGAGTTTATTGTTAAGATATTTGTTTGATAGCAGCATTATTTAAGTGTTCATTAGGTACTAAGCATCTAACAAAACTGCATTAACCCATTCAATTTGATTTTTGTAATTTGATATTTCAAATCTATTTTCCTATGTTGTTGTTAAATTCATTTGTATGAGGTTTGAGGGGCAGGCCTTGACTCCTAAATTCTTTTGAATATCTAGTGTATGCACACAAAATATACCTTAAACATAGTAAGTGCTGTCAGAAGCACTGTTGTTGCTTGTTTTGGGTAATAATGGTAATGACATTGATCATAGATAAATATATTTTAAGCATATATAATAATTTTAGTTTGAAAAGACACTGTGTGAAGTAGGCAATGAATCTCCAGGGTTTTAGAAGAATAAAATGAAAATCATCTTGTTAGATGGACCTGCCACCAGACTAAAAACTAGGATGCTTGGGATCAGAGCTTTGTCACAATGCTCTGTGTGATCTTGGGAGTGTCACTGGCTGATATGTTTCTCACTTGAATCATCTGCAAAAGTATTAGCAAATATTGAGCTAGTCTGCCTCACAGAGGCAGCAAGTTCCAAATAGTATGTATTAGTAGGTCCAAATAGTAGGTCTAAAAAGATAACATACGTGAAGGAGTTTCCCAAATGATGCAGTGATCCCCTGACGTTGATGAGGGCTATATCTCAAGTAAGAGCTTCTTAATTCCAAACTATGAACATCACTGTAGCATATATTTTCTTCACAAAATACATTCAATTACAACTATAAATTTTTAAGTTCCTTCTTTAAAACCTTAATTAAAATTACTGGGCGTGGAACAATCAAAGGACAATACAGCTGCCTTAAGCTGTGATTTATAGGTAGTCCCCCAGGTTCCCTCACCAACTATTCCTCATCATTTAGGGTGTGCTAGGGATCAGCATCATATCAGCATCCCAGAGAAATCTCAGAATCTCAGCCCCTCTCCAGACCTGGTGAGTCAGTTTATGAATTTTAGTAAGGTCCTTTGGTGATGTGTGTGCACAGGAAATATAAATCAGTGCCATACGTGCCTCAGTTACCCTATGTTTGCCTTCAATGTGATTTGAATTCACACCTGAAAAAAATAAGCTACTGCTACTTTTCAGGGATGTCCAAGATCACACCCAACATGTCAAAGCAACAAATTTTAAATGCCGGGAATCCCAAAGTTTCCAGGTAATTGGGCTTCATACCGAAAATATGCTGTCACTACCAATAACTGGAGCTATGCAAATATCCTGTCTACCAAGTGACGCTGCTTGATAATGGAGGACACTCTTAGGTTCAAAGATAAAAAATTGTACTCTCCTTGGAATAACTCATCTACCAGCACCTAGAGGCACAGAAAGGAGAAGACACAATTATCCGACAAATGCAGGATATGTGGGTGACCAATTTTCCCTTTGAAAACAGTTGTCTCCCAAATGAAGAAGGTCATGGCATGTCTTGGTGAGTTACTGATCCACCATGTCCATAGGGGCTCAACTTGTGTGTGTCGATGAGCTTTCGGGGTATTGTTCACAACTGTACAGTTTGGGTAAGTTAATGAAGCAAATCTTTAGTTCACTAAATAATTCTCAAACTTTTGAGGCACAATTATTGTCAGCAAACTTCTAATTCCCATATAATATTGAAGCATAAAGGCTCATTACCATTTCACCAAAGTAGAAATTATATTACTTCAATATAGAGAAACAGAGCAGGAACTAAAACATAATTTAAAATATTTTGCTTTATCTTCCGTTCTCCAAATTTAATTCTTTCTCAAATAAATGTTTATATGGGGTTCCAGTGGGTATCTAAGGCTGGTCAAGTACACAGGAGCAGTGAAATGTAGTACAGAAGCAATTATCGACATAATTTGGGATAATTTGCTTCCACCTGAATTGTAATTGAGACAATATGGGAATGAGAGTTCCATGAGGACACGAGTTTTGTCTGTGTTCTTCATTAATATATCCCAAGTTTACTGAAAGCAAGGATTTTGTTCTGTTCTTCTACGACCCAAGCTCAAAAAGCTGTCACACAGTAGGTGCTCAATAAATATTCTCTCAATAAACGAATTCCAAAACTCCTTGAACCTTTCGTTTTTTTAATGGGAAGACCTGGTATCTGGAGATTTATCATAGTACCTCACAAGATTTTCATAAGCCAAAAATGCAGACAACTAATTGATTTTCTGTGTCTGATCATTTACAGTTATCATTTTATTTCATTGGATTTTCTGATTATTAGACTGAATCTGTTCCATCTATCAAGAGTTTAATACCATGAAAGACAACGTGAAAAAGTTGAAAGAATTCAGACATTGAAATTAGTCAGACTTTGGTATGAGTTCTAACTCTGACACTTACCAACTGCAAAACTTTGGGCAAGTTATTCACCCTCTAGCTTTCTAATCTTTAAAAAAAGAGAAGCAATAATGTCTTCATTACAAAAATATAGAAATTCAATGTGATAACATAAGTGAAAGTACTTAGCCCGGCACTCAAATATATCAGCTATTATTATGACTAGTGTTAAAGTTATTTGTGAGAACACAATCCGAGTGAATTTTGCTGCAGGTCAACGAGCATGTGCCCCTAGTCTTAAAATATGGTGCAAGTTAGACAGGATTAGAAATGGAGAATAGGCAGTGAAATTATTCAAGATGGGCAAGGAGAAAGGATCTTACTGAAAGTGTAAGATTTGCCTCTCCACCTAAGAGTCAATTCGTTCAGCCTTACGAGGAAATTGTGGGTCCCCTAAACCAGAATGAATCTATCCCAACTGGAAATAGCGGTTGAGTGAGCTATTCTTAACTCACATTTAAGAAGAACAATCTTAACACCTCAAGCCATCAGTGAGGAGGAGTGATTGGAGGAGACTTTGGTTTGAGAGCACCACAGTGCTAGACAGTGACTCGAGGAGGTAACCAAAGGACAAGAGGGAGGCAGCTCCACCAGGTAAGTTACAACAGGCCAGGGTCCCATGTCCTCTACAACCATCTCTTGTTGCCGTGCTTCTATGAATCCCTCAAGAAGGGAACTTAAAGCACTTAATCACCAATCCCACTTCATTTATAGCTGAATAAACTAAAGCTCTAAGTAATTGAGAGACTGGTTAGGGTCACAGAGCCATTTGGTGGCAGAAAAAAGTTAGAAACCTCTGAGTTCTTTGGGATCTTTGCTAAATGCCTTACTCCTAGGCTTACGGAATCCATGGCCCCATCTTTCTGGCTTATCAGAACCTTTGGAGAGAAGGGTGACTTCGTATCACTCTAGGACCCACACAGAGCACGACCTTCCTCCCACCCGCCGCCTCCGATCTAGAGAGGTTAGCGGTTCCCAGAGTTTGTTCACATCTTGTATCTATGCCAAGACCAGGGAATTACAGTCTATTTGTTTACATAAACCTTCCCCCAGCAAACTATAAAGTCTTCGAGGGAAGCACAGATTCTCTCTTGTTCTTTTTTGCATCTCCTGCACCTATCTCAGCTCAGGAAGTGTTAGCTGAATGAACTGATGAATGCATCCATCTGCATTTGGTTACTCAGTTCCCTGAATTGAGCCTATGAGAGAGAGCGCCTTCAAAAATTCAAGAACAGCCCCCTCCCAAAATTTCACACAACTTGGTTTGGATTCCTACCACTGGATCTAATAAAAATCCCTGTGACTACTGATCTAGCTTACAACATTCACTGAGAAAAAGAGAAGGCTATCAAGCAGAAAAAAAGTCTAAAATGGACAGAATTTCCTGAGGGAGCATTAAACTTCATCTTTAAGAGATCATTGCTTTGTGCAAAAAAACACTATAAAAAAGAGTGAACCTTATCATCAGTTCCACTGTAGTAGAGCCTAGGAGTAAAGAGCAGAGATTGAGAAACCTCCTGGGCCGAGATAGGAGGATGACTAATGAACTAGAAGATATCTGGGGTGTGTGATCCTTAATTGTACATTTCATTGCTTTTACTATTTTCTATTACAACTTTATAGCTGGCTAACCATGTTTTCCAAGAGCCAATACTTGGCAGAAGAAATTTGTTTAAGAAAATAAAAAGAACCTCTCAACTTCTTTGGAAACTTTTTTCTTTTAATAGATTTTCTCCTTTCTCCCCTGAAGCAGCGATTCTTTCAAAAACAAGCACACTAAATTTATTGCAGAAATGAATAGGGAACTTTTTAATATCTCACACTCATTTTCCCCTTACCTTCTTAAGCATTTTTCTTCCTTACATTTCAATATCAGGCAATATCATGAGTCATAAGATTGATACCTAATTATTACAAGTGAAATAATTGCAAGTAATGGAAATTTATTTCACTCTCAGAGTGTTGAGGAAATTCAAGCGTTTTATATGTTATGAATGGTTATTGGCTTTGAACAGTGCAGAATCTGGCGGTTCTTCATTCCACTCGAAACTCAAGTAGAAAAGAAAACAAAAGGGAAGGAGATAAACATTTAGTGTTTACCATGCACAAGAGATTCTTATAAATACATCTCATATTTATGCCAATTTATCTTCATGGAAACCCTGTGAGGGAAGCGTTCATACCTTTGTTTTACAGAAGAAGGAATAAACTTAGAGAGTCTAGGTAGTTGGCCTAAGGTCACCCAGAGTAACAGAGCCAGGATAAGAATTCAAGTCTGTTGATCATAGAAGCAGAGAATGGAATGGTGGCTGCCGGGGGCTGGGGGGAGGGATAATGGGGAGGTATTAGTTGAAGAGTATGAAGTTTCCATTATGCAAGGTGAATAATTCACTTACTTATACCTTAAAGATCTCCTGTATAGCATAGTGCCTACAGTTAACAATACTGCATTGTATACTTAAAATTTGCTAAGAGGGTAGATCTTATCAAGTATAATAATAATAATAATAAATAAGAGGGTGGAAGAAAACTTTTGGAGGTGATGCCCAGGTCTGTGGCATACATCTTGGTGATGATTTCACAAGTGTATTCTTATCTCCAAACTCGTCAAGTTACACATGTTAAATATGTAGAGTTCTTTGTATGTCCATCATACCTCAATAAAGGGGTTTTTTTAAAAATGTAAAATGATGCTGCTCTTCTCACTAAATATTTTTTGTTTTGGAAAATTTATTTGTCCTTAAAAAATGTTATTCATATGAGTGAAAAAAAAAAGCCCTTAGTGTTTAAGTTGAGTAACATAGAGCAATAGCACGACACGTCAAATAAATTTATCAGCCACCTCTAGTAAATCTCAAGTTAGTATTAATGGTACTGTAGAAGTAATTTCTACTCATCTTCCCTTCCTCAATGGAAAATGTTCAGAATCCCCCTCTCCTGAAATCTCCAGCAGAAGCTTATGAATTTTTCTTCTTTCTGCAGGTAATATGCATGTTAAAGTATTTTATTTTCTGAGAAAGAATTCAGGTCTGCTGGACTCTAATGCCTTTTGATAGTAATTAAAGAAACATTTAGCATGGACTGTTAGAGCTGGAATGAATTTGAGACATCCCCTCTTTTCCAGTGCCTTCAGTGATAGGAACAGTGAGGCCCAGAAGATCTTTAATACTTGTTAGTTTTTGCCAGATCTAAAGGAGAGCCACTCTAATAAATTCTTTATTTAAAGCATGACCCTTTGCTTCACTTATCTGATAGTTCAGTTAAAGTGCTTTCAAGATCTAAATCATCTCAGAAAGTGACCCAATTCTGTTTTGGCAAACACCAGCTGTGTCCACATGAGGTGACTGAATTGAACTAAGACTTTTTACATACAGTCAAGTTGATGAGTAGAACTGCCCAAAGGATCCATTTCAATAGTCAACACAGCAGTGTGATGCACCCTAGCCAACCTTTAGTTAGTTCTATTCTTATTTTGAGGAGATAGTATATCATTATACTATTTTAAAACATACATTAAAAAATATATTCTAGTTGCTAACAAAAATTTCCTTCTGAGATTATATTTGAAAAGTGTGCTGAATCTGCCCAGAACTTCTGAATAAGTAATAACCACAAAATGGTTCCTTACATATTTAAATAAATGTGCTATGTTCTCTGGCATTGCTATCTCATTTGAACCTCATAGCCATCCATTAATGTGGAAAATTGAGACTCAGAGAAGTTAAATGATTCGTCCTACAAAGTACAATCTTTTGGGTCTAAGTCTAGGACTCGTTCCACTGAGCTTGCTGCCAAGTAGAAAATTGCGACTGGACACCTGAGTCCCTCACACACCTTCACGTCCAGACAGGACCTTTCAGCCTACCACTCCTTCATCAGCACTGACAAGGCTAACGAAGGAGAATGAGAGGGTTGACATCAGGAAAGATGCCCTACCCTTTTCTCCTTCTCCTTTGAGGACCAAGCTCTCAGGGAGAAAAATTTCACCTCCAGGAATCTGAAGACCAAAGGGTGTCATGACCCACAAAGGAAAGGAGAAATAAGCAAAGACACACTAACTCTTGTCTGAAGAGGGTGATGCTGGGTAGAGCTACCTCACCACTTTCCCTCTCACTGCAAGATCATTGCACATGCAGCATCTTCCACTGGGAAACCCTCCCCTTCACCACCTCTCTTAGCCAACAAGTATCTGTTGTTCCTTCAGATCTCAGCTTCATAGCAGTTTCTACAGAAGCCTTTCCTGGTCCTCCAGGTTAGGTCAAACTTCACTTCCTTAAGCTGTTCTGGCACCACACACCTATCCTTCTTAGCACATGTCACGATTATCATTTTACCTTGCCATTGGTATGATTTTAGATTAATTTCAGCCTCCGCTCCATAAGGATAGAGACTTTGTTTGGCCCACTTTTGTTTTTCCAGTGCCTATTATAACATCTATTATATAGAAGATGCCTATAAATATATGTTCAATGAATGAATGAACAAATCAACAAGCCAAGAGAGTATGGAAGAAGAAGAGGATTTATATCCTAGATCAGATGCAGAGATAATTGGGGAATTTTCAACTATCCAATATGTTGAAACTGACCTGCATGGGTGCAATGAGATATTTTAATTTTCGTTGTTATTGTTATTATTATTATTATTATTTTGATATTTTTGTGGCTTGGTTTTGGGGGGCCAGAGAAAAAATTACAGAAGAGCTTGAGATAAGTAGAGAAAGAAATTATTTGATGTAATGCTTCTGGTTTTCTGCACTAATGAATCAATAGTCAGGTTGTCAATACAGTGAAGCATTCTTCAAGGACTGTATTTCTTACCATTTCCCAGGAAAAAAATCTAAACAGAGTATATTTCCAATTTACTCTTTGAATCCTTTAAATAGCATAAGACGTTGAACTCTGAAAGAATTTCCACAGTCCAATTTACTCCCATCATCATGCCCTATACTTGGTTTTTAAACATTTCATTCTCAATGTTATTGTATTACAGTTCACAACAGAAATGTTTAATTCCCTCGAACAGCTGTTTTTCTCAAACAAAACAAAAACCATCAATACAGTTCAAGTTCGGTAAATCCTATCTACAATCCCCATTATTTTCATTGGGAAATAATAACAATTCCTGAACCTCAGAATCAAATACTCCATTCCACTTCCGCAAAGATTTTCATCAGCAAAACCCAGAGCACTCAAGTATACAATGATGAGATTAGAGTCTGCTAAAACTATTGTATTGTTTGAGCTATAAGGTAGTGCTCATTTGACAATCTCTGTGTTTTAAAGAACACTGTGTTGATGAAGTTATGGCCAGGATAGATGCAAATTAAATCCTGTTGAGAAAAACTGCATTGTCCACATCATCAGAAACCCTCATGTGGAAACGGATCATACGTGTGGCTTGGGGTAGCTAATTATTACTGAACAAGGGAGGGGTGATAGTCAGAGAAGGAAGTGCAGGTGGAGAAAATGGGCACCTGGAAAACGTAGAGAGTCAACAGAGATTAAAGGGGGTGCTCAACTGCTGAGATGGAGAGACAGAAAAGCCAAAGTCGCCCCAGCTTATCTCCCAGCTGTAAAATCAGCCCAGGATCAGATGAAAAACATCATTAATTTCAATGCAATTAAATATCATTAATAAGATGCTCTGGAGAGTGCTTCTTAGAGATAATGGAAGCCCCTGGGCATGACCTATGGGGAGGCTGTATCGCAGGATCACGCCGGCTCTGGGCTCCCATGCGGAGCTGGGGAAGTAAAAGTTCTGCACTTACTTAACTTTGTTTATTGATTTCACAGCTCTTTCAACAACAACACCTCTAATAAAAGAGATCAGAGAAGATGGTGCATGGGAGCCATAAAATTTATCTGCGTAGAATCAATAGAAAGGATTGCATTTCCTAAAGCCAACCCAGGCAACCAATTCTCCTTAAGGAAAACCCCAATGGATAAGTACGTGGTAGGAATGTCTTTAGAAGGGAAAGAGCATCTTATAGGGGTTTCAGTTCTACACTCAGCATGTAAAATCACATATAATCAAAACAGCTCTGGATCGCGCTGGCTTGGTGAGATGCTCACACACATCTGTGAGAGGTATTGATGGCTGTGATGTTGCCCCTCTTACTCCATGAAGATGACACTCAAATATGACTCCCTTGGGCTGGAGAGAGAGGCACAGCATACAAACATAGACTGGAAGAGCAGGAGGAGTCACCCTTCATGTTGAATTTTCTTTTCTTTCTCTGTAAGTCTTTCTCTCTCCTTCCCTTCCTCTCTTCCTTCATCTTTATCTCTTCCAAAAGTAAATGAATTCAGGAAAATGAAATGTACATCTGATGCTCTTACACTGTACCCTTCCTTCTGTCTGGAAGATGACTTCTCTTATCTCTGTTCTCACACCTTATTCCCCTCACAGCCCAGGTATATCCAAGACATCCTTTGAGATTCCATTCAGTCAATTCCCCCCGAATCTCCAAGTCTAATTTGGTTGACCCTTTTCTGGGTTCTCTTGGAATCCTGTATGCCTCTCTATGAAATCACTTATATAGATTAACTAGGCTAATAATTGGTTTACATCGCTGCTGCTGCACTAGACTAGGAGTTCAGAAGTCTGTGTCATGTCTTTGTTTGTATCGTTAGCACTGAAAACAATGCATGGCATCTGGGAGTTATTCAGCAAATAAGGAAGGGAGGAAGAGGCAGGAAGAAGAAAAGGAAGAAAAACTGAGATATCTGTGTGACTTAAGCAATTTTTCCCCACAAGTGGCATCAATGTCCTCATCTGGAAAGTGACGGGGTGGCTACTTCCAATTTTGGAAAGTATTATTCTGTGATTATAGCCTTGGAACAACCTCACTGATACCTAGCATCGGGCCAAAAGAAGCAACTAAAGGAAATCCTTTAGATAAGAAATAGGCTTTAAAAATAATCCAATCAGCAGAATGTATCTCAAAATATATGCACAGCTCTGAGCCACTATCTTGAACAGTTGGGAAGTAGCATGTTCAGCAGTGAAAAAATCTCTAGGGACTTGGCCAATACGAACTCACAGATGTTCCTGTTGAAGTCAGCTGATGAGTTTCTTCTAAGCCACATTTAACCAGAGTCCTCAGTTCACCTCCAGGGCACAACTCCACTCAGCCCAAGCATCCTTGACTTTTAAAAGAAGGAAGAAAGGAAGGAAGGAAAGAAGAAAGCACAGGGGAAAGAGAAAGATCTCTCTTAACACAGAGAGTACAACCCATATCTAAGTGTTCCAAGAGTTGACGACCTCTCTCTTTCTAAAGAAAGCTCATCATCTGACGTAAGAGAGCTAAAGCAATAGATTACTCATTATTTTATGGTTTATCTTCACTTATCATTCTCTCCATGCCAGAAAAACTCTACCACTATCCCCAGGCGGTGGGTGTAGAGATTGGAAAGGGCATGGTTTCCTTGTCAAGGGATGTTTTATTGTGGGCAGTGAGGTTGGAAGGATGTAGGGGAGAAATAAATAATTTGTTAAGTGTTGACTCTGCAGCAAAAGCTTTATATACAATATCTCATTAATTTTAAGCTTCACAAGATCCCTTGCAGGTAATATCAGCATTTTACAAAGAGGTGGAAATGGAAGCAAAGGGATTTCAAAATAACTTGCTTAGGTCATCCAACAAGTAAGTGACAGAAGCAGAATTTGAGCCTCGGCCTTGGGTGATACAAAACCACCAAAATTCCTCCTGACCTAAATCCCACCTGCTCAATCACTGCTTCCCTGGTTGCTTCAGAAGTTTCCAGCTGGAGTGCCAAGGGATGTAAATGAGCAGAGTGCGGCACTCAGATCCCAGGGTAATCTACTGGGACCTGGGGTCATGAGTCCCTGGGCCCGTTGCTTCCAGGCACAAGTCGCTTCATCTGTTTAATCCAGTGCTCCAAACGAATAAGGTGTATGTATGCCATGATGTGAAAAAGTTTGGAAAACACTGCTCTAGCCTGTCTTCTGTCACCCCATACATGTGATGTTCCTGTCACACAAAGTTATATAATACAATGACCTTAACATATAACTATATGTTTATGTTATGTTTGTGTGGATTTACGTATTATGCATTTCCTATACAGAATGCCTTCCCCTCCCTTCTCCTCTGGCTGGCTAATCCTTACCGACTTCCAAAGCAGTTGAATTGACCTCAAGCAGAGAAAGTTAGGTTTACAGCAAAATTAAAGGAAAGGTGCAGAGATTTTGCATATATCCCTTGCCCCTACACATGCATAGCCTCCCCCAGAGGCTGTCAGCATCTGCCACCAGAGCAATACATTTGTTACAATTGATGAATCTACATCGATACATCATAATCACCCAAAGTGGCCTGTTTTTTGCAGCCACCAAGCTAAGAATGGTTTTTACATTTTTAAAGAGATGCTAAAAAAAAAAAAGAAGAATACATGAAAGAGACTGTATATGACACACAAAACCTAAAATATTTACTAAATCTGGCTCTTTACAGAAAAGCTTACCGACCTCAATAGCTAAACAAATCAATCAAGATTGATTGATTTCAGAAGTATACTATGTATAAATAAGTTTTCTTCTCAACTCTAGCTCTCTTGCTTTTCCAACCTATCCCAATTTCCGGCCTCAATTATACTACTTTTTCCTATTGTTCCACTAGTCAATATTTCTTCTTATTATTGAAGTATAATACACATGCATAAGAGGCAAAAATCATAACCATAGAGCTCAGTGAATTATCGCTAAGGGAGCACATCCACGTGACTACCACCCAGGTCAAGATATAGAAGATTGCCAACAATTCAGAAGCCCCCATACCCTTTGCCAATCATTACTCTCTTCCTCTTCCTTAAAATTAACCAAACCCATGACTTCTAACCCCATAATTAGTTTTGCCATTTATATAAAATTTTTTATCTTCACATAAATGGAATTACAGCATATAACCATTTATATCTCAGTTTTTTGCTCAATATTAGGTTTGTGATATTTTTCTACTTGTTTGTGGATAACAGTGCTCTGTTCATTTTCATTGCTATATAGTACTCCATTATGAGTTTGGTTTTTTTTAACCTATTTTACTGTTGGTAGACATTGGCATATTTTTATGATTTGGGATTAATGTGAATACTTCTGCTTTGAACATTGTTGTACATGCATTTTGAAGACATCTCTGACCACTTTTTGCATCCAGTTGAGCTCCCACATCATCTTGCTTCACCACCTCGCCTCTCTCTGGTCAGCTCCTTCTCTGTAGTTATGGATTCTACAGTCATGTCGGGGAGACAGCACAGCATAAGGTTAAGAGCTTAGAGTCTGGAGCTAGACCACCTAGGTGTAAATCTGGATCTCTCATTATTATCTTTGCACTCCTGAATAAATTACTTACCTTTCTACACCTTGGTTTCCATTTCTGTAAAATCAGGATAATAGAATTAATTGAGTTAATATTTATAAACTGCTTAGAGCAACATTTGGCACATAGTGACATAGATGTGTTTCCTCAATGATTAAATAGTTACACTGAAACAATTGTTCTGCATTTAGAAAGATACCTTCAGTTCCAACAGTTCACATGACATAGGTTGACTTCTTTCTTCTGTTTGAGGAATATGTAAAAAAATCTAACTATTCAGGAATTACAAATCAGAATTAAACCCCCCCAAAATTACCATAGCCTCAAGCTTTTGACTAGGGCTGTATTCTCTGTATACTCTGCCCTCGATATACAACTGAAAAGCCAGGCACCTGACAGGTGCTCAATGTAAACGTATTGAATAAGTGAAATAAATACCATGCCCCAAAATGTATCGAAAAATTCTGATCATTGTACTATCAAAATTAAAATCAGTTAACCTAATATCTAGCTGTTTCATTTAAACAGTTTGTTAAACTACCTGGGAAATCCTCTCCAATTCAAGTTAAAAACCAAATATGCATTGATTAAATCATGTTCTCAGTGCTGTGCTAAACTCTGAAAGAACACAAGAGAAATATAATATACCGTATTTTCTCTCAAATGCTTGCAGTTTTGTTATCTTTCACTCATCCGATATTTATTGATTGTCTGTTGGGTTCTAGGCATTTGTAAGCCTATCCTTCTACACATGAAATACTCGAAGAATGTATGACAAGAGTTACTCAGATACTAAAGCAGGACCATTTTTGTTCCCAAATCAAAACAGAATGTCTTCATAAACCTCTTTCTCAGAACTGTGCAAGCTGAAACAGCACCCCAAACCTCATTTTAAGTGGACTACCATCTTCTACATGGGTTAAATTAATTTTCAAATCAAGTAATATGATATGTTGATTTGGAGGCATGTTTATAAGAGAAAATTTTTATTTTTGTCAGATGTTTTTCCTAAGTCAATGGAAAAATTCCATTTCTCCTGAGTCTGATGCAAGTCTAGCCTATTTAATAAGGAATGCTACAGAAAATACCAGGTGGAGAGAAGGAAAAGACTGTAGGCAATGGTGTTCTAGGAAATGTCCAACAGCTCACTCTGAAGAAAAAGGCCTGATTTGTATCATTCACCCAATTCTATGGGGTAAATACTCCCAGCACAGCCACTTTCAAGCCCCCAGGGAGACGTCATTGAACGCAGAGTTGAAGCGTCGGGCACCATCAACTCTCATGAGCCAATGAAAGCTGGTTCCAACACTCTGTTGGGTGCAGAGTAAAAGAGTTTCAAATTTCCTTTGAAGAGCTACCCATCCTCCATCCATGGTGGACCTGACAACGAAGGCCTCCCACCCTTGTCTGGAGGAGCATTCATAAGAACTAAGACTGATCAAACAGATTCTCAAGAATCTGAATCTTGAATCTTGAATCTGAATCTTGAGTGGGGCACAAATAAGAAACAAATGCTTAGAAGAAATCCTTAGCAGTCCTTGTTCTTCAAACCTAGTCCGCACCTCATGTCCAGGGTCTAGTCCACCTAATTTATAAAACCTGGGTCTTTGCTGTTTTCCCATATATGTATAAGTTTTCTTAAATCCCTCTAATAAATTTTTTCCCCTTGATCTGCCCAGGGTCAGTCTCTGACTTACACAAGGAGTAAAGCAACAGATTTTGTATTTATTAGTTTGTGATAACGTGTATTTAAATAGTTGCCCCACAACACTCTTCTCCCAGACTCATTCTGAGTCTTACAAGGAAGGAGATTGTGTGGAAGTCAAATGTAATTTACTTACAAAGACACAAGGTGACACACGTTCTGCCCCACCTTTTCTCATTATGCCATCTAATTATATCTAATATTAATAGAAGGTGGTTGAGTGGTGGAGGAGTATTCTATGACAGTAAAAGCAGCGAGGTTGCTGTAACAAAGGGACTTTAAACAAAATGGAGGCTTAAAGGAAAAAGGATTTTATTTCCCTGTCACATGACAGTTCCACTGTGGGCAACCTGAGGAGGGTGAGCTGCTCTGCTCCACTCAGTCATTCAAACACCCAGGCTCCTATGTCTTGCTTCTCCCCCTTTCATTAGATATATTATTATCTGCATAACTGAAGTTAGGCTTCTACCATACCCAGTTACTGGCCATCAGGAAGCAGACAGAGAACAGGGAGGAGGCATGCTCACATGCCAAGGGCAAGAACTTTGCCACATGACAAAAATACAATTATCTGGTCATCCACATATCTAGACACAACTTAGTTATGACAGAAGAGAAAAAAGAAGCATTGCATAGAAAACTAGCCATCTCCCCAAGAGCCTTTTAGAATCATTTGCCGTTGCTGTTTTGGAAAAAGAGCACAAGCAGGGCTGGCCTGGTGGTGTAGTTGTTGATTTCACATGCTCCAGTTCAGTGGCCCGGAGTTTGCAGGTTCCAATCCTGGGCATGGACCTAGCACTGCTCATCAAGCCATGCTGTGGCAGCATTTGACATAAAATAGAGGAAAATTGGCACACACGTTAGCTCAGTGACAATCTTCCTCAAGCAAAAGACGAAGATTGGCAACAGATGTTAGCTCAGGGCCACTCTTTTTCACAGACACACACAAAAGAGCAAAAGCACTCATAAATGCAAAACGTATTCCAAAAGATTGAAATAGAACTAGTCCAACCTTCTATATGTGTTCTACGTAATAAGTTTACATAGGTCAGCAGTTCTAAACCAGAGTGGTATAATAAACCGGAACATCTTAAACACTTGTGAAATATATAGTAAGCAATTTGTTATTAATAATCATCAAGGTATTAAAAGTTGAAAATAATTTCTTTTTTGAAAAATTAGGGCCAATTGAACATTATTTCTATTGCAATATTTCCTAAACTTTCATCCTTCAGAATTTTATTTCTGTCTGTATTATTATTGTAGCGTATCTACACTATTATGTATTACGGGACATATCTTTATTATTATTTACTTTAATCTTTTTCTTTAAACAGATGCACTTTTGACAAATAAATTTATTCAAAAAAGGAAATTTATGTCATTAATATAAATGAAAATCAACATCACTTGCCAAAATAAAAATAAAAAATAAACCTAAAAAGAAATAAAACTACCAATGTTAAGTTATAATTAGATACTGTTGCTAGCTGAGAACGCTGTCAGAGTTAGTTTTGCTGTGTTCAAAAGGGAGATAGTATGAGCTGAGATGTTTAAAGAAACACTGGCAACAAATTGAGTCTTTTCCCTTGATGTAATCAGAAGAATTGAAAGAGAATTTAAATAGGATTAAGTGACTGTGCGCATCAACGTTATTTGATTCCTATCTATGAGCTACCTAAAACCACTCTTAGTGGAACCCTGCCCTAAGGAAAATGCCACTCTTACTCATTTGCACATGGGTGTGCTTTTTTGAGTGAGAGAGAGGCAGGATGAAGCTATGGTTAACACGTTGAGAAGTTCTAATAATCCTGCCAATGCCATGGGTTTTCAGCATCATCATTCACGTGTGTCCAGGTGGTAGAGGGACAAGGAAATGCTGTCCTAAATCTAGCTATTGTCTGAGAGCTGTGAACTGGAAAAAAAATGTCACAAAAGATTAGTCATCCATACACGTGGGTCTCAAGTCTGAACGAGCTTTCCCTCTCACGGGCTGTTCATTTGGATGAAGTCGACTTCCCGACTTGAGAGAGCTTCTTTCCACTCCCAGCCGTCTCTGACATGCTCTTTGGAACGTTTGTGTCAGATGCTGCCTCAAATGTTTTAATCAACCAAACACTCCTCCCATGAAAGAAGATGATTTGACTATCTGGTGTGCAAACCTAACCTATAATTATGCTGAGTATCTGACTGCCTCTGATATTCCTAACTTACACGGTACTCAAGGAAAACATTTTCTATTTAGAAACAGACAATCTTGAAGCATGAAAATAGTTGTGACAGCCGGTTAGTCCCTTTGAGTGGCATCCAGCTATTGCTGGATGTCATCATGACTACAGAGAGGAAAGACTTCAACTCTCCAGAATACTGGAACAATGCAACTCTATGGCCAAGGATAGACTAGACTGTGCAAGTGAGGGGTAGCCAAATATGTCATCCCACAATATGTCACTTCAGCAGCAGGATGATTTTGAGCTGAAGGCAATTGAGAAGAAGCAGACACAAGGAAAATTCTCTGCCCTCCCTGTATTTGCCTAAAAGCAGGACACAATTTATAAAGGTGTCCCCCTGCCCACTCTACCAGGAAGGACAGAAGTTAATCACTGGAGACACCTCTTGACCCTTATCAGCCCAGAGACTGCACCATGGGAATCTACATAACAAACATTGCTAAAACTTGCCCTTGTCTACCATTAGTCCCCACATATTTACCTTTCCACAACGTACCATCCTTAGAAGCTCAAGGTCCTTTTCTTTGTCTTGTTACTTCTCTACAAAATTATTATTTTTGGCTGAGATGCCACATAAGCTCAAGTTCTCACCACTCTCTTTGAGTTACTCGTCACTGAGTGCTCCCACGTATGTGCAATACACGTTAAGAAACTTCTTTTTGTTTTTCTCTTGTAAATCTGTCTTGTCAGCCTAATTTACAGAGTCCCAGCCAATGAATTTAAGATGGGAAAAGGAGAAAAGCATTTTTTTTCTCCCTTACACAAGGATGCATAAACTAGCCAGATAACTTCTTAGTGCTAGAGATCAAGGTTTAACTTAAATATCTGGTTATCATAGTGAGACACAAATTTAAATGTGAATAAAATGCATTTGACGATGAGGTGCATTCAGAGTTACCTGAGGACATAGTGTTGATGATGGAGGTCACATGGAGATGGATGATATCACTTATTGCATATCTAGTGTATTCTAGTCATTGTGGTATGTACATTATGAAGGTTAGCTCCCCACTAACCCTTGTTTCTCCCAACTCTGAAGACTAGTAGAGGAACACGAAGATGTCTTATTCAATTTTCACTCCCCAGTGTAAGTCAATCAGACACTTGGAGTCAGCATACTCTGTAGGTTTCAGGGACTATCTCAACTTCAAACATCTATCATTTGCCCTCTAAACCATTTACTCTCAACTTGGAGGTAATGAGGTACAGTAAGGGAGTTATATCAAGATCATATGAGGGCTATAACACACTCCTCTGTACCCCTAGACTCTGTTATTCCCAAGTGTTCCTCTTCCCCACCATTGAGAATCATTGCCTTAGTAAATTGCTGTTACTACGGGTGGTTTAAAATACTCCAGGTAAGTTGATAACCACTTCAACACCTGAATCAGTAAATGGTTCCTGAAGGTCAAATATTTCAGAGACCTGAGCTACATAGCTGAGACTGCTCCCTACGTTTAGAAATTATAGATAAGCCTTTTTCAGACTGTATTATGCTCTCTACCTTTCCCTGAGTAGAACCCAAGTCTTCAAATTTTATGTGTCTCTCCATTTCATCTAAAGTAATTTTCTTGATGTCCTAAGGACATGTACAGGAGGGCATCTCAACATGCCCTCCATCTTTAGAATACTATGATCCTATAGTATAATCAGACTAAAAACTGTCATTAGTATCTGTCAGGTAACAACCCAAATATCTCAAAACTTAAAAGAATCCTATTATAGCTTCTCAAATGAAAAGAAATGACCTTATCTGGGGAATTATTTTCAGCTGCAATTTTTAGCCAATATAAACCAGGCTCAAAAGCCAGAGCTACAGTATAAAGATCCTTAATTTACATTTAGAAAAATATATTTAAATCTCCTCACACGTGTATGTATTTATTGTAAATAATTAAATCGCCTGATAACAGAAGGCTTAAAGAATGCTAGCAGTGGGGAAGAGTTGTAAGTGGGAAAATGCTGCATTAGTCTGGTTCTTTAATTACAAGCTGTTTGCACTGTGGGTTGTGTATCGATGTATTTTTGTTTGTGGGTATACAGGTTGGTCCTGGATATTTGCAAATAAACTTGTGAATAGGAATAATAAAGACGGTTTCATTAACCCTCCTAAAGGGAGTCTCATACTTGATCCTTTTTCCAAAATCACAGAGACATAAAATTTCAGGGTTAGAGAGGAGGTTATATAGTCTAATTGTTTACTCAATTATTGAACCTTTCCTACAACGTGCTTGACAAATAGTCACTCAACCCCCTTCTGACTGCCTTGAGTGAAAGTGAATTTCTGGATCAGTCTATGCATTTTCACCGGATGACTAAAGTTTTCACTCTGCATCTTGCATTCCCTCTTCTTCTGATGGAGGCCCCTTACCTTTCCTTTGGGGATTTGTTCTTCCCCGTGTAATGCTATCTTAACGGGACCGTCAGTTGAGCTGTGCTCTTCTCTGTTGGCTAAGGAGTGCTCACATGATCCAAGCTATGACAATCCAAATCTATCTCCCAGGGATTTAAATTCTGAGGATAAGGGGTTAAGAGAGAAAAAGAGTCGGAATCAATTCATCCTAATGGCAGTACTGTGAAGATCCTGGTTTCCTGTAAGATTGGATTCTTCAACGTTAATTTCAGATCTGTGAGTACTCAACACTTTCTCATAAATTCGATTTTTACCTAAAACTAGGTAAAGTCATTTTATGTTAATTGCGACCAAAAAATTTTATCTGATACCCACTGGTGTTGTATTTATCCATCTGAGGAAATGGATAGAGAGGCATACTCCCTCCTTAATGTTACAGTTCTTCATATATGTGGGCTTTTAGCATGTTCTTCTTCAATCATTCCCTATTTCGTTACACGGCATTTTAAGAGGCCAGGTTACCTTTCCTCAAGTTCTGGCATGGATCCTATGGTTTTTTTCCTCCCTCAATCTCCTTTTCCCTTCCTACTGTCAGACATTCCTGAAAACTTCTGAAATATAGGACAATAAATGCCTGACCAATTGTTATTCCAGAAGTTTTGCAACGGTTTGTAATAGATGTGCAGAAAGAACTATAAAACTACGTACACAATAACCAATAAATTGAAATATGATAAGTGGAAGCTGGAATTCCCCATGCCACAAAATCGTGCTTTTTTGCACATCCTGTCTTTCACTCTTGGTGACTGAGTTATCTTAAGTCTCCTTGGTTTGACGTAGGCTTTGACTTCTATTTTGTGTACAGTTACGTGTCACATAATGACGTTTCAGTAGATGACAGATCGCATATATGACAGTAGTCCCATAAGATTAGTACCATAGAACCTAAATGTATATTAGGCTATATCTTCTAGGTTTGTGTAAGCACATTCTATGGTGTTTGCACAACAACAAAATCGCCTAACCACTCATTTCTCAAAACGTATCCCCGTCATGAAGTGACGCACAACTGTAACGTGGTGTTTCTGGCCTTCATCATCTTCAGTTATTGGCATTGCTTTCTAAAACTCACAAAAAATGCTTCCATTTCTGTCATAAGTTCAGTTCTGTGTTTGGCTACCTGAATTCCTTTGAAAATATATCAACACATGTTGCCAAGTAACTGGGAAGAAGGAAGAAAACTCCTAACTCCTTTCTTTGCATGACGTAATTGTTTTCTTCCTTTACATATAGCTCTCTCATTGCTGCTTTTGGGACAAGCTATAGAGTTACTCTGGCTTCTGTTAGAGACTCTCATCCCAGTCAATCTGCAGACCATTTCCATGGTACTTTCTATGAGAGGATCAACCCTTCCCCCCCTACTAGGAAGAAGCCCACTACTAGTCAACTTGCTAACCACAGCATGACCTGATTCCAACTGGGTTTCAATATGATTTCAAGTCTTTTCACCTCTGTACTTGATCTTCTCTAAACACACTCCAGCTGGTCTGTTCCACTTAATTCCATAAGTATGTGCTGAGTACCTACTTAAGTGCCAGGCTCTGTGGGTAGAAAGTCAAATTGGACACGGATCCTGCCCTCCAGGGCAAATGGACATATAAGCAATATGGCAATGAAAAGTGACGAATGTAATAGTACGATTGAGCCAGCACAAGATGGCAGTGATTAAATCTGCCTGGTGAGCATGGGATCAGGAAAGGTATCGTAGAAGACATGACCTTGAACTGGCTTTGGAAAGATGAAATAGGAATACACTAGGCAGACAAGGGAACATTCTAGGCACTTAAAAGTGAATGTGTCACTCCAGGTGTGCAGAGAAAGGGGAATGATCGCTCTCTTCTATCCTCTATAATTGTAGCCTATGATCATATTAGTCTTTTTGGCAGCCACAACACACAGCTGGCTCACAGAGAGCTAAAGCCACTGTCTTTCTTGCATTGTTTTGCCACATCGACCTTCATCATTCATGCCCATGAGTCATTATTCTTTATCAAGGAAACAGAAGTGAGCCCTGCGCTCCTTCATCTGTCCCTCCTTGATCACTACTCCTTGGTTCTGGAGAATGCAGCCTTGTCTCTTCTGCACTCGGCGTGAGCGCCCCTCCATCTTCGCCAATTTTCTCTCCTTTCTCCCTCACACATGTCCTTCTGAGATGTCGTGCTCCAAGCTTTGCAGGAGGTAGAAATCATCTTTCAACAAGTTTTACAGAGTAAGGTTAGATGCAGTTTCCACCCAGCTGTTGTCCAGTGTTCTCTGAAACCAATCAAAGGAAAAGAAACCAAAAACATGTTTACAAAAATCAAATTAAAGCCAAGCCTGATGGAGTCACAGCTATCTACGCCCATACGGGCTGCCTGCCAAGAATGTTTTTAATATAATAATCGCTCATCCATAGACCCATAATAATTGATATTTGCAATTCGATAACGCTTCCTAACAATTTTTTATTTGTTTCCAATCTCCCCGCTTCCCTCCTCACCTCATCCACCCAACAACTCCCTGTATCAGCACATTCATGGCTCTTAATGACCCTCTCAGCAGCTACTGATCAAAGTCAAATTTTAATTACTATTCTAATTTTGGTAGTTTGCTTCCTTTTAATCTGAACTTTTAGAAAAGAGTCAAATGTGTTCTTGCAACAATTCACAGGAATCACATCAAGCTCCAGGACTGTTTCACTGGACAAATTCAACTAGTTTTGAGCTTCATACTTCCTACCAGCTTGTATTTACCAAGTTATTATGCCTATAGAAGGTAAAATCACACCACTAGTGACTATAGTCTGGCCTGGGATATGTGGAGAGTAAAAACGAGATGCAATCATGTGACCACAGAACTTGATTCCCCTCATTTTAGAATGACTACTTTTTCTCCAATCTTCTCTTCTTTCCACAGTTTGCTCTCAGCCCACCTCAGGCCTTCCCCGCATCTTTGCACCATTCCCATTTTCCCTTCAAGAATACCATACTCTAGCCTTTGGAAATCCTAATCATTCTTCCCGTGACCACCTCAAAAACTTCATCTTCTGTGCAGTCTTTCCTGAGCCATCTCAATAAAAATGACCTCCTTCTGGAAATCCCAGAACACTTATTGCCATCGTTGTTAACATCAAATAGTAGTCATAATAATAGCTAACGTTCATTGAGTGCACACTATGTTGGTGCATAGAAAACATTATCTTACGTTATCTTCCCAACAATCTTATTGTGTCCTATTATCATCATCACTTTATAGATGAGGAAACTGAGTCTCAGACATGTTAAAATGTGCTCTAAGTCAAGTAGCTCTTTGGTGGTGGAGTGAGAATTTGAATGCCAGCTCTATTAAAGCAAACCATAAATATTTATATTCTTCCTCTGTGACAAAAATAATCTCAACAAGAATGTAAGTCTATGCAAGAAAGAAACTATATCTCATACTCCTTTGAATCTCCTAACATTCACAAAGTTGTCATTTAATAAATATTTTTGGATTGAATGATTCCCTCTTAGAACACATGCAAATATATTTAGAAACTTGCTCATGAGAGGGAACAAGTGACTTCTTAAAAATTATTTCTCTGCTTCTTAACTTCTTTAGAAATTTGGCATTTCAAAAAGACAACAAAGGTGATGTGTATACAGCACCACAAACCTTTAATGGAAAGACAAAACTACAGACTTAGACATCAATAGCATCATTATTGGCCAGCATTTATGAAGTATCTAATATGTGGGAACTACCATGGTAGGTGTTATAGAGAACATGAAGATGAAAGTAATTGCTCTTGCCATCAAAGTGGTTTACCATCCAGTTTAGGGACTCAATGGAAAACCAATATTTGCATTCACTAATTCTGATTGCCTTCTGAAAAGGTTAGATAATGATAATGACAGAGTTTTTGTTCTGGAGATCATTTAGATGAATAAGTGTGTGCATTTGGAGTAAGAGCCAGAGGGAAAACTCAATTGTTATGGATAACACACAGAGAGGAATTCCAGATAGACTCTGAAATGAGAAGAGAAAAAGGCAAGAGAGATAAACTGTCAGTAACAACATTTTAGGAGGAAAAAAATAAGAGCTATGAATTTTAAATTGTTTGCTGTAGGGTGCAAAGTGTAAAGTCCTCCTATACGAAATCTTCAGTAAAGTCTACATTGATCACACATGATTTTATATAAGTGGACTTTTCTGGGAAATAAAAACATGCTTAACTTTACATCTTTGTCAAAGCAATGCAGTCCAGGGTCAGCATGGAAGGACATAGGGCACCTGACAAAGTCACCAAAACTAACAGGAAAAAACAGTTCCCATTTAAGAGGATCACAGAATCTATGCCCCATTCCCCTACACGACTTCTTATGGAGGGGCTTGCATTTACTCTTTTTTCCCTGGTGCTGGCTTCCTGGTTCTTTACAACAGATCCAGTACCCTGACCCTCGACCATGTTGTTTTGAAGGAATTCACTTCTAGCTTCTTGGACTCTGTACAGGGTTGAATAGGGTCCTCCAAATCTTCATGCCCACACAGAACCTCAGGATGCGATCTTTTGTGGAAACAGAGTTTTGCAGTTGTAATCAAGTAAATATGAGGTTATACTGGATTAGGGTGGACCCTCACCTAATGACTGGTGTCTTTATAAGAAGAGAGAAATTTGGGCACAGACTCCCAGGGAGAGCTCCATGTAATGATGCAGGCAAAGATTGAAGTGATGTATCTACAAGCCAAGCAATTCCAAGATTACCAGCAACCACCAGAAGCTGTAAGAGAGGCACAGAACAGATTCTCACCTCAGAGCCTACAGGAGCAACCAAGCCTACCAATCCCTTGATTTCAGACTTCTGACCTCCAGAACTGCGAGAAAATAAATTCCCATTGTTGTAAGTCGCCCCAGTTATAGCAGCCGTAGGAAATTAATACCGACCCTCATTTTCCTAACGAGGCCTGGCATCCTCTAATACACAGTGAAACAATCTTCCTCTGTTCCAGGAGTCAGAACCAATTCTAGCCAGACCTGCCTGTGAAGTTAGAGGATTCAACAGAGATCCCTATAGAACACATTTAGTTTTCTATAAGACCCTGACAAGGAAAACAAGAAGGCATATGTTTTTCTATCTCAACTCTTTCTGATTCTCTCTATACAAAAATAGCACAGAATTCTTCAGCAGTTTAGGGCTCCTGAGTGATAAAACCACTACAGGAACCCAGTAGCCTAGTCATGTCAACAGTAAATACAACGGGCACACTTCATTTATACTTGAAAACACAGACGATAGGGCTGTCACTGTCCACAAGTTCATATGTGCTCACTCTATACATGGCAGATAGACAATAGATACACACTTGCTTAGAGTTAGGCTGTGCTTTGCCACATGGGCATTTCCTTAAATGATCTAGTCCAAGAACTGTTAGATGAAATGTGCTCTAGATGAATATTATGCTGCTCTGATAAATGACCCTTCCTTCATTCAACAAATATTTATTGAATGTATATTATGGGCCACAGTGTTTGGGACTTAATTTTTTTAAAAGAAGACATGGAACTCACAGTATGATTAACTATAAAAAGACATGAACCTTCATTTATAATACACGGAGATAAATACTATGGCCTGGAGCCCCAGGAATTCTTAAACTTAACTGAAGTTTCAAATATTCAGGAATGTGCTGAAGACCCTTCTTACACAATTTTGGATTGCCAGGTTCAATTGTTTGTTTCGTGGGCATGTCTAGCTAAATGCCCAACAGTAGCATCTCAACATGGGTTTGTTGTTCTCTATATATCTTGTGTGCACAGCTACCCTAGTGAGCGATAAACTCCTGTTTCTTTGAGAGAAATGATCCTCAAGCAAGAGATAAAACTTTAGTGTGAGATGAAAAAGGCAGACAACTTGACTTGTGCTTCTAAAGACTTGAGAACACCTACAGGCATGGAATTAAGAGAAAACAAGTCACCTATTCAAATACTGTCATTGTAGAAACTGGAGATTTTAGAAGTCACCATGATAGGCCACAGATAAATGACAAAGGTCTACTTTAGCAAAAATGAGAGAGAGGGAGAGCTCTTTGAGCACAATTAAGTAATGAAGATCTAGTTGCTCCCTTGTTTTGGAGTAAGAAGTGAGTAAAAGGATTGGAAGAAAATCTCCACCTTCCTGTCCTTTTATTTCTATGAGAAACCTTTAATTAGAGTAAAAATGCTGGCTTCTGTTCCCATTATTATGTCTCCTCCAGAGGGACACACGGAGATTGATAAAACTAGGCAGACACTAGGCAAGCATGGCTAATCCTTCTCTGTCCCGTTTTCCAGAACCGTCTTCTTTTAAGGTGCACCTCTGCCGCTCAGTAAGAAACCCGCTCCTGGTGGGACACAGCAAGACAGCAACTGAGAGGACAGCAACTGCTGCCTTTGCCTTCATCTCAGTGGGGAAGTTTCATTCAGTAAAAGTGAGTCTTATGGAACTCAGTTGAGGCACAGGCACCCAAGCTGTACTTCCTATCAACTTTGTTTGCCACAAAGCCAATCCTGTGCTCAAAACTTATCTAACTCCTACGTTTACCTCTCAGTTGGCTCCCAACTCAGGAAGGAAAGTATCAGATGTGATTTACCAACCCCTCAGATAGTCACTCCTTGCTGACTACCTTCTGTATCATCCACTGGAATTTTTCCATACCTTTTCACATCTCCTTAACTCTGCAACTCACTCTGCCAGGTTATTCCATTATGAATTTTTTTCAGGCTATTTCAGATGCTGAGAAACTGTGTCCAACCACATGGACTCTCTTCTTCCACTGAGTGTTCATGGCCTCTCATGAATGTGACTCTCTGGTAGTTTTCATTCTACCTTGAGTTGTCATTATTGGACTATTTGTTTTATCTGCTCTACTTAACTCGCTGTATCACCACACCCTTGTTACCAAACCAGGCTCATTTTGCCTGCTGCATGGTATGGCAATCCCCAAGATGGTGAGTTTTGCAGCAGAGAAAGGGTTTATTCATGAGGTAGCCAAGTGAGGAATTGAGAGAAGTCTTAAATCTGCTTCTCTGAAAATGAGGATTAGGGATATTTATGGGATAAAGTGGGGGAGGGGGTGGTCCCCTAAAGGGACAAGGTGGTCTGAAGTATGGGGATAGATGATTGGAGGCAACGAAAAGTGAGGTAATTGGTTATCTGCACCTGCACAGTCAAACTTCATGGCTGTTCACAAGACGCATGTTCACAAAATGGTGTCATTGTCATGATTTGAGGATGGGGTTTTCTGCTTCCTGATGTCAAAAGGTCACCTATTGTCCATTCGTGCAGGCCGAGTTGATGAGTTGATGGTCTCAACCAACTTGAACCAGCTTGAGCAGGGCAAAAGATGACTCCAGGTCCCTGAAAAACAACTTCAGCAAGGGAAGCAATGGTTACTTTAGCGATCCAGACATCAGAGATGCTATCTACAGGTTGGGCTTTAGAAATGCATTGTCTAACTACTTTTGCAAACAGACAACTAAGTATAGTGAAAACAAGTTGGCCCCCAGTTTCACCCTCTACACCAACCTCATCCCCTCCTTCATACTACTGAACTTCAAACTCTGCGATAACAGAGACTTAAATCATCTTCACAGTTCCTAGATACCTGTTGCAGTGTTTGTCCATAGAGAATACAGAATGCATGTCTTCATTTCATTAAGAAACTTTATTCTTTTACCAGTTTGTCCTGCTTCATCAATTTCAAGGAACAAATGGTGTCAAAATTCCAATTAACTATTAAAATATCCCTGTGTCTATCCTAGCAGTAAGTCTGGGATCTCTTCTCGAGGCTCTCCTACACTCTAGTGTTTAATTTAGAGGGAAGTATTCATCTAAAGGGGTCAGTTCTACTTCCAAATGGCAGTGACAGAGAGAAATGGAGGATCTTGCCACATGGCAACGTCTAGGCATCAGATGATCCCTGTCACTCATCCATCCTCTTCCCTTATGGAAATTGGGGCCCCTTTGTGGACCTTGGGGTTCGTTCCTACCAATCATTTGGGACCATATCAATCCAGTAAATAGATTCAGGTTGCATCTTATTCTTCTAGGAGGTCCCTTGGATTCCATACAAATTTGCCTGCCCTGACACTTGTCTGATCAACTCTGCATACCAAGTGACCTAGGAAGGACAGGCTTGGTCACAGCTCAAATCGTCCAGTCTCACGCTAATGCATTCACACTCATAATTGCAAAACTGAGTAACTCTTTGCTGAAAATACAACTGTGCTCTAAACTCACTGGCTGGGTCCACCGAATGAAGCAACTCACAGTCTCCATAGCTATAATATGAAGTTAATTAACAGAGGGGCCAGGTAAGTGGCGTAGTGGTTAAGTGCCCACATGCTGCCTTGGTGGCCCGGGGTTCACCAGTTCGGATCCCGGGTGCGGACAAGGCACTGCTTGGCAAGTCATGCTGTGGTAGGCGTCCCACATATAAAGCAGAGGAAGATGGGCATGGATGTTAGCCCAGGGCCAGCCTTCCTCAGCAAAGAGAGGAGGATTGGCAGCAGCTGGCTCAGGGCTAATCTTCCTCAATAAATTAATTAATTAATTAATTAATTAATTCCACCTCACCAGGCACCTCACTAAAATTCCTTATGCCCAGAAAATATGTGTGTATGTATCTGTCTATTTGTTTTCCAACACAGAGTTAAAAATTTTTTTTTAATACAAATGTCTTTAGGAAGAACATGTACACTCCAGTTTCCATAGGATGCTCTTGATGGAAGCTCAGCTTTATGCCTTGCCTCTGTAGGCACTTGAATTTGAGCATTCTGCTTTACGGGTCTACATTATTAGTTACGCTCCTGGGAGTGTGGGGATAAACACACACACACGCATAGACACATGAGGTCACATGAGCTGAGGGAAAGATTAATCTTCACAATATTTGCATACTTCTGTTATTGATCCTAGAGCTCTTTTTAGCAATTTGTCATCTGAACAGCCGTTAGTAAAGAGATGGAAATTGAAGCTTATCTACATAGGAAGAGAAGACAAGACCACAATCACCCATAGGACTGAGGCTTTTCCCAGTAATGCATGTCACTGTGATGATCAACTTGCCTGTTGAATTGTTAAAAAAAAAAAATCTACTCTGTGGATGTATTGACGTAGATCAGTCATTGTCCTGTTGGTGGCCACAGGGGCCATCTGCAAGGGGTGGGGTGGCCTGGGCAGGTGATAAAGGGGAGCCAGACTCCCCACCACCAACATGTACCATCTTCAGTGAAGGAAACTTTGTTTATATCTGTTTCACATATTGGTGGTCCCACTAGGAGAAAATGAAGCAGATGAGAAAAACACTGGGATAAGTTAAAATAATTTTTGAAATCTGCTTTCTTTAGAGAACTCTACACTTCATTTATTTTGCTTAAGAGAAGTTGAAGAGTAGTGGCTCTCAACTTTAGATGTGCATTAAAATCATCTGGGGAGATTTTAAAAACTACAGATACCTGGGTTCAACCTCCAGAGACTCGGATTTCTAATTTGTCTGCAGGATGACTTGAGCATCAAGGTTTTTTAAAGCTCCCGGCAGATTCCCATGTGCAGCCAGGGTTGAGAACTCCTGTGGGAGAGGGAAAGGGATGGGTTCTAGACTCAGGGAGATGGGGTGGACTCCCGCCTCATCTCTAACTGTCTGTAACACAAGCTAATGACGTAAACTCTCGGAGCCTCCATTTTATGCACTTATATATTTGGGGGAATCTGTGTTTGTGTGTGTTGTTGTTCACTTATACCCTTTTTTGCCCTCAAAATAGTTTTAGTTGCCTTAGAGAAACACAAGTAATACAGCAAGGAAATTTTGGAAAAGAAAAATGAAGCTAGAGTAGAATATTCCTCAATGTTTGTCAGACAGACCTCTGTACTTCCTGGAGCTTCCTAGCAGTGAGTATAAGTAAAGAGGGACACACAACCATTTGCAGGATCTAGAGTTTCCATAAGCCACCAACTGACTGCTCAGAGAATCACTATCAAGAGAGTTTTGTCCCGAGGGTCCTCCAAAGAGGTCACTGTGTGATGTGAGAAACAAAATCCTCAAAAACCACAATAAAAACAATAAGGATGTCAATAGGGCTGAGCCTCAGTTTTCTACATATATAATATGGGGATGATGACAGAGATTGCTAGTACCTTCTCCATAACCAGTCTCACCTTCCACCTTAACAAGAGAACTGTGTTTTTGTTGGGGGCAATAATGTACCCAGGTAAGAAGGAGGAGCAGGAGAAGGACAAGGACAAGAACAAGAAGAACAAGAACAAGAACAGGAAGAGGAAGAAGAGAAGGAAGAAAAAGGCAGACAAGGAGAAGCCCTCTATCATCCACATTTGCTTGCAAATAGTGGTGGTCAACAGGATATAAGTAGAAGTCCTTAAAAGCAAGGTTTTCAAATAAATCTCGTTAAAGGGGGCTGCCAAAAACGCTCTTGTTCTTTTTCCATTCCCATTTATAGCAAGGATGTGATGTCTGGAACTGTAGCAATCACCTCAGGACCATGAGGATAAGCAGAAGGAATTGCAGAGATGTTGGTCCTGAACAATAAGCCACTATATTTGGACACTTGGACTCCTCATTACATTAGGTAGTAAAATGAAGACAATTATTTACATCGCTATGGTCAGGGCTCAAAACTTGTGCCAAACTCAGTTCTTAACTAATAGAGGGACAATTATACCTTATAGTCTTGTGAGACTGAAATTAATCAACACAGCCAGAATTTCTGGCATCTCCTGGTGCTTCTTATATTGTTCATCCATTCCTTCTGTATTTATGAAATGCCTACTCTGTGCCAGGCACCATTCTTAGTGCTGGAGAACACAACGTTGCCCTCATGGAGATTACATTCTAATGAAACATTATTGCTGTTTGCCCAAATGTTTCCTATTTTTATCTTTACATAAGTTTTTGAAAACTTTTTGACTTATTCAAAATCTGGATTTATCTATCACAACCTACCATGACACATTTTACCATTAGATCCATACATTTGTCTGTTAATCAAATAGGATTTGCATATATGTGTGTTTGCCATGTAGGCACTAAATATATTTAAACCACAGACTCCACTCTCAAGAATCATGAATTTTGACTGGGAAAAATAAGCCCTGAATAGATAAAAAACAAAGCCAGATGGCCAATCAGTTGATAATTCTAGTAGCTAATATCTACTGATTAAAATTATTATGTGCCACATATTTTTCAAGCATGTCACAGGAAGTATGTCATTTGTTCCTCACATCAATCTCTTGAGAGAGTGATTAATATTATCTTCATTTGCACCCTAAGTAATGTCCAAAAATCATACAGCCCCTGAGTGGTAGTGCCAGGATTCAAACCCAGTTAGTACCCAGCACTACTCTAAACAGGCTGCAGGAAACCAAGAGATGCTAAGGAGAGGCAATGAGAGCCACCAATGGACAGGGTACTCAAAAATTATTTATGGAGCTCCTTCTGTATGCCAAACATTGTTTGGGATACAACAATTCCATAAGAAAACAAACAAAAATGGAAAGGTAGGAAGGAATATTGTCCATCAGAGTGGTCAGAACTTAAATTGTCGTGATGTCATTAATCACTTTGATTGAGGCAAAGGTTTTATGTTGAGGACAAAGGGAGATGTTTCTAGTATTGTTTTTAATATTTTAAATACCTGCAGACAAGGACATTAGACCACGGTCCCCAGCAATCCACACCAGGCACTGAGAAATCTCACCATCAGTGCCTCTATTCCCTTGCTCTTCCCAAATCACTTGCAGAACAATTACGCTTCTGTTCTCCTTGTTTCCCTCTCAGGAGGCTTAAGTGATGATGGACTTTTTAAATCTCCCCAAATTTCCATTCTCCCCTTCCCAGTTAAAAAAAAATAGGTGTCAAAATGAGAGTGTGTGAAAGCCTTCCAAATTGGGTGAGAAGTGCGAGGCAATGACCAGCAAGACAAACCAGAAAGCTATTTCAAGGATGACTCTGCTAGGAGGGAAGCACATGCAGAGAGCATGGTCACCAGGGAGAGAAGGGCCCACAAACTCACCCCAAGAGTAACCCTTAGACACAAGCTGTGATCATGCTTTTAATCCTGAGGGCTCTATGTTTTCGCAAACCACAGTGAGCTAAGTTGAAGTATGGTCCATTTCTTTTTTAGAGAAAAGAATATCCTCAGCTTCACGCTTTCCCTTTTTAGAAAAGAAAGAAAAATGAAGCTACAATATCTTTCTTTGTAAGTCAGTCAGTCTGTTGGGTAAATACACTGTATCCATTACAAATAATAACCATCATTTATGAGGTTTTTACTTCTGGTGGGTATTTATCTCTGTCTTCAGTGCTTCATGAGCAGTTTCTCATTCAGTCACTGCAATAATCTTATCAAGTGCGGTCTTTTGCATACCCCATTTTATAGATGGGAAATATGAGACTTATGAGCTGTGGAAAACAGTTTATTGGTCCCTGAAAAAGTTAGATTTGCCATATGACCCAGCAATTCCACTCCTAGGTGTATACCCAAAAGACTTGGAAAAGGATACTCAAACAAATATGTGTACATAAATATTTATAGCAGCATTGTTCACAATAGGCAAAAGGTAGAAACAACCCTAACGTCCATCAATGGATAAATGGATAAACACAGTGTGGTGTAACCACATAATGGAATATTATTCAACCATGAAAAGGAACAAAGTACCAATACATGCTATGATATGAATGAAACTCAAAAACATTATGCTAAGTCAAAGAAGCCAGATTCAAAACATTACATATTGTATGCTTCCATTTATAGGAAATAACCATATTAAGTAAATTCATAAGACAGAAAGTATATCAGTTGTTGTCAGGGACTGAGGGGAGGGGGAAATGGGGAGTAGCTTAATGGTACAGGCTGTCCTTTGGGGTGATGAAAATGTTTTGGAACTAGATATAGGTGATGGTTGCACAACCGTGTGAACGTACTAAATGCTATTGAATTATACACTTTAAAATGGTTAATTTTATGTCATGTGAATTTCACCTCAATTTTAAAAATAATAAAAGTTTCTATATATGACTTAGAGTCTGTGGTGGCCATGAAGGGGCTTCACTGATATCCTGCTCTCCAAGGACTTGCTACAAGGAAAGTAGTTGGCCAACAGCCTCCAGCTGCCAATCTTTTGGATCCCTCACAGTATTTATGCCCCAAGGCCATGCTTTCCAGTGGGTTGTTCCCAGTCAATGATGGAACACAGCAATAGTACCCAAGCTGGACCGTTCCTGCCCAAACCAAGGCTACCTAGTAGGCAATCTTTGTGTGCAATTGAACTGAAATCTGAGGTTCCGAACTCATTTCTATTGCCTTCTCTTCTTTCACATGTCAGACTTGTATTTCACTCTCCCATCCACTCTTGTTCCTCATCATTTTATCCATCAACAGGCATTTCCCTCCAATAAATCTCTGGCATATCTAATCCCATCTTGGTGCCTGCATCTTAGAGAACTCAACCTGAAACACAGTCAAATAAATTGCCCATAGTTGCCCAGATAGCCAGTGGCAAATCTAAGACTCAGTATCTGTATTACTGGTCTTCATCAACTCAACATAAAAAATAATATTTATTTGATGATGAGAGCTACCTAATTAGGGTTTTCATGGATCCCCGGTGGAGTGGTTCTGATCTTCTCATTAAATAGCTGTGATTCTGAGCAAACCATTTACCTTTCTGTATCTCTGTTTTAAAAAATGTAAAAATGAAAGATCATCCACTTACAACGTGTAAACCGCTTCTCCCTCATGTGTCTATGGACCTCATTAATCCATTTTCCTCACCCTAAGGCACCAGGCAGCTGTTCTAGTTGATTGCAGTTTGGCATATATATGATGAAACTCATTTTCTTCAGATGTGTAAGGGTCTACTCCAGCCAGCCCAGCTCAATGTGATTAAATTATCATTCTTTTAAACATGGCACTGCCCAGAGCTGTGAACTCTCCAAGGAAGAACTCCACTCCTCCCTGTCCAGCAACCTCCCCACCACAATCAGCCTAAGCCAGGACATCAGGACAAATCGATCTCACCCTACATCCATGCTTATGTCAGCCAACACCAGATGCCCCATCTCCCAGGTCATCCTTTACCACCCTATAATTCTGCAGATCCTCTAATTTGACCCCATCTCCTACTCCTCTCCATGAACCTTCTAGAACTCATGGTCTATTGTCAGCAAACGTATCTCTTTATCATGATTCGCTTCTGCTTCTCTGATTTATTCTAACTGAAATCTTGCTCCATGCTGAAGACAGTGGATCCCGCATAACTCTCTTAAGAAGCAGCTCCTTTCTCTTTCATACTCCTTCTACTACTGAACCTAGAGGTAGGGTGTGGTCCTTGCACCTCCTAGCCATTTCTAGACTGTTGTCCCTTCCTCTCACTGAAACTCTCAGCTTTGAACTTAATTCAATCAGACTATACTACCACTACCACGCACCTTCTTAATCTAGCCCTTGGTCACTCCTCCTCATTTCTTAACAATTTAGTAACTGGCTCTTTATTAGTCTCCTAATTATTACTCCTGTCATGATTCTTGGTGACTTTCAATATCCACATGGACAGTTCTTTTATTACTCTGGCCTCTTGGTCACAGGTTTCTCCCTCCTCTGTGACGTTATCTACTTAACTTCAGCCACTCAATCCTCAGAATATTTCCTAAACTTTGTCATCACCCTAATCTCTATTTCAAGTATCCTCTCCTCATATCACACTTCCTCTCTGTGCAGCTTACTCACTCTCGTGCCTTGACTCAATAAATAAACCCCACAGGAAGCAGTAAACCATCAATCCTAGCACTCAACTCTTCTCTTGCTCTCATTTCCCCTCATCCCTAACTTAGATTCAATGGTCCTTTGCAAATAGGCTCTAGTCCTTCCCCTCTCTTCCTCCATCATGATCCCCAGGTCAAACCCAACCTTGAATAAACTTAAGTCTTCACTTTCACTGTGCCTGCACCCAAGTAATTGAACTTAGTGGGAGAAAAATATACACAAATGCTCACTCATGTCACTTAACAATCATTATCATGGCTCTCAAGAGGGTCCTTAAAGCTGCCTGACAATTCCGCTACAGTTCCCAATTCTGGTTTCTCTCCCATGATTCTAGGTGACAATTTTATACCTTCCCTTTAAAATTTCAACATTTCCTGCCTCCCCCTTACTCCCTCCAATGATGTCACTTTCAAGCACACGGAGAAAATAGAAGGAATCTGAAGAGAATGTCATTATGCTCCACATATGCCCTCTCCTCACTCCTTTTCTCTTACTTCCATGTTTCTTACTAGCACTTATCCCACCCCAGACCTATTATTTATGTAATCATTTCTTTATTGGTTTGCCATCCATTTTCCCCTGTAGAATCTAATCCCCAAGATAGTAGACCTATTTCTTTGTTCATTGCTATACGCTGAGCACCAAAGCAGTGCCTGGCATGTAGTAGCATTCAATAAATATCTGCTAATTGTGCAGCTATGGCATTGAAAAGGCACACCTCCTGGTACAAGATCGCAAAGCAACCTTACCTTGTCTCCCATTGTCCTTTTAAACCCACTCTGGTGATGCTAGTTCTGCCAGGAAACTTTGCAGGACTCATCATTTTTTTGGTCATCCTTTAGTATACAAATAGCTATCTTGTCACTTTAAGTCACACAACAGTGTCTCAGTTCAGTAATTAAAATGTGCAGTTCCATGTAACAGTATATTTTCAACTAAAATTAAAGTTTCTCCCTCTCTTCCATCTCAGACTGCTCCATAAACAGAAAGCCTATGGTCAGAAGGGGTTGGATTGCCCTCTTATCTCTTTCCCAGTCCTTTCTCTCTTTTTTGTGTCTTCCCCGATTTGCCATACAAGGTTTCTGATGGCTTCCCCCAAAACCCAACATTGAAGGAAATAAGAGAAGAGAGTAAAAGGAGAAGGAACTTTGCTATTAGCTGACACTAGCATGTGGATTTGTCATTGACTCTTTCTGAAGCTGTAGGATGTTTACAAACAACCTTCTTATGATGTTTTCAAGAGTTATTTGGTGTCCTGCCACTATGGGGGAATCTCACCTGCAGTTTCATAGACTGGGTGAACATATCTCTATTTTAGCTGACCCTTAACTCCTTTCTTCAGATACTAGGAATCCAGTAGTGTCTCCAGCTTCTCTCTACTTGGATCTGCTCACCTCTTTTGGACAAGATTTAAGATCACTCCATCCATGTCTCTCTTGTGTGTAGCCACATAGCTTCATAAAAAATATTTATCCTTCCTTTATCCTCACAAACTCTAAATTCCTGCTGCCCAATGCAGCAAACTCACCTTTGGTCTACCAGTTAAGCATTCAACTAGCAGCCCGTCCATGCTGGAATTTGACAGCAAACCTGAGTCTCCAAACAACCATATCATAATAACTAACACTTAATTTGGCACTTAATATGTGCCAGCAACATTTTAAGTGCTTTAAATGCATTAATTTATTTAATCCTCAAATAGTCGTTAGAGGTAAAGGCTACAATCATTTCCATCTTACAGATGGGAAACCGAAGCACCTCCCACATGGCAAATCCTGCATTGTGGGTTCCAGCTCCACCATTTGGGACATGATTTCTATTATCTTTAGCCTCAGCCCAAGCAACTGAACTCATTAACTAATAATTCTAGAATAATTTCTAAGGTCATTTCCAGTACTTATAATTTAAAAATCTTAAATGATATCACTGCTCCATCCATCCATGGTAAGAAATAGGAATGGGTTTAACATGTGGTGGTTGTGGTCGTAGTGATGGTACCAGTAGAAGATTGGAAATGGATTTTCCTGGCCTAAATTCCCAGCGATCCCCAGATGTGACTCTAGCTATGACTTGGTAGCTCAGCAGAACTAGCACAACATAGATGGTGTGCACTCATGGAACCACAGAATTATTACTCTTCCATGGTCCTATTAACAGATGTTTACCTGACCATTCAAACTTGCACCAAACTCCATGCAACAAATGAAAGCATAGTGTCAGAGGTACTGGACATGAAGTCTTGCTTTTTTCAAAGTGTATACTTAAAAACCAAACTCCCAACTGTTTACGTATCTCTGCCCCCATACAATTTCACCATTCCTCGATTAGAAAGATCTCGAAGAGTGGGAAGCAAAATTAATTCCATGACAACTAGTTGGTAGTTTTATAATATAGGAAAAATAGGCAATAAACTAGGTTTTATGACAGTATTTTGGTACTCCCTCCAGGGACCACTCCTACCTGAAAGGGAAGGAACTGGGATACTCATCGACGAGTTCAGAAGGATATTATAATTGGCTTCCTGAACTGTGGTCTGTGATGATCATAGATTTCTGATAATGTCTAGCTGAAGAGTATCATCATGATCTAGGAATAAAGACAATAAGGAAATACTGACAGTTAGAAGGCTCCTATGCCTCATGTCTTGGATTTTGAAGTCTCTGCAGTGCATAGAGAGCAAGAGTCCCCTGTCTGCTAGTCTGCAGCTGTGACTGGTGAGGCATCTGTGAACCCGAAATTAAAAGCCATGGAGAATCCATAAAAGTAAGTACATAATAATAAGGTGGATCTAGAAAGAAAATAAGGTCAGGTCCTTATTTCTGTATCCCCATGACCACTACCTTTATTTCATCCTACTGCAGTTATCTCCTAACTCTTTTCTCTGCTTTCAGCCTTCCCCACTCCTATTCAAACTCAACTTCACAGCCAGACTCATATTTCTAAAATGCAAATCTGATCATGTCACTTCTCTGCTCAAAAAACTGTTGCTCCCCACTGCCTACAGGCTAGAGTCCAAACTCATTAAAATGGAAGTCAATGCCCTTGAAAAGCTGGCACTGACCCACCTTCTGGCCTCATTTCTCAATGTAACATTTCCAAACCCATCATGCTCTCTCCTCTCTCTCTGCGAGCCTTTGCACATACAGCCCTCCTACCTAGAATTCCCTGCAGCTATGAGGGGATCAGTTTCAAGTAACAGAAAACTCAGCTCAAACGGGCTTCGACAATGAAGGCTGTGTATTGACTCACGGATTGGAAAGTCAAGAGATTAACAGGATTTATATTTGGTGGAACCAATGGCTCATTGGCATTATCAAGGGTCTGCTTTCTTGCCATCTCTCTTCTCTGCCTTCTCCAGCATCTATTTTAGTATCTGGGAGGGTCATCTTAGGGTAACAGGATGAATATCAGAAGCTACCAGGCCTACATGAGCTGGAACATACACACCTTGACGAAAGAGTGGTTCCCCAGAGAAAAATTTGCATGCTGAAAGGTGAAATGGGGGAAAAAAATTTTATAGGACATCTTTCAGTCTAAATAATTCTGACATCTTTCAAGTCCCAGCTCAAGTTTCCATCAGCTATGGGTAATAGCCCCCATCCCGCAGACTAAGTTAACAGTTTCTTCCTTCATGCTCATCTGACACATAATACATAACTGTTTTATTAATACTCCTACAACTCATCAAAATTTTTAAATTGGCCTACTATGTGCTGACTATTTGATATACATTAACCTATTTAACACTAATAGTAAAACTCTGAAATAAATATTGATATTCACATTTTATTTATGAGAAAACTGTTCTGAGAAGTTAAATAACTCTCCCAAGGTCACATGGTTAACAAAATCACTCCTGAGTTCACATTCCCTGCTCTATACTATGTAAATGACAGTACATTACAAAATATCCACTATTTGGCAGACACCAGAAAGATATGTTGAATGGATCATAACACTTATCACACTGTCTTACATTTGTGGGTCTCTCTTCCACACCGACTATAAAAGTCTTATAAAAAGAGATTGTATCTCATTCCAGTTCAGAGCCCTAGACTGTCATGATCATAAAATCATGGGCTTTAGAGGCAAAGTGGCTGGATTAATACCTGAGTTTCTCCACTTCCTGTGAGAGTTTGAGTAAATTTCTCTTTTGTAGTTTTTTTTTACTGTTTTTTTTAAATTGAGGTAACATTGGTTTATAACATTACATAAATTTCAGGTGTACATCATTATATTTTGATTTCTGTGTAGATTACATCATGTTCACCAGCCAAAGACTAATTACCATCCATCACCATCACATGTACCCAGTCACCCCTTTTGCCATCCTCACTCTCCCTTCCCCTCTGGTAACCACCAATCTAATCTCTGTATCTATGTGTTTGTTCATTGTTTTTGTTGTTTTTATCTTCCACTCATGAGTGAGATCATATGGTATTTGACTTTCTCCATCTGACTTATTTCACTTAGCATAATACCCTCAAGGTCCATACATGTTGTCACAAATGGCAAGATTTCATCTTTTTTTCTAGCTGGCATGTATTGTATTCTGCTGTGTATATACACCACATCTTCTTTATCCATTCATCCCTTGATGGGCACTTAGGTTGCTTCCAAGTCTTGGTTATGGTAAATAATGCTGCAATGAACATAGGGCTGCATATATCTTTACACATTCGTGTTTTCATGTTCTTTGGATAAATACCCAGCAGTAGAATAACTGGATCATATGGTAGATCTAGTCATAATTTTTTGAGGAATCTCTATACTGTTTTCTATAGTGGCTGCACCAGTTTGCATTCCCACCAGCAGTATATGAGAGTTCCCTTTTCTTTACATCCTCTCCAACACTTATTTCTTGTCTTGTTAATTATAGCCATTCTGACAGACATGAGATGATACCTGACTGTAGTTTTGATTTGCATTTCCCTAATAATTAGTGATATCAAACAGCTTTTCATGTGCCTGTTTGCCCTCTGTGTATCTTCTTGGGAAAAATGTCTCTTCAGACCTTTTGCCCATTTTTTAATTGTGTTTTTAGTGTTTTTGTTGTTGAGAAGTATGAGTTCTTTATATATTTTGGATATTAACCCCATATCAGATATATGGTTTGGAAATATCTTCCCCCAATTGTTAGGTTGTCTTTTCGTATTGTTGATAGTTTCCTTTGCTGTGTAGGAGTCTTTTAGTTTGATGTAGTCCCATTTGTTTGTTTTTTCTATTGTTTTCCTTGCCTGATTAGACATGGTATTTGAAAAGATACTACTAAGGTCAATGTCAAAGAGCGTACTGCCTATGTTTCCTTCTCCAAGTTTGATGGTTTCAGGTCTTATATTCAAGTCTTTAATCCATTTTGAGTTAATTTTTGTGTATGGCATAAGATAATGGTCTACTTTCGTTCTTTTGCATGTGACTGTCCAGTTTTCCCAACACCATTTATTGAAGAGATTTTCCTTTCTCTATTATATATTCTTGGCTCCCTTGTCAAACATTAGCTGTCCATAGATGTGTGGGTTTATTTCTGAACCCTCAATTCTATTCCATTGATCTGTGTGTCTGTTTTTGTGCCAGTACCATGCTGTTTTGGTTACTATAGTTTTGGTTACTATAGCTTTGTAGCATATTTTGAAATTAGGGAGTGTGATACCTCCAGCTTTGCTCGGTTTTCTCAGGACTCCTTTGGTTATTCAAGGTCTTTTGTTGTTCCATATAAATCTTAGGATTCTTTGTTCTATTTCTGTGAAAAATGTCATGGGACTTTGATAGGGATTGCATTGAATCTGTAGATTACTTTAGGTAGTATGGACATTTTAACTATGTCAATTCTTCCAATCCAAGAGCATGGAACATCTTTCCACTTATTTGTGTGTTCTATTTCTTTCAGCAATGTTTTATAGTTTTCAGTGTATAGGTCTTTCACCACTTTGGTTAAATTTATTTCTAGGTATTTTATTCTTTTTGTTGCCATTGTAAATGTGATTGTATTCTCAATTTCCCTTTCTACTACTTTGTTGTTAGTGTATAGAAACACAACTGTATTGTATGTTGATTTTGTATGCTGTAGCTTTACTGTATTCATTCATTATTTCTAAGCAATTCTTGGTGGATTCTGTAGGGTTTTCTCTATATAAAATCATGTCATCTACAAATAGTGACAGTTTCACTTCTTCCTTTCCAATTTGGATTCTTTTATTTCTTTTTCTTACCTGATTGCTCTGGTTAAGACTTCCAATACTATGTTAAATAAGAGTGACGAAAGTGGACATCATTGTCTGGTTCCTGTTCCTAAAGAGATAGCATTCAGTTTTTCTCTGTTGAGATGATATTAGCTGTGGGTTTGTCATATATGGTCTTTATTACGTTGAGGTACTTTCCTACTATATCCATTTTATTCAGAATTTTTATCATAAATGGATGCTGTATCTTGTCAAATGCTTTCTCTGCATCTATTGAGATGATTATGTGATTTTTATTCTTCATTTTATTAATGTGATGTATCACGTTGATTGATTTTGGTTGTCGAACCATCTCTGCATCTCTAGAATAAATCACACTTGATCAAGGTGTATGATCTTTTTAATGTATTGTTGCATTCGATTTGCTAACATTTGTTGAGGATTTTTGCATCGATTTTTGCATCATCAGTGATAATTAGCCTGTAATTTTCTTTTTTATGTTGTCCTTGTCTGGTTTTGGTATCAGAGTAATTTTGGCCTCATAGAATGAGTTAGGAAGCTTCCCCTCCTCTTCAATTTTCTGGAAAAGTTTGAGAGGAATAGGTATTAAGTCTTCTTTTAAATGTTTGGTAGAATTCACCAAGTAAGGACTTTCATCAGGGGGAGGTTTTGATTACTGTTTCAACCGCCTTATTGGTGATTGGTCTATTTGAATTCTCTATTTCTTCTTGATTTAATTTTGGAAGGTTGTCTAATTCTAAGTTTATCCATTTCTTCTATATTATCGAATTTTTTGGCATATAGCTTTTTGCAGTTTACTAACAATCTTGTATTTCTGAAGTGTCCATTGTAATTTCTCCTCTTTCATTTCTGATTTTATTTATTTAAATCTTCTCTCCTTTTTTCTTGGTAAGTCTAGCCAAAGGTTTATCAATTTTGTTTATCTTTTCAAAGAACCAGCTCTTGGTTTCATTGATTTTTTTCTATTTTTTTAGTCTCTATTTCATTTATTTCCACTCTGATTTTTATTCTTTCCTTCTTTCTACCTATTTTAGGCTCTGTTCTTCTTTTTCTAGTTCCTTTAAGTGCTCTATTAGATTGCTTATTTGAGATTTTTCTTGTTTGTTGAGGTAGGTCAATATTGCTGTAAACTTCCCTCTTAGAACTGCTTTTGCTGTATCCCATAGATTTTGGCATGCTATATTTTCATTTTCATTTGTCTCCAAGTATTTTTTTATTTGTCCTTTGATTTCTTTGTTGATTCATTAGTTGTTCAGTAGCATTTTGTTTAATTATTTGTGGCTTTTCCAGTTTCCTTCCTGTAGTAGATTTCTAGTTTCATACCATTGTGGTCAGAAAAGATGCTTGGTGTTATTTCAGTCTTAAATTTATTGAGACTTGTTTTGTGTCATAATATGTGATCTGTCCTGGAGAATGTTCCATGTGCATTGGAAAAGAATGTGTATTCTGCTGTTTTTGGATGGAATGTTCTGTGTATATCTACTAAGTCCAACTGGCCCAATGTGTCATTTAAGGCCAATGTTTCCTTATTGATCTTCTGTTTGGATGATCTATCCATTGACATAAGTGGAGTGTTAAAGTTCCCTACTATTGTTGTGTTGCTGTCTATTTCTCCTTTTATGTCTGTTAATAATTGCTTCCTGCATTTAGGTGCTCCTGTGTTGGGTGCATAGATATTTACAAGTGTTATATCCTCTTGTTCCCTTTATCAGTATGTAGTGCCCTTCTTTGCCTCTTATCACAGTTTTTGTTTTAAAGTCTATTTTGTCTAATATAAGTATTGCTACCCCAGCTGTCTTTTCATTGGCATTTGCATGGAGTATCTTTTTCCATCCCTTCACTTTCAGTTTGTGAGTGTCTTTAGGGCTAAAGTGTGTCTCTTGTATGCAGCATATATATGGGTCTTATTTTTTATCCAATCAGCCACCCTATGTTTTTTGATTGCATCATTTAGTCCATTGACATTTAAAGTAGATATTGATAAGTATGTACTTGTTGCCTTTTTGTCACTTTTCTTCTGAATGTTTTAGTAGTTCTTCTCTGTTCCTTTCTTCTTCTCTTGCTCTCTTCCCTTGTGGCTTAATGGCTTTCTTTAGTATTATGTTTACATCCCTTTCTCTTGATTTTTTTTGTATATTTATTATAGGTTTCTGGTTTGTGATTACCAGGAGGTATATATAATATATTATATATAATAATTGTTATGTATGTTTTATACATACAATAATTATTAAATATATATAATACATATATACATTAAGTTGATGGTCTCTTAAGTTTGACCTCTTGCTAAAAGTTCTACTCTTTTACTCCCCTCCTCCCACATTTTATGTTTTTAATACCATATTTAACCTCTTTTGTGTGTGTGTGTCCATTAACCTCTTATCATGGAAATAGGAAGTTTTAGAACTTTTGTCTTTTAACCTTCATATTAGCTTCACAGGTGGTTGATCTGCTACCCTTACTGTGTATTTGTCTTTACCAATGATTTTATTATTTCTTTTCGATAATTTCCTTATTCCTAGTTGTGGTCTTTTATTTTCCACTTAAATAAGTCCCTTTAGCATTTCTTGTAAGGCTGGTTTATTGATGACAAACTCATTTCACTTTTTGCTTGTCTCCTTCCATTCTGAATGATAGCCTTGCTGGGTATAATCTTCTCAGCTGTAGGTTTTTTCCTTTCATCACTTTAAGTACATCATACCACTCCCTTCTAGCCTGTAATGTTTCCGCTGAGAAGTCAGATGATAGCCTTATAGGGCTTCCTTTGTGTGCAACTTGTTGCCTTTCTCTTGCTGCTTTTGGGATTCTCTCTTTGTCCTTAGTTCTTGACATTTTAATTATAATGGGTCTTGGTGTGGGCCTTTTTGGGTTCATCTTGTTTGGTGTTCTCTGTGCTTCCTGTACCTGGATGACTGTTTCCTTTCTTAGGTTAGATAAGTTTTCAGCCATTATTTCTTCAAATAGATTCTCTGCTCCTTTGTCTCTCTCTTCTCCTTCTGTGATACCTATAATACAGATATTGTGCTTGATGTTGTCCCAGAGGTCGCTTAGACTGTCTTCATTCTATTTAATCCTTTTTTGTTTTTTCTGTTCAGCTTGCATGATTTCCTCTAGTCTTTCACCCATCTTGCTGATCCATTCTTCTGTATCATTTACTCTGCTATTGATTCCCTCTAGTGAATTTTTCATTTCCATTATTGTGTTCTCCAGTTCTGATGGATTCTTTTTTATATTTTCCAATTCCATGCTGAAGTTCTCACTGTATTCATCTATTCTTTTCCTAAGATCAGTGAGCATCATTATGACTCTTAGTTTGTACTCTTTATCAGATAGATTGTTTATCTCTCTTTCATTTAGTGTTTTTTCTGAGGATTCTCTTTGTCCCCTTATTTGCAACATATTCTTCTGTCTCCTCATTTTGCCTCTTTCTCTGTGCTTATATCTATGTTTTAGGTAGACCAGCTACATCTTCCAATCTTGAAGAAGTGGCCTTATGTAGCAGATACCTTGTGAGGCCCAGCAATGTGCTTCCCTCTCATCACCAGTTCCAAATTTGCCAGGAGTGTCCCCTGTGTGAGCTCCATGTGCCCTCCTGTTGTGGGGGAGTTGCTCTTACTGAAGGTGCACAAGAAAGCTAAGCTGACCCCTGGCCGGCTGGTTGTAAGGCTTAGCTGTATGTGGCTGCTACAGTCCCTTCAGTCACTTTATTGGGCAGGGAGAGCCCCAGCACAGTTGGCTGCAAGGTCTAATAGCACATTCCTGCTGCAGTTTTTCTGTGAAGTGAGTAGGCCCCCAGCATGGCTGGTTGCTAGGCTCAGGGGCTCACAATCTCTGTAGGCTTCTGTTGTCAGCTCTCTCAGTAGTGCAGCTTGGTAGGGCCAGCCCCAGGCATGGCAGCACACAATTGTTTCAGCTGTTTAATGGGGGGGAAGATCCCCTATGTGGCTTTTGGAGAAGCACAAGTTGGCTGCTGACAAGCCCCGTCACCTGCAAGCCCACACAGCTCTTTCACACGTTGCACCTCATGCACATGCCCTGCCCCACTGAAGTGGCCCCACTTGCCCTGATGCAGAGGTCCCATACAGCCCACCTATGCAGAACCACAAGATGCCCAAGGGCTTACTGGTGGGTGGGGCCAGTTCCTAGGGTGGGCTTCCTGCTCTGGCTGAGCAGGAAGTATTAAATTGATGCACTAGTGGTCAGGGCAAACCCCTGCACTGACAGGCTAGGGTAAGAACTCCAATCACATTTGCCAGTGTCAGTGTCAGCATACCTGTACTAGGTCACAATAATGGCTGCTTTCCAATGTCTCATTCCCTGGGGAGGTGGTGCCAGACACCTTCTGCCTCCCTGAGATGTGCACAGAGCTCATCAGGTAAGTCTCTTTTCTCCAAAGGGCTGTACACCTTTCTTTATGGTGATTTTGTGTTGCTTTCTGAAACAGGTGAATTTGTGCTTGGGCCCTTTGACAACAGGTTTCTCGTTCTCTCATGTTAGATAGCTTTTCTGGGGCTATTCCTTGTCATTGTTAATAGCCAGCAAAGGCAGATATTATGACACTCATCTCGTTTGTGCTGAGTTCAGAAGCTGCTAATTGTGGGATAGTGCTCCCGTTCAGATCCCCCACTCCTCCAGTGAAAGCTCATACCTTAAGATTGCACCCAGGGGCTGGCTCCGTGGCCGAGTGGTTAAGTTTGCACGCTCTGCTGCAGCAGCCCAGGGTTCGGATCCTGGGCGTGGACATGTCACCACCTGTCAGGCCACGTTGAGGCAGTGTCCTACATCCCACAACTAGAAGGACCTGCAACTAAGATATACAACTATGTACCAGGGGAGTTTGGGAAATAAAGCAGAAAAAAAAAAGATTAGCAACAGTTGTTAGCCCAGGTGCCAATCCTTAAAAAATAAAAAAGAAAAAAAAAAAGGAAGATTGGCAACAGTTGTTAGCCTATGTGCCAATCTTTAACAAAAAAAAAGAAAAAAAAAAGATTGTACCCAGCCAGCTTTTATGAAGTGCCGTAGCTAAAATGTGGCATCTTTTTTGTCTCCAGAAAGGAATTTCTGCCTCTTCCACCTCAGTCAGCACTGTCCTTTATTGTGTGGGTTCTTTTTATCCAGTTTTCAGTTCTCTTTCAGGGACAATTGTTCCAAGGGTAGCTGTAAATTTCTTGTGTCTGTGGGAGGAGGTGAGTTCAGAGTTTCCTACAGTGCCACCTTCCCAGCAATCTTGAGCAAATTTCTTAACCTCCCTGTGCCTCAGTTCCCCCATCTATAAAATCAGGATAATAATAATACCTAGATCATGGAGTTGTTATGAAGATTGAATAAGATACAGAAAATCCAAGAGATATGCTTCAAACTTTGGAAGACCTCAGTAGATATTATCTAAAAAGTACTGTCATTTATCTTTTATTCCCTTAGGATAGTGCTGGATACAAGGAAAGATAGTCAATGAAATATGATCAGAGTCATGAGTAAGATCCTTACCCTGCAGAAAACTTAACTTTTCCTTAAATTTTCCCCACTGCCTTCTAGCTCTAGACTCAGAAATATTTTGTTGATCTGCAAAGCAACCAGGACCTGGTCAACCACAAACAATGACGTTTTGGTGTCCCAGACAGGACAACATGGGGGATAAAATAAATTATGTCATACTGAGATGGAAATTAAACATGATCTAGAAATCAGGAGATTCTGGTTCCTAGAGCTACTTCTTTATCACTGTGTGGGACTTTGAGGTGAAATAATTAGAACTTGATGACTGTCTGAATGCAGGGATTGATAAAGAAAGAGAAACTAAGTCATTCTCAGTTCTTCTGATTTTGGCCAAACCTGTTAATGCAATAGGCCTTGATTTTTCCATCTGTGAAACAGGGAATAGCATCACCAGCATTTCTCACTGAGTTGTTCTAAAGTTCAAATGAGCTTCTCATTTAAAGAATAGTCTTCAATGGGAAGAAGCTAACATAACTATTTAAGCTGAAAAAGCAGCAGTAGCTCTTGCAGTGTCCAAGAAGGCAGGGTCTTGTACTTCATTTTAAGGACTAGGGATGTTATCCTAAAATGATGAGAAAGCACTGGAGAGCTGAATGCAGTAGAGCTGTATTATATTTGCATTTTAGAAATATTTCTCTGATTATAGTTTGGTTAAAGATTGCGGAAAGGTGAAAGTGGTAAAGCCAATAAGGGGTTATTGCAGAAATCTGGGTAAGAAATAATGGGAGACTTGGCTTGGGTTGTAGCAATAGGAAAGAAGAAAATATGAATAGGAAACATGTTTGGGAGGTAAAATCTATAGAACTTGGTGACAGACAATGAGGAGACTGTTGAAGAAAGAGAAATGAAGCTCATTCTCAGTAATTCTATCAAACAGGGTGAAGACAGTGCCACTTTTTAAGATGGGAAAACTAGAAAAAGATTGGGGTTGAAAATGATTATTATTTTCAGAAATTAAAAGAAGACATAGAAGACAATCTTACCCACTACATGTTAGATGTGGACTCATAGATTTCATTATAAGGCAGACATGATTTTATAGAAATCATTATAGGATCCAGTCTAGGAACTAAATAGGTGAAACTAAAAGAAATGTCAAAAGAAGAATTTATCAAGTCCATTTATTCATTCAGCCAATATGTTGTACTATTCTAGGAACCTGGGCTGAAAGAGAGAAGAGAGAAAGTCCTTGCTCTTAAGAAGTTGATATTGTAGTGGGGGCAAAATATATAATAAACAAAAAACAAACAGGAAAAAATCAACTAGCAACGAGGATTCTTCAGAGCATTAAGATAAGTGGATGTAATAAGTGACAGAAGGGACAGGGTCTGTCCTTTAGAGGCAATAGAAAGAGAAGACCTCTCTGATGGAGGAGAGATTTAAGCTGAGACCTAAATAACAAAGGGACCAACCACGCTTATTTATCAAGAGAAAGGATATTCCAGGTGGAGGAAACAGCCAATGCAAAGGCCCGAAGGTAGGAAGAAGCCTCTGTTGTTCAGGCCAACATAGTGAGTGCTGGGGAGAGTGGCACAAGAAGAAGTTGGAGATGTAGGCAGTTGATGTGTGGCTTGTAAACTAAAGTTTGGAGTTGCTTTTTATTGTAGGTGTGAAGGGAAGCCATAAAAGGGATTAAACTAGTTTGCATGTTTAAAAGTGCCCTGGTTGCTGGTGAAGAATAGACTGTAGGGAGCCATGAGGAAAATGTAGTCCAAGTGAGAAACGCTTGGAGCTTGGTGATCAAGGATCACCAATAGTATAACCATTGATATAGCAAGTGAAGGGCCCACACACAGAAAAAGTTACAATGAGGAAAGGAAGTACACACAATGCAGGGGTGAGAGAGAAGGTCAGCAGGGGAAAGGCTGCCCCCATGAATTGAAGGAGGACCCCAGGGCTATAGAACGAGGGAGAGTGCCATATTCCCCACCAGGCACAGGGCAGCCAATAAAAAACAGCCCATCGGAAGAGGAAAGGAAAAAGAGAAAGAGGCAGAGAAGCTACAAAGAGTCTATTTGAATTTAAGGATGTAGTTATGTTTGGCATCACTTTAAAATATATATTTGCTTTGTTATAAGCCTTGCTAATAAGGCTTTTATTTTGAATTATCTGAGATGAGGGCTAGGTGTTGGGACACCATGATCTCTGAGGGTGTACTGTGAAGTCTCTAAAGGTCTTCACTCATCTCCAAAGAGTGAATGTGGCAAGACTTCATGAGAGATGAGAGGGAAAATAAAAAGAATACACATCACTGGCTTTGTTGGGGGGTGGAGCTCAATGAGAGGAAGCTTGAAATAAAGAAGTAAAAGATGTTCAAGATGCATGAAAGGGGGAATATGTCAGCTCTTTGACAATGAAGGAAACAAAGACAGGCCTTAGAAAACCCAATTTTGTACGAAATGTCCAGAAAAGGAAAAGAAGAATTAGAAGGGACGCTGTGAATAGTTGAAGGAAAGTGTTAATAATGTTCAGTGAAAAACAAAATCTAAATGCAGAAGTGATACACTCAGGGAAAAGTAGCCAAACAATCAAGATAATGGGGGAAAAAAAGAGTGTGAGGTCAGAGTACTTTAAAGAGAGACTCTGAGTAGCAATGTCCCTGGTTTCTGGAGTCCAAAGGAAAGTATGAGTCCAGATTCTGCTCCCTTTTCACTGCCTGAGACATTGAGAAGTTCCTTTAACTTTTTAAAGCATCAGTCTCTTTATCTATAGATAGGGCTGATGGGAAGAAAAAGTAACAGTATGTTTAAGAAAGTTTTGTGAACTTTAAGGAATTATAGTAGAGAAATAAGTAATTCCAAAGAAAACTTGAATAACACAAGCACACATATATAAATACAAACACATAGACACATGTACATTTTAAAGATCTCTCCAGCTGCTGGGTGGAGAACAGTTTGCACAGGAAATGAAAGTAGGGAGACCAGTTAAAAGACTGTTAAAGCCAGTGGAATAGAAAGTTCAGAATCAACCCATTGCATAATGGAAATTTGGTAAATGACTGAGTGGATGTTGTAGATCCATGAGAAAAGAGAGGACAATTAGTTATCTATTTGGAAAAAAATAAAAATGAATATGCACCTCACACAATATGCAAAAATTAGTTAAAGTAAAAGGCAATATTTAAAACTAAAAAAAAAATTGCATAGAATAGCATTCTCATTTTAAGGGAAAATTTTTGAATAAGACACAAAGTGAGCAACCTATAGAAAAAGGGAATGACAAATTTGACTATTAAAATTAGAAACTTTAGTTTATCAAAAGAATCCTCAAAGAAGGGGAAAGATATAAACACACACACACATCCTTAATTTCATCCACCTCCCACCAAGAAAACCACTATCCTGCAATTTGTTAATTATCCCCTTGCCTTTTTTACAGTTTTATCACACATACATGTGTTTCTACATAATATAGTTTTGCTTGGTTTTGAGATTTAAACAAATAGAATCATAATATGTTCTTTGGAGCTATGAAAACCATGGAATTATGGTTTCCAGCTCTATTCTTGTTGATTTAGGTAGCTACTCCATTATCACAGTCGTAGTGTGTTTCATGGAATAAGTATACCACAGAATGGTTATCTATTTCTCTTTTGTTCATCCTTTGAGTTGTTTCAAGGGGTTTGCTCTTATAAACAAAGTTATTGTGAACATTCTTGGACATGCCTCCCAGTGCTCACAGACAAGATTTCTTTATTGCAAGGGTTGGTGAACACTTTCTGCAAGGAGTCAAACATTTAATATTTTAGGCTTTGCAGACAATATGGTGTCAGTTGCAATTACTCAATTCTGCCTCTCTAGTATGAAAAAAGTCATAGTTAATATATTCCAATAAAACTTTATTCATATAAATAGGCAGTAGGCCAGATTTGGCTCAGGGGCTATAGTTTGCCAACCCTTGTTATAGATGATAATCAAAAAAAAATTAGTACTGAGGAAAAGAGCAAGCTGCAATAAAACATGTTATGATTCCATTTGTTCACATTTCAAGCCAAAGCAAAACTATATTATAATATAATATAATGCAGAGATACATATATGTATAGCATAACTATAAAGAAAGCAAGGGGATCATCAACAAAATGCAGGGTGGTGGTTTTCTCAGGGGATAGGGAATGAGTGCAATCAAGGACTCTTCAAAGATGGTGGCGATCTTCTGAACCTTAAACTGGCTGGTGGATATAGGGAGGTCATTTCACTATTATTTTTTAACTAGTACGTTTAAGTCCTGCAGACTCCCTGATTAAAAAAAATAAAATATGTATGCATGTGTGTGTGTGTGTGTGTGTGTGTGTGTATGCTTTATTTCCAAATAAAAACAAAGAATTAAAAAAGAGTCTATTACAGTGGTCCCGGGGATGGTGGTTTGGTCCAAGCTGGTGGAGACTAAGACATGGGGTCAAATCTGTGATGTATTTTGGAGGCAGAAATGACAAGACTCTGTGATTATTTGCTTGTAGGTGGTCAAGGATGACTCCCAAGGATTTGGCATGAGGACTGGGTAGACACAGCATTGTTTCTTGAAATGGGAGGACTTGGGTAGGGTGAGGCAGAGTTTAATGTTGAGTAAATTTGTGATGCCCGTGAGATGCCTGAGAGGAGATGGCTTTGGGCAGTTGAATGTATAGATCCTGTTCCGAAGACAGACCAAGACTGGAGAACTAAACAGGGAGTCGGTAGCGTGAAGATAGCATTTCATGCTGTGGGAGTGGTTGGGATAAGCGGTACTGAGCACAGAGCGGGGCTGTATGTTTAGTGGTAGCGGTAAGTGCTTAGAGTCAAATCCATAGTCTGCCACCCACCTGCCAAAATGACCTGGGAAAGTTACTAAATCTTCTCTGACTTAATTTCTTCAATATATGAAGACAAACACAGTAAGGTGCACTGCACATCCCAGCACATAGTAGGTGCTTGACAAAAGGTGGCTCTTAATTACTATTATTATATCATCAAGGTCACAGAAAATGCTGGCCCAATGAACAAGCAGGGACACATAAGAAAAGTTTCATCTTCAATTCTGCCCTTTTTCATTCTCGCTGGGGAGAAATATTCAAACTTCTACCAAAACTCTATCTTTTATTCCCAGCCTGAGGCAAGTAGAAAGCAGTGGGGAGAAACCAAGGAAGGAGAAAGGAGGGAGGGAACGCTGATTTACCAGATTATACTGCGTTTTAACACAACATAAATCTCACCGAACTTGTTTCTGCCATTGGCATCGCATCCTGCTCTCCCTCTAAGGAGTCTGCCCAAGTCCCTAAATGTCTCTGGACCACGTGCAAACTTTGTTTTCCTTTCCTCTTTTCTTTACTTTTCATCGAGCTCACCCACCCACACCATTTTCCCTCCATGAAAGCCGCTATGCTCATCTGGAAAAACATGAAGCTCTCAGTTCTGTCTGTCACTGGGAAACATTTTCAGATATTGGGTACAAAGATTGCTGAAGAAAAAAAAATTGTGCTCTCTCCTACCTGCTGGAGTGGCTGCTGCTCTACCAAATTTAATGAAAGATTGCCATCAGGTGTCTAAATGCTTAAGAGACCCAAAGGTCACAGGATGCCTCATGTGCTGTTGCACAACCTAACGCAAATCACAGACTCACAAAGCTGACAGAGAGGAAGTAACAGATCTAATCATGAAACTCCTTTTCCATTATCTTGTCCAGATTTTTACACAAATCTTCAAAAATATTAAATGATTTAAAATATTTTCTATGAGAAAACGTGAAATCAAAACCTCACCTTTTTCATAACTCACTGCTGTATGTTTTACAACTGAAATTCAATCATTATTAGCCATGATCTCTTTATTAGGAACTATTAGGAATGATCTTTTAATTGTAAATGTATTAACCAAAAACATTATTCCTTTTGAGTGAAATGATATAAAATACTGAAGTGGTCTCAACTTTCAGAAAATTGCAAAGCTATAGTTCAGTTTCAAACACAATAATTCATTCATTTATTCAACCACTATTTAATGAGCAGATACTAAGTGCTAGAGACTGTTCTAGATTCCAGATAGAAGCAACAGAACATGATAGACAGGGTCCCTACACTCAGAGTTGTGGGAAGTTGAAGTGGGAGAGGCTGATAATAAACAAAAATATAAACCATGTGATTACAGAGTATGAGAAGTGCTTTGAGGAAAAATAAACAGAGTGGGTCAAAAGACCCAGGAGGCAGTGTTGGGGGAAGGGGCAACCCCACTAAAGAGGGGATATGGGCATCAAAACCAGAAGGATAGGAATGACCTAGTCAGGTATGATGGTGGGGGGCGGGGAGCAGTAAAGTCTACAAGGCAGTGAGATTTGCAAATGCAAAGGCCCTGGCTGGGAAAGAACTGGCATGTTTATGAATCACAAAGGAAGCCAGTGGATGGGTGTAGAGAGGAAAGAAGCGAATGTAAGATATAAGTGCATCTGCAAAGCCTTATGGGCCATGCCAGGCTTATGTCCAAACTAATCGATTACCTTTACACCCAGGCGCTCTTCCCACGTGTGTTCAATCTGACCACAAATCTGGTGGCTGTTTTGATTTCTCCTTTGTCAGCTGTGTCCTACAGTTGCTCAGGTTTACCTATGCAACCTTTTACAAATCCCGCTCGAAGCCCCTGGCCTAATTTAGGCCCTCACTATTTTTCACCTGGCCCATTGAAGAAGCCCGGGGCTCTGGCTTCCTGCTGCCACCCTCTCCTCCTCCAGCCTAAAGTTTTTCCACTCTATTGCAAAGTTAGCTTGTTAAGGTACCTCTGACCAAGCTACTCCACCTCAAACAGCTTCAGAAGCTCCCCACTGCTCGACACACAATTGAAGGCCTCTCACAGTCTCGCCTGAATTTACATTCCCTGCTTCACCTCCTGCGTTAGCTTCCTAGGGCTGCTGTAACGAAGTACCACAGACTGGGTTACTTCAACAACAAAAATTTACCGTCCCACGCTTCTGGAGGCTAGAAGTCCAAAATCAAGGTGTTGACATGGTTGGTCCCTTTTGAGACCTATGGGAGAAGGATCTGTTCCAGTCTTTTATCTTTGTCTTATAGATGGGCATCTTCTCCCTGTGTCTCTTTACAACATCTTTCTTCTCTGTTTGCATCAAAATCTCTTCTTATAAGGACACCAGTCATATTGGATGAGGGCCACCCTAAGACCTTGTTTTAATTTGATTACCTCTGTCAATATCCTATTGCCAAGTAAGGTCACATTCTGAAGTACTGGGGATTAGAAATTCAACATAAAAATTTGGGGGGAAACACAATTAAACCCATAAAACCTCCCATCTCCCATGTAATACTCATCCTATGCTCTGATCTCTTAACACTCAGTTCCCCAAACCATTCCAGTACTCTGACACGACTGGGTGTTCCCTCATTCTTTTCCCTATGCATATGGAATTCCCTTCCTGTCTTAATTTGGTAAAGTCTTATCCACCAAAAACATTAATCTCAAAAGTTATGGCCTCTGTAAAGTCCCGTACCTCCCCGATACACACAATTCTATAATAGGAAGAAATGGCCTCACCCACTTGTGTTTTTCTACCAGTTTTTCTACAACTAGACATGACTTGTGATGCATTATATTAATTAGTTTGGGGCAGGTCCATCTCCCCAGATAGAGGGTAGTGAGCTGCTACATGCCCAGCATGTAATAAGCACTCAATAAATGCTTAGTCGACCATGCTGCATAGCATTGCTTTCACTGTTAGACTGTTGGTTTTCTTTTCAGAAACATTTTTGTTGGAGACCTCTGACAATGACAAATGACATTATCAAAATAATGATGGAGACAATGTGATGGATCATGTTGTCAGACTCTGCAATTTATTTTATATATGAAGTATTGACCAGCTGTGTGATTGAAGGAAAATAAAAGTATTATCCATTGGATGACTGGTTGGACTTGACAACCTTTAAGCTCTCTTCCACCCCTGGCATGTTATGACGGAACTTTCAGTTGGATTTGAATAGCTGTTTAATTGCTAGCCCATCCTATCCCCCACCCCATAAACAATACTTCATTACCCAGAATTTAAAAGTGCATTGCAATGAATACTAATCCAAAGCATTAGTCAATGAATAAATGCGTCCCATGGTCAAATGAGTTTGTCTAAAGCTAAATTCCAAATCTCCTTTGTGAAGATGACAATGACATCAACATATTAAAGACTCTGACCTGACAAACCAGCAGCAAAGAAGAGTTTTTAAATGTGTTCCAACATTTCTCCCAAGTATTTGATTACAGAAACTTTTATATATATAAAGATATACACACATATATAATGCATAAATTTATAAAATATTTCTTTCATATCAATGTATATACATATATTTACATACAGCATAAAATATATGTTTTGTATATAAATGCAGATAGATATATAGATGACAATATTGCAAACAAACATTTCATCTAAGAAATTAGTGTTCCATGGAAGCTACTTTAGGAAAAGTGGACCCAGTAACAATCAGTGAATCTAATAACAAAGGAGTATGTTTTATTAGAAGTGGTTATTCATATTTCTATTTTAATACTAGATACTTGTATTTTTCTCCCACTCTACACACACGCAGGCTAGAGGAAATAAGACAAAACCCATTTCTCCGTCTAATTCCTCCCTAAATACATTATAGCAGCAAGAGTCCTGAACCTACGGTAGAACTAGTGATTATAATTTTGTGGTTAGCGCTTTAGGTGACAGATTCTCTCAGTATTTGCTCACCAGACGTTGTCTATGGTTTTGGAAGGGCTCTACATTAGATCCCTGACTCATGACGATTTTGCAAATAATGATTGTGATGATCAGTCTTATGTGTCAATTTAGCTGGCTCTAGCCTGAGCTTATTCAATCAAACACTAATTTAGGTGTTGCTCTGAAAGTATTTTTTAGATGGGATGAAAGGCCATAATCCGTTGCCTTTAAGTAAGAGACATTGTTTTAGATAATCTGGGTAGACCGGATTCAATCCATTGAAAGGCCTTAATTGCAGATGGGGCTTCCGTGATGAAGCAGACATTGCACCTCTGGGCATCAGCTTCAGCTTGAGTCCATGAATTCCGGCAACCCCTTCCTGATGACTCACCCTATGGATTTTGGACTTGCCTAGACAGTCCCACAGTTGCATAAGCTAATTCTTTACAATAAATCTGTTAATATATATCTCCTGCTGGTTCTGCTCTTCTGACTGAGCACTGATTGATACCAAGGTGATGCATTTTCTATGACCACCACCCTACACTTTTTTCTTTTCTTGGTCAAGAACCTCTTAAGGGAAGGGAGCAAATCTCGTTCATCTCGGTGGTCCCAGTACCCAAAGGACCTGGCAGAGTTCAGCTCAGTAAATGTGCACTGAATGAAATAATTAATCAATACAGACTGAACCCATTGCAATGGCACATTTAAATAGGCATTTTTTGTGCTTCTGTATGGTTTTTATAATAACCCATTGAGGTCATATTTTTTGTGGTTTTGCTGATAAAGGAAAAGAATTCTATTTTTCTCTATCCTTCTATAGAATGAAAGAGAAATATAAAAGCACCATAAACTCAAGCCTTGGCTAATTATTAGGGAAATTACATGGAGCAAGCACAGCAAACAAAATAGTTTCAAGGATAATAACACTGTGGCATTTTATAGAACTGTAGAATTTTGTAATGAAAAAGTTTCTTATCAATCTTATGATACAATCCCATAATTTTGCAAAAGAGGAGACTGATTTTTTTAAACCATTTTTATCACACGTTAAAATTCAGGTATATCATAAGAAAAAACCTAGAATTTCAATGGGGCTATATTGGCAAGGAGAAAAAAACTGTATAGTTTTCACTGAGTGTATATGATAGATGTTCCACTGGGTCGTTTGCATTCCCAACAAGCATGTTCCTCCCTCAACAATAGGTCAAGTGATTATGATAAAGTGAAATAGGGTTATGATGTGTATGTGTAGGGGTGGAGAGGGGGGAAGATAAATAAATGTTCCTTGTTCAGGAGAAGAGAAATGAGGAAAATAACTCACAGTAGAGTTCTACTATATGCCAGCCTTGGTGATATAGAGAGATAATGAAGTAAGTTGTACATCTTATATCATTTAATCTTTACAATCTTGTGAGATAGGTTTTGTTGTCGATATTTTACAGAGGATGCTCAGATAGGTTGAGAAATTGGGTTGATAACTAGTTAGTCAAAGAGGCAGGATTTGAATTCAGGGCTGACTCCAAGGTTGATGTCGTTTTCACTACATAAATGTTTCCCTTGCATTTCTCTCACACTTTATACTGGATAAACTCTTTAATATATGTTTGGGTTTGGGATTGTAAATAATCACACTTCTTTCCCACACTCATCTTTTAAGAAAGGAGCAAAAACATTAGATAGATGGTGGACAACTATCCCCTTTTTTATAGGTAAAAGTAGAAAGATGAAGTCAGCTTCAATGTGCAGCCAATTAGGGCTTCTTAATACGACTCCCCAAATCGAGGCATTGGGAAGACCCCCCTAAGGGAGAATGGAGGCCTGCAGATCAGACACTGTTGCTCAAAACCTTTGGATGACATGCTTTTTTCCTTATTATTAGGAAAAGTTGGAACTCTATCCCATCCTTTGGAAACGAGGCTTAGGCCCTGATCCACACGGGCTAACTATGAGGAAGACCAAAGCAGAAAACACCCACGCTGTAGGCAGGCACATCCAAAGGGAGAAACGGGAAATGGATTTAGCTCTGCACGTTCAGCACCCTCTTCCCAATCTCACCAGTCAGAAAGGCCACGCTGCTCCACGTGAGAGGAGTGGCGAGTGGTGGAGAAAGACCAGAGGCACACCTTCTAAACTTTTCCCTCCAGAAAGTGTGGCGGAACCCACTCCACCATCACTCCTCACCCTGCTAGTCAGGGAAATTTAAGGAGTGGGAATTGGGGCCCTTACTGATATTTTTCAACTACGTCAATCAGAATGTAGCTCCCTCTCTGGATGGAGATGGGGGAGGAGTAGAAGATTAGTATTTTATTTGGGACAATCTTAATCCCACTATCACGGGGTGGTTCCCCCAGACCACTGCCTCTTTGGAAGAGCAAAGGGAGGCTGGGCTTTTCCTAAAGAAGGCTCTGAAATTGCCAAAACACCAAGATTAGTTAAACACCAAGGCCAAGTTCTACCCACGTTTGCGAATTCATTTCGTAGTCTACTTACCATCCAAAGTTTTGCCCAGTAAATTATCCTACACGGCTTATCAGAGCTATACAAAGTATATTAATTTCCTGTGGCTGCCGTAACAAATTAGCACAAACCGGGTGGCTTAAAAGAACAGAAATCTATTTTCTCATAGTTCTGGAGGATAGGAGTCTGAATCAAGGTGTTCCTCTGAAACGTGTAGGGGAGAGTCCTTCCTTGCTTCTTCCAGCTTCTGGTGTTTGCTGGCGAGGCTTTAAGTTCCTCGGCTTGTCACTGCCCGACTCCAATCTCTGTCTCCATCACATGGTCGTCTTCTCACTTTGTGTCTGTGTCTTCACATGGTGATCTGTTTTTTGTAACCTCTCTCTCTCCTTTTTATAAAGGCACCAGTCTTAGATGAAAGGCCTATCCTACTACAGTATGACCTCTTCTTAATTAATTTCATCTACGACAACCCTATTTCCAAACAAGGTCACATTCTGAAGTACCAGGAGTTAGAACTTCAACATATATTTTTGAGGGACACAATTCGATCTACAACACAATCTATAATCTATACCTACATAAAGGTACTAAAACAATACAACATCAGCAACCTAAAAGAGCTCCAGATGTAAATGGTTAAATCTTTACATTCCTAGTGAAAAATTAAGGTCCAGAGATTAAACCTTCTTGCCTCTTAAGTTTGTGCCCAATGACATTCCAGTCCAAAAGTCCTGAAATTAAGGTCCCAAATTTATCTCATTCTGCTGCATCTCAACCAGAACATCTCTCTGTGATGTGTTCCTCCAGAAGCTGTGCTCCTGGACTGGAGGCAATGCCTTCAGGAATTAGTTCAATACAGTTTCCTTCGTGTCTTTTTCTCTCAAAAGTCTGAAGAGTCAATAGGACACACAAGATTATCACAGCAATACCCCCACATTGACACAGTTTAGAGGACAAGCCAGTCCCAGCCCCGAGAGCAAAGTTAGCCCTCTCTAACCCAGCAGTGGGTACAAGCCAAGCGAAGGAGGAAATATCCAAATAAATGAGCATATCCAAGTGAAGGAGGAGAGACACTGCTACAATGGTTACTTCTAGATTTTATGCTTTCCGTCAGGTCCACCACGAACCATTTGTGGGGTCGGGAGCAAGAATACAAATGGAAACCTTCATACCAGTGTCTAAATACTCAAAAGCTACAAATCAAGCTAACAAACTGTGTTACAAAATATGTTCTACCCTCCTATCTAGACAAAAATACAACTTGGAAGTCACATTAGAATTTAGAATTCTCAAACTCTTCCGTGTTCTTTTTCTATTGACGTTTTTAAGGACAGTTAGACCCCGAGGACATGGCTTTCTCTCCTGTACTCTGATCACAGAGCTCTTCTCCATTGCCCCCTTTACATTTTTTCACTATTTGGTTCTACCTCAGTTTTCTCGCTGCTGTTTCCAGAGCTAAACCCATTTCCTGAGTTTTGGCTCTATGTTCATCTAAAATATCTTGAACTTTGTTTATCTATTCTCCCAGGTTTTTGCACTCTTTCCGTGTTCACCTGATTCCTGAGAGAAGGCATTCCAGACACAAGCCATCTTCGGTAAACTTGTGGGCAGTGGGTTTGTAACCCATCTCATGCAACTTTTTCTCCTCCTTCATTCAAAGAAGCTTTTCCAATGAATCAAGAGCACCATTAATTTCTGCTTATTAACAAAATCTACTACTCTTCTATGATTGAAGCCAGTGTCCGGACATCTGAAATATAAAACTGTTGTCCGAACCTCCATAACTGACAACCCTAGAGCCAAAGGGAATAAATGTAATGGGGGACAGGAGAATTAATGACTCTAGGACTCCATGAGCAAGCCATATGGAACCAAGAGGTTGGCCCTTCCAGAGTCCTGTCACTGACCCTCTCTATAAATCACAGAAAAGAGGGAAAGGAGAGAGAGAAAGAGAGAAGAAACAGAAGTGTGGCAGGTAATCTATTGTTTTTTTCTACCTAACAGAAATAACTTAAACGCTCAAGTCTAAAATACTAATTTTTTTGTACTCCAGTGGAACTGACCTGCCCCTTGAATTTTCAAATCCTGCTCTGATGTTCTAGAGAGAACACAATAAAAGCAACAACAGTAAAGATATTGTTATACCTACTGACAGGTAAGAAGTCAACATACTGCAGATCTGTTCATTTTGAAGTGAGTTTTAAGTGGAAATAAAAATACTCCTCTCCTTATAATCTCATCACTGTCTCAGTTGAGCCTGTGAGGTCAAAGTCAGCTTTAGAAGTCCATTCATTCACTCCCAGGCTCCCTACTCTCAGCACAGCCCAAATGAGTTTCAACAACAAAAAGAACAATGGCAAAGCTACACGATTAAAAATTCTGCATGTTGCTCTCCCCAGTCCTTACTGTCACCAAGAGGGGTAAATTCCATCCAAAGGAGTTAAGATAAATTGAAGGAAGAGTCACGATTTCCCACTTACAAGATGATGTTGTCTCCATTTTACAGTTGAGAAAACCACAAGCCTTTGCATCATGTGCTGAACACACACTGATTATACCAAGACTGAGCAAAGATCTACACTGGTAGATTTCTGCCCTCAAGGATTATAGTATCTTGTGGGAGGGAGAATACTTCTAAATGATAGCCCATTGGGTCCTTTTGATTCTGAGAATCTTTGAATCTATAAGTTAGCAATTTTTATGAACCAAGACAATTAAAAGTAGATTATATTAGAAAGTTCCATATGTGTAAGAGAAAACATTTGACTGAAGGAATGGAAAAGATTTCAGGGAGGAAATGACATTTGAAATAGGGTAAAGTGGGTTGAAGTTTACACACTTTGATTCATGTAACTATTTTTCTATAACTCAACTCAATTTGCTCATGAGCCCTGATTCCCACCTTTTGGGGGTTAACAGACTCAATCATGCCATTTCAAGGTTATTCCATTATTTTTTATTGAGACTTAATTTCTTCCAGTTTAACTCTTTCATTTGGTTTGAACAAATCTCCAGAGTATTTTGTCTTGTTGTTTGTTGTTTTCTTTTGTTTTCAGGATCCCTGCCCACCCTTTTCCGTTTTTTCCCTTTAGATCTGATCTAAAGTCCCGGAGGGTCCTGCCTATCTCATGGTATCACCAGGAGGAGCAGGTGTCAGGTCTGCTTTCCCCAACAGGCCTCACTGGCCTTCACTGTGGTCTAACTGTTCCACCAGGTCATAGGATGTCCTGCACCAGAATCCACTAAGGTGTGGCCAGATATACCTGCATCCTTTGGGTATGGCACTAACATGCACCATTACGGTCCATGGTCCCTTTTCTGGCCTATACTCACAGACTGCTCATCCTCATCCCCACTCCAAGTCTCTCCCACTCAACCAGGCTTCTCAATGTTTCATTGCAACCTGACACAGCCTGGGAATTTTATACTGCTATCTCCAGACCTCACTGAAATTTGGGGGGCTCTGTGAGGCTGCCTTAAGTCCCACTCCTTCAGCATTTTTATCAGTCACAACTATGGTACTGCCCTCAAGAGGAAAGCCAACAAACACATTCTGAACTCACGTCTGCAGTTCTTTCTCTTTTTTCTCCCCTCTCCTCCCTTTCCTTCTTCCGCTTGTCTTTTCTCTCCCTGTCTCCCTCCCTCTCCTCCTCTTCCCCCTTTCTTCCTTCTCTCCTTCTTCTCTCCCTCTTCTTCTTCCTCTCTCTGGTTCAAAAACCCTGGAGTCCAGAAGTCTTTGTTTTCCTTCCTGGGTGACAAAACTTCTCTTAGGCTCTAAGTGATAATCTGCCTTCTCTACAAGCCATGGCTTCGATCACCTCTGACAGACAGGCAGAGGCTGTGTCTGGCTTGTGTCTGGGATGCCTTTTCATATGTAAAACCCATCTCTGGAAGAAAAGGAAAAAAATCATTTCCTCTCTCAGCACAGCCAGGCTCCTGGAAACACTGACCCTCATTGGTGGCAGGAGAGACCAGGAGAACAAACGAAGCCGTTGGAGTTGTGTGGTTGTTCGGGGCTGTGTAGAGGTTAGGAAGCTTGGATTGGTGCGGGCTTCTGTGGATGACTGACCTAACAGGCTCAGCAGAAACAAGGATTAGTTATAAAACACTTTTTCATTCCAGTTGAAGCTCTCCTTAAAATAGGCAGAGCTGCAATATGTTGACTTTTTGAACACAGGTTACTTTAAAAAAAAAAAAAAAGCAACTTTTATCACACTTCTTAAACATTCCTTGAAGCCAGTACTTTAAAATGTAAAGGGTAAAAAGTTCCACTGGCTACAGACCACTGGCGCTTGAGGTTGGAGCCTTTAATTATTATTTTCAGGAATAAAGAAGTGGTGTTAGGCTTGCTGCCTGAAATTCTAGGTCTTTCCACCTCTTTTGAGCTATCTGTGTACAAGCTCAATGAGAGGACTGTGGAGTGGCTACCTGCTCTTTCCGTGTCACCAATCCACTCCCCTCCTTGTTCTCAATCACCACATGGCTTCAAGTTGGCCCTGACTAGTCTTTCAAAATGTCTTCAAGTCACACTATTAAAGGGCTTATTCTAGGTAGAAAAAACAAGAACAATAACAATGAGCATACAGTGTGTGGAGTGGGAGAAGAGGATAGCGAGTCCTAGAGTCTGACTTAAGTTAAGATTTAGGCCATACACTGAAGAGCCATGCTTGTAGAGTTCATATTCAATAGACAAGGAAGAACCATTAAAACGCTTAGGTTTGTGAGTAACGTAACTGAACCAAGTCTAGAAAAAAACTTAATGATCTGAAACAGTCCTCCGTAGGAGCTCAGAATAGATGTGACCTCGGGGAGAAAAATATAATTTACAGACACAATATATGGGCAGAGGGGTACTGTGTCCTATAAAAATGCCCCTTTCCCACTGGCTCTGCGACCCGGACGGGAAGCACCGGAGTTCCGCCCGGGCAGCAGACAAAACTCTCTGTCTGCCATTAGCAGAGGGGCCACGCCGAGCATTCATGGCTCCGGGAGAGGCCCGGAGAGAATCCCAGAGGGCGGCGCGACCCCCAGCTGCCGTTGCCCGCCCCGTGGGACTAGGGATAGCTGGAGATCTTGGAGAGGACCGGGGCTGGGGGAAGTTTCAAAGGCCGGCTCTGCGACCCGGACGGGAAGCGCCGGAGTTCCGCCCGGGCAGCAGACAAAACTCTCTGTCTGCCATTAGCAGAGGGGCCACACTGAGCATTCACGGCTCCGGGAGAGGCCTGGAGAGAATCCCAGAGGGCGGGGCGACCCCCAGCTCCCGTTGCCCGCCCCGTGGGTCTAGGGATAGCCGGAGATCTCGGAGAGGACTGGGGCTGGGGGGAGTTCCAGAGACCCAGCTTCGTAGCCTAGGGGGAAACCCTACAGGCTCACAGCAGCGTTAGGGAAAGCCTCTGCACAGCACCAGTAGAAGGCACCCAGCCACCAGCCACAAGGCTGGAAGACCCCAGGGCAAAAGCAGCATAGCTAGGTGAACTAACCACAGACTGTAGAAGATGCCAATAGCTCTCCTACGACCCATAGAGGACAAGTGAGATTTTGTGGGTGCCGACAGCAACGGAGCGACAAATATAAGTGATCCCACCCCTGGCCGCTGGAAAAGCCCATAACACCGTTGCAGACCCCAAGGAGAGAGCACATCTAGGTGGGCTGCAACAGTAGGCACCAGCAGCCTGAAGCCCCCCTGTGACAGCCCCCACAGCAGAGGAGGGAATCCAAAGGGCCACTGTGGCTACGAGGAGGGGCCCAGGCCCAGTTAGCAACTGCGGACAGGGTTCCTGGTTGGTGAAGTATAAACAGCTGCTCCCCCACCGCAGCAGCTGAAACAAGTGAAAGGAGCAACTAAACTCTATCTCCATGCAGAGGCACAAATCAACAACATCAAGCAATATGAAAAAATACATTAAATCTCCAGAACAGAAAGAAAGTAACAAATACACAGAAAACAATCCCAAAGAAAATGAGATATATAACCTAAATGATGATGACTTCAAAACAGCCATCATTAAAATTCTCAATGAGTTAAGAGAGAGTTCTAGCCGTCAACTCAACGAGTTCAGGAGCTATGTCACAAAAGAGTTTGACACGATAAAGAAGAACCAAACAGAAATATTGGAAATGAAGAACACAATAGAGGAGATTAAGAAAAATCTAGATGCTCTGAACAGTAGGGCCGATAATATGGAGGAAAGAATTAGCAATTTGGAAGATGGCAATATAGAATTGCTGCAGGCAGAGGAGGAGAGAGAAGCAAGACTAAAAAGAAATGAAGAAACTCTCCGAGAATTATCAGACACAATTAGGAGATGCAACGTAAGGATTATAGGTATACCAGAGGGAGAAGAGAAGGAGAAAGGGGCAGAAAGCCTATTCAAAGAAATAATGGCTGAGAACTTCCCAAATCTGGTGAGGGAGATGGATCTTCAGGTGACAGAAGCCAATAGATCTCCAAACTTTATCAATGCAAGAAGACCAACTCCACGCCATATAGTAGTGAAGCTAGCAAAAGTCAACGACAAGGAGAAAATACTAAGGACAGCCAGGCAAAAGAAACTAACCTACAAAGGAACCCCCATCAGGCTATCAGCAGATTTCTCAGCAGAAACTTTACAGGCTAGAAGAGAGTGGAATGATATATTCAAAAATCTGAAGGACAAAAATCTACAGCCGAGAATTCTCTACCCAGCGAAAATATCCTTCAAATATGATGGAGAAATAAAAACTTTCGCAGATAGACAAAAATTAAGGGAGTTCATTGCCACAAAACCTCCTCTTCAGGAAATCCTCAGGAAAACCCTCATTCCTGAAAAATCCAAAAAAGGAAAGGGGCTACAAAACCAAGAGCAGAGGAGATAAGTAGAAGGACAACAACAGAGAGTAGCAGCTCTACATCAGAACAGATTAAACCATGGGACGAGAAACAAAGGAAACTGAAGAAAAGCGGAAAACAAGACACAAAATGGTAGTGGTAGGCCCCCACATCTCAATAATCACTCTAAATGTAAATGGATTGAACTCCCCAATCAAAAGACACAGAGTGGCAGGATGGATCAAAGAACAAGATCCAACAATATGCTGCCTCCAGGAAACACACCTCAGCCCCAAAGACAAACACAGACTCAGAGTGAAGGGATGGAGAACAATACTCCAAGCTAATAATGAACAAAAGAAAGCAGGTGTCGCTATACTAATATCAGACAAGGTAGATTTCAAAGCAAAACAGATAAAGAAAGATAAAGAGGGAAAGTATATAATGATAAAAGGGACTCTCCACCAAGAAGACATAACACTTATAAATATATACGCACCCAACACAGGAGCACCAAAATTTGTAAAGCAACTCTTAATAGAACTAAAAGAAGACATCAACAACAATACAATAATAGTAGGGGACCTCAACACACCATTAACACCAATGGACAGAACATCCAGACAGAAAATCAACAAGGAAATAATAGAATTAAATGAAAAATTAGACCAGATGGACTTAATAGATATATATAGAACACTTCATCCAAAAACAGCAGGTTACACATTCTTCTCAAGTGCACATGGAACATTCTCAAGGATTGACCATATTTTGGGAACCAAAGCAAACATCAATAAATACAAGAGAGTTGAAATAATATCAAGCATCTTTTCTGATCATAATGCTATTAAACTAGAAATCAACTACAAGAAAAAAGCAGAGAAAGGTGCAAAAATGTGGAGACTAAACAACACGCTTCTCAACAAACAATGGATCATTGAAGAAATTAAAGAAGAAATCAAATTTTATCTGGAGACTAATGAAAATGAGAACACGACATACCAAAACATTTGGGATGCAGCAAAAGCAGTCCTAAGAGGGAAATTCATCGCAATACAGGCCCACCTCACTAAACAAGAAAAAGCTCACATAAGCAACCTCAAATGACACCTAACAGAACTAGAAAAAGAAGAACAAACAAAGCCCAGAGTCAGTAGAAGGAGGGAAATAATAAAAATAAGAGCAGAAATAAACGATATTGAAACAAAAAAGACAATAGAAAGGATCAATGAAACAAAGAGTTGGTTCTTCGAAAGAATTAACAAAATTGACAAACCCCTAGCCAGACTCACCAAGAAAAGAAGAGAGAAATCGCAAATTAATAAAATTAGGAATGACAGAGGAGAAATCACAACAGATACCAATGAAATACAAGAGATCATAAGAGAATACTATGAAAAACTATATGCCAACAAATTGAACAACCTGGAAGAAATGGACAAATTCCTAGACTCCTACAATCTCCCCAAACTGAATCAGGAAGAAATGGAGAATCTGAATAGGCCAATCACAAGTAAGGAAATAGAAACAGTAATCAAAAACCTCCCCAAAAATAAGAGTCCAGGACCAGACGGCTTCTCTGGAGAATTCCACCAAACATTCAAAGAAGACTTAATACCTATTCTCCTCAAACTGTTCCAGAAAATTGAGAAAGATGGAGAACTCCCTAACACATTCTATGAAGCCAACATCACCCTGATCCCCAAACCTGACAAGGACAACACAAAGAAGGAGAACTACAGGCCGATATCACTGATGAACATAGATGCAAAAATCCTCAACAAAATTTTGGCAAACCGATTACAGCAATACATCAAAAAGATTATACACCATGATCAAGTGGGATTTATACCAGGGACACAGGGATGGTTCAACATCCGCAAGTCAATCAACATGATACACTACATCAACAAAATGAAAAACAAAAACCACATGATCATCTCAATAGATGCAGAGAAAGCATTCGACAAGATCCAACACCCATTTATGATAAAAACCCTCAGTAAAATGGGTATAGAAGGAAAGTACCTCAACATAATAAAGGCCATATATGATAGACCCACAGCCAACATCATACTCAATGGACAAAAACTGAAAGCCATCCCTCTGAGGACAGGAACAAGACAAGGGTGCCCACTTTCACCACTCCTATTCAACATAGTACTGGAGGTGCTGGCCAGAGCAATTCGGCAGGAAAAAGAAATAAAAGGAATCCAAATAGGTAACGAAGAAGTAAAACTCTCGTTGTTTGCAGACGACATGATCTTATATATAGAAAACCCCAAAGAATCCACAGAAAAACTATTAGAAATAATCAACAACTACAGCAAAGTAGCAGGGTATAAAATTAACGTGCATAAATCAGTAGCATTTCTATACACTAACAATGAACTAACAGAAAAAGAACTCAAGAACTCAATCCCATTCACAATCACAACGAAAAGAATAAAATACCTTGGGATAAACTTAACCAAGGAAGTGAAGGATCTATACAATGAAAATTACAAGACTTTCTTGAAAGAAATTGACGATGACATAAAGAGATGGAAAGACATTCCTTGTACATGGATTGGAAGAATAAACATAGTTAAAATGTCCATACTACCTAAAGCAATATACAGATTCAATGCTATCCCAATCAGAATCCCAAGAACATTCTTCACAGATATTGAACAAACAATCCTAAAATTCATATGGGGCAGCAAAAGACCGCGAATTGCTAAAGCAATCCTGAGCAAGAAAAACAAAGCCGGCAGAATCACAATCCCAGATTTCAAAACATACTACAAAGCTACAGTGATCAAAACAGCATGGTACTGGTACAAAAAAAGGTCCACAGATCAATGGAACAGAATTGAAAGCCCAGAGATAAAACCACACATCTATGGACAGCTAATCTTCGACAAAGGAGCAGAGGGCCTACAATGGAGAAAAGAAAGTCTCTTCAACAAATGGTGCTGGGAAAACTGGACAGCCACATGCAAAAGATTGAAAATTGACCAGTCTTTTTCACCACACACCAAAATAAACTCAAAATGGATCAAAGACCTAAAGATTAGGCCTGAGACAATGTCTTTTGGAAGAGAATATAGGCAGTACACTCTTTGACATCAGTTTCAAAAGAATCTTTTCGGACCCTGTAACTCCTCAGTTGAGGGAAACAATAGAAAGAATAAACAAATGGGACTTCATCAGACTAAAGAGCTTCTTCAAGGCAAGGGAAAACAGGATTGAAACAAAAAAACAGCTCACTAATTGGGAAAAAATATTCACAAGCCACTTATCCGACAAAGGGTTAATCTCCATAATATACAAAGAACTCACACGGCTTAACAGCAAAAAAACAAACAACCCGATCAAAAAATGGGCAGAGGACATGAACAGACATTTCTCAAAAGAAGATATGAATATGGCCAATAGACACATGAAAAGATGTTCATCATCGCTAATCATCAGGGAAATGCAAATCAAAACTACACTAAGATATCTCCTTACACCCGTTAGATTGGCAAAAACATCCAAAACCAAGAGTGACAAATGTCGGAGAGGTTGTGGAGAAAAAGGAACCCTCATACACTGTCGGTGGGAATGCAAACTGGTACAACCACTATGGAAAACAGCATGGAGATTTCTCAAAAAGTTAAAAATAGAAATACCCTATGACCCAGCCATCCCATTACTGGGTATCTATCCTAAGAACCTGATATCAGAAATCTCAAGAGTCCGTTGCACCCCTATGTTCATCGCAGCATTATTTACAATAGCAAAGACGTGGAACCAGCCTACATGCCCAGAAACTGATGATTGGATAAAGAAGATGTGGTATATATACACAATGGAATACTACTCAGCCATAAAAAAAGACAAAATTGGCCCATTCACAACAATGTGGATGGACCTCGAGGGTATTATGTTAAGCGAAATAAGCCAGTCAGACAAAGACGAACTCTATATGACTCTACTCATAGGTGGAATTTAGTATATTGATATGGAGATCTGATCGGTGGTTACCAGGGAAAAGGGGGGTTGGGGGGAGGGCACAGAGGGGGAAGTGGTGTACCCACAACATGACTAACAAAAATGTACAACTGAAATCTCACAAGGTTGTAATCTATCATAACATTAATAAAAAAAAAAAAATGCCCCTTTCCCAAATCCAGAACCAATAACTTTCACTCAAAAGACCATAGAACTATCTTTAGTGAAAATACTTATCTATATCATTAGGGCATAGACATAATCTTAAGAAGTGAAAAATACATCAAGACAATTTTTTAAAAGAGTATTAAATATAGGTCACTCACAAAACCCCCTGGTTGATCACAGCAAATGCATTCAGATTATGCTCTGATGACTTATACTGTGCCAGCCTGGCGTGACTTCCGAGTGGCAGCAGCTGAGATGTGCTTTAAAAATAGGTTTTCTTTAATTGGATTTGAAATCAATTAAAATCCCATTAGAAACATAATTGTAGTGATACAAATCATAAAACGGTATCTTTATAAAATAAACTAAAAAATGGGCGGCTACTTACATAATTAATACCCTGAACTGCGTAGCAAAACCTCCATCATACTTCTCAGTCACCACCTGCCCAGATGCACATAGATGCTTCACTTACTGAAGAAGGGAGAACTGGAAGAGAATGTTGAATGCAAGTGTGGACACCAATAAAACATATAGATCTCCACTGGTTCTCTTCTGAGGGAACCAAAAGCCCCATAGATATCCGAATAAGGGTTAGGATATACTCTACATCTTTTCTGCCAACTAGTTAACCAGTCAGAACATACTAAGCAATGGCCTCCCATCACTTACCTTTACAATTATTCAAGACCCAACTCAAATGTTGTTCTTTTGAGAAAGCTAAGCTTGACTCCCTCAGTGGCAGTTACTAATTGGCTCCTCAGAACAATTTTGACCCCTTGGCCTTTGTCACTTCAAAACTGCTTTCAGTATAGACTCTGTCCTTATTCTCAAAGTGTGGTCCTCAAACCAGCGGCATCAAAATCTACTGGGAGCTTGTTAGAAATGCAGAATCTCAAGCCCTACCCAGACCTGCTGAGTCAGAATCCACAGTGTGACAAGATGCACAGGTGGTTTGTCTAGACAGTGAAGTTTCAGAAGCAGTGCACATTTTCTTGTTCTTAAGAGATGCTTTGGGAAGAACCAAGTCTCAATAAAGATTTTTAAATAAATAAATGCTTTTTAAATTTTGAGGCATTAACAGAATTACATTAAAAAATTCAGCACATTTTTCTATATTGGGGGCACCCTTTGCTTCTGAGTGGTAATTAAATGAGACAATTACTTATCAAGCACTTATTCAAAGCAATTACATTTAAAGCACTTAGAGTGGCTATCATAGAGTTGACATTAAATTTTAGTTAATATCATCATTATCTAAATTGTTAGGCCAATTGGTTTCTTTACTCACATAGGCATGATCTCTGTGCTTTGGTCAATGTATTCCAGTATAACTTGGTTGAGTTTTGCTTCCATTGTAGAGCAAGAAAATGACACAGTATTATAGAGCCATTATTTAAAAAACAGTAGGAAAGGCTATGGAAAATGTGAGCTTTTTCTCTTGTAGCAGAATGACTGTGAGCCTTAATATTAGGAATACAATTATTATGGTCATCACATAGAACATTTCTTAAGTAGCCACTGGTGTCTGGAAAAATTCAGAGCCCACAGAAAACATATGTTCTATTCAGCATAGTATCACAAGAATGAAATTTTTAGGGGAGAATGAAAGAAATCTTCCTTCAACCAGAGTAAATTTCAATTTTCATCCATTTCTTCATCAATTTTACTTTTAAAACTCTCTTTAAAAGAAGATGATAAAAAAATCTCTGCGTTGAAAAAGTAGACATTTCCAGTTCTTGAACTAATACTTGAAGGGCCCATATACAAATGAAGTAGGTAGTTTAATTGTCCTTTTATCAGATTGGGGGGGAGGGCACCTGATAAGATTCCCTTCAGCAGCCTATCGACTCTTTCAACCTTGCCTCTTGAAACCTTTCTGAACACAGGAGCTGATACTGCAGGTTTTATATTTATAATGATTAATTAATTCTGCACTAAGCAATGTTCTTGACTGCAAGAACAAAATCCACTTTAGAAAGCCTAAATGACAGCTTGCCTAAAATAATTAACACCCGTACTGATAGACTTGAAATGTTCTTACTCTACAGAGGCAGATCTCAGCAATTTAATTACTAGTATTTCTAATTGTTCCAGAATTATAATAAAAATAAGGAGAGTTTGACTAAGCAATGGTGTAGATGAAGAAATCAAACAAGGGCTATAAAATGAAGAAATAACATTTATATGTGGATACACCTAAATTGTTACATACAACCTAGGCACAACCATCGATTTTAGTTGGTTGAACTAGGAGCATAAAGATGGCACTGATTATGGCCGAGGTTTTAGGAGGAAGCTCTGAGAACGTCATTGCAGCTCTCTGGAATTATTAAACACTCCAGTGAAGTACTATGTAACTGCAACTTCTGAATGTCAGAGGTTTAGCACTTTCTTGAAGCTCCTTGGCCCTTCCTGTCAACTTTAACTATTATCTAGTTCACTGTGGGACTTAAAAATCTCCAAATTTAGGAGTTCTGACATCTGGTTCATGTGGCATAAGTAAATAAAAGAGGCAGAGGCATGTGATATTGTCTCTTGCCTTTTCCCATGAATTTCTGAGTAGAGTTCATAAAATTGCCTTACAAGTGGAAGCTCTCAACCAAAGCAAACTCAGTGCAGAGCCTGTCAGATTACGTCTCTATAAAGTGGCAGCTTTGCTGATAAGAGACTTTTGATGACATCCTCATGATTCTCATTCTTCCATCCCCCTGTTTGGTATTCCCTAAATATCTAGTCAATGGATTCTAAATATTTTCTTCTCTCCCACATGAAATACTAACTACTTGTTTAAAAATTTGCTTATAAAAAGGTAAAAGCAACAGAGGTCCTATTTTGAGTGAACATTTTTTTTCTTAAGGGCAAAATAAGTTAGACTCTTCTTTTCTTTGTAGATTTCACAAGTGTAGTCCAAAATTTCATTGACAGAATTAATTCAGAAAATCTTTGATCACATTTTTCCGTTTTTATTATACTGCTGAAATCTTGCTGTGGCTACTAACTTCAATGCCTTCCATAGCTTGGAGAATCATCCAAATTGACAGAGCAGTTGTGTCAAGCTCCACTATCGAATGGTGTAGCCACTAGCCACTTATGAATTTCAAGTGCTTGAAATGTGACTAGTCCCCATTGAGATGTGCTGCAAGTGTAAAATATATACTAGATCTCAAAGACGCAAGCACAAGAAAAAAAAATGAAAGAATGTAAAACACCTCATTAGTATTTTTCTATTGATTACACGTTTAAGTAAAAATATTTTGGATATATTGGGTCCAATAAAATGTATTATTAAAATTAACTTCTCTGGCTTCTTTTTACTTTTTTTTAAATGTTGGTATTGGAAAATTTTACTCACATATGTGTCTCATATTTTTAACTCACACTATATTTCCATTGGACAGTGTTGGTCTGCAGAGAGCAATACTCTTAACCATTTACAAAATACTCAACTGTATGATCTTAAGGCGGAAAGAGAGTGGGCTTTGGACTCTGGGAATTATGGGTTTAGATCCTTTTTCCAGGATTTTCTATAAATGAAAGCAGAATACTTACCTCTCAGAATTATTGTAAACAGTAAACGAATAAACTCTTAAAGGGTCGAAGGCGGTGCCTGACAATCTTGAAGGAGGAAGAGCATGGACTTGTCTAACGAGACAGAATAACATCTTTGAATATGCCCCTCTTCCCAGCAGCATGGTTGTGGGTCAAGAAACCTTAAACCATGATTTTTTTCACCCAAAAACTGAAAGTGATGGTCCAGCCTTGCCAGGTCATGATGGTGACAGCATAGTGTTCAATGAGTAGAAGCCATTATTAATACAGTCTCAATAAATTTTAATTATATTCCTTTTTCTTTCTATCTTTTACTGCTTACCAGGTGCCAGCGATTGTTTTTAAGAATTTCGGATACATTTTACTATTTAATCCTCATCACTATCACCACCACAACAATAGTAATAACCACTAAAGATCACAGAGGTTTGACCAGGTGCTGAGAGAAGTGTCTTACCTGTGTCGTCTTACAACATCATGATGAATTGTGCACTCTGGCGAAGAAAGTGAGACAACAAGCATTGCAGCCATATTTTATGGATGAAGAAATTGAGGCTCAGAGACGCTAAGTAACCTCCCAAAGTCACAGGATTAGTAGGAGACAGAGCTGAGTCTACTCCATTGGTTCCAAAGTCGATCTCTTAGTCACCCCCACACAGTCTGCACCCTCTTTCCCCTCATAGCTTTATTCCTCCTCATCTTCTTCCGTCTCCTGCCTTTTCCTTTCTTCTTCTCATCCTATTCTTCCTTCCTTTATGTCTCCTGTTTTTCAATTCTCTCTTCTCTCCAACCATTTTTAAGATGCCAGCTTATATATGCAAATATTCTTTTTTTCTTCCAGCAATGTCTAGTTCAGTGCATTAAAGAATTGCGTTTTTCAACTTTCTTTTTAAGCATCTCCATCAAAATTGTCTCTGCCCCTGATGTTGTGTCTGCACTTTCATCTAGGAATTAAGGTCTGGTGTGTTCCCTTTTGGGTTACTGCCCCTCTAATATATTAATCAGTGGACCCAGGCCGCCAGAGGGTGCTTCTTGGGAGTTGCAGTTGAGGACTGTCAGATATCTAGGCAAAACAGGGTCATGATCGCCCTGCTGCTAGATTCCAAACTGACAAGAATATACAAGATGCCACATTAGAAGTTGTAGGATTAAGTGCTCAACATCTCCTTGGACATTGTCTAGGCCAGCTCCCTACATTTTACAAATAAGGAAATGTGATCCCAAAGAGAGTGTTACTTGATTTTGATTTTCACACAGCTATGTAGCCAATTGTTCTTTATACTATACTAGTCTATACCCCAGACATTTATTTTTAATAAATAGCTAAAACTCTAGTATTAAATACAAAGCTCCATTTGAGAAAAGAAAATTCAGGGAAAGCAATGTAATGTTAACATTTTTGTGGCTGAATCCCATTATTACTTTTTTAATCTGTTTATCTCTATCCCTTTACCCTGTTTTAAATTGTACCCATGTCCCCATAGTCAACCCATCCTTGCCTCAAAGCTTCAGTGCAGAAGAGAGCGACCTGCCCTTTTCCCCATACTTGACCTTCCAGCATCCGATGGAAAACTAAACGCTTAGTTTCAAGAGTGCAAATCCAGCCTGCCTGCTGTTGTACAAATCAAAACAAAGATACCAAGTTTTGGTGGATTTCTCGGTTGCATCATCTCTTTCCACAGATCTAAGCCCTCAGTACATATCAGGAGTCACTGTGATATGACTGGAGCTTTACCATTTTAAAAATCACTCTGGGAAAGCATGCAAAGCTAAATGAAACTCTCTAAGCATTTCTGATCCAACCTTACTAATCATTTCTCTATCCACCTCTAGGAAAGCTTTTCAAACTTCAGAGCATCACTTCCTGTTTATCGACTCTCAATCACAGTGAGTCACTGTGCAACACCAGGGGAGGGTAATTATTTGAAAATGACTTCACAAGTAGTCTTCTCAATCAGAGAGAACATTTGCAAACTCCTCCTTGCGGCAGCGTACTCCCACCATGTTTTATGCAGTACCCCCCACCACCATTACTTGTCACATTCCAGAATCAATTATTGCTAGTATACCTACTAAGAAGGTGACAGAAATGGTCGTTTATTGTTCTACATCTTTAGTATGCCAATGAGAAATGAGCTACAAATTTAACCTTGACCAGACTGTAATAAATTTGAATGAAATAATGTTAATTTGTAGCAACCACAGCACGCGTTGACATCCCTGTAATCTCTGAGGCTGGTTACCAGTCCTTCTGATCCATATCACTAGCAGGGGAATCTAAATCTTCCCCATCTCATAGGCTCATTTGTTCTTAGGAGAGTTAGGTATATTTTCCAGTTTTGCTTTCTGGTGAGTGAACAGAAAGAAATCACCAGCATCGATATCTTCAAAAGACATCACTGGAGTATCCATCTACACCCCACAAGACTCTGGGCATCACATAATACCAGATAAGCAGATGTGGTCCTGCCCTCCAGGAGCTTAAATAGATACCCAGACTGTGGATACAATATAGGCTTAAAGCACACACTTCTGCTCCTGTGTTGCGTGCGGGCACATCACTTAGTTATAGAACATAAAAATACTGGGGTTTAACACCACTTACCTCTGCAGTCTCTATTCATGAAGCAAATCCTGTAGAAAGGCATTAAGTGCTTTCCTGAGAGAGTATGTTTTCCAAATTTGTGTTGACTACCATTTTGCTTCAAGACTGAGCCATAAATTGAACTTGAATAATAACTTGGTGCCTGTCTATAGCTTCTACCTCTCACATCAATCAAACTGTGGTGCAAGGATGCAGATTTCTGAGGGATGTGGGGTGAAAGTCCCAGGGAATAAAAACTATACAATACATCAAGCATATCCTTTCTATAATATAGAGAGAATGCTTCAATTAAAAGGAAATAGATTCCCATTTCTCCTATAGCACCAGACCTAACAGACTGACTTTGAATGTGCTCCCATTGAGAGTAATCACCCTTGGATGTCTGTTGCCCTCACCTGCGTGTTAAAGGCAGCTGATTTCCCTCCTCTGAATTCTCCCTCGGTTATTTCTAGAGGTCTCCGCGTGTGTAACATGTCCTCATGAAGGGTTTTGTTGTTTTACTCCAGCCCATGGGTTGAAATCCTATTCTTCTAGAAGCTCCTTCCACTCTCACTGTCTCCAGGCTCCTCAGTGGTATCAAAGATGTCCACTCGGGTTTGGGAGGTAGGGCATCCATCCTCCCCAAATTAGGAGCTGATGGGCTGAGGGGTGCCCAAAGACCGCTGCGATCCTCTCAGGCCTCACAGAGTGGGAGGTGCCATGTTCCACCCGGAAATGAAGAGAAGCCGCACTTCCCCAGGCAGTCCACACAAATAGAGGCTGAAATAGTGCTGCTTGGACCCCAGACATCCCAGAATCCGTTCACAAATCAACAAAAACTAGTCCATGAAGCTGAACCTACCAGACACCAAGAGTTTTTCCCCTGCCGCCCTTTACCCTCTCCCTACTGCCTCTTACAAAAAATCAGATTATTAAAAATCGATGTCTGGCTCCTGAACCAGCAGATACAGCCAGGCATGGGCTTCCTCGATAATAGCAGAATTATATCTAACCCTTGTTGAGTGCCTCAATTAAGCCAGGCATTGTTCTAAGTGCCTGGGGGGTTCAAATCCCGACTCTCCCACTTCTAGCTGTGTGACTTTAGGCAAATTTCCAAACTTCCTATGCCTCAGTTTCCTCAGCTGTGAAAGAGAGATAACAATAATACTAACAACAATATCTACATCATGGGGTTGCTCTGAGAACTAAAGGATTCAGACCTAAAGTACTTGGAATAACACCTGACGTATAATAAGCACAACATAATTTTTAGTTGTTATTAACTCTCACAATAACCCTCCTAGGACTAATGTTATTCTCAGTTTGCAGATGAGGAAACCAAGGCACAGAGAAGTAATGTAACTTGTCCAAGGAACCCCAACCAGTAGGTGATGGATCTGGGAGTCAAAGGCAGAGAGTCCAGAACCATAGGTTTCAACCAGCACCCTCTGGACCTGTCAAAGGCAACAAAATTCAAATCTGCCGATTACCTATCAAGAGTCTTGCAAAATTCCCGTTTGAGCCTTCTACTTGATTTTCTCCAGTTTTCTGACAGGGGGTGGCAACAAGGAATATAAGCAAAGAGCCCCCAGACCTGAAAGCCACCAGCAGTGCCCTCTGCAAAGATGCCTTCTCCTATGGAGTGCATCCGTTATCAGATTTTAAACAACTTGTGCCACATCCCTCTAACACCTATAATCCCCAACAACCATCCTTTCAGAGATTTTTCTCGTTTTGCTTTGTTCTCCTCCAGTGTTAATACTGCCTTCACTTCCCACTTCACTGTAGCTGGGCATCTGCTCTTCGCTGTCTCTTTTGCACTTTATTCCATCAGATAACCTATAACCAAAGCTCTGAAGCAGAAAACTTGGGGAGTGCAGCCCTCCCCCTAGTGGTGATGCAGGGAATATCCTAAAATTGCCTGGTTACAAGCGAAGTACTTTTTGTTAAAACCCACCTGCTTCCTTGAAACTTATTACAAAAAGAAGCAGCAGAGTGTGGAATGTCAAATGAGGAGAATGAAACAGGTCTCTGATGCCCCTAAAAGCTTAGGCACGCCAGTCATCTGAAAAATGAGTAGAATTAACAAGATGGAGTGGTGGGAGGGCAAGAAAACCCAAATTTACAGGGGTGGCCCTTGTGGTGAATTCGAAGTCCCTGAGGCGAAAGGGAGCAAGTCTTGTTGGGAGGGGAGTGGGAAATAAAGGAAAGCCAGTGAGGCTGGGATGCAGAGAAGACAAAGAATTAGCAGGACCGGCACATGCAAGCTCTTCCAGGCAAAGTTTAGAATTGAGGTTTTTGTCTAAAAGCAATGGGAAGCATTTAAATGTCTTTCATCAAGGAAGTGACATGATCAGACTAGAATTTTCAGTGGATTCCTCAAATCCTCTCTGGTCGTGCCTTGTCAGAGGTGAGCGTCTTCCCAATCCAGTGATTTTGTTTTCTCTATCATCTTCATTTCATATTCTGGGTCATGGACGAGACTGAACCAATAGCAGTAGGGAGCTACTCTCTTAACAGAGGCAGTAAGAGAGATGCTTTTGCTGGGAGCAAGGGATATTTCTAAGTCAGCATTCCCTACCCAGTAGATGTCAGCTCCATCTGGAAATGGCTAAAGTTGCTTATCAGAATCACAAGTTTAATAATTTCTTGGTGCTCTTCCCCTCTATGAAGGGAAAAATAATAAATGCTTCTCTGTGGTTATAATACATTTGCTCATGCATTTACTTATCTAAATGGTGTGGGAATCCCTTATTTAATATAATCAAAAGAAAAACTGGGAGCTCCCCTCCCTGCCCCTCAACCTGCTCACGCCGTGTGGAGATAGATGCAGAGACGGAAGTGATACATCCACAAGCCAAGGAACGCCAAGGATTGTCAGCAAACCACCGGAAGCTAGGGGCCAGGAATGGGACAGATTCCCCCTCCCAGCCCTCAGAAGGAACCGTTCCTGCTAACCCCTTGATTCTGGATGTCTAGGCTCCAGAACTGTGAGACAATGAATTTCCATTGTTTAAACCACCCGCTTTATAGTACTTTGTCACAGCAGCCCTAGCAAACTAATACAGATTTCGATCTCAGTCTTCCATATCTGAGGACACATCACCACTATTTCCCAAAAGAACAAGGTCAGGAAGTTAAGCGTCATCTTTAATTTGTCAGTTTTCTTCGCCACCCCCCATATTCAAACCATGAATAAGCAGCTCGTCAATGAATAACATGGCCCTCTTCCTCCCATTTCTACCACTATCCCCTCAATTATTTCTTGTCTGAACTATCGTAAAAGATTGCATTTTCCTGATTTCCTACTTAAAAACCTCCCAGTGGCTTCTATCACATTTAAAATAAAATCCAAACTCTACCCAGTGGCTCCTGGACCTAACGTGACTTTGCCCTGCCCATCTCTCTGGCCTCCTCTCTTATCTACCTCACTGCTCAGGCTTCAGCACACTGGCCTCTTTACTGTTGCTAAAAATCGCCAAGCCTATTCTTACCTCAGGGCCTTTGCACCAGCTCTTCTTTTCTGCCTGGAATGCTCTTCATCCAGATATTTGCATGGCTGGCTTCTTCTTGTCTTTCACACCTCAGCTCAAATGTCCAACTCTTCAGAGAGGCACTCCCTGACTACCTAACCTGACTAATCCCTCAGGCCCTCTCTACCACATCATCATTTTATTTTCTGCTTGGTACATTCTATCACTTGCTATTTTATTTTTCATCAGTTGAAAATGTTGATTAAACTCCTACTCTGTGCTGAGAACTCTTCCAGGTACTGTGAAATATAGTAGTGAAATGACAAAGTCTTTTTTCTCAAGGAATTTACGTTCCAATGGGGCAAGACAGAAAAATCACTTATCCTTCCCTGATGTTTTTCTGGTTGATTCATTTCTTAATTGTCTGTCCAACTCACCCCTTCTCCTACTGGAACGTAGACCCTAAGACATCAGGGCGCCCTTCTACTTTGCGCATCTCAGTATCTCCAAGGCCTTAAATCGATCCAGCAATGTTTTTATTTGAATAAAAATGGCATTGCAAACTTAAATCTCAACTCCGCCATTGAGAGCACCAGTTTGCATAACTGAGTCTCAGTGAATACGGGAGTGAGGATAACTAACTTCAGGGTTATTATGTGTATAAAAGAAGATTCTGTGTGTAATATTTTATACAATGTCTCCCACGCAGGGGGGCGCACAGTAAATACTTAATGAATTAAAATTTATGAAAGTCATCAGGAGCCTTTCTTCAAAACCTAAAATTCCTGACTGGGTTCTAGGTGAATTTTTAGACTTAACTAGTACCTTAATTCCACAGACTTCTTCCCTTCCTCTGCATTCCTTTAGTCTCTTTCCTGCAGGACTTGTGATTTTCTAGTTTAAAACATAGATATTCAGATACACGCTCCATCTGGAATAAACAAGATCCACTTATTTTTACAAAGAATTACATACCACCTTGTATTAATTAACTGTTTCTGTTGGTTATAGGCCATCTCTGCAACTCCACTGCAATCCTCTTGGGAGGAGGAAATGACTCACACCCATCTTTTGGCTGCCATAGAGCCCACTCATCACTGCCACACAAAACCTCCTCATCAGTTCTGGGTACCATGTTGGTCCTCAATCACCAAATACTTGTCAGTTGAGTGGACTGATTGTGATAGTCAGCCTCTCAGATAGCTCTCAATGCTCCCCACCTCCTGATGTTCCTGAACTTGCGTGATCTCCTCCCCTTGAGTGTTGGCTTGACTTAGAGACTGCCTTCTGAAGAAAAGAATACTGCAAAAGTGATGGTATTCACTTCCAATAACAGGTTATGAAAAGACTAAGACTTCCATCTTTCTCTCTCTCCCTCTCTTCTGCTCTCTCATTAGAACTCTCATTCTGGGGAAATAAGCTGCCATGTTGGATAGCCCTAAGGAGAGGCCCACATGGCATGGAACTAATGTCTCCAGTCAACATCCAGCTAGGACCTGAGGCCTCCTCATAGCCACGTGAGTGAGCTTGTCAACAGATATTCTCAGACCTGTCAACAGCCATGTGAATGAATCTGGAAGTGAATCCTCCTCCATTTAAGCTTTGAGATGCCTGCAGCCCCAAAACATATCTTGGTGGCAGTGTTGAGAGATACCCTGAGCCAGGAGCACCCAGCTAATCCATTCCTGGATTCCTAACCCCAGAAACTCTGAGATAATGAATGAGTGTGATCTAAGCCACTAAGTTTGGGGATAACTCATTACGCAACAAGAGATAACTAATACACTGATGTAGGGCACTTGGTACTTGCTCAATAAACATTCTTTGAGTAATTAGATCAATATATTCTGACTCTTTATTGACGATTAAGACATATGGATTCAGAGATTTATAAAAACAATTTATTTTACTTCACTCTGCAATCTGAAACTACAAGAGCATATGTATAGACATGAATGATTCTTTATTCAGTTAACAATTTTTTATGACACTAGGTGTCATAAAGTGAATATGATACATTCTCTGACTCAAAAATGGGCCTTCCAAACTAGAAGGCACACACCAGTCTTCCTATCACTCATAAGTGTGCCCATATAGTGTCTCCTTTTATAGAATTCTGAGTGAAAGAAATATTAATAAATCTGATAATTATTTTCAAAAGAATATCGAGCCAGGCAGATCTGTATATAAGCCCTGGCTCTCCACTGACTAACAAAGATATCTGGATGAAGTGAATAAATCTGTCCAAAGCCTCAATTTGTTCAATAGTAAAACAGGCGACATGTATCTGTCTTATTAAGGATCTGTATGGGCCAACCCCTAGGTTTAGAATAACTACTCCAAATAAACTAAAAAATATTTATGTTCTCATTTGCCATGCTTTCAAAAACAGGATCATCAAATGGGAAACATGCAGAGGTCAACCACAAGGATCCCATAGAAAAGCAAGTGACTCATGTTGGAAGAATGGAAACCGAGATGCAGGAATTCCTGACAGCATGACCACAACGAAACCTACAAAATCAATTGGGGCATACAGATTTTTCTCCACATCCCCCAAACACATATGGAACAAGGTATGACTTACAGTTTGTGGAAAATAAACATAAAATATGATCTTGTAAAACACATAATAAACATAAAAACTTGTAAACCTGAGAAATGGGATGGTATGAAATGGAGATATATATATATATATATATATATATATATATATATATATATATATATATAAGAGCATAAGGGGCTTTCAAATCCAGAGCTTACCTGAAAACTTAGAAGAAAGAAGAAAAGCTAGCAAAAGGCAAAATCAGAGTTACAAAATTTATTCATCAAAATTTGTGTCTTTCAGATTCTTGGTGCCTATTTACCTTTAGTTTTCACACAATTCTAACAAATACGGAGATTTAATTTTTCAGTTTTTCCCTAGATTTACGCCCAAACACGTGATCAGACAAGCTGGAAGTACTGGGAAGCACTAGTGTGACAGAAAGACGACAAATGACCAAAAAAATAGACAAAAAGCCAAAAAAAAAATAGCAATCTGAGCCCATTTAATGAAGAGGAAGGAATTCCTACATATGCCAATAGCATCAGTGTATGCATCTCTATTTTATAGAAGTGCATAAGTATTCTGATTAAACTGCATCTTTCCAAAGATGCTAAAAATTATGTTGTGTTTTATCACCCTAAACTTGGAAGTATGCCATAATCTTTAAAAAACATTTCTTGTTATTTGGCATTAAAAATTATATATGATGTCACCTTTTAATCATCCATTGAATTCAAAATAAATTCTTCTAATTTAGTGACCACAGGTAAGTAAAGTATTAAATAAATGCATATAAAGGGATTACAGACACCTAGTGAATCCTGGGGGAGTGAAGTGAAGTAGACCCTAACCTTTGATTGTGGCATCCAGAAAGACAGGTATGCCTGTGCTCCACATGTACCTTGGGACATCAGACCTGGGTTCTGCAGTTGAGCATAGAACCATTTGAGAAAGAAGGTGCAACATGCGGTACCTGGTTTTTCTTTCTATGTGTAGTGATGGGAAATAGACAATCCTGGCTGACTTTTTTACAGCATCACACTGTACTTTCCTAATATAGACAGGGTCCCTCAGTCAATTTGCCCTGCATTGTCTATTGTCCCATTTGCAAGTCTTTCAACCAAGAGGTACTTTCCTACCTAGTATTTTTCTCCCTGGTGGTTCTTTAAGGGCCTCACACTGCATGGACACATTCTGTGCTGGATATTCTCTGCTTGTTCCTACAGATCCACTCTCCACTCTGCTCCGGGCCCCAGGAGGCTGACCTATAGAGCCTCAGACAGGCCTCCTTGTCCTCTGGCTTCTGGGTAGGGTAACTGGGAGGGACAGCAGCAAGATAGCGGGGCGCGGGAGGAGGGGAAGATTGGCATTTTATCCCCCTAGTTTCTTATCTGCTGGAACAATTGTTAGAAGTGATTTCTCTTTTTCTGTCTCTCTCTCTCTCTTTCTTTTTATTAACTTTATTTGCAGGTAGTAAAATCCCTTTTACCTGTTGAATGGATTTTCACCAATGTACACACCTGTATGACCACCACCGCAATCAAGACAGAAAATGTCCCATCACCGCAAAATTTTATCTAGCCTCCCCGTGAAGTCAGTTCCCACATCCCTAGCCCCAGGCAGCCACTGATCTGATTTCTGTCACTAGAGATTACACTCATACACTGCATAACAACATTTCGATCAACGATGGACCGCATATACAACAGTGGTCCCATTAGATTAGTACCATATAGCCTAGGTGTGCAGTAGGCTATACCATGTAGACTTGTGTAAGTACACTGTGTGATGTTCACACAACAATGAAACCACCTAACAATGAATTTCTCAGAATGTATCCTCATCGTTAAGGGACAAGGCATTCCTCAGAATATATTTTGTCATTAGGTGATGCATGACTGTAGTTTCACCTTGATTAGAATTTAATAGAAATGGAATTATAGAGTATGAACTCCTGTTCAACATAATTATTTTGAGATTTATCTATGTTGTTGAGTCTACCAATAATTCATTACAATTCATTGCTTTGTAGTATTCTATTGTGTGCCAATGACAACAAAGACCAACAGTGGCTACTTTCATACAGGCCTTGTCTACAACTGGTGTTCTCCCCACTTCCAATATCCTTGTTGGTTTCCCTTAAGTCTGATGTCATCTTTGCAAATAGCCCCTTCCAGAAACTCTCATCAATGATCCTTTGTGGATATGACCCACCATCATCACTTGGGAAACATAATATTAAGAGTATATAAACTTTTTGTCCTCTAAAAAGTTGAATGTTTTTATAGGCATCACTCTGTCATTCTTCATTGTGTCCCACTGTGGTATAGAAATGTAGATATCAACTCTTTTTAACTGCAAAGAGAAGGGAAATGTGGAGATAGCCAGCTCCTTGCCTGAGGTAGGTCATGAAATAACAGACAGTAAAAAGGATGTGGGGATAGAAAAGCTTGGAGATCTTGACTTTCTAAACCTTCAGTGTTCCTCTAATTATTTAAAAATAGTCTATTCCTTCAGATTATAACAGATAAGTGTATTAAATGACTATTTGGAAAATGTTGGAAAAGATAAAATAAAACCCACCCATAAACCCACTTTCCTGAGATAAACATAGCCAATTTCTTCCAGTCTTTTTTTTCTGATGCTCCATGTGCAGCTGTTTTACATAAAATCAGATTCCCAGGGTAGTTTTGTGTTCTCCCTCTTTACAGCTCACTATATATTACTAGCATTTTCATTATCATTAAATATTATTTGCAGACATTATTTTTAATGGCCATATAAATCTTACATTATATAACACATGTGTTCAACTACTTTCCTATTGTTTATGATCTTTTGCTTCTAACAAGGCTCTAAATTTTGCAGAAAGCAAACCAAACTTCAATTCACTCATTGGCCATTAGGATGGTGTTTTTTGACATTTGGGGCCAGCCTAGCTCCTAAATAGAATTTAAAATCAAAGGATTTAAAATTGAGAGAAAGCTGCTTGACAGCTAATGGAGGCATTTGGGGAATATTCACTGGGCCTAACAAGGAAAATAATGGGGTTCTCAGACTCTACCTCCAGGTAACTTCTAAAGTCTGCCCTGCTAAGGTTCAATTAAGATGAGAAAGATCAGGTAAATTCATGGGAAGACATAATTCCTGCAATAACAAATGTCAAATGTTGCCATTTTAGCTGTTCTGAGTGAGTGCCTTGTTATTTCTAAGGGTTTTGAGGGTAGTATTTGTCAATGGCAGTATCACTGACTTTTCAAAGTAATTAACTTTGTATCCAAGAATAAACTTAATTGTTTAACCGCCGGTGTATTAGGCACCATGGGAGGGATGGATGTACGACTTCCTTTGGAAATAAATGTGACCCCTTCAGTCTCTGGATTTCTTTCTCCAGGAACCATGTTATTGTCTTGTAAAATGGTCCACCCCTCCCATTATCTCTTAAGCAGCAGTTAGGCTGGGGAGAAAACAGTTATATTGATATATGAAGTTGGAGGCAGATGCCAAGCTAATTGATCTGAGTAGGTTAAATGGGAGAAAATACTTCCAAGAATCAATAGAGGTGCTAATTCGGCTAATTGTTGGATAGTGTTTCTTTTTTAAGTGAGCGATTTTCCCAATTACTGTTTATCACGTTGATTTTTTTTTGTTACCCTGAGTTGATCAGTTTTAACTTTACTAAACCTTCTATGATGTTGGTTTCTAAGTGTCTTTGTCCCAAAGTTTTTAATGCTAACCTGGTGGCAAGTAGTTCGCCTGGATATGCTGATCTTATAGTTCAAAAACTAGACTTGGCCTTTTACCAAGACAGCTCCAGCAGAGGTAATTTTCTGCCAATGGTATCTAAAACAAAACAAGAGTGCTTGTCTTACTAGAGTTGATGGAACAAGAAGTTGAAGCATATTATTTAAATTCACAAGGGTAACCAATGGACAAACTGAAGATTACTATCCTACTAATTAAAAAACTTGGAAGAGGAATGCAGAATGAGTGGATAATGAACTAATATCTTACTTTTCCATGGGTATTGGGAGAGGGTGTCAATACTTAGCGCTTAAGGTTGATAATTCAAGACATAGTCAAGAATGGATATGAGAAGTTGACATGGGGGAAGGAATAAGAAGGCAAGAAGAGAATCTATTCTTTCTTTTCTTTAACCCTTCTGTATAACAATTTTAAAATATTAGTAGCATAAACATAAAGGTGTCAGGAGTTTGGGAAGAATAGTGAAGAGATAAGAAGGAAAAAAGAATTCTAGAATCCTAGAATGTAAGGACTGAAAGAGACCTGGGAGAATAAAGTCTTCTTCCACTTACTCCCTTTATAAAAGACAGACTAAGAGACAAATGGTTGAATAACAGAAGATTTTACAAACATTGAGACTCAAAAGACAAAGCAGTGTATACTCTATTGATATGCATGATATTTTCTTGAAATAATACTTGGAAAGTTTTCCTTGCTGACCCCCACCCCCAAGCCTGCTCACTAATGCCTGAAATTCTTTTAAGATGGGACTAAGCCTTTCATTCCAAAATGAGGGATACCCCAGGGAAAAATTTACACATTAACTCAGGGTTCTGCTTGAGCAGTTTTGACCTAAACTGGAAGAAAGGTTTAAATGTCTGATATTAGAAGAATACAGAGCTCTGAATGCTGAGACAGAGGAAACTCTGTCAATATGAACTCAAAAAGGGATGACCAGAGGCATCGCATACAAATATTTTACTGTTTCCTGCTGTATCTCCTGCTGTACAGTATCTTTCTCAGGCCTCTTTCTTCCTTTCTGTGCAATGGTCCCTGGTGTTAGAGTTGGTTTTATAGCCACCATCAGCATCAGATCAGGAATTTCAAATAGTTACTGTCAGATTTTGGCTGGACTCTTTGGCAGAACCCTCTGCTGGAGATTTCGTTTGTTAAATCATGGTGGTGATGATAAACTTGAACCAACACATCAGCTCAGCTGGTGGCTAACTTGGAATAGAGACAAACTTTTCATGGTCTTTCCCAGGGAAGCTGGAGTTCACTGGTTCAAAGAATTCACACGATCATCAGGGCACCAAGAAGTGTCTTGCTGCAAGTAATATGTTATCATCATCACCATCATCATCATCATCATCATCAACACTACACTTTGGTTGCCCTGTGACATAGAACAATTTATTTCACTTCTCAAATGATCAGCCTGCTCATCTGAACAATGGAGACATTGAACCTTGCCCTGCTCACCTTGTACAGTAAGGAACCATAAATGTGGAGAAATAAATGAGGCAAAGATGCATAGGAAAGCCATTAGAAAGCACTAAGCAAATATGAAAATAATTAGAAATGATTCCGAAGTCACGAGCTCTTTGAGGTCAGGGACCCTGCAGAGCATGTTATGGAGGGCTGCACATCAGAGGTGTTCAAACGTGTAATATGTACACGTGACTGAGCAAACAGGGCAAAAATAGACAAAAATGCAAATGACCGTATAAGTGATTTCATAAGGCAACACGTGATTAGTGAGAGGGATAGACAGTCAGCGCTATGATTTCAGAGGACACCGAGGGACTCTGGAATGAAATCGTGGAGGAGAAACTTCAGCTGGGTTTTGAAAGGGAGACCAGGGTTAGCTAGCTACTGAAGAAAAGAGAAGACAGTCAAAGATGGGGCAAAATATAATTGGTAAATGTACCGAGAGCTTGCAGCACATCCAGACGCGATCTCCTGGTAGCCCTTCACATACCCTTTAGTCTTCCCAAAAGCTTTGTGAGGGATGAGCGTAAATATGAGTATAAGTTCCCAGTAATTTCTATTTGGTAGAAAAGCCATGATTCAAAGAGGTTGAATTGCCTGAGATCACACAGCTAATCATGAGGAGGCCTGTGTGACTGACTCCAAACGCCACGCTGTGAATCACTCTGGAAAGTGCATACACACGGTTTGGAGAGTGTAGACCACCCTTCTCTGGACAGCAAGATTCAGTGAGCCCTGAAAAGGCGCATTCGGTCCTGATATTCTAGAAGAGATGCTCCTTTTTAGCCTGAACTCTGTGAAAATGCGTCTACAATCTATCCTCATTATTTTGCAGACTCTATATTTGAGAATTTGTACACTTGCTAAAATTTATTGGCCAAAATCAGGACTCGTGGTGCTTTCACGGTCATTTGCAGATATGTGCAAAGTGATAAAAACTTTGAGTCGACCAACACGCATGCTCCCAGCTGAAGTCCAACAAGACAACGCTCTGCCTTCTTGCTTTAGGTCTCATCCTATAAATAAGTGTGTTTTCAGGGTCTATTTGGTGTCATGCTTTTCACATTTTTGTGTTTTTTGTTGGTGATTTTGCCGTCGAAAATGGCCCTCGAGTATAGTGCTAAAGTTCTGTCTAGTGTTCCTAAGCACAAGAAGGCTATGATGTGAGAAAATACATGTTAGATAAGCTTCGTTCAGGCAGGCGTTATAGTGCTGTTGGCATGACTTCAATGTGAATGAATCAGTAATGTATATTAAATTAGGTGTCCTTAAACAGAAATGCGCATAAAACAAGGTTGTGTACTGATGAGTTGACAAAAACGTGATCAGAGGCTTGCAGGAACATAAGCCTGTATTTTCACTAGGAGCAATGGTTCAGTATTCTCTAACTCAGTGTTCACAGTGACTATAGAACACAACTACTGCCAATAACAAGAATCAAGTCTGTTTCCTTGAAGACATAACACGTGTGCAGTATCACTCATTAGTTACATATCACAAATTAATTTGTTGGACTTACTAACTCCTCTTGGGGATAGCAGTGAAGTTAGAGGCAGGGACAGAGATGGAGAACGGAATGGATTGAGAGTGTCCTGAACTAGTTGGACAAGCATAGACGGGTTACCACAATAGTGAAGAAGACAACATCGGTCTTGCCAGCTACAGACAGCTGGGTGTTTAAGGTTCTGAGTGTGAAAGACTAAAAGGAGGCAATGAGGGAGCCAGTGAGCACAGGCTTTAGCTGCTCATCATTTTGTCTTTAAAAGCACTGCCACTGTATACAGCTATGTAGCCAGTGCCCATTGTAGTCAATAGGAATTATCCGACATGACTGCCCTCGCTCTGAAAGACCTGGTTAACCTTCCAGTTAAAGCCAGGGAACTCTTCAGTCTCCTCTTCAGTGTTTTCAGTTGTGATTTTCCCACCCTAGTCTGTGCTTCTAAACCATTCCATGGGAGCAGTACCTATCAGATCAGAGAAGAATGGGTAGGGTCCAGGCCCTGAGGCCTATCATTACAGGTTCAAAGGTTCTTTGAGCGTTTATGTTTTATCACAGAAACTCAGGTGAATTTTGTACTACACTCTATAATGTACCTGTGCCTATGAATGCAACAAAAAGTAACATAAAATTAGCACCTTAAGAATAATAGTTAATATGTCTATAACAGTGCCTGTGAGCCAGGCACTGTTCTCTGTGCTTTACTTTCATTGCCTTTTTTAATCCTCACAGCATAAAATAGTATGATTATTATCGTCATCATACCCATTTTACAGGTGGATAAACTAAGGCTTGGAAAAGAAAGTTACTTTGCCCAAGCTCCCTCAGCCAATCAGTGCTGGAGGCAAGGTTCAAACCAAAGCTGGCTGACTCGAGGGCTCTGCGGGATCCTTCAAGGCCCAACCACAGTTCCTCTACCTCCACAGATCTCTCCATGTCCCCTATAAGGGGCTTAGTGTCCTCTGAAGTCATAGCATTCACCATCCATACCCCTTCCGTAATCATATGTTTCTAAGGATCATCTATTTCTAGTGAGATCAGGGATATCATCATTCACATTTTTACATTTTACAACCTACCAAGAGTGGAGTTTTAGTAACTCTCAATCCCAGGGTCTCAAATTTGAGGACAGATCTACATGATTAGGCCCGCCAGGGAAATTCTTGGCATTGTTTAAGCTAAGCAATAGGTTTTGCCATGTGACACAGATAGCCTTCAGCCCTCAAATGGGGGCAAAGAGAAAAAAGAGGCCAAAAGACAGTGGTGGAGAGAGAACAAAATGGAAGAAGGTAAAAAATAAAATAGCGGAGGGAAAGGAAGAGGAGTTAGAAAGAAAAATAAGTAAAAGTTATGTATGAGCCCAGGCGTGGTAGAGAGGGAACAACATGACAAAGGTGTCTATAATTGTCTACAATTGCACATGTCCCATTGGGTTACCAATCCCACATAGATTGGGACAAACTCAAGGCTAGCAATTAGAAAATAAGAGCTCTGACCCTGTGTTCGCTAATTAGTTAGGAAATCTTGAGCCATTCAACCAACTTCTAATCAACTCACTTCACTTAATCTCATCTTCTCTTGCTCCATTACCTCTCCTGACCAATCCTTTAGATGATTGAGAGAACAAAATAAGCTCATATTGTATGAAAACATTTTGGAGAAAAAAAATGCATTAGGAAAAATAATCCATCATACTTCTAGAGAGTATCGCGCATCAAACAGGCTCCATGTTGGGTATTACAGATCCACAGATGAGCAAGACCTAGTCTCCACCTTCAAAGAACTCACAGGCCAAGGATGAAGACAAAACATGTTAACAAATGCATTTCAAAACAGTATGACAAGTGTAATAAGAAAAACACATTCCACGAGTAGGGAATGGCAAATTCTATCAGAGAAGGCCAGGGAAAATGTCATAGGAAGAAAACACAGGTGTGAGTATTTTTTTATGGAAAAAAAAATGGAAGATGATGAAAGGTAAGACAAGAAGAAAATAAAAATGTCCAGCTTTAAACCCACCTGATTCAGTATCAGAGTAACAATGTATTTGTTAATGTTCAACTTCTTTTCCCTGCAATTTTAATCAAGTCCAAAAAGACACTTGTAAGATTAAATCACCACCCACAAGCCCTTGATTAATCCAGGGAAAATGGACTATTTCAGCCTCTGTCCCCTGAGCAGAACAGACAAGCCAATTTTGCCTTTAAAAAATCAACAGGTAGAGGCATAACAAAGGTCATATATTACGAGGCTGCAGATGGAAATTCAGCCCCAGCAGTTACATCGACACAGTTATTACTGTTATTACAGCTAACCCTCCTCATTCCGCTGACATTATTAACCAAGACAAACGTGGCCCTGCAGCTTTATTTCATGGGGTAGATCACCTATTAAACCAAGAACAATATCATTGTCTTTTGCAGCACTTCCAAAATTGCTTCCTTCCTCTGAGAGGTTTCCTGGGCTTTTTTCCCCTCACTATCAAAATAGACACCATCCATCTTGTACATGCTGTTGCACGGCCTGATTCTGCTTTGTGTATCCTCGCAATATGCATTCAGGTAAAAGACGTGCAATTGTTGTGGTCATTTGTGAAACCATCGACATGCTCTCTGCTGATCACATTTAGGTGCTTACGGAGTTAATCCACTCCTTAAAAAGCCCAAAATTTATCATGGTACTTTTTCCTCTAAGGAAAAAGGCATGTTTCCAGATCCATTCGTCAAACTCATCCCAGAATTTGGGAGTGCTACCTTCATTTGGAGGGAGAAACCAAGTCTCAGACAGTGTAAGTGATTTGATTAAAGTTACACAGCTATATGTGACTGAACAGGGATTAAAACTGAGGTCAGAGAAACTTTATTTTACCTATTTATAGAGAGAAAATAGCTAATGTTTTAAAACAGGGTTGCAAGCCGCATTATTTGCTATGTGGTTAGTAACTAAAATTCAAACTACCCTCATTAGGCTTATGGGTTGGGCTGATTTTTGAGTGAAAACTTTCCTCACTTAATTATACCTTTCTTACCTCAATTAATTTACTGAGTAAATCATTTCCGTGTTCCATATCATGTGCTTTGATTTGTTCAATTTGATAATATTCCCTTCCTGTCAAAGGGGGAACAAATCTCCTCTAAGCACTGATGATTCTGGAACTGACAATATTGACCACTTCTGACAGAGCCCTAGGTGTACTATGTAATTATAAATAAAAACTCAGGCAGAAATAATTATGGTAATCGCTCAACGACATCCTTGGTTCTTTTGTGAACGGTAACCTCAAGAGTCAGAGTCCAGCAAGAAGCTGAGGACAATCTAATCCTTAAGAAAGTAGAAATGTCTTTTAGGTTTTGTGAAACTCTAAATGATCAAAGTTTTCCCAGGAGGTTTGCCATATGGCTTGGGCTTTTGCATGTCTTTTCTTGAATTTTCTTCTCTAATAAAACACATCAACATATTGCTGTTGAACAACAACAAAATAGCAGGACTTGATGTTCCAGTGGCGCCAAGGTCGGAAGCCTGACCTACGAGGGCCTCTGCGGGCTGTCTCTCCCTTGGCCTCCACTCTCCCAGCCAAGCTGGCCGATGGCAGACAAGCACCATGAGTGGAGGGCAAGTCCCATTATCTCGGTGGTTCCTCTGGTCTGTGGGCAGCAGGACGGATCCTGGCTCCAGACCTGGCTCCCCAGCTCTATCCCTTTTGGCGACCAGCCACCTGGAGTCTGTTCAAATGAACAAGCTGCCTTTTCTTCCTACATATTGGTTTCTCCTCCATTTGAAAACAAAACTCTTCCCCATCTGCTTGCTTCTGGGATCGCCATAATTGCATGGAGGATAATTGGCGGCAACTCAATCTAAGGAAAACCCTGTTGATTCGAAGCACAGTCTCAATAAACGTTTGTGTTTCATCGTTTTGCTAAATGGAGCCTGTGTCCCAGCCAGCTTTGCTAACGCAGGAGTGGAAATTAATGGGAGCATATGAGGAGGAGGGGAAGCACTGAGCAACGCGCCACCATGACCCTCTTTGTTTCTAAGAATCCTCTCCTGTCAGAGGATCTATTGATTTGTCTGGATCTTGTCCCCCCAGGCCATAAAGCACCAAAGTAAATGATATTAGAATGGAGCCCTAAAACCGATGGAACTGCCAAGGATGAGGGCATTTTCCTGACTCCATGCACTAAACTGTGGCCCTGGATCTGAGTCCCGAGCTAGTAAACTCCCATAAAAAAGAAAAAATCATTGCCTAAATACCTAACATTTGCTTTCTGAAATGGTCATTGCCTGCCGTGAAAGAAGCAACTCCAGTTTGTACACAATCTCAGCAATGAGCGTTCGTGCAAGAGAACATGCTTGTCATTCACGCACTTGGGTTCGAGTCCTGCCTCTGACACTCACAAGCTGTGAGACCTTGAGCATGTCCTTTATTCTCAGCCTCAGGCTCTCATCTTTAACAGAAGGGTTAAGAATCATTTCTAACCCACTAGGTTGCTGTGAACAAGATCGTTCATGTAAGGATTACATGAGCATCTGATGCACAGCAAGCTCTGTAAATCTTAGCTATTATCGCTTATTACATTTAGTAACAATGTTCATTCAACAAATCTTTTCTGAGTGTTTACTATCTATCAGGCACTCCTTTATGTTCTGGAAATGCAGCATAGAAAAAGATTGACAAGTTTTGGCAATCATGAATCTTACAGAGTTGTAAGGGAGATGGACAATAAATAAGGAAATAAGTTAGTAAACAAGATCATTTAAAAGAGTAACAATTTCTGTGATGAAAATAAAACAAAGTAGAAGGATAGAGCCAGACTGGGGTGGGGACTACTATTTTAGGTAGGCTATTCAGGGAAGGCCTCTCTAAAGAGGAACTGACTTGAGACTTGAATGCTTAGTCATAGGAAAGAGCTAGAGAGAAGGCTGTAGTGCGGATGGTCTTGACATGTTCAATGGAAAAAAGAAGACTGGTGAGACTGGAAAAGAGTGACCGAGGGATAAGAGGGACGTGAGATGAAGTCGAAGGATTTGGCAGGACCTTGTAGTTCAAGGTGAGTATCCTTTCTTTTGTGCACAATTATTTGAGGTATTGGTGGTGTGTGATTTATATGTTTAAATGCTCATTCTGGCTGCTTTGAGAACACTACTATGGGTAAGGGTAGGAGCAGGCCAACAGGAGGCTGGTGCCACAGCCTTGTTGAGAAATGATGAGGACTTGGACTAGGGTGGTAGCAGTGGAGATGGAGAGAGGTAGACAGCATTCAAGTCATCTTCTATCTTAGCAAGGTCAATCACCTGGCATATGTTTATTTTAACTGATCTGATTAAGCTCAAGTTCTTACTTTCAGTCCTGAGTTCACCTGTCCAGCAGTGTAAATACAGGCAATTGTGAGAATTGAAATGAGATATGTTCAAGGGACTTTTCACTACACAATGTAGGCAGGATGGGGTAGTGGAAAGCGCCCTAGGCTTTTAGTCAAAAGAACTAAGAATGAGCTGGACTCCACCACCCACTTGCTGTGTCACTTTGATCAAGCCATTCAATATCTAGCCTGAGTTACCTCATCTGTAAAATTCAGTCGGTCATACTAAACTCATAGAATTGTGAGGATAATACATGTGGAAACTGTTCTGTGAACTTCAATGTGGTATTAAAATACAAGGAAGTATTTCCAAACAGAGAGCTGGAACAGATGGTTTCTGCTTTTCTTGATGCTCAGCGCCCAACCACAAGGCCAACTGGGCCACATCTTGTTTGAGTTTCTAAATTAGTTTCCTAGGGCTGCTGTAACAAACTGCCACAAACTGGGTGGCTTAAGGAAAAAGAAATTTATTCTCTTGCAGTTCCAGGGGCTGGAAGTCCAAAATCAAGGTATTGGCAAGATCATCCTCCCTCTAAAGACTCTAGGGAATTCCTTCCTTGTCTCTTCGAACTTGTGGTAGCCCCAGATATTCTTTGGCTCACAGCAACATTAATCTTTGTCTCCATCTTCACGTAATCATCTTCCCTCTGTGTCTGTGTGTCTCTGTCTTCATATGGCATTCTCCCTATGTTTCTATTTTCTCTTCTTATAAGGACACTAGTCATATTCGATTAGGGCCCACCCTAATCGAATATGACTTCATCTTAACCCAATTACATCTGCACAAAACGTATTTTCCAAATAAGTCTAGCAGGTAACAGGGATTAGGACTCAACCCATCACTCCAAGGGACGCAACAAAGGAACTACTCAGATTTGGACTGTTCTGGTATCTTGCTAAACAGAAGAACAATGACCAGTTTAAGTGTGAGATGTCTTGGCAAGAGGGCAAAATCAAGAATCCAGAGAATAAAACCATCAGTAGATGGAATAAGATGGGACGAGTTTGATAAGTCTAAAAATTAATCTGGAGCCATCTGGTGGTCCCAAGGGGGTATGTCAAGTGGAAAGAACTAAGGAAAAGAGTGACCAGAGAATAAATGAGTATTGTTAGGAGGAAAGGAAGAGTTAAATTGGTACAACTGGGGGCGGGGGAGGCAGTTGCCACGTATAATTGATACTGCCTGGGCATTCCGTTTGCCAGGCAAAGAGTCGGTTACCCAGCAAAAACCAAAGAAAGTGATTCAAAGAAAGCAGGTTTCAAGTTCTGCAGTTCGTTAACTGAGCACAGGTGGAAGCCCTAAAGAAATTAGACTGTAAGTCATTCTGAATTTTATGTGTGTCCGATAGTGTCTCAGTCTGGCAGATAGCCATGTTCCTAGGAAGATGAGTTGGGGACTTAAAAAAAATTCTCCCTTTGTCGGTTTCCTTTTTGTTTTTTTTGTTTTAATAAAACTTCAATTTAAACCTTTCGTGAATATACACTTAAATTCGCTAAACAGAGATAGTAAGCAATAATCCCAACTTATTAACATTTTTTCTTTCTTAACTGGGGGAGGAAACTCTAATCCCAGAATTAACCAGGTACATTAAAAATATTCAAATGAAGCTTCATGGGATGTCTTCTGAAAGAAATTAATTCAAGGAATATCGAATTTTATGTAGAAAGGAAAGAATCAGAATATTCTCTTTCCACAAGAAATCATAGCGACTTTCGGGGATCAAAGCAGTAGGCAAATCATTATACCAGTGCTGGTGAAATGAAATGTGGACTTTGAATCCATAAAGTGGAACTGATGGTGTTTCTGTCACACATCAAGTACTGCCATGTGAATTTCACTATATATCATTTCACCCACATAAGTCATATCAAAACACATTAGCAGACATTTATTGGCACCAATACTGTAGCAAATTCTGAGATATATATATAAATATGTTAGTGTAACTGTGTGTCTCTGTGTTTATATATTTACTTGCCTATCTTCCACACTAGACTGAAAACCCCCTCAAAGCAGGGGCTATCTTCCATCTCCGTATCTGTGGACCACTGTCTAATCAAACCCCAAAGAATGAATTTACCGAACATACAAATATCTCACTTCCCCCCTAACTCTGTGAGAGGAAACCATCTGAACTGAGGCTGAAGAAAGAATAAAAGGACATTCCATGTAGAGAAAATTAAACGAGCAAAAGCACGGAAGTAGGAAATCATGTGAAAATTAGAAGATGGCAAATTTGAAGTTAACACAAAAAATTAACTGTAGGCACAGTGGTCCCAAGCAAGTCATTCCAATTTGCCTTTCCGGACTTCAATCTCATTTGGGCTTCAATCTAGAAATAGAAACCACCCTAGGTGTTTTAATCAGGAAGGGATTTAAAACAGGGAATTGGGAGCTTACAGGATTCTTGGAGCTGCTGGCCAAGTGGGTTCTGGGTTGGACCTCCAGAAAAGTCTCTCAGATCAATATAGAACTTATCCACCAGGAGAACTACTATATCTGAGACTGCTGGAGCTAAGCCAGAATTAGGAAGCTGCCCTGCCTCTGCTCATCCACCAGGATTGGCTCCAAAGTGCCCAGGAAGCCGATGGTGGACAATGGAATGCTGCTGCAGAAACACCTACCTATCCTTTCCCTTGTCTGAGGAGGGCAGAAAGATGGCACCTTCTAAATATAGCACAAAATCACTCGTTGGTAAAGCCTAATTCAAATCCAGAGCCCTAGCCATAAAGAATTCCAGGAAATGTAGTTTAAAAGTTGTTTTCAGCTTTTTAACCTCTCCGACTAGAAGGAAGATAATGATTCAAGTGACTCAAAACACAGTATTCAGAAAACCTGCTATAGTATTAAAGTGTGGGTATAACAGGGATGGTTTGAGAAATTTTACCTGGTGGCTGTATGCAGGATGAAGTAAACAGAGTCTGAAAACAGAAACCCCAACATAAACAAATGAAAAGATTTATTTTATAATGTGAACTAAATATTAATCAGAGATTTATTAGTGACAAAAGTCTTTTTAAAAAATATACCTTTCCTGCTTTGGGGCGTGTGTGTGTGTGTGTGCGTGTGTGTGTGTGTGTGTGTGTGTGTGTTTAAGAAAACCGCTTTCTGACTGATAAGGGCATTTATCAGTAGGGAACAATGAAATTCTGATAAGGAAAAAGCTTCCCTCAGCTCAGAAGGACTGCCTACAGTTGTCATCTTACGCTATGGCTTGCTGAATCCTGGAGCCATCCACAGGATTTCCTGAATTCATTTGGCATTTCAAATATCAGTTGCAGTTTTAGGTCAAGCATTGGCTTAAATTTCTGTGGGGTTTGTTCAATATGGTGCCTCGGGTTTGAGTATTGGCGAACTGTCATTGTAATTGTGCATCTAATTTGATGTGACTTCTCTATGTACCTTTCACTAAAACCTCCTGAGCAGCTTTTAGAATCCCTGATTAATTTAGGAAAAGAAAAAAGTTTCTCCATTAACAGAAAGAAATAAAGATGGCCACATCAGTAGTGAAGTCTTCAAGATCTGTGACCGCGAGAGAACAAAGTCTCCGTCATTTCACAGCTACATCCCAACCAAGCTCCTCTCCAACTCCCCATTAGGGTGACAAGGACATACGTACTCAACCTGAGCTGAGTCCCAATGCTGCTGCTTACCAGCTATGTGACCTTCTGCTAGCTACTTAACAGCTGTAACCCTCAGTTTCATCTTCTGTAAAATGGACATGATACTTATTTTGTAAGACGGTTGAGGGGACTAGTAAGATATATAATTTCTGGCATATAGTATAGTTTAAATAAATGTTAGTGCTCTCCCTCTCTCTCTCTCTCTCCTTTTCCTTTCTTTTTTTTTTTAAAGGTATACTTTTTGGTGAGGAAGTTTGGCCCTGAGCTAACATCTGTCACCAATCTTCCTCTTTTTTTTTCTCCCCAAAGCCCCAGTATATAGTTGTATATTCTAGTTGTAAGTCCTTCTAGTTCTGCTATGTGGGATGCTGACACAGCATGGCTTGATGAGAAGTGTGTAGATCCACACCCAGGATCTGAACCGGCAAACCCTGGGCTGCCAAAGTGGAGCATTCAGACTTCACCACCATCAGGCCAGGCCCTCTCTCCTTTTCTACTTAACTGTGTGCTTAAGGAGTATATTGTGGGTCTCTTAGTTCCAATACCTATGTGTATATGGTACATAGTAGGTTTTCAATTACTGTTTTTTTGGAAAATTAATTAATGTTAGGATGGATGGATGGATTGTTTGCAACAGTCACTCACTATGAGCCATTGCTCGTTGATCGTCTGGGCGGTACCTACATCTCTGTAACACTGGGTAGTAAGTTTATAATTCAGGAACCAGACTATGCCAAGCAGTAAAGCAACAGTCATTTTCCCTCCTGACTAGAACCGAACAGCACCCTCCCTCTTATTGCCACAGGAGACTTGACTTGCATTTGAAGCCCAGGAGTAATTGTCCTTTCCAACAGGCTTATTTCACAGTCGATTATGCTGTGGCAGCCCCAGACATCCCATTTTAAACACGTATAGCATGTCCTTGGAGAGCGCAGTCGCTGCAACAAGAAGCAGTCACTCAAAATATTAAATATCACTCAATCTTCAAAGCAACTTATCATATCAACCAGCCCTGCTTGAAGTAAGACTTGCTATTATCAAAAAATAAAGCAAAAATAAAAACTACGAGTCTTGAAGACGCAATCAGTCAATTATCGAGCCATGGTATCCACAGCGCTGGACACCATCAAAAGAACATCTGGTGAAAGGCTGAGACATAGCGGTTTGGCTACCAATATCCAAAGAAGTACTTTACACCAAATAAATATAGGGCTCTGATTCTCCGCAACTTGCAAGGACCTAGGCGTGCAGCTCCCATCGTCCTGGTGAGAGTCTCATGGCTTGCTCTCATCTCTCAGTGCCTCCAAGTGGTTATTTATCTTGGCTGCCAAGGCCATCCCTGGTACAACTGCAGAAGGAAATCCTAAGTGTTCTCTGCTTCCAACTCACCATGGACAACAGAGACAGGGTGATTTGGATAACTTCTGGGGAGTAGGCTGCTAGAAGTGGTTTTCTTTCACTCTGAGAAGTGAAATCATATGAGCCTTTGATCTTACTTTTATTTTCCTTCTCTGAAGTGAATTTTATGCTGGTGGAAAGTGCCAAACGAGCAAGTCAGAAAAATGAAGGGCTCTACTTGCCAGTGAGAAAGGTCAGAAAGGAGAAACAACCTTGCTCTTAAAGGTCATTTTTGTCCTCTCTTGTCTAGAGCTTTAGGAGAAAGCAGTGCAAGAGACAGATTGTTTCTTGGCCCTGCTGCAGTCTAATTGGAAAGCTCGGCCAATATCCTTGCCCCACCTCAGTTTTCCTCTCTGTTCAGTGGGCAGAATCACTCAGAGTTTTCTTCTTCAGAGAACTATTGGAGAACAAAGATGTGTTCAGATTTGAAGTGCTTCTAAGTTTATTAGAGCATGAGAACTACAGCAACTCAGTCAATAAGAACCAAGTCAGCTTCTGGGCCACGAGGAATGTACACAGGGGAACCGTTCATCTCCACATGCTTATCATGTTCCCACCATGCTCCCCAGACTGTGCCCACCTCTGCGAGGAGCAGACAGAGGTGTAGAAATGGGATCATGCTCTCAATCAAAGATTGTCCATGAATTTTCTTGATTTCTCTGAAAACAGAAACACAGATCTACCCCCAAAAATAAAACTAAGCCAATGGATAATTGAGAAGAAAAAAAGTTAAACCAAAAATAACTTAGTGTAACCTAACAACTTTAAAATATTATGGAGGTATCAATTGCACCAAGTAGCTACCACCCTAGGCCTGGAAAAATAAAGGAAAAGATTGGAATCGTTAAAGCAGAACAAAGAACCATAGAGGCTGAAACTCAGACTTTCCAGGAGGGAGTGTGGCTTGGCTGGAGCTGGTGTCTCTGAGGGTACATGATGGAGTTGGTTCTGCCAGTGTTGGAAAAACATCAACATACATTCAGCTGGGGTGAAGAAGTGCACTCTGAGTAATACTGACAGGAACCAGAAGTGGAATAAAGCAAACAGGAAGAAAACAGGAAGTTGCAATTCCCTTCTCCCCTCCAGCCTTGCCTACCGTCTCCCTCCAGCACTTCCTGTTGGCAGGATTTAACAGGGAGCAGCGGGCAAAGCAGAAAGCTGATCTCTGGGGGCTGGCCCCATGGTCCAGTGGTTAAGTTTGTGCGTTCCGCTGCAGGCAGCCCAGTGTTTTGTTGGATCGAATCCTGGGCGCGGACATGGCACTGCTCATCAAACCACGCTGAGGCAGCGTCCCACATGCCACAACTAGAAGGACCCACAACGAAGAATATACAACTATATACCGGGGGGCTTTGGGGAGAAAAAGGAAAAAAAATAAAATCTGTGAAAAAAAAAAAAAGAAAAAGAAAGGTGATCGCCGAGCTCCAGTGCCAGCATCACAGAGGAATAGAGAAGGGTCAGTTTTGAGCAGGGAGGCAATTCCTTAGTAACTGGCACTGGGGAATAATGAAGGAAAGAGATGTGTATCATTTTGAGGTTGGTGCTATAAAGACACAGATTAGAGAATAAGGATCAGGAGAAGGAGGAAATTGGAACAAGACATAACTAGTAAAAAAAAATATAAACTCTTGGAATTCATAAGCAAGATTTGAAGAGGAAGTAAACATAACACAGATGTAAGATTAGGATGAGACGCTCAGGGCAGGGACAGGTGCTAGTGAGCCAGAGAGATCTTAAAGAGTTAAACCTCAGGGGCACAAACCTTGATGTAAATACAAGTCTTATCAATTATTCAATGCATGGCCTTGGGCAACTTGCTCAAACTCTTTGAGTTTCACTGTCCACTCCTGCAAAATGGGGATAAAAAATGCTATCTATATTGTAAGATTATTGTGAAGAGTGAGTGAGATAATTTTGTAAAAGAGCTTAGTGGAGTGGCTGGCGTAAATCAAGTGCTCATTGACATTTTTTATATTTTCAGATCTATTTACACCTATTATTCCCGTCAGTGATGCTATGGAAGAAACTGTTGTTTATTCCCCAATTTCTACTTTTTCTTTCAAACATACTAGTGGAATTTTAAGCTGGACACATGACTATACAGAGCAAAGACTTCGTTTCTCATCTATCCTTGAACCTGTAACCAGTAGATTAAGTTCTGAACAGTGGGATAATAAGCCAAGTGATGCATCCAGTTTCTGGATGGTATCTTTAAAGAGAAAGGCCCCTCTCTCCTCTTCCCTTTCCACCTTCCTGCTGGCTGGAATGTAGACATGGTAGGGAGTCATCTTAGATCTTATGGATGAGGCCAACATCTTAGGGATCGCAGAGCAACAAGAAAAAAGGAGCCTGTTCACATGAAACATCACACTGCCATTATAGCAGCTCAGACTTTGTGTAAGAGAGAATAAACTCCCATTGTGTTGAAGTCACTGCACAATCATATTACACACAATGACGTTTCAGTCAGCGACAGGTGTGCATATACAACAGTGGTCCCACAAGATTAATACCATATAGCTTAGATGTGTAGTAGGCTATCTAGTTTTGCATAAGTACGCACTATGATGTTCACACAATGACAAATCACCTAACAATGCATTTCTCACAATGTATTCCTGGTGTTAAGCAACACATGACTGTAATTTAAAGTGAACTAGAATTCATCCCTGTCTTCATGGAGCTTGCATTCTAAAATGAAAGTGTAGCTGTTATAAAGTTATATGAGCCATGATACTTTTGGTTTCAAGAGACAGAATAACCAGAAACTAAGACGTCTCGAAATAAAGTTTTGTCCCACATAAAAAGGAATCTGAGTGGTTCCATGGTTCTTCCAGCAGCTCAGTATATCAGAGCTCTGGGTCAGCTTCTCTGTGATGCTCTTGATCTTACCCTCAGGGTCTGAAGATAGCTGCCATAGCATCAAGCATTATACCCTCACACAAAAAATATGTAAAGTAAGAAAAGTGGGGAAAGATGTGTTCCCTGTTTGTCTTTCTCTTTCTTCAGGGTAGAAACTCTTTGGCAGGTGTCCTTATCAATTTTGGTCTCAGGTCCCATTGGTCAGGATTGAAACACTTGCTGATGCCTGAACAACGTGGGAGGCCAAGCAAACAAGGAACTGACATTTTTCAGCCTCTGTTGGCTTTGGGCCGTGGGCTCTGCAGGAAAGGAAGAAATAGGCTGGCAGTGCTGTTAGACAGTAATCTTTTTAGGAACTCTTATTCACTTTCTGCAATTTTCATGTGGGCAGGTTAGTGCTGAAATTCTTCTCTAAATGCGCTTATTTATATCCTGACTTCTTGTTGAGTTGTCCTCTTGTATTAGAAAGGAAATAGAGTAGGGCTAATTAATTGTTGAAAAAAATTGTTGGAACTACTATTTAATTCAATTCACCAGAATCTGTGTTGAGTGCTTAATACTCTTTATATCACTTAATAAAGCCTGGTTTCTGAAAATCGCTGGTCATCTGCTTGTTACCTTCCAAAGCACTGCATTTTAGTAGGAATAAAAATAAAGCTGATGATAGAAGGCACTGTGAATCAATTTTCAATATGCTCAAGAATCAACATTACAGAAAGCAGACATCTTATTATCTTGGCCAAACTACATAAAGTGTTGGCTTAGCTTTTAGCTATGGCTTCAGATAGATTGTGATAATGGTCACAGAAAACACAACGAAAACCTAAAATATATCTAGCATTTTCCTGTCAAATAAACTAACCACTTCTTGGGAAATGAGACATTGGTCAAGAATTTAGATTGATTCACCAGGGCCATTCCAGGACTTATCAAAAAGTTTCAAAGTTCTAATTTGCTTAAATATTTGCTGCAGGAGTCGCGCACTCTGGCAGTTATTTGCAATGCATAAATTGCTACACATTCCACTTTGGGCTCGCCTTTAAATCTGCTGAGTTTAAGGAACTAATGTTTGGAGACTTTATTAAAACTGTCACCATCACATCTCATCACCCTCAAGCAAATGGTCAGATTGCAGATAAGGTGGAAGCTACTATGGAAGCAGTGAAGAAACTTATTGAAAGAGTTGTCCAATGAGACGAGACAGATTCCTCATCATGGAGCATGGCTCAAGGGTGGAGTCAGGTCCATGGTTTAGCCAATAGCGCAAGATCTCATGTCTTGGCTACATCTATACTTCTAGACGCATAAACTCAACATAAACATAGCCTAGAATCATTTGTTCTCAAACTGGCATAGTCATAATAATCGCCTGAGGAGCATGCTAAAAATATAGATTCTTGTATTTTATCCCAAAATGGGTATTGAGTAGATCTGGGCTAAAGTAAATGAATCTGCAGATTTAACATGTGCCCCAGGTGGTTCTGATGCAGGTAGACTGGGCCACAGACCATAATTTGAGAAACATTGGTCCAGATGATCCTTGGTTGGCATCTACTTTTGCAACTTTAAGTTATAAAATTTAGTTCTTGCAAGTAACTGTGAAGTTGGCCTAAAAGAGGATTCCTTTAAAACAGAGATCACATAGGCCAAGTTATGCAATGGTTAGATGTCAGAAAAATCAACATGACATTACCATGCTGACCAGCATGAGACCAGTGACTTGACAGGGCAGAGCTATTAAAGCATTGCATCTCGATCCTTTAACAAGTAAACTATCAAGTATACCACACACCCAATGTAAAGAAAAAATAACTATTTTAATACTACCACAAACTTCTCTAATCAGGTTCCCTGATAGATTTATACCTACTGATATTACCGTTGTTAGTGCCGTCTAGTCAATTCCAGTTCCTAGCCACACTGTGTATAGCAGAACTGAATCTTGCCTGGTCTTTTTGTGCCGTCCTTATCTGTCTTAGTCTGGAAGCTCTGCTGAAACCTGCCCACCATGGATGACCCTTCTGGTATTTGAAATATCAGTGGCACAGCTTTCAGCATCACAGCAACATGCAGCCACCACAGTATGACAACCGACGGACAGGTGGTGTGGCTTCCTGATTGGGCAACAAACCTGGGCAGATATGGTGGGAGGGCTGAATCTTAAGCACTAGGCCACCAGGACTGGCTAGCAACTAGTATAACAAAGATAATCAAATGATAGACTTTAAGGATAGGTCTTCCAGGATAAACACTTAGACTAATGTTAGAGACATTAGGTAAATGTTTAATGGCCAAGGACTTACTCACATCTTGCCCTGATAAATATTCTTATCTTCCTATAAGGTCCCCAAGAGAGATACATGCAAAATATAGGAGCAGGATGTTTAAAATTAAAGAACCACTAAATTAATAGCAGCACAAGGTGCTTTTACCATTTTACTCTGTTACACGGCAGAACTGAAGCAAGTTTGCATTTGTCTGGAGACCTAAGCAAACAGAGAAGAGAGAAAAGAAAATGAATGAGGAGTAAATATGGAAAGTGTGCCCTGGTCTGAGTCACCTACAAAGTCACGTGCTCAGAGACATTGGAAAATAAGTAACCATGGTTGTCTAGGATGGCAGGCCCCAGATCTGCTTACTATATGGAGAGAAAACACAAGGGAGAGTGACAGATGCCATTCCCACCTTTAAGGACTGTAATAGTACCTGTAACAACTGGTGTGGTTCCAAGGAGTACTTTGATCTGATCAATCACATTATCAACTGCTTCTTTAGCAGCTAGTACAAAAGACATGGGTAGCGTCAGTGGAAGAGAAGTCCAAGTCTGAACTGGCTATGATCCATTTGATAACTGGTTTCAACACTGAAATGGAAGGGGCAATCTGTTCCCTCGCCCCTACCCATCTTTCTAAATCTTACCCATCTTTTAGGGTTCAGCTCAAACACATTCTTCTGCCTGACACCTATGCAGGCAGTTCCCCTTTGATCACATGGCACACATCTATACCATTCGTTTGCCGCCTCACCCATTGACAGACTGTGAATGATGACACTTATGAGGAAGTAATCTAAGCCTTTCATGAATTCATAGAATAATCAGGAGGGATCTTAGAAATGTGATTATGCCTTGTCTTCTTAACTGGAGTCTCCATTCCTTGAATATGACATTTCTGTTTTGAATATTTTTGTAGTCTTTTTGTCACCTGTAATGTATAATCCAGAAATCCCCTCGCTTACGAACATTCAATTTATAAACTTTCGTAGTAACAAAGGTTTTCACTTTGGGACAAAAGTGAAGCAATCTGCCAGCCATCAACAGATGGTTGGGTACGGTCCCCCGAGATATGATGATCAAGTCTTTCATTAATTAATTGCATGTCTGAAGCAGTATCATGTTATCAACTTACTTTTGATAAAACAGGAAAAAATGAAAATGCAAGGATATTTGAGAAAAATGTTTGAGGGTTAAAAAAATCAAAACTGTCCAATAGTCACAGTTCTTTTATAAAATTACATAAATATGCTGACAGAGATTGCTTGTTGATTATCCTAGGAATTCTGAGCAAATAAGGTAATGAACGGCCTTTTGGATCCTAACTCAGTCATAAAGTGAAGAAGATTTTGGACCATCTCACCCATGTTGTAAGTACTCAGTAAATTTGCATCTGATTTTATTTTAATTTCTCTGACTCCACAACTAAATTTTAACCTTTTCAAAGGCAAGAACCACATCAACTGCTTCTTTTACATCCCCCTCAAAAGACCAAGCATGGTGCCAAACAGCATTGTCAGCCACAGAAAGAGAACAAGTTAAAAAACCATCATCAAAATAAGCCCATAGCACATACATGTGTGTATAGTTTTGCACGCCAACCCAGACATTTTTCCTCCAAGAAAGTACCCCACGAGATGACTGGAAAGGAAAGAATGAAGTGCAGGTCTTCAGACACTCGTGTACAGGAGAGTGTGTAGGTTTGGGTCAAATAGCCTGGTTTACTCAGATGGAGGCACTCAGAGGTATATGACTTTGGATAAGTTACCTAGCCATTCTGTGCCCCAGTTTACTCTTCGTAAAATGGGGGTGACAATAATAGCAGGACCTATCTCGTATAGACACTCTGGGGCTTAAAAAAGTTAGAGATTTGAGAACTACACCCCACGGCCCAGATCTGGCTCACCACTTGTTTTTACAAATAAAGTTTTATTGGAACACACACACACACACAAAAGAGTGAATGCATGTGAAGTGCTTAGAGGTTTGCCGGTCCCTAGCAAAGGCTCAGTGAACATTAGCTGTTGTTTTTCTGGTATCAGAGGACAAAGACTGTAGTCCTAGTTCTGCTATTGAGCTCTGTGATTTTATGTTTCCTTGTCTGAGAAATGGAAATATTTAAACTAGGTGATCTCTAGTGCTAATTCTAACTTGGATTATTCAGTAAAAAGAATACATATGGTTTTTGGAAGAAGAATATAGACAAGAGAAAAAAGAAAACCACAGAGCAGAATAAGTTATTTGACAGAAAGGATTCTGCCTCCCTCTCCCATATCCAAAATAAAAAGCAGCTGAGAGAGGGAACAGGATATAAGAAGAGATAGCGACACTATAAAAAGCAACAAGAGGTGATATTTCACTCAGGGCTCTTTTGCTTTTATTAACTGGGAGACAAATTCACTCAAAACTTTTAATTCTTCAAATAACAGGCATCATAAACACCATTATCTGTTTGCTTGTGCCTATAACGTTGACTGTAATTCCTCAGATTAAAAGTGCAGCTTCTAATATTACAGGACAAGGACGGAGTGAGAAAGGCTTAATGCAATTCAAGATATTCAAAGGTAGAAAGCTGCAAATGAAAATTATCACAATGAGCAAGAATAAAATTATTATAAAACTGTCACATTTCTAATATTTCATATCACTTCTGACCATAAGCTCTACAGCTATAAAAGCAATATCTTTTACTCCCCAGTGTGCAGTGGTGATGGTTCGCATTCTTCAGGGCTTATGATGTTAAAATGCCTTTAATTATGTTCCGGATAGCTATTCGTAAGGCATTCTTAAACCTCTCCAAGGTCAGCGTCTTCCTTCTCGCTGATTCTCAGATCATCACTCTATGATTCTAGCTTCACTGACACAATATTCATTTTATCTTGGGGGAAGACACAATTGCTGAATTGGTCACACTGGCATCCGGGACGGGAGCAAGAATTGTCCCGGAAGGTTCCTTTGCTGGGCACTTGATGTCTGCATTGGTCTCCTCTGCCATTCTTTAGAGGTCAGCCAAATGGAAAATTCAGACTGTTACTTAATGCAATTCAAAAGTCCGAGCGCTGCAAACAGCCAGCACCTTTTGGGGCCATTTGGAGACCCTGAGTATCAAGCAGATGGTAAAGGACAGAGTCCCTTATAGATTTGTGTTTCCGGTGACACCTTGTAATGGGGAACATGAAAGCAATGTTGACTTGCCAATCGCAGTGCTAAGTGGGCACCTTGAAAACTGAAAACCTAAGTCTATCCATAGTTCATTCTGAATTTCAACAAATGCTGGCTATGCTGCATACACTAATGGACTTTACTCTCAAACCATTAATTTAAACACTCAGACACCAAAACCCAAAAAAGAATCAACTTCATGGACCGCTGGCCTTGTTAACAAGTAGCGAATGGGGTAAGTTATATTTCAGGAGCACTGGCTCACCAAGTTCTTGTTAAGGTCATTGCAACTTTGGAAATGTCCTTGTTTTCAGGATTTTCTCTTCATTCACACACATCCACTCACACGGACCTACACATCTGTTGCCTCTATATGAAATTTCTGAAAGGCTGAGAAAAACAAGTTGAGGCGAGGGGAATCCAAAGCCCAAAGCCATGTGGAAGGAAGACCAGTACAGAATGGGATATGAAATCATTTCCAGGAGCCACCCAGGTAATAAGGAATGACTTCATTTTCTCTTAATAATTTTTAATAATAATTTTACTGTGGTTTTTCTGCTTATTGAGAGAAATCTGCATCCTTTATAGGAAATTTGGAAACTTTTTGGAAAAAACAGAGATGTTATGGAATACATTTTACTAGTTAGAGACCACCATTAATAATATTTTGATGTATTTTTACCTCATCTTTTTTCTAAGCATTGTTGTATTGTCAATTTGTTTTACACCTGTTCATTTCCAGCCCAGACCTAATCACAACCTTTAATTATTTTGCTTATTTACTTGTTTATTTTCTGTTACCCCATCCCCACTCCAAAACCCTCCTTCTACCCTAGAAAGTATGCTTCCAAAAGGAAAAGAGTTTTGTCCCATTCTTTGATTTCACAGAACCTGGGACCTCTTGAGCACTCAATAAATTATTGAATATACAAATTAATTGAGATCCTATTGAGCACGTATCTTAGATCTTATATTTCTCTCCCAACCTTGTAACACTATAATGAGCACAGCTTGTGTATCACTGCATAATGCCCTCAGTCTCTCCACTCACTCCAAGTACTGCAGGAGTGGCTAGTTCTCTGTAGGTCTTGATGGGCTTCACGGAAGAACAGTTGGAGAATGGCTCACGAGGACTTTTGCTTCTAGCCTGAAGAGCCCCCTCATTCCACAGAGAGTGACACCCATGGCAACTCTATGCACAACCTGGAGTTGTGTACATGAGGCTACCCTTAACCAATGAAAGACAGGAGCCAGCGGATAATGTTTCCTCCCTCCATTCCTGAGGAAGATGGTTCTGAGATGTATTTTATGAGACCACCTTCGAAGGTCCTGGTAGGCCTGAGTTCCAATTAACCATGGACAACATAGAAACACGTGCTTGATTTGGTTCTCCCTGTTTCACGCCTCTGTGTTCAGCAAGCTTGCTCCATGGAGTCCCATCCTAAAGATACTACCTGCTTACAAGCCTTCGTCTCAGATTCTGCTTCTAATAAATCAACCTAAGAAAAATAGAATTCTTATACATTATTATAAATTATTTAAAACATCATTTTAATGGCTCTATAATATCTACTAATATGGATTACTATATTCTGTGTAATAATTTTATTACTGGAAGTTTAGGTGGTTTATGGTTTTTAATCTTGCAGATAAAGCTCTGATGATCATCTTCACATGTAAACTTTTTTCCTTATTTAGAAAAAGGAATTAGTGAGTCAAACATAAAAATTTTTTTAAGCTTTAGATCATATGGACCCGTTACTTTCCAAAAAGGACTATACTATTTTACAGTGCCACTAGCAATATATGAGCTTGTTCCTCTTATTGCAACCTTGCTGGCACTGAGATTTATCTTTATTTCTGTTTTTTGATAATTTGGGAGGTTGCATACCATTTTTCATTTTTAATTTGCATTTCTTGTATTTCTTGAATTTCTGGTCCACCTTAAATATATACAATTTTTGTTTGTCAATTACACCTCAATAAAGCTGGAAAAAAATAAAAATGACTTTTCCCTGCCTGCTCATCAAAACTAGATGTTATCATTCCTTAAATTTTGACAGAAAAATTTGTGAAAATGTATTTAACAATTGTTTTAATTTTCATATTTCATTACTAGTGGGGTTGAAGCCCTTCCTCACATCAAAATAATAGAAATATTCCCTTGAAAAACAATTGTTGCTGGACAATTCTGAGATGTAATCCTTCTATATGCAAAACTATTACCAAAAGAACACCTGCATGATGGATGTGTTAATTAACTTGATTGGAGAGTCATTTCACAATGTATACATATATCAAATCATCACTTGGTACGCTTGAAGTATATGACAATTTTACTTATTAATTATACCTCAAAAAAATTGGAAAAAAACAAACACCTCCGAAAAACTTTGCTCTACACATAGTCTAGTACTAAATGTGTTAATTAAATATATATATATGGGTTTAAGATTACCAGCAGCCCTCTTTTCTTCCACAGTTAGGACTGGTTTACCGAAAAGATGTGTTAGATTAAGGAATAAAAATTAAACATATACCTAAAATATTTTCATCTACTAATCTTTGACGTGATGTCAATGCTTTCTCTTAAAGGGAAGTTCTCTCTGTTGGCTTCCCTGCCATCTTTCTTACAAAAATCATACTTATAATGCAACATTAATTTTCATTTTGGTTTCTTTAAAGTGGAGCAAGAAGTTGCAAAGTAATCTGAGTACAGAATTCTTCTAGATTCTTACAAATTTTTACAAATTTTTTACTGTTGTTTTTCCCAGGTTTAATTTAATGCTGTTTTATTAAATGACTCCTATTTATTGAAACATGCCATCATTATTTCATAACAAACAAAAGCTCTCTTACTAAATTATTTAACCAGGATACTATTTCTAGAAATTAATCGGTTATACTAAAAAAAATCTTTAGTAAGCAAGTTTGGTAACAGACACCTGTAATTTTAGTAAGTGTACAACTTAACTGGTAGAGGTATATGTGCATGAGTACAGTTCTAGAGGCCTAAAACGACTTCTATTTCTAATAGTATGGTAGGCTAGATAATTCTAAACAAGCCTCTTGACTGAAGCAGATAAAATGGTAGATAAAACATGTATACTCAATCTTCTAAAAAACATTGCTGAGTGGGCACAAAAGGAAGTAATTCATAGATGCCAATGAAAAAGTGAAAACAGGAAGCTTGAAAGATAAGAGGATACCAAAATCAGATTATATGTAGAGGTTTCTGATAAACCCTGGGGTTCCCGAGCTTCTGCTTTGATGCTGTGAAAGGTGCAGGGGACTGGACTGAAAATCTAGGATCTGCCCAAGGATGGAGCCTGTGAAGACAAACTCCATAAGGCTCAGCCTTCAAGGACTACTACATACTCAAGGTAAAAGAGATACAAGAAAAATTGCATTTATCAATTAATTGTATTTATTGATTCTATGCCAATTGAAGAGAGGAAAAATTTCATTTGAGAATTTGCTACCATTGCACAATCATTATAGAAGTATACAATTCAAATGCATGCTTTCTTTTTGGTCAAAAAAAATCCCAAAGTGAAGTAAAGTGATCCTGGCTTGGTAATGTTGCCAAATAGCATAAACAAATACAAATATAGTTTGGAGGAATCCAGCTACAACCTAACCCTCATGAAATTCTCACAGATGAAGTGCCAAGGAAAATGAGCAGATCACAGCCAAAAATCACAAAACACAGAAGAAAACAAAAGTGACAGCCAGCAGGAATAGAGAGATGGCAATATCAGAACTGAAATTCTTCAGTGATTGCAATGTCAGGTGCAGAATATAAAATACACAAATTTGTTATATTTAAAGAAATAAAAGAAAAGCTTTAAAATATAAGCAGAGAAAAGAGACTATAAAGAGCAACTAAGTAGGTTTGGAGAGACCTAAATTATACTCCCAGACATGAAAAATAAATTAATTAAAATTAAACACACAATGGGTAAATTAAACAACAAATTAAAGACAACAGACAAGAATGTTAGTGAATTGAAAAATGGATCCAAATAAATTATCTAGACTGCATCCCAGAGAAGGAAGTGATTGAAACCATTAAAGAGGGTAAGAGACATAGAGGATAGAGGGATAATGTCTGGCATAAATATAACTGGTGGTCCAGAAAGAGCACATATTAGTGAGAATAGACTAATCTATGATGTAGCAACCAAGTAAGCCCCAAATTTCAGTAGCTTAACAAAATAAGTGTATTTCTCATTCACAAGTCCAACGTGGATCAGGCAACTCTTCAGGGAAACATTCTCTCCTGCAATGCCCCAGGGATCTTGTGAATCTTCCATTTCAACAAGTGGTCTCCATAGTCACTGCCAAAGGGGAAGAGAAAGCTGGAGGGTCGCAGAATAAGCAGAAACTATATAGTGAATGCATGGCATTATCTTTGCCTCTGTTTGCCCTTCAGTCATCAAATGATTCGCTGAAATCCACTGGGCAGACATTGTGCATGCTCCTTACTCAAGAGGAATTTTCTTTGGTTAAATCCTGATTCTTCTCTTTGGAAAAATCTGTGTCCATTGGTCTCTTGTCTATGATGCCACTCTCTGTGAAGTTACTCCTTTTTAATGACTATCCTTGGCAACATCTGAAGTGGGCTTTAGGAGTCAATCATCCTTGTGGTCTGCACAGGTTTCACAACTGACTTTTATTTTTATGGAAAGTTGGAACCCAATGGTTGCTTTAAATCTTAAAAATCATAAGCTTTTTAAAAAATGCAGCCTCATAGTTTCTTTGTCAATATAGGTTTCCTAAAACCTTATTAAGCTTCTAATGAATTTGCTTCCAGTCAGTTAAGTGCACCAGTAATGATGCCAGAAGTACTTTTAGAGACATTGTTTTCAGATATGATTTATTTCTTTGTTTCCTTGTCCCACACACCTCACATCTTGATGCAATGGCAGATATGGTCTATCTGGAACAATGAGTGGAGTGACCAAAACTATAATGTGATTTTATCCTAGATCATTTTATCTATTGATAGGTTTTGCTAGTTGCCACTTTTAGATCTTTTGACTTTCCCAATTCTACAAAGTTCCGAGCTTCCAGAATCTCACTACTTCTTTTTATCATGCTTACTAGCTAGCCCCGTCTCTCTTGAACAAATCTCATTTTCATAATGTTATCACAGGCTGGGTTTTCCAGAAAGCATATTTCAATATGGAGTTTAATGTACAGGATTTTTATTAAGGAATGTCCTTGGGATCAACGCCTGTGAAGAGGAAGGGAGGGTAGCAGGTTTAAACAGAGGGAGAAATTGAGATGTGAAAAAGGTGCATAAAAGCCACAGCCTACCCCACAGGGAACTCTGAAACTAAAATGGTCCAAGAAAATTACACATGCTGGGCCAAAATGCCTGGGTGTTTATACATCTGTTTTGATCAGTCATTGGATATAAGTCACAGCACGGAAGGTTGTGACTTTGGACAAGGTGCTCATCTGCAGGCAAGGAATTCTGTGAAGAGGCTATTATCTGAAGGACCTCTGTTAATACAACTTCCAGAAACAAGGGATTAAGTATCTCTATGAAGAGGAATCTAGGCAAAACATTTCCTTGCCCATGACAGTCCACCCCTTGTGGCTCTCAACTACGCTTCTTAACACATTTGAGGAGCAGCTTCTCCACAATTCTAGTAGGCCTCTCTTCCTGGGGGAAACTTAAAAGAGGAAGTTAATGGAAAAAAAGATAACTCCCACTGCTGCAGATGATCTCTGGGCCACAACTGATATTCAATGTCTCCATCCTCCACTATATAATATAATCCATGGATATCATGGTTGTAGACCTGCTTGCTTTACTATAACCTGGGTCCTCTGGTCTGACAAAATATTATATGGGATGGACCAAAGAGTCAAAGATCTGTAAGCCCTTTAGTAGTGGTGCTGGTTGAGGTCTTCCAGGCAAAAAAGGAAAATGCATATACAGAATATGTATCCATTCCTATGAGAATCAATTACTGGACCTTCAATGGTAGAGAGAGCCAAAAGTCAACTTGCCACCAACTGCATTATTGGTCTCCTCAAAGACTGGTGCTGTTTCAGGGGCTCATCATTGGTCTCTGTTATTGATGCATTGGAGATTCAGCAGTGGCAACAAACACTCCAGCCTTGGTGAGCCCACATTGTTGAGGCCATTCATGGCCTCTATCTCTGTCACTATGGCCATCTCATTCATGTGTCCATCATACCAGCATCGGGGTGACAGATGCTGGCCACTGTCAACAAGCCAAGTCACTTTGATTACTTGGTTGTTTAGCACGTCTTCCATGGAAGATGCTCTCTGATGGGCATTAATATGTCTTATAAAGATCTTTATACCCAGCATCCACTCCCATGTATTCACCCACATGTCTGTATCCTAGATTACCTTTTCCCTAGTCTTCTAAAATTTCCTTGCCAGATGTCTGACCAGCTGTTCAGGATAGTCATATCTGCCCATAAATCAGCTTTTATTTTAACCTGAAGGGGTCACCCCTCTGGCCACACAAAGTTGATGACCAGGTATACCACTTGTCTGTCTGTCAAACCTGGAATGGGACAGGCATCCCTTTCACCCACATTCCATTGTCCATAACTCAGTGACATAGTTCCTAACTGAAAGAGAGACTTGATAAAGTAGATAATCTTTTGTGTGTGTGTGAGGAAGATTGGCCCTGAGCTAACAACAATTGTCAATCTTCCTCTTTTTGCTTGAGGAAGATTGTTCATTTTGTATGTGAGATGCTGCCACAGCATGGCTTGATGAGTGGTGTGTAGGTCTGTGCCCAGGATCCAAAGCTGCAAAACCCAGGTGCCTGAAGAGGAGTATGTGAACTTAATCACTACCCCACTGGGCTGGCCTTTAGCTAAAGTAATCTTATTCCATGCCTGGAATGTTCAAAGCATTGCCTCTGTCACAGAGATAATAGAAAATGGGAAAAAGGTAATTTCCAAATCAAGAATTGTTGAGAATTTTCCAGAACTGTTGAAAAATACCAATTTTCAGAACTAGGAATTGCAATAAATCCAAAGGGGATTAAATAAAAAGATATCCACTCCTCAATCATCATAACAATACTGAAGAACACAAAAGAAAAAGAGAAGTTCCTAAAAAACAAATTGCCCACAAAGAAATAGAAATTAGATCAATTGATGACTTATCGATATGAAACCCAGAGAGTATTGGAACAATATCTTTAATGTTATGAGAAAAAAAAGTTGAACTATTGTTCAAGAAAGAGAGTAAAGACATTTTTAGATAAAAAATATATCAGAAGCTCAACCTAGCACAGACCCTGCCTGCAGCACTGCCTGTGGGCCATACGTTAAACAGAAAAAAAATGATCACAGATAGAATATCTGAGACAGAATGGTGAGCAGAAACCAAGAAAAATTTAGAAATATATAGGTAAATCTAAATCAACATTTACTACTCAAAATAACTACCAGAATTTTTAATTGTTGGAGAAAAATAGGAGAGAATACAGAAAGCATGTAAACTATTTAAGGTCCTTGAATATCTGGGAGGCTGATAAAGCGGTGATGGTGGTGGTGGTTGTTAGATAAGTCTGTTAAAGGTGTTAAGATAACAAAAAGAATGCATCAAGCATATAATATCCCAACATATAAGGGGAAAAAATGAAATGAGAAAAGGATTATATAATCATATTATTTTACTTACATATAGATCAAAAAGCAGCAAAATGGAACAATATTATTTTAGGTGTACATATCAAACCACAAAGGAAATTTAGAGAGTAATTTAGAGAAAATTCAGGAAAGTCGTTCCCCTGGGGACAGGACAGAAGGAATGAGGAGCAGTGAGAAGAAAGCAACAAGGAAGGGGCACACAGGTTTCTACTTTTTAAGCTGGATGTTGGGCATCCAGGTATTCATTTTATTATTATCTTTTAAAGAAATGTTTTAAATGCTCTTTTTTATGTATGATATATTTCATCAAAAAATAAATATACCCAAAAAAGGTGAATATGCAAAGTGATGTATACATTAACTCAGTTGTGGGAATCCTTTCACAACGTATCAGTATATCAAATCATCATGTTGTACATTTTAAAAATATTATGGTTTTATTAGTCAGTTATACCTCAATAAAGCTGAAAAAATTAATAATAAATAAATAAACAAGGAAACCAGCTTAAAAAAATGTGGCTACTAAGTCTGAGTATTCAAAGTGCCATAAACATTAGTCAGTATGGGTTGTCACCATATATATTTTAGAGAAGGAATGAAAGTGTCTATTAATGCAATCAATTAATCCAGAAAAACATTAACCCAGCAATTTGATTCAGTAGAGGTCAGTTAAGAGTAGGTCGGCTCTGGGTACATACATCTATTTGGATGCGCTCTCCCTGGGGAAAAGAGAAGACCCAGTAGAATTCAGTGCTCCTGGTTTGGTTTCTTGGAAACCACTCTGGATCTTGGATGTGGGTTTGTCTGACTGCAATGCTTGCATTAAGACTCTGTATGTTTTCACTGCATTAGTACTACATGCGTAGTGAATTTCATCCTTTATGGGTTATATATCTCTTTCTTTACGGCACTTTTTCCTCCATGAAAAGCAGAAACAGGTTTTTGTTTAACAAAGAAAGATGATAGTTAATAAGCCTTGTATTTCTTCTAAAGTTGCTTGAATAGTGTCTGCTCAGCTCCCTGAAGAAACTAGGATGAAATAATGGTATGCATTTTAATAAAATATGCAAGGAATTTGAACATTAAAACTGCCATTATCAGTATTACCATTATCAGCAGAGAAGTTGTATACCTAATTCTCCATACATTATGCTAAAAAATTAAAGCATTATATCTAATACAATGTCAAAGACAATGTTAACGCAAAAATTAACTACAGAAAAGTACAAAAGTGAAAGAATGGAATTCTAAATGAATAGATTAGAAAGATGGTAGCAAGAAGATATCTTCAGCTTCTGGATTTAATACAGAGTTATCTAACGTTGAATGTTGAATAAAGTTCGACTGTGGAAAGTCTACCTATAGTCATCTACATTTTCATAAATGATATGTAAAATGGCTGGTTGTTAAAATGCAATATTGACATTAAGTTGATAATGAATCAGCAACCAAGAAATGCCCAAGAGTGTATTCATCTAAACTATCGCAATTGGCCAGACACTGTGCTTTGTCAGAGAGAAATACGAGGATACAACAACCAGGACTCCTGCCTAGCTGGGTGAGGGAAGCAAACAAGCAAAGCGATCCCGTGCTCACAGAGTGAGTCCCTGCTTCCCAGTTCTCTGTCTCACAGAAGGTGCTTACTGAAATGTCACTTGGATGATGGCCATGTGGTATCTTGGCTCAAAGTGCTTTTGGAATACCAAGTAATATTTCAGCTCAATCTTTAAGGAAGAACTGGGCATTTCCAAGTGGAGAAATACTCAGCTAGCAGAGATTCATGGAAAGAAAGTTTTTTCCATCCAAAATCTAAGGTAGCACAGGAGTAATGGACATGTAAGGCCTGAAAGGATCAGAGTACCTGGAACAGACAATGAGGGTGGAGATGAGACTGAAGGTAAATTGGGCCATATTATGAAAGATGTCCATCCCAAACTAAAGAGCTTTCTCCTACAGAACATACAGAGCCTTTAGAGGGCTTTCTGCAGGGGAGTGTGTAGGCAGGTTTGTTCTAAAGGGAGGAGACCTCCTGCGGCATCACAGGGACGGATTGGGAGAGGGGTGCCATGTTTCAGGCCCTGTGTTAGTGCCCACCTAAAGAAGATGCTGTCACTGCCTTCTAGCTGGTGGAAGCCTAGTGGGGGAAGCAGGTGAATCAGGGGGCAGATAATCACTGCACAAATGCTATTAAGTGTTGTGACAAAGATATGCACAGAGGTGCTTTGGAAGTACACAGGAGGCTAGCTACCTCATAGTGGAAAAACCAGGGAAGGCTTCTAGAAGGAAGTCTCAGCTGAGCTGAGGCTGGGAAATCAGGAAATAAAAGCGCATATGCTGTACTTTAACTCGCTGCTCAGGCCACGCTATAAGGTTAAGAGACGATAGCCAATTTTTATCTGACACTGTGTATTTTGGGGAATGGCAGCGTATAAATATGTAAGTAATTAACTTAATAAATCAATAAAATCGTAAGCATAGTATTTAATCTTGTTAAGCACAGGAATTTTTAATTGATTTATCATGCACCGCGAGTGTTTATCAAGGGGTAGGCATCAAAGAAGCTTCAAGAGAAATTCAGAAGTGCCAGAACTGTGGCTGATAGGATTCCCACATTAGGGAAGGGGTTAGTCCCTTTGAATAGTGAGGTTCCATTTCTGCCATCTCCCAGCTCTAGGAGCTTATAACCCAATTGACGAAGTAGATTTTTCAAGCCAGAAAAAATAAAAAGCTAAAACAAGGCTTACAAAAAAACAGGAGTGAGTGGTGTGGTACAAACCGAAACTTCCGTGGGGCTTCTGAGGGAGAAACTGGAAAATGTGGACTAAAGGATTCCAGCCAGAGGGAATAGTCTGAACAGAGGGCCTAGGAATGAGCAAAAGCGTGTCTTTCTCTCCTTCCTTCCTTCCTCCTTTCTTTCTTTCTTTCTCTCTGTCTGTCTTTCTTTCTCTCTTCCCTTCCTTCCTTTCTTTTCCCAATAGATATTTATTGAGCCTAGAATTCGTTTTTTAATCAAAAACATATTCCTTCACTCCAATTTGCTTGCAGTTCATTGAAGAGACACCAAAAAGGCGACCTACTCTGCCCTCCTTCCCTTCCTCAATCGAATTCCATCTTCTGAAGGCAGGAATGGGGCGTTAATCTACCCCCAAAAGAGATGAAAGCCAACCTAAATCACAAAGGAGTCTGGAAGTTCCTCCAGGCAGGAAAAATAGCTCACACCAAAGCAAAACACAGAGTGTGGCGTATTCAAGGAACCACAAGGATTTGATGACAGCAGAAGCTTGGAGTGTGTTGGAGAGGGGTGACGGGAAGATCAGGAGAGCAGCTCCGATAAGACTCACAGGCCGGGAGACCCACCTGGCTCTCGGTAGAAAGCAGTGGGGGATAAGGTTGGACAGGTCATGGAAGGTCCTGCTAGCTGGAGAATAACAGATGGACTTTACGTAAAAGTGGTTGCTGATAGTCCTTCAGAACTGTGTTTGCTAAGCAATTTTGCACACTTGAAAGCAATCTGGGTACATTTAGCCTTCTAACTATAGTTTGTGTTACCTGTAATTATTATTAATTAAGGCAGGGCCTCGCGTATACGAAAGGAGTGTGGAGATCTGCAGGGTTCATTTTTGTATTTGTCAACTCTTATTTGAAAACAGCAGGTGAAATTCTGATTTGAGCAATGTTTAGCCTCAAACTATCATGCAGATTGTTTTGCTATCTATGTAATTGCAAAAGACTGCTTTGGTCGAAGCTCCTGAACACTTTTTATTGCTAATTTTGGCAATAAACCTGTTAATTAGTTAATTGTAAAACATTAGTGAATCAAGCAAAAAGAACCCATCTGTTTATAAAATTTCAAAGATCTCTTCTGGGCATAACATTTAAAAGCAAGAGCTGGCTTGCACTGTATTGCCTACTAAGTACAAACCATCTCTTTGGAATATTTGTACAGTCTCTTCTAAGGTCTAAGAAGTGATATTTTAAAGCAACCATTTGCTGTATTTGAAGGTAATTTTGTAGGTACATGGTGCTGCATACAATTTGGAAACTGAAAAATTGGTGAGATGTACCTGACTTTTTCATCTATATCCCAAGCTGAACCTGGAAAAATTAGCCAGGCAGAAAAAAAAGCAGAAGGGCATTTCACACAGAGAAACACAGATATAAAAACAAGGAAGGAAAAAAAAAAATCAGAGGATTGCAAAACTTTCTAAAGAAAGAAAATCTGTAGTGCATCGAAGAGAAGAGCAAGAGAAAAGACTGGTGAGGTGTGCAGAGGCCAAACTGAAAATGTTAAATTTCCATAAACAGGAAACTTCCTGCATTTTTCCCATCAAAGTTAGGGGAATCCATGGAAACTCATCCATCTAGGGAGTATGATAAAAATCTATTTTTAGGAAATAATGCCAATCATCCACTTGGAAACTGAGAAGAGTCCTAAGGAGGGAAGTGCAGGAAAAGCCCAGGAACTCAAGAGTGAACTAGAGGAAAACATCACCAGACTAGGAGCCAGAGATGGGGGTTCTAGTCCCACCCTGCTGCTGATTGGCTGATGAATAAAGCCATGTAATTTATCTTTCCTGGGTCTCTACTCTTCTCTGTAAATGGGAAAGTTGTTCAGGGACACATTTAGTTTGAGTTTTGGGGGATAGATTTATGTGGTTCCAGTCACAGTCACCTCTGTGTATAGCTAAGTTATTGATAGCCAACGGGATGTAGGGATGGCTTTAGGGAACTCCTACTATGCGAAATACCAACTAATCTGATCTCCTGACAGGAAGGTGCAGGGCCAGAGGCCGTATCACGACATGAGCTAAGGCACTCATAACTGAAAGTGTGTGGGTTTGGGAAAGAAACAAGATTTGAAACGTAAGATGCTGGAAACTAGCCCATGATCTAAAATCGCAAACAGAGGATGTAATTTTGATGGACATCTAATCTAATGGACATCTAATGGAAGTTACTGCATCTGTTATGCTCTGAATTTTTTGGTTACAATTTTGCTCCTCAATGTCAGAATGATTTCTGTTGATTTTTTATAGCTGACCTTCATAAATTTTGCTTTATGTTCCATTTATTATCTGAATTTCCTCTCAAATCTTTAATAAATAAATTTAGAGATAACAAAAGAAGATACCCTTCAGATCTATCTACATCCAAATCGCTTGTTTTGGTTCTTTACACATTCCAAAACATCTTAAGTAGCTTTCTCAAATGCAATTAAAATGAGTATGGATTAGGCCTCTGGAGAGGAGAATCAAAGGATTGGAAACCTTCAAAGATTCTGTCTCTCATTTTTATTTTCCCTTTCTGTGGACTTATTATGTCACTATGCCAGGAGTTATTTCTTCACTATGGGGGATCTAGCCCTCAATAACTCTCATGCTCATATTTCTGCCTCTACCGTAGATTACCTAGTTGTAAGTCAAAATTCCAGTTATTTCGTTATTTTAAGACCTACTTTGCTTTGTTATTCCCACTTGGGGGTCCCAGTGGGCATCTGTTATTAAATAATCTGATTTGTTCATGAAGTGTTCAGTTAACTATTTAGAAAAACTTGAAGAAGGGGAGGTACCATAATGTGATGAAGTATGTAGGACCAAACTAAAATAGAACCACTTAGTCAGGGACAAAATGGAGACATTTAATGCAGGTACATAAAGAAATTAACCTAAGCTCACAGGAATTAACATTTTTTCTCATAAATCAGCAGAGGACACCAGCCAATCCCCAAAGGCCGGGTCTGTTCCTTGCATCTCTGGGCTTTCTTGTTCCCCTGACTCAGCTACCCTGATCCAAACAAGGAAGAAGACCACTAGGCAACCAATCAGCTGGAAAAGCCAAATCACTTCCCCATTTACACCATAAAAATTCTCTAGTCCGTGAGCAACTCGGAACTCATTGCTTTCCTAGCCTTGAGTTTCCTGGCTTGCTGGTGGAAAGCCTTGCAATAAACTCATCTTTCTGCTTTGTTTTACTCAGTGTGCAGAGTTTGGCTTCTGACAAGTATTAAGAGCACTGAGTTAAGAATCAGGAGACCTTGCCTTCAGTACAGGCTTGACAGCTATATGACCTTTAATAATTCATTTAATCTCCTTAAGCCCCAGTTTCCTCAGCCATCAAAACTGAGGGCTCTACCAGGTAGCATTTTAGACTCCTTCCAGTTAAAACATTCTGGAATTTGATTGCCCAGACTGCTTTTGTGGGCATCCTTTTGCTTCCAGTCAAGGCAAACAGAGGCCAATGCTATTATAACCTGACAGCTGGAGAGTGAGACAAAGACGAAAAGCTTCCCTAAGTGCTCTGATCCTCCTTTTCGGTAAATAAATGAAAAGATTTCATTTTCCAGGCAAATCCTGAGTTGCAAATGCCATTTTTTCCTTCATGGGAGGTAAAAAAAAATTAGCATTTAAAAATATGCTAGCTTGTAACATTCCGTTTGTTTCCATAATGTCTGATTTAAGGATAAAGATCTTTTTTCAACCCTGAAAGCTGAACCTCCTAATTCATCTGGCTTACAGGATCATTTACATATCCAATGGAACGTTTATTTTATCTGACCAGAATTGAAGATGATACAACATTCTTGGCTGAGATTAAATGTATATAAGGATGGAATATTGATGGCAATACATAATATAGAGAAGAACAGCCCACATGATGCACTGTGGATGATAAGAATGAAACGGCTCCTAGCTAAAGTGAAATGATAACCTCAAAAGATATAGATTAATGTCAGTAGTTTCTAAGATTGAAAAAGGAGAGGCAAGGATAAAAGAGGAATAAATTTAAGAATTTCAACAAAGGATGGAGAAATTTAAAGGATAATGTTAATTGAATTATGCGTTGTAACCAGATAATATTCTATTATACAAAGATGAAAGCCATGGTCATATCAAACCATCTAGTGGAAAGATGTCAACTTGCATGCACAAGGGTTATTTTTAAAGAAGCAGATTCCAGTAGGAATCTGAATTTCATGAGTACGATTTTAGCTTAAGCTTCTTAATTTATAATGGTGATAAACTTAGTTTGATTGCTCAGGAAAATATATCCAGATTTATGGCAACATTGAGATAACTGAATGCACTGCTTCTTTCATCCAGAATTTATTGATTTATTTTATATACATTTACTGAGTTCGCCTATGAGTCCTTAATCCCAAATGGTTCAAAGGGCACTTTTTTTTCAATCTTAAAAAGCACAGTCTAAAGTTCAGAGCCTAGAAGAAATTAATACACTTTTTGAGGACAACAGCTGTATCATCTTTACTTTTCTACGTCTAGCAAAAAGGAGTGGCTTAACATATGCAGTTGGTAAATGTTAAAATACACTAAACATTTTAGGGAGGCAAGTATCTATAAAACTGTGAACTAAGAAAACCAAATAATATCTGACCTGTCTAGAATCATGAACTGAAAAAATTGGAAGAGATCTTAAATGTCATTGAATCTAATGTTTCCGAAGTTTGTCCCATGGAATAAAAGTCATGGATATTATTAAAACAAAAGGGGGTGGGAGACTCCTTGGTCTAATAAGTTTGGAGAAAACAGAATCCAACAAGTTTCTTCACTTCTCGGAGACTTTTATCCACTAAAGTTTTCTATTTCTCTCAAAACGGGATGTAGCTAATAGCGTTTCCAACCTTATTCATTCAGGGGCACTTTTATTGAGCCATATCTTGTGAAACTGATGTTCTGATTTTGGGAAGAGCTCAACTGGACCATTTTCCTTGTTTTACCCCTTAATCCCAACCACCCTTCACCCAGAGTGAGAGAACTGTGTAACTCTGCTTAAATAATTCTGTGGGTAAGTGATTCATCCTATTTTGAGCAATTTTTTGGTTCTGTCGTTGGATAGACTTAATCATTAGAGATCTTTTGGAATTTGAGCTGCAATCTGCTTCATAGTCCACTAGAGCAGATGTTGGCAAACAATAGTCTGCAGGGAAAATCTGACCCCTGGCCTATTTTCATATGGTCCTCAAGCTAAAAATGGTTTTTATATTTTTTAAAGACTGTGGGGAAAAAAAAAGGATAAAGAAGAATATACAACAGTGATCATACATGGCTCACCCAGCCTAAACTATTTACAATCTGGACCTTTACAGGTTTGCAGACCTGTGCTCTAAAGGGTGGTCTCCAGACTATTTGATCACACACTCTGTGGTAAGCAGCCTCTAAGATAGTCCCAAAAATCCCTGCATCCTTGTATTCATGCCCTTGTATAATCCTCTCCCCTTGAACACAGGCTTGACTTATCAACTTCCTTCTACTCTATTCTATTCTATTCTATTAAACAGACCTGCTTCTACTCTATTCCACTAAATAGACTATGGCAAAAGTGATGGAATGCCACTTCTGAGATTATGTTATAAAAAGACTTTGGCTTCCGACTTAGATGTTTTCTCTCCCTCTCTTGCACCTACCTGCTCTGAGGGAAGCCAGCTGCCATATTGTGAGCTACCATATAAAAAGGCAAGAAAAAGAGAAAGGCTTCCAGCCAACAGCCAGTAGGAACTAAAGCCTTCAGTCCAACATTCTGCAAGGAACTGAATCCTACCAACAACCAGGTAAGTGGGCTTGAAACAGATCCTCCCCCAGCTGAGCCTTCAAAAGCGACCACAGCCCTGGCCAACAGCTTTACTTCAAGTTCATGAGAGATCTTGAGCTAGAGGCAGCCAGCCAAATTGCACCCAGATTCCTGGCCCATAAAAACTGAGATAATAAATGTTGGCTGTTTTAAGCTGTTATTTTGGGGGGTAATGGTTACCCAGCAATAGATAACTAGTATACACTTCAATGCAACTTTTAGAGCACACAGTCCCTATATCTATCTATCTATCTATCTATCTATCTATCCATCCATATATTTCCTTATGAATTATAAACATGTACTACTGCAAACTTTCATTTTAAATATTAGTAAAGCTTGCATTATTTCTTAATTTTTAGGTGAAAATAAATATAGAGGGAAGCTTTAATAACGTATTATGAGTATAGACCCCCACAAGATTGGTTTGTGCATCCTTGATGTGCTCACATCTACTTTGGAGAACACTGTGATAGAGTAACAAATAACGTCATAATAATACAAACACTCCCAAAAATTGTAAACATGGAATTTTTATTTGTCTGGTCACTGTATCCTTTCAATAGAATCAGATCTTTCGGATAAAACATTTTGTTTGTTCAGAAGTGTTAGCTCTTCATTCATGTTAATCAATGGACAGCTCATCACAGATGTCACCTTGGAAACCTGTTCTTAGGTTTGTAGGAAATTTTCAAATGTCTAAGAAAGTTTGTTCCTGTCTTAGGGTTGCTTGGCCACTGAAGAGGAATGTTAACAGCTGTGGGAGAAGCAATTAGTGTCCATTCTATCCTGATTGACAATTCTGTAAAATACCAAGTAGCATTTTCTATGGCTTTACAAAATGGCGACCTTCTGTTTCAGAGCGCTGGGTTGCTATTGAGTTCTGGGTACAGTTATCATCATGCAGATGCCCCATGTGGCTTCCAATTAGGGAATCGAGCCTAATTTCACTTCCCAACCAGACTGAAATATAAAAGAGACAGATAAGACCTTCATAGTGAGGTATGAACAGAGATTTCAGGCAAGCCGAATGCATGAATATCAACTTTTAGGAGCATTCAATTAAAAATGCAAAGGCAGAGCTCTCAGAGAAACTGGGAGGCTCTGGATGAAAGGAAAGAGATTAGTGAGAACCCTGCGATGAATGCACTGTTTTCATACAATGCCCTAATCAGGAGGACAAGTGGCAGTTGTTATGAAGCAGTGCGATTTGGAACAATGCCTTTTCCCAGGGAAGGAGTCACTGCAAAACAAGGGCTGCAGGAGGACAATACTGACTTATACACATGAAAGAGAATAATTACTTTAAGACGTTCCACCCAACATCTGGTGAGCTTCCTTGGTCCCAAAACAAAACTACTAGAAACTGGAAAATACTGGGTTATTTTTCCTTTGGCTTCCAAACTTCCTATTTTTCTCACTATGCATTTCATATTATCCCAATTATCTAAGTTAGTGCATTAATATAGAAATACTATGCTCTTCCATTTTCCCTAATTAAGACTATTAGGAAGACATTTTATGCTCTTATTTTTTTAATGAAATTCAATTTAAAGTCACTGTATCAGATCTTATTAGCTGCTACATTATAACACATAATATTTCATTGGGGGCAAAATGCCTAAAATCAAAAATTAGATCCAAACTTCAAGAATACAAACTATGATAGTAACATAGTCATGGTCTTTTGCATATATTTCATCCTGTATAAAATCAAACTTTCCTTGTGTCAAGTTTTAATCAAGAATGTCCGCAGGAAATGCTATGATAACATGGAAAATCTGGGAAGAAATTTTACCATTCCATCTTTTTAACAATAGAGTATCCAAATTAAAGGTTGCACATATTTTAAGGAGGGTATGAGAGGTAAATAAAGGAGTTGACCACATCACACTATTTTTCAAAGAAGTGAAATGGGAAATTTTCATTCAATTAATTCAGTAAGTATGTTTAAATATTAACTGCATACTGGGCATGAAGCTAATCACAACAGGATGGGATAACATACTGGAGGAAGATATCCCGTGTCTAGCACATACTAGTTGCTCAATATGAGGTTTTTGAATAAATTAATAAAGACATTACTTTCTTCCCTACAGAAACATGCAATCTATTTGAAATTGATAGACATTCTCTCCTGTAATGTATACTGTACACCTGTGAGAAAGATAATATTTTTAAGCAAACTTTCTAAACGAGGAAACTGAGATTCTGACAAATTATTTGCTCAAGGTCAAAGAACTAGAGAGAGGTGGAGCAAGGAATTCAACCCTGTTTGTCTGACTCTGGAGTCCAGGCTATCAACTTGGACTTGCATCTTACAGTTGCTCATGTTTCACTCTTCTGAGAGCTGAAGACTGCCCTTAATGATCTCCTGCTAGTTCTTCAGTCCTGGACTCAGTTCTTAATATGTTTTCTTCTCTTAGAAATGCTGTAGGACAACAATTCAGCCTCCTACAGGAAATCCTCCAGCCATAATTACTAAAACACAGGTAAACATGTACCCCCAAAGCTTGAGGGAAAACCATATTTCAAGTCAAACCTTGGGGGCTTAACTGGCAAGCCACTTGGCATGTACCCAGGGCTCAGAACAACCACCACTAGGACAATTGATACTCAGGGATGTTTTCCTTGTCATTGCTGGACAGGAGGGACCTTTCTCAATGATTTTCTGTCACCACATGAAAGTGGTAAGTTCTATGAACAGTTTAATGACCAAATAAAAGATTTCCGGTAACCCCTTGGAGGGGATTCTCAATTTTGCTGTGATCCCGTGACATCTCATGGATATGCTTCAAGGACACATTGATGCTCAGATTTTCACCAGTGATCAGAATAACCTATTTCTCCTAAAACAGCTCCGAACCGGAAGGGCTCAGAGGAGACTAAGTATAAAGCATCTTGAGAAGTTGACAGTGAGTAAACTATGGGGTCTCATTTTTAGTTGATTGGGATAGAAAAATTTTTCATTTAAGGTCTAATTATAAACTTGAATAAAAGGAAGCCTATAATGAGTAAAAATGCCAGAAAATAAAAATGACAATTGGGATTCCTCAGTCAACAAGAATGAGTTGCTTCACACAGCTAAAATAGCTTGTTGCTGGATTTTTACTTTTGTTTTGTTTTTACATTTAATACTTAAAACCATACCATTCCTTCTTAACACTCTATAGCTCTCCAAGGAGATTCAGCCACTCTTGGCCAATATGCTTCATCCATTCACCCAAAATTATATCTGACTGAGAAAACTGGCAATTCTGATTCCCCCCAACCCCCAAAATTGACAGATTGCCACATGCGACAAAGACAGAAACTTCTGGAAACACCACAAGCTCGGTCACCCCCAGCTTTTCTGTAATGTCTGATTTGTGGCATATTGATAGTCTGCACTGCATTCTGCACTGTGATGGTGATTGTTGGAGGTCAGAGATTTGCTCTTTTCAACCTCTGAGACACCTTCTCCAATCTTCGGGCCTTTGTTCACTGGACACACTAGGGAGAGATATATGATCATGCTAAGAATTAAGAAAAAGTTTTAAAACTCGGAGGGTTTTTATCAATTTACCAAAGGATTTCAGATATGTAATTTGATCGTTGTAACAATTTTTTTATAAGAACATGCATTCTACAATAAGGAAGAAATTTGGAAAAGTTCAGTGAAAAGATGATCAAGGCATTTAAACAGCAGTACTGGAAATCTACTCAGGTCTTCTGATTCTTAAGTTAATACTCTTTCCACCTCGCGCCATTAAGGTTAGTTGACTCATGGGCATACACCAAAGGCTCTCAAAATAGGCAGCAGCAGGAGCATCACCCAGCAACTGACAAGAAATGTGAATTCTCAGCCTCCCACCCGCCCAGATCTGCTGAATCAGAAACTCTGGAATGGGGCCCAGCAATCTGTGTTTTAACAAGCCCTCCAGGGGATACTGATACCCACTGATGTTTGAGCACCACTGGCATACACTTAAACATAGTAACCTAGATAATACTATGATTAACATACATACACATCAGACTTCCTAAGGACCGTGCAATCTGTTCCTAACGGTATCATAAAGTCATCCCAGATCATATCAATAGTCCTGATATTAGGCCTTCAAGAGACCTCAAAGCCATGAGAAGCAGAATGTTTAAAGCTTATCCATACAATGCAGGTGATGCGGCCTTCACTTGAAACTTCTCTTCCCTACCCTTTGGAAGGAAGGGTATCCTTCCATTTGGAGGATCCATCCTCCAATGTAGGATCCTTACCATTTGGAGATAAAGGAAATGGTTTTTATTTCTTGAAGTCAAGATCGTCCAACTATTCAATTTTGTTAGAGTAAAACATCTTTATCTTATGCAAGTCCTTTTTCGAGGGTCTTCAACTACTTCTCACCCTTCCCAGAACAGTGGTTTTATCCAATTCATGGGCAGCCAGAGTGATTACTTCTCCCCACCCCTCACCCACTCCAGGCACACTGTAAATACCAACCCTTTCAAGGGCTTTATTCCGCTATAATTTAAAGTGTGCACGTCTTGGATTTCATCAAGAAAAAAGAAGAGGTTAAGCCCCCTGTCACATGCTCCACAGCACTCTGGACTTCTCCCTTACAGTACTCATCACACTTCTAATTACTTGTTCAATGTCACTGTCTAATTACTTGCTCCCCACATGTTCTCTATTAAGACTTTTAGAGGCCCTAAGCTCTGACAAGATAATGGTGTCTCCTTCAACACCATATGGATTTTGAAATTAAAAAAATCAAAACTTTGAAATAAATGTAACATGGCCAACAAGGTTTTGCTAGTTCCCTTCAGGACTGCATCGATGCTGTACTCCACACATCATATCCTAAGATTTTTAGAGGGTTGAGGAAGATGGTGGCTCCTTTGCTGGTGCCCTAAGCACAGAGCTGGTTTTCATGTTGGGTAATCCAGCACCATTTCCACATAAATTTTAAGTTTCGTGAGGATCAAAGCAATATCTGCCTTGGTCATGGTGTACAGTGCCAGCACAATGCCTGAACCAAAATATGTTCTTATCAAATTTCTGATGAAAGACTAAGAGAGTCAGTGAGTGAGTGAGTGAGTGAGTGGATGGAGAGAGAAGATGAGAATGAGGTAGAAAAGATAAAGTGACAGGGAGGAAAGGATGAGAGAAAGAAAAGAAGGAGGTAGAGAAAAGGAAGAGAGGGAGAGAGCGCAAAAGGACAGGAGGAAATAAAACTAGTTGGTTATTATCTGAATTTTGTTATAGGTTACAAAAGAGATGTATTGGTACTAAACTCCCTAGTCTATTGCTAGAGCTCAAAGAATCATCTGTTTCATTATTGCTTAATTCTAGAATAAATGTTGCCATCATCCTTTTATAGAATTATGGACTGTGTCTTTATTTACTTACACAGCACAATTTTTGAATACATGACAGCCCATTGTTCATGTTGTCTCTGTCATGGAATTAGGGAAATGTAGCATAAGCTTTAAATTTGCAGCTGCCGCCCGATCAATGAGGATGCCCAGATAGCACTGTGATACATGAAGCTGGCTATTCAACAGTTACAGACCTTGGGACTTTTGATTTCCTTCACCCTGGAAAATGAACAGCATTTGTGCTGACAGCTTTTTTTTTTTCCAATTCACCCCTTTTAATGAATTTATTCTAAAGCGAGGTACGCATTTAAATAAATTTTTCACGCCAGATCAAAACAGCAATATTAACAGTACTTGTTGCCACAAAATCCTATGCAAATTATAGGAAACTTACACATGCAATGCATTTAGCCAAAATGGGGCTTTTAGATGACATCAATCTTATAAGGTGTCAACAGACAGCAATGATACACAGACCTTGTTTTCCACTTTTTCTTAATGAGAACAAAAGTATGCTTTGCCACAGCATTTAAATTCATCAAGTAAGCACCCAAGAACAGATTTATTGCACAGGCTAAAGTTGAGTAAAGAAGGCCCATATGCTATGTAAAAAGCTCCTAAGTCTTTAGGTTCCCAGATCCTAGTGTGACAAGGATATTATTATCCACTAGAGTGATAAAGCCTTTTATAGAGATATTTGTCCCCTTAGCCCTGTTATTTTAATTTGTGCACAGATTTTAGCACAGGCAATTTTCCCCTGCAAGGGCTTTTCACTAATAGAATTATACTGTCTTAACTCAAAATGGCCTTTGGTTCTTAGTCCACTGGGCTCAAAAGATTATTTTCTTGTGGTGGAGAGCTCTCCACACTACCCGGGAGCCCACTATTATCTGCACCGAACACCCCCATCCTCTACATTCTTCAAGAGGCTACACAGCTGGGCCCAGCATGAAAATGACAAGCATTAGAAAGCTCCAAGAGTTTATTTTCCTCTGGCTGGGCATCTCGGCTTCTGGACTCCCGTCAATGCCGTCACAACACATGCCTTTCAGTAAAAAGTGATCTTAACAGGATTAAATGTAATTTAGAGTCAATAAGAAGTTTGCCATCGGGCAGAATTATAATAGACAGTAAGATCAGAAGGTAGGGAATCTGGAAGGGTTTCAGGGGTGCATTCTACTATAAAAATGAAATACAGAGAAGGAAAAAACATTTTATCCTCAGCCAAACCCTTTCGCTAGTTCCATCTTGCACGCAAATCAATTCACAGTCCATTAAAGTAATAAGAACCGTGTATTGTCATTTACGGGGAAGGAAAAAAGAGAGAGACATTTACAGGAGAATGGAAAACACAGTGTGATTTCTCCGCCAGTCTTCTTTGTTGCTATGTAAGTGGTAAATAAAATGCTTTTGGTTCTGCGTGACGTGGAACCTGAACCCACAAAAGGCACACGGAGCCAAACACAGAATTATATTTGATGCAGGAAAGTTTCTAAATCATCACTCAGCAGGCAGCAGCTTTGGAAAGGCAGTCACTCTTCTAGAAGGAAGGCCTCTATCTCCCGGGCAGGGTGGATCTGGAAAAGTAATGGGGGAACTGAGCATTGAATCGGAACTCCAGTCTCGGGAAGAATGAGCTTCCATTGCAAGAAGGGTGAGCTGGTATCTTGGAGCTGCAAGTGGATGCCCTTCAGGGAATCAACTCTGTTAGTGTGGATGAAAGACATAGGAAGCAAGGTAGGCATGCAGTAAGACTAGATTGTCTGAATTATTTTCCCACTTTCACAGTCTTTGCACTCATAGAAACAGAAAATCCTAATAGTAGCTACCACTTACTGGACATTGTAATTATCACTTAGCGGACAGTGTTTTGAAGTTATTTTGCATATATCATCTCATTTAATTTTTACTACAGTCCTATAAAGTAGTTAGTTTATTCTAATTCTCGCTTTACAGATGAGGGAAATAAGAATCAGAAATGCGAGTAAGTTGCTTGAGGTCACACATTCTGTAAAGGCTGAAGCTGCGATCAGGCCCTGGGTTGCCCGACACTGTCCACGTGCTGAACCATTCCATCTGCTCAAATGGTGACTGGAAATGCAACACTTTTATCACGGGAATAATTTTGTTTTGGTCAATGTCATTGCTGGGAAGAGTAACTAGACTATTAGAAGACAGGATTCAAAAGCAAAATAGCCTAGTGAGTGCAAAATCAAAGAAAATAATTGTTGACGTGGACGGCAGAAGTCTTAGGAAAGAAAGGAAATAGAGGGGCTGGCCCCGTGGCCGAGTGGTTAAGTTCGCGCACTCCGCTGCAGGCGGCCCAGTGTTTCGTTGGTTCGAATCCTGGGCGCGGACATGGCACTGCTCGTCAGACCACGCTGAGGCAGCGTCCCACATGCCACAACTAGAAGGACCCACAACGAAGAATACACAACTATGTACCAGGGGGCTTTGGGGAGAAAAAGGAAAAAATAAAATCTTTAAAAAAAATAAAAAAAAAAAAAAAAGAAAGGAAATAGACTTCCAGAGACGTGGAGGAGCTTACACTGAAATGTTACAGTGTGGCTAAAGCATGTGGCAGGGAAGCTCATGGAACATAACCAGGAGCCAGAGCCCCGGGTGCCAGCCCTGACTCTGCCACAACCTTATCAGGAAAGAATATGAAGTAGCATTTTGATGTCTGGAAAGAGACTGTCTGAGTTGCAATGCTGGCTCCACTGTTTACTAGCTGTATGGTTTAGACAACTTGCTTACGTTATTTCTGCCTTAGCTTACTCATCTGTAAAATGGGAATAATAATTGTAGCATTTACCTCACATGGTTCTTGTAAGGATTAAATGAGTCAGCCTACATCTTAAGTTTCCATTGCAAATAAGAACTGATTACCTAACATCACTGTATCAATGATTTAATAACTATTTACAAATTACTTAGATATGCCAGAGATCTTGATAGGTACTAGGAACATTAAGATGAAAAAGACCTCAAGATGTTCACCATCTACAAGGGCAAACAAACCAAAAACATTATGTATGACACAGATATAGTAAATTGGCCTTTATAGACTAGAGGTAGCAATTAACTTTTAAATATTTCAAAACTGTAACAAGTCCTTAAGAAATATTTGTTGCCATGATGTGTTGAAAGTATCACCTAGATGGAGTAATGTGTCCTCTTGCCAATTTCTATCAATGGTGCCATTGTTCCCTTACAGAGCCAGCATTGACTTATGTCTCCATTACTCCAACATCCAATGAATCATCTTCACTGCTGAAGTTACTCTTTAAAAATATTTTCTAATAATAAAAGAAAACAGAAGCTAAGTATGGAAAACTTGGGAACCAACTATAAAAAAAGAGAAAAAAACAGCTGTAATACCACAACCCAGAGAGAGAGAGAGAGAAGGAAATATCAAGACATTAACAGTGGTTATTTCTTTCCTTTTATCCTCGTAGATTACAACGTATGTCTATATCTAAGATATTCTCTGAATATATTATTAACTTGCCATGTACGTTTTTAAAACTTTTGTGTAGAATCATTTTAGATTCAAAAAAGAGTTACAAAGAGAGTACAGAGCATTTCACATATTCTTCACCCAGTTTCCCCAAACGTTAACATCTTACCATGGTGTATATACCAAAACTAAGAAGGTAACACTAGTCACTATTAATTAACTAAAGACTATTTGGATTTCCCAGTTTTTCCACTAATATCCTTTTTTTCTGTTCCAGGATCCAATGCAAGAGACAATGTTGCATTTAAGTTCCTATGTACTTTTGATACATTAATTATAATTACACATTAACTTTTCCTGTATGCACATCCCACCTTAAATAGCGCCCTGAATGCATCACCTATGTTCTGCTCCAAGCAACTCTGTCTGGTTCCTACATCCTAGTTTCTTTGCCAACTTTCATCATATTGCTTTTCAATCATCACCCTCCTGTTCAGAAATCTTCAACCTCGCTCCAAGAGAAAATCAAAATGTCTTTGAAGAACATCAGAACACTCCATAGTCTACTCCCAACCTGCCCACTCTCTTCCCTAAGGTGAACTGGCCTGGGCGCTGCTCCCCACGCCCAGCAGGCTTTATGCTTTCCGCTTCTACATTTTTACTTATTTTACTTATATTTTATTATTGTCCACATTATTTCTTATATTATATTACCTTTCCTTACCCATGAAGCCATATCTGCCCATCCCAGCTATGAGAGAGCTGTCCCTCCTCTTAGCGTCTGGAAAATTCACCTGGCAGCATTTGTTATCATGTCACATCTCTGTCCTAGTTCCCCAACCAGACTATAAACTTTTTTAGAGAAGAACCGTTTTGTCTGCAGTACTGCATCTCTACTATGTATTACACAGTTTAGTTTAATAAATATGTACCGATTGGGTTGCTGGGAACCTTCAATTCTAGTGATTATAAAAATAAGGATGACTTATGGTTTCCAGTCCAATATGTAAGGAGTTTGGAGGTCGCCACTCCCATCCTAACAAGAAGAAAAACGCCAAACAAACTGAACCTGAACAACTCGTCAGAGAATTAAGGTCACGGGGAAAACCACTGCCACAAAAATTGGAGAGACAGAAAATTGGAGAGACAGTGAATCACAACTTACCAGAGCAGAAATGTCTGTGGGAACCAGAGGTAGGACCAGGGTGGGAAAAATCTAAGCTGTAACTGGCGAGTTGCTGGAGGATAAGTGTGAACAAATTTGAGAGTTACAATAGCGTTTCACACTCATCGTGCCCCACTGCTCTAAACCTGTTACATCTGTTAGCTTATATAACTCTGCCAACAGCTGCATAAGGAGCCCATATTACAGTTAGGAAAACTGAGGCACAGGGAAGTTCAGCAAGTTGCATAATGTCACTTGGTTAATAAATGTCCGAGCCAAGATTTAAAACCATGCATATTGGCTCCAGAGCCCACATTCTTACACTATATTTGCCTCATACTGGCTACCGATAGCCACTCACGAAAGGTCACATAAGCCAGTCATGGGTCAAGTGACACTTGTGGACACTGGGAAAATCTGAGACAACAGGCCCTGTCTACTCTACGAGAAACACTCATTAGCTCTCACCATCGGGAGTCGCTCTTCCCATGACCCTTGCCCAGCGCGGAAGCACGTCTCCCATCTCACCTACTGCCCAGTTTATAAGGTTTATTCTCCCTCATGCTGCCATAATTCTAAAGGCATCACAAAGTGTCTCGATGTCAAAATTTCTTCTAATTTCATTCTTTAAGGCTCACCATGCTTTGTGCTCAATACTATGCCCCTCCCAGGACAACTGGAGCCCCTAAAATATTGTGATCAGTGAAGAATGTGTGTTCTCCAGGTAAGGTGTATTGCTAGTAATTAAACAGTATTAATTCCATCAGCTTTGATTTATTCTGCTCTCTCAATAATGAAGCTCAGTATTCTATTTCCTGTCTGCCTTAGCACAGAGCAATAGAATTGGTGTTTAAGGATTATCATATAAATCTATTTTTTGGTCAGTCAGTGTTGGGGAATTTTTTCAATATATTTTGAATGTATTCATTATTCCCTCATTCATAAAAATAATTAAAAGCTGCAAGCCGAACACAAATTCCCAGAGCACAAAAGCCTGACAGGCACTCCGCAGTCAAATACCAAGGTGGCCAGCTTCCTGGTTTACAGGTTTCTTAATGAGAACTTGTATCTTATTCAATAAAGAACTTAGTGAACATTTCCTACTGGTGTTCACAGGACTTATAAAACTAAAGTCCTACACATCAAAATGAAAATGGGCTATGCTTATTTTCTGTATGATTTTAACAATTCAGAAATGACTTGCTCTAAAATAAAAACTATCCAAAAAACACAATTCTTTAAAGTGATCCCAGGAAATTAATAACATGTGTTCACATTTTCCCTTAGAAAACAAACAAACAAAAAAAACCAAGGAAGGAAAGTAGAGCAAAAGAAATACGAGTCGATCCAATCTATCATTGTGATATTCAAGCTTCTCCTTAGATAAAACAGACATAAAACATGTGCTTTACAAGCCTCAGATGACCTTCAAGACATCTAAGTACAGTATCTATGGATTTTTAAGTATAATTAACAACTCCTGGTTTTCCATTCAAAGAATTCAAGTTCCTTGACAGGCAAAAGCCAATCAATCTTGTTCTCAAATGCTAATACATGCAATTAAAAATAACATTAATTAAAATACTACAGGGTCTGTTAGGTTTGGGGCTGGTGGATTTTTTTTCCTTCACCTTAGCCTCCTGGCAAGTCTAATTTACAGGAGTAATTAGGGAGGACCCTTGGTTTGATCCATCTCTGGGACGAAGAGCTGGCCTTTAAAACCCAGCAGAGAGCTGCAGACGGCCACCTCAGTGTGAGGAAGCCCCGGCGACGCAGCTAGAATGTTTATTTCACCTGGTAGACCAAATGTGACAGATCGTTTTATTTACAGCGCGAATATTAATTTTCTGGTTTTGGTAACAAAAATACAGTGCTCATTTGTATTGTTGTAAAACTTGTAAATATGCCCTATAGGATAAGTAATATTCAAAGCAACATCCTAATTAAAAGGAAAACTCAGTTGTCTTGCAAGATAATATAAGAGAACACATAAATTGTAAACAAGATACATGGTAAAAATGAAAAAGACAGGCTGGATAGGAGAGGAATGAAATAAGATTTGGAAATGTGCTTTTTAAACGAACACAAATTGTGAGATAATGTCTCATTGAACAATAAAAATAACAGACCAGTGGCAAAGATGTAATAGAATTTCCTATGTATACCATTTTAATCTTAATATAATTTTCCCCAGTGCATCCACGTTTATTGAACTACTACAACCATTTCTTTCTCACTCTGTCCAAAGTTACTGAGAGAGTGTTCTTTGCTGTAAATAATTCCCTGATTATGAACATGAAAATGATCTGGAAATGGACCACAGTGTTTTTAAAAAATGACAAAGCGTCCGCACAGGGCCGAAAGCCTTCTGAGAATGGCAACACGTGTGCAGTTTCCTCAGGGAAGCAGAACGAGGGCACAGAACACCACCTTCCTCACTTCTCCTGTGTGAGGCAGCTCCACACCTTTGTTTCTTTTTTCCTCTATTCAAGAAAGGCAGGGCAGACTTCCAGGGCGCCCCAACCTACAGTATGCTGGGCAGAGAATAGAGCTGATGCCAAGGCAGTGCCAGGTGCAGTAAACAAGTCCTAATGTGACCAGAGGAAGATGCACATCAGTGTGGCCTCAGTTGCTCGGTCTGCAAAATGGGGATGATCATACTTACCGCTTAGCTTTAAACCTGATATACAAATGACTGTTCAGTAAACATTGCTTAAACATGGATGTGAGGGTCCAAATGCCACAAATATGAAAGGTTGCTGGAGTAAAGATGTGTTGTCCAGGAGGAGCCCTGGCTCTACTACTGAGGAAGCTCAGGAAAACATCCAAGTCCAATCAACCCCATATACATCTCAGACATTTTAAGTACCCAGCTCATAAGTCCTCCCCTCCTTTGCCTACACTCATGTAGGTCGATCAGTTCATGCCTTCACTGATGGACGTCATCGATATTCTTATGGATCTTACACTTTAAAAAGTACTCAAAAGTAGAGACCATGCCCTACTTATTATTTTGCTTTTAATCTGGTGCCACTCTGGAATAGGAATCCAGTTTCTGCCAAATATCAACACTCAGATACTTTTGCTGCTATTCACAGTCTAATTTGTTTCACTAATTTATTATTTTTCAAAAGCGCATCAGGCAAGGGGAAGATGTATTTGTTCATACATAAATAAGACATGTGCCCAATCAACATCAACAAATCGATTTTATTAAATGGTTTACCAATTAATCGCTTTGGTGAATAGAACACATAACTATATAATGTGACTAAGTTTTAATTTTGATTTTTTATACTAGATTAAATAGTAGAAAAATGATGAAGCACAACAGTGGATCCACTAAGCAAACAATAGTTTATGTAACCAGAAAAAATGGGCTCAGAAACAAGTATTCTTGTAATAAGTGGTCAGTTAGAGTTGCAAATCACAAGTATACTGTCTTTATAAATTTTGCGTTCTTTTTTCTAGAAAAATTCTAAGGATTTAAATTGAAGTTTCCAAGTCTATCTGATTTCTTAATATAAAAATCAATTTCAGTGGTTTTCTATTCTATTTTTCCTGAAAACTTCATTGATCCAAATGCAAATAGAGTAAGGCCATCATTAAATACATCCGCAGGCATTACATACTCAGACTTCACAATCACCATCCGTTGGTAGGAGCTGTTGATTACAAAGGCAACTTGAGTTTATCTGAGGGATAACCAAAGCAGATTTTCTTTCCAAAAGCAGAGGCCTCTTCTCCAGGTGAAATTGCCCAGCCATCATTTTTATGCATCTCCCTCCAGGCCATTCTTTTGGATGATCTTAGCATATTCCTTGGCTGATGTGTAAGGGACTCGGGGTCTAGCTGGATCTTCAAAATCAACGTGGAAGAGACCAAACCGGCTGCTGTACCCCCTGTCCCACTCAAAGTTGTCCAGAAGAGACCACGCACAATATACTTTAAGATTGACTTTATCAAGTTGGATAGCTGAAATTAAAAAAAAAGAAAATTACCATTTCCAAGAAGGTTTTATGAGAACACAGACAAAATCTCTGATGACTAGTGTGGGTCTCTTTCTCCTGCATGGGATCACAGGGGAACAGAAAAAGCCTTTTGTCAATCCCCTTTTCCAATGTTCTGTTTCAACCAAGCAGGGGATTTATTCGAGAGTTAAATTATATAATTCTAATTATTTGGTTATTCCTTCATTTTATTCATTCATTTATTTACTCAATACACTTCTTTTTAATACTTCTTTTCAGACACAAACACACACACACACAGTTTCTCCCTATTACCTAGAATTATATTCAACAAAGACACTGCCCAGTTTATAAGTACAACCTTCAGATAATTCAGAAAGCCCATTGGTAGGTTGGACAAAGCGATAATAACAAAGCCAAGGAAGCCCCAGCACTTACCATGTGTCCTCATACCTAATTGAGACATGTCTTATAATTCTGGACATAGAACCTCCAAAATGAAAAGGGTCAGCACACAGCTCTGGCTGTGCCTATATCCTAGACTGAGGAGGTGCAAAAACGCTACGGCACCCCCTCTGCCCCACATCTAAACTCAGAGTGGTGCTTAAGCTCTCCAAGAGCCAACGCAAGGGACCACCTCCTCGACAAACGCACGACGCCCAAACACAATATTCTATATCATTTCATTTGTGGATGCTCCCAAAACCCATCCATGGACTCCATATTGACATGTCAAAGCGCAGAGAATTCTCTAAGTAGTTTTGCATTGATTTCCATCACTTTAGTCAGGAAATTGACTCATTTTTTTACCAATATTTTAAGTTTGGTAAAACTCTGAGGTTGTGTGAATCTCTGCATTGAGCATTTTCTTTTTTAAAACCAGAATAAGTAAACCCTATCTATGAGGTGCACTAATATCTGTTTCTCAGTGTATAAATTAAATTAAAGGGCAGATTTCCTTTACAAGATAGACATATTCCAAAATAACTTGGATGGAAATGAACATTCATATAATAAATCAAATTTTAATTGTACTAGGGATTGCTTTCAACGAAAACGACTCTTCTAGTTTCAGCAAAGTAAGATCCACCTTTCAATTTTTTCTTTGGGGTAAATCTATATTTTTCAGGTCTCTTAAAAGCACTATACTCTGAGCCTGGCCTGGTGGCATAGTGGTTAGGTTCACATGCTCCACTTTGGCAGCCCACGGTTCGCGGGTTCAAATCCTAGGCACAGACCTACACACTGCTCATCAAGCTATGCTGTGGCAGTGTCCCACATATGGAATAGAGGAAGATTGGCACAGATGTTAGCTCAGGGCCAATCTTCCTCACCAAAAAGAAAAGAAAAGAAAAGAAAAAGCACTTCACTCATATACTGCTACCCATATGTTGGTCTCCAAAATCTCCTCGGATCTTTTTTTTGACTCTGGATATTCCATAGACAAAACGTTCCTGATGGGTTAATTGACACAAACCCTCTTTACCTTTGTTCACGGAGGCGTGTAAAGTGCTCTTCTTAGAGAATGTTTATGAATGTCCTCGAGGCAGGAATTAAGCCAAGCTGGATTGGCTCTTTTTAATTTTTAAATAAAAGTATTCTTTTATTTTTAAATAAAAGTATTGTTGGAAAATGAAATGTATAACATTCAAGCACATCAAGCTTTGCAGAAATTAAATCATTTACTAGATACTCCTTGTCCTCCTACTTGTCGACATTGCCCTGTGTGTCTGCTCCCCATTCTGTCAACTACAATCTGCAAAATACTAATTTTTTATAATAATTTTTGTAAAAAACCTAATTGAAGTTCTGGATGGTATATCCCTAAGAATTAAAGCAACTAAAACCAAATACCAGGCCAAAAACCAACAATCTCCTTTAATTGCCTTGTAATTCAATCTGGGGACATGTGAGAATCTGCATATTTTCTTTCTCATTTGCAGAGCTACTGCCCAAAAGCAAGCCTGCCAGGTATAAAGCCAGACAGTTTCTGAAAACACACGCAGTCCCACCGATCATGTACAAAAGGATTGATTCATGTGCTAAACCAGGGGATAAAAATGATGCCCAGCCTGCTTGGAAGGGAACAAAAAGGAAATCTTGACAATTTCATTGTTAACTGCAGGGAGTTCCGCAGCAGGTACTAAACTGCCCAAGTGACACTGGTGGATGTCTTTGCGTTTTCATTGCAGGAACATTCAAGTAGAGAATTACCTAGTTAGGGCTGAGCAGCTAGCCTGCTGGAATCCTTCTCACCGTGCCACCACTGGGAAAAATTACAAAACTGTGCTGGAACCTGCACGCCTCTCCTCTTCCAATCTTCTCAAGAACAGAAAGAGACCATCATCACATTTCTTGTCACTGTGATTTATGAGGTCCCAAATCTTAGTAGGGAAAAAAACACTTCTGCGAGTTCACTTTCTTTCTTTAACTAGAGTTGCAGGCCAAGTAAACATAGACTGACAGGAACTGTGGATGGGTACAAAACACACTAGGCTAAAAATGACACACATCACAGAGTCAGAGTTTGGTTTTGGACTAAAAGGCCAGTGGGAAGGGTCTCACAGTGAGCAGGTTGAATATAAAGATGCAGGGAGAAAAATAGCTAAGGCTTGCTAATATGTTAGAGTCTTAGTCAGGAAATTCTAATTATAGGAACCCTATGCCAATGTTCTACTACACACAGACACACACACACACACACATGCACACACACACACATACACACACTGCCCAGTGTTAGCCAAACTGAAAAGCTGAGGGGATAGTCCTCACTTCTGACACCAACTGCAAGTTCAAGGGATTCCCAAAACCACCCCTAGTTTCAATAATTTGCTAGGACTCAGAGAACTCACTGAAAGCTGTTATACTCACAACTATGCTTTATTACATGAAGGATACAAATTAACATCAGCTAAAAGTAGGGTACGGTCTGAGAGGTCAAATGTGAAGCTTCCATTATCTTTTCCCTTAGGAGTCAGGACAAGTTACCCACCTGGTATCAACATGTGACAATACACACAGAGTATTGCCAACCAGGGAAGCTCACCTGAGCTTCAGTGTCCAGAGTTTTTATTAGGGCTTTGTTACATTGGAATGATTGATTGATTGATTGATTGCCCATGTAAATGAACTCGGTCTCCAGATCAATGACACTGTGTGACCCAAAGCCCTCACCCTCAATCACATGGTTTGTCTTTCTGGTGTGACCGGCTTCTGCCCTAGACAAGGACATTCTGTCAGGCATGACATAGATTACCTCCCAGAAGCTGAGGGGAAAGGCCAATGCACTCTTTGGGGAAAGCCAAATTCTTTACTACATACACCTATTTTAGAAGCTCATTATTTCACAGCACTGGGCACAATCTTTCCAAGTTACTGGTTTATGATGTGTTATGATTATGCTTGTTTGTCACACTACAAGAGGCTAGAAATTGAGCACTCAACATCAATGGGATTTATATCCTCTCGGGTTATAAAAGGAGATAATCTTTGTTTTCAAGATTGCTGAGGACTTAACATAAGACATCCATGAATGTGGCCCAAGTATCAAGCTATCCCACAAACCACTAAGCCACAGACCCAAGCTGCCAGTGGAGAGGTTCAGGACAGTGCAAAAGGCAGCAGCATCATAGAAGAAAATGAGACAGAGAGAAAGCCCAGGAATGAGTGAGAAGAAAAATTAGAGGCCTCTAGATTTCTGTGTTCCAGTAATGACAGATTATGTTATCGAAGCAAACCCTCCTAATGTAAACAAGTAAACAAGCTAGATAAAATTTTAGAAACAAACCTTCAAAACAATGGAAAGCTGCCAATTTTTGTAGGGAATTACCCGGCCAAAGCAGAAAGTGGAAATTGAGATTGGTAGACATGGTATCTACTTTGGAGGGAATTTCCCAATCTTAGGAAATCAGCACCTTCCTCTGTTTTCTGGGGTGAGCATAGGTGTCAAAGTTCAGAGCCAAACCAGGTGGGAAATCTAGTATGCCACCCCACACCCAGAAAATTAGGATCCCAAAAGACTGAACCCTCAGGGTAAGGGTGAGCCAGAAGCAAAGAAGTCACTGGAAAGTCTCAAGTCACCTGGTGATTCAGGAAATGTCAAGACTGGATCTTGGATTGAGGTGATTGCAAATTGGTAGTACCCCAAGCGCCTGGATGATGCACATTCGACTGCTTTCTGAAGGGAGATACCTGTATTCTAAGCCTCCAATTATTGTTACAAATATTTTTAAGTATGATAATCAGCACATAACCAAATATAACCAGACAGACATGAAAAAATGATGACCGCCAAAAATCACTAGAATCAACAAACAACAGAAACAAACCCACAAAGATCTCAGTAATTAGAATTTTCAGACAGACTATGAAATAACCATGTTCACTATGTTTAAATCACAGAGACAAACTTGAAATATCTTCAAGGCTCAGGAACCTATAAAAAAGTGATGTGGAAGATGTGGAAAAGGAACCTCTACAGGCTTGGGTTTGAGTGCAGCAGTTATATAGCTGAAAAGGCCTCTCATTTTTCATGGGTACAATGGAGACGGAAATATCTACTCCTAGAGCTGTGGTGAAGATTAAATGGGAGAGCACGAACCCCAGCACAATACCTAGCCCATGATGGGTTTCTGTTCCTTTCCTCTCTAGCCAGCCCTTAGGAGAATGCAGAATCCGAAGTAAAAATATACTTTGATGTACCCTCTCCCTCCCATCCAAACATTTTGATAAAGTAGCAATTGAGTTTAAACGAACATCTAGGACAGTATAAAAGGTGAAAAGGAACCACAAGGACCACATTCAGTCTAAAAAAGGTGAGTATAAGGATGAAGAGAGAGGTACAGACAGACTGTCTAAATCTGAAGACAGGGCTCTTTCCATCGGTTGGCAGACTCCCTTCTTTCCTCCAGGGTGACATCTCCAAGTCATTGCCTGGCTTCCTGCCTCCCTTGGTCCTGAACAGCTGTCCAGAGACCCTCTAAAGTACTGAGTTTCAAGTGTCCACACTCTCAAAGCCGTGTGATGTTAATTGAGCAGGTACAACCTGGGGTTTCATTCTTGAGCAGAAAATCTTCTCCCAGCTGTGGAAAAACCTGGTAGAGTGGATCTGATTCAAAATCCATGAGTAGTACATGGCTAAGTCACTCTCATAACAAATTCAAAAGACAGGACGCAGAACAACCTCAGATTCAAGGTCATTGAAATAGATTGGGAATCGATCTGAGACAAAGACACAGGAGTTGGGGAGAGGTCTTAGGGAGTGTCTGTAACGGGTCATGGAGTATCTTCTATTTGCATTAATTGATTGCCGAAGATGTGGTATATGGAAGAATCAGAGTGATGCAAAGACATGGAGCCAAAGCAAATATCAAAATGATTACCAATCCACCAGGACATTGTTTCTCAAGGTGTTGATTCTGACCCCTGAACCAGCTGGAATTACCTGGTGCATAGCTAAAAAAGTTCATTAGCCCCACCCTAGACCTACGAAAATCAGAATCTGCTGGGTTGCATTATCGGCTAAATTCACATGTTGAAGCCCCAATCTCTAGTACTTCAGCATATGACCTTATTTGGACACAAAGAGATGACTAAGTTAAAATGAAGTTGTCAAGGTGTCGTCCTAATCCAATATGACTGGCATTCTTAAAAGATAGAGAGACATCAGGGTACATGTGCGCAGAGAAAAGACCAACAAGGACACAGTGAGAAGCTGGCTGTCTGAAAGGCAAAAAGAGAAACTTCAAGAGAAATCAAACCTACTAATACCTTGATCTTAGACTTCCAGCTCCCAGAGCTGTGAGAAAATAAATTTCTGTTGTTTGAGCCATCCAGTCTGTGGCATTTTGTTATGGCAGCCATAGAAAACTAATACAGGCTGAGACTTGAGAATTTCTGTTTTTAATAAACTCCGAGTGTTTTTCTTTTACTTAATCAAATTTGAGACTCGTAAGCCTAGGATAAGCTGTGACAGTCCACTACAATTTCTTAGACACAGCTTCCAACTCCAGAGGCATCCCTCTTGAGGTTTATTAATGTTGGAGAATCTCCCTCAGCCCCTCTCCTAACAGTCACAGCCAGAAGAGCTCCAGGAAGAGACGCAGCAATGTGCAGGCCAGTCACACCACCTTTCAGAAATGGATGACAACTGAGAGACTAAGGTGGAGATACTGAATGCTCAGGAGTGTCAAAATACCTTCTCACCCCACTGCTTAGTTAAAGCCTAGCCTTATCCCAGTGGATCATGAGAAACCCTCTCAATTCACCATGTGTAATGGGCTTATTGGTGGCTCCCACAACAGATTTGTCCATCTAAAACCTGTGAGTGTGACCTTATTTGGAAAAAGGGCCTTTGTAAATATAATTAAGTTAAGGCTCTCAAGATGGGATCATCCTGGATAACGGTGAGTCCTAAATCCAATGACAAATGTCCTTAGAAGATAAGGGGAGAAGACATACAGGGAAGGAGGGAAAGTGAAGAAAGAGGCACAGATTGGACTATGTCTACAAGCCCAGGGACGCCAAGGCAGCCACTAGAAGCTAGCAGAGAGACACGGAATAGGTTCTTCCCCAGAGTCTCCAGAAGGAACCGATCACATGGGCACCCTAATTTCAGAATTCTGGCCTCCAGAGCTCTGAGAGAATAAATGGCTATTGCTTTAAGCCACCCAGTTTGTAGTAATTTGTCATGGCGGCCACAGGAAATTAATACATTATGCTCTTTTAGAGTGGTTGCCAACTGGGCTCTGAGTCCCAACCCAGCCACCTGACTTTGCCAAGGGCTTGTGAGACTCTCTTTCAGGTCCTGTCAAAGCCGAGGAGAGAGAATCTTCCCAAGGAAAGTTTGCAGCAGATTTTCTGGCAACTGCCCCACACGCTAACTTTGAAAATGTGTTTCTCTGAGTTTGGTTGAAATGCACAAGAGCACTACAATTGGAGGACAGCTTTAGCTGCATAACAGTTCCTGCAAGAGAACTGGCACACCTGCTGTTTTGCCCTTTCTTCGGAAAAATAAAATAAAACAACATCAAGAAGATCTAAACATAGAATTTGCACAATAAGCCCCCCTCTCGCCAACTCCAGGTATCAGCGGCTGGACAGCATCTGTCAAAATGCCCCAGTGATCCCAACACAGGAGGCCCCACCTGCACATGAGAACTCCTAGTAGCAAAAACTATGACTCCTCGCATCTGGCCTGGTGGTGTAGTGATTGGGTTTGGTGTGCTCAACGTTGGTGGCCCAGGTTTATGGGTTCAGATCTTGGGTGTGGACCTACACCACTTGTCAAACCATGCTGTGGTGGCAACCCACATACAAAATAGAGGAAGATGGACACAGATGTTGGCTCAGGGCTAATCTTCCTCACCAAAAAAATGCCACAAAACTATGACTCTCCGAGAAGAGAGTCTTTGAAAACCAAAGGCTAACTTTTAAATATTTTAGAGGAAGGTGCCAACTAACCCAAAGTCAGCTGTACAGATTTCTTAATTATCTATATTGTTCCTGGTACTTACATTAGACTTTGGAGGAAAAAAGCTGCGAATAGCAAGGAATTGAAAGGGATCATGTAAAAATATCTAAATTATAAAGCTGATCTGAGGATAAGCACTTATTCAGAGTCATCTTCTATAATTTCACCATCAATATTACTTTTTGAGTTAATTCTGCTGCAGAGAGAATTTCTGGCTCTTCTTATGGGAACCAAAGTTATCAACAAGGGAAGCTCTTCCACCAGAAAAGCTTCCTTCCTTCCTTTCTTTCCCTCTGGGACTTAATTTCCTCTTTTATAAAATGAGAGTAATAGTATCTTCTTCCTAGGATTATGGAGGGTATTAAGTTAACACACATAAAGCTCTATGAATAACACCTAGTTTATAGCACACGCTCAGTATACACTACTTATTGTAACTGTTGTTATTTCTCTCAGAGTCTGGAGAGGGCAATGAATGAAACTTGTTTTATCTCTTCCTCCCATCTGGCCTCAAACAGCTTTCAGAGGGTGTAGAGTCAGCACAAAATGATCAGTGCTGAGAACGAGAGAAATCAGGGCATTGAGGGAAAGCGTAGCATCTGGGGCAGGGTTTGTGCTCTGTGGGAACGGGTCAGTTGTGGGTCACGAAAAATAAATCACTAAAGATACGGAACTTAGGGTGCTGCTGCCAGGAGTACCAGGTGCTGTTGAAGTTCCCCTGCCTCGGTGTGCTCAGACATGGGACTGCATCACTCAAGATTTCTGGGACCCTAAGATAACAAGCACCCTACATTAATCAAATAAATATATATTGTGCTAGGAATTGGGAATATGATGGTGAGCAAAATAAACAGCTCCTCTTTTTATAGAGCCTATGTGAAAGACATATCTTAATCAAATTACCACCCTGTGAGCTTTTAATTACAACCTGTGAAAAGTATTATGAAATAAAAGAAGCGGGGACCTGTGAGAAAGAACAACATATTGGCTAACATTTATTGAGCATTTAGGTACCGCTTCAAGGGTTTCAGGTATGCATTAGTTCGTACAGTAAACCTACGAGTTGGATAGTATTGTCATCGTCCCCATTTTACAAATAAGGGAATTGATGCAGAGAGTGGTTAGATAACCTTTACAAAATTCATACACCAAGTAAGTAGGAGAGTTGAGGTTGGGACGCAGGCAGGAAACAAGAGAGGCTACATGCCAAGCCATGACACTCTATTGAGTCTTGACAACGAGCTATAGTGGAAGATCTATCTTAGTCAGCAAGGGTGGGAGATTGGAGAGGATGGCGCAGTTTTCTGGAGTGAACTAGATCTGGGAGCTCAAGGATTAGCTGTAGTTATCTACTGCTATCAGCCAGAGGTCTTTCTTAGTTGTAAAGTAACAGAAGCTGACCTTGGCTGATGAAGCATAAAAGGGGTCAAGCTGCAGAACTGGGCTCAAACTAAGCTTTCAGGAACAGTGCCCAAAAGCACACCACAGAACTACTGGGTGGAAGAAACCGTCTTATCTGCTAACAACTCAACGAGCACTAAATCCTACAGTTCATGTTGCTGCCAAAACCCAATTTACCTGCAACCACAGCAGCCACCAGCATCTCAGCTACTTCTGCACCAGAAACTAAATGTTACAGCCACTGTCATTCTCAAAAGTTGGATGCCTCTGCTGCCATTTTCACCAACACGATAGGTTCTGCCATCCTCACACTGTTCACCTTCAAATTAAATTCGTACATGGATAAGTATGATTGGTGGAGACTAGATCACATGTCTGTGCCCTTGCTCCAAAGAAAGCTGGGAAATGTCACTCCCCACCTTGGCTAGACAAAACTCATAAGTCTGGAGATTCATTCAATGTAGCAAGTGTATTCAACAAGGGCTAGGCAACCAGGAAATACGACAGATGTCTGCTTCACTAGATGAAGAAGGATAAGAGCAATCCAAGAAAAAAGAATAGCATGTGTGAAAGAACAGACACAGGAAATTTCACAGCACTTATAAGGGACTTAAAGAAGAGAGTTCAATGGATCATAAAGAATTAGCAGGAACTCATAGAAACAGAGAGTAGGACGGTGGTTACCAAGGGCTCGGGCTGGGGGAAATGGGGAGATCTTGGTCAAAGTGTACAAACTTTCAGTAATGAGATGAATAAGTTTGGGGTATCTAATGTACAGTATGGTGACTATAGTTAAGAGCAGATCTTAAAGTGTTCTCGCCACAAAAAAGAAATGATGATTATGTGACATCATGGTGGGCGTTAGCTAATGCTACAATGGGAATCATTTCACAATATATAAGTGTATCCAATCAACACATCATACACCTTAAACTTATACAGTGTCATATGTTAATTATATCTCAAAAAAGCAGGAGAAAAAAAAAAGAAGAATTATCCAGAGAGAGCCACAAGGCAGGGGCTGAGCCATGCACTCCTTATAAAGATTTTAAGGATTTTGATCTTTGTCTCAATAGCAATGAAAAGTCATTGAAGGAGTTTAAGAAAAGGAGTGGCTTTAGCTAATCTGCATTTTTAGAAGATTACTGTGACGTCTATGGAGAACAGATTTGAGTGTAGCAAAAATGGAATCAAGAGAGCATTTAGGAGAGATGATGGGAACTTAGGCTGAGGTGACATAAGTGAAGATGGAGAGAATCAGATGGATTCAACAGATACTCAGATAAAGTCAACAGGATGGAACAATTCACTGGAGATCAGTGGTGAAGGAGATAAGGTAGCAAAGTTAGCACAATTTGATGGATAATGATGTCAGTCTCTGAGTTAGGGAATACTGGACATAGACAAGTTTTGGAGGAGAGTCAGGGAAGATAATAAATCAAGCTTTGGTTATGATGACATTAAGGTGCCTTTTTGACCTCCAAAGGAGGGTTGAATGGGTAGTTGGATAGAACAACAAAGAGCTCGAAGTAGAGTCTGAAATGGAACTGTAAATTTTGGAGCCATCATGTAAAGACAGTAATTGAAATCATGTTTATTGAATAGAATTTAGATAACAAGAAAACAGGACTTTGGTTCAAGCCTGATGGCATTCCAACATTTAAAGATAAGCCAGAAAAGGAGACTGAGGAGGAGGGCCAGAAGTGTCCAATGTCCTTGACCTGATACAACCATAGGTGACAATTTCTCTGGGTGTAATTTGACCAAGGTCACACAGCTACAAGGGGAGAATTTGGAAATGAATCCTAAGGCTGGCTGACTCCAAAGCCTACAATCCTTCAATCAGAAATGACATGGAAATCTTGCAAATCTAAGACTGTGGTGACCTGTAGGGTCAAAATCTCTATAGGAAGCACATTGCCATACCATGTGGAGAGCACAAAGTGAGTGGAGGTGGGGGAGGCACCTGTAACATCAATCCCTTCAGAGCTAAAATCCGGGGCTTGTAGTATAGGGAAAATTCTCAAGGCTTCTCCACCCTTCCCTAATCCCCTTATATCTCTCCAGGAAAAATGCAGGATCAAAACCAAGAAACTTGTCCCCAGTGAGAAAGAGTAGCACTCAATTTAGGGGACGGTAATTGGTCCAAGTTTTTCTGGGGTGATAGTTTTAAAAGGGGTTAGATTATAAAGTTATAATCTACACGGGTAGTGGGCTCTCCTTCATGCACTCCTGAAGTCAGTGGTAAAATGCACAGATTCTCTCTCTTTGGAGCACCCTTTGCCAACACTTATACTTTGTTCAAAGTTTCTCTTTTGCCTATTTGACAACAGGCCCAGAGTTTCCTGACTTGCTTAGACCCAGGACAGAGGCAGGCTTGGTTGGGGGGGGGGGGGGGGGGGGGGCAGTAAATGCACTCCTTCCTGCAATCTGTCACTCTGGTTCCATTCCCTAGGGTGTGTTGTGATGGTGTGGCTTTTTATCCTATTAGAAGGATAAATTCAGAAATCCTAAGATAAATTTAGGGGAAACTGTGGCCTTTTCAGACTGTTTTAACTCTGGCTTTTAGACTAAGTCTAGCCTGGCTCTAACCTAGCTCCCCAAAAATGTGCCATATGGTTCAGCCTGGCTCACTAGATTTATGAAGAGAATTGAGGGCCAAAGACCCAACCAATAATAAAGTTTTACTTTACTTTCTTTGTCTTCTTAGTGTATATATCTCCACGGGAGGTGATTCAGCTAAGGCAAAATTTGGGTCATGGGTCCTCAAGTCAAATACTATATAATGACTCCAAAAATTAAATCTCCTGCTCTGGCATCTCCCTAAGCTGCAAAATCTATAAATTATTACCTACCTGACTTCTCTTCCTTTGGTGTAAATGACATTTGAAATTTAACATGTATATTTGTACACTAATATTCATGGCAGTGTTATTCACAATAGCCAAAAGATGAAAACAACCCAAATGTCCATCAATGGATGAAGGGATAAACAAAATGTTGTATATACTTACGATGGAATATTACTCAGTATTAAAAAGGAATAAAATTTTGATGTATTCTACAACATGGATGAACCTTGAAGACACCAGGCTTAGTGAAGTAAGCCAAACATAGAAGATGCATATTGTATTATTCCACTTATATGAGGTACCAAGAATGTCAAATTCAGAGACAGAAAGTAGAAGAGTACTAGTTACCAGGGATGGGGGGAGGAAGAAATGGGAAGTTATTGTTTAATGGGTACAGAGTTTCAGATTGGGAAAATGAAAAGTTCTGGAGACAGATGGAAGAGATGATTGCACAATCTGGTGAATGTATTTAACGCCACTGAACTGTACACTTGAAAATGGTTAAAATGGTAAATTTTATTTAAATACTTAAAAATTATTTATTTTATTTTTTAATTTTAAAAATTAATTTTAAAATCTAAAACTCTTTTTAAAATTTAAACATAAATAAAATTTATGAGGTACTATATAGAACACTTGATTTTTAACCCACTTCTCAAAACTGGCCCCACTCTAGCTTTTCTGTTCCCCAAAAATGGCACCATCAGCTGTGCATTCTTCACACCAAAAACCTAGAAGTCATGCTTGATTCTCCCATTTTGATACTGTCTTCCACTGCCAGTCTGCAGCTGGATCTGCCTCTCTCCACTCTTCCATCCCTCTAAACTACCACAACAGCTTCCTTACTGGTCTCCCTGCCACAACTCTTGCACACAATGTAGCCAGAATGTGTAAATCTTTGAAAAACTAATTTAGCTGATGTCCTTCCCCTGTATAACTCTCCCACTCAATGGTTTCCTATTTCACTTAGTGCAAAATTTAAAATCCTTCTATGACCTTAAAGGCCCTCCATGATCAGGCTGCCTCGCTCTCTTACATCTTCTCCTTCCTGTCCCCTCCTTCCCAGCCACACTGGGCTTCTTTCTCTTCTTGAAATGCGCTGAACTCTTGTCCATCTTATAGACTTTACACTGACTTTTCTTCTCCCGGATCACTTCTCTAGGTCTTCATCTCATGGCTCTTTGTTGCCATTCAGATATTAGTTCAAATTCACCTCCATATGAAGTCTTTTCTGATGCCCCAACTTAAATCACATTCCCAACCACCCCATTCTCTCTCATATTATCCTGTACTATTTTGTTTGCAGCCCTAACCATTAGGTGAACATGTCTTATTCATGTACTTACTTATTTTTTATTGTCTATCTCCCCTAGAAGACAGAAAATCCCAGGAGAAAAAGAAAGCTTCTCTGTTATTCTCTTAAATATGCCCAACCCTGAGAACAGTATTTAGCACATAGTAGATGCTAAATAAGCACTTGTGGAAGGAAGGAAGGAAGGACCGAGGGAAGGAATGAAGGAAGGGAAGAGTCATCTTAACATGATCTTACTAGGACTCTGATCTCACTCTTCTCATGTGGGTATTAGAATCAAGTATCTCCAGGTTAAACAACCAATACTTCACTGGCCACTGACTCCAAGTCCCCACCCAGCACCCGAATCCCTGTTAGACCCCTCTGGCTCTCCATATCCTATGGGAGACCAGCCTCTGCTTCCAGACCTGACATTCCCCATCACTTTCCACTGGCCTCCCACTCTCTGACATTCCCCAGAAGCTTCTCCACTGTCTCAGCTGCTGCTACCACACCTACTTCTGATTCCCAATATTTCTTAAAGAACCCTTTATTTGGCCTTGGCTGCCTTTCTGGGGTAGTCCTCTTGAATGATTTCCCCTTCTTGAGAATTCTGGAAGCTCTCCATACTCTGGAGCAATGTCACTGCACTCTCCGGGGCACAGTACTAAGCAAAAACGGTGGCTCTTTGGCCCCAGAAATCCTTTAGGCTACCATAGCAGAGGTCTAGGAGAAAACAGCTTCCATCGTATGACCTTATCCCAGGCCCAAAGTATATACTTTGGAAGAGCTATGACTTTTATAGAGATAAGAATATTGATCTACTTGTATATAGAAATAGCCCATCTCTAATAACTACCACCACCTAAGAATAGCCTTCAAAGAAAGTAGCTGATGCCCCAGATAGAAATATCAGAGCCCCAGGTTTCTAAATGTAGGTGAAAGGCTGAGCTATAGGTTCTATGGTTTAGAGGTGGAAAAATAGGCACCATAGGTAAATAAAAATGGCATAACTGCATGTGAGGGCTAAAGAAAAATGTGTAGTCTTGCTCTAAAACTGATTTAGGGCTTTAGAATTGTAATTTGTCAATCGTATGCTGAATAAATGGACTAATGTTAATACTTCCTTCTTAGCTTCTTTCTTTCATTCTTCCCTTAGAGCCACAAAATAATTTATTAAGCATCTACTATATACAACTTATTGTTTTAGGAAGAGGGATTCTCATGTAGGGGGAAAAAATCTAATGCAGACTTTGCCTTCAAGGTCAACTAGACAAGTAGAAAAGCAAAGACCCCACATAAGTTTCCCTGCTATGTGCATTCACTTACCGCCTTTAACTTCCCTTTTGTAACGGGAAGAAAACAAGGAGTTTAACTATTTGTTCGATGTCTGCCTTCTACTCCAGACTCTAAGCTCCATGACAGTAGGAAGCACATGGATCTTGTATTCCCAAAGCTTAGCCCAGTGCCTGGTAAAGGATAGGTGTCTAAAAATATTGCTTAAATCAGTGACTGATTACAAATAGATATAGAATACTGAACATAATGTCAGCAATAGGAGAATAGAAAAAAGCTAGCTCTCAAGAAGGCAAGATTTGTTGACCAAGATGACAAAATTTAACTCCAAATTCACCTTGTCCAAATAAAGAGAAAGAGAGATCTTCTTCCAATCTGATCAACTCGCTGCTCATTTTTGTGTGCTAGAACATTTTTATGTGATCACTTGACTCCAAGACCTTGTCTGTTGTCAGTTACTGGTATTCCTATATTTGTATATACAATAAATGTTGAATAAATTATATTAAATGTTCCCTAAAAAGCCATTCTCAGAGGAGTCAATGGCACCTTTTTTTAATGACAAAGGGAGAAGAAGCAAGTGTTAGCATTATCCTCACCACAATAACACTACAAAAACACTTCGTGCTCACATACAGCGGCCACTGTAATTACCTAGAGTCAAGAGAAACAGTAAAGTGAGCAGTAGAGAGCTGAGGAGAAAGAACAATGACACCTCTTTAAAATGCTACTCTGTAAGTTTCCATATTGCTGGCACCAAGTTCAAGCCCAGGTGGGTACACCTCACCCAGACTGCCTGTCCTGGCCTATTGTACAAGTCTCACAAGTTTGCTTTTTAAGGACAAGGAAGGACACTGCTTGGTGAAGTGGCCACAAGCTGTTCAGGGGAGAGCCTTTGCTCAGCACATTACAGCCACTGAGCAAGGCTGGGCTCATTTCAGAGAGCCATATACAATAAATAATCATGCAGATTCGTTCTGATAGGGCTCTGACAGCTGCTCTGAGAGGTGGGCCCTTGCAAGCCCGTCTTTCAACAATGAACTGACCCAAAGATCCAGGAAAGCTCCAGACAGGACCATATGGCCTGGAATAAAAACGTATTTCAAACTCTGTTTATTATGCATATCTTTCAAAGGTTCACTACTCTGTGATGAAACATTGCACCTGCAAGGCTTTAATAAGCTTCCCAAGCAAGTACAATTATAAAATCACAGGCACCTGAAGAATTTGTTTTCTCTTACACTTAGCCATGCACTGCCCACCAATGACTGGTCTCATTCTTTTTAATTATATAGGTTTGCAGTATTTTGTAAGCTGCGATCAATACCTATGCAGAAAATAAAACTCCTTATAGACTTCCGAGTGAGGGCCATCAAATATCTCTCCTCTTAAACTTTGGGGACTCCAACATTATTGTACATAGAACCTGCCAGCCTGCCTGAAAAGGAAAGCAGTGATTCAATCACGCAGCCCTGCAAAGAGCATTTGACTTGAATTTAGTCTGGGCTTCATTCATCAGCAATGGCGGGGGTGGAGGGGGCAAGAACAGTTTTCCTTCACAAGTGGGCTCTGCGACTCCACATCTGATCCAAATATTTGAGAACTACTGTTGGTTCATTATTCACTCAACAAATATCCACTGAGCAGCTATTACGTACCAGACTCCAGGCTAGGTATGGTGACTCAGAGATAAATAGAACATAGTTTCTGCCTGCAGGAGTTGATGGTCTCATTGGTAAGACAGACCCAAAAAGAACTGGTTTGGGAAAACAGAGGGACATGGGCTGTAAAAGATACTAGAGGGACAAAGAGGAGGTGACTTAGCTCTCCTGGGAAGTTCAGGGACAGCTTGTCTGAGGAACAGACATTTGAATTGAAACTTGAAAGATAAATAAGAGTTCATTAGCTAGTCAAGTAAGGGAAGGTATGAGCCACAACAGGATTGGAACTATGTCCATGTGTCTGTTTTAATGGCCTCTCCCAAGGTCATGAGCAATGTGATACAGTTTGAGGCCCCAAGTCCTGTTTCTCTCTCTGCCTCTGATTAGCTTATGCATAAACAAGACCTGTATGTCTGAGATTGTTTATATGATCAATACGATGGGTTTGGATCATTGATGGGTTTAGAATGAGTGATCTTTATAGGTCTATTAGCACTAGAGTCTCTCCAGGGTTATTCCCAAACTAAGAGTCTGCATGAAATTTGGAATTCTTTTATTTCTCTACCCCAAAACAGTGAACAGAGGTACATCTTAGGATTTTAGGAATGGATTTTATGTAAGATGGCTCAGTGTAATCATTATGGAGGGTGAGAGAGTGGCTGAGTCTTGCCTGCTAAGGTCTGTCTTATTCCCCTTGAACCCAAGGTCCCACATCAAAAGAGCCTTGGTTTGTATCATAGAAGATTATATGATAGTTGGCCTTCAAAATGAAGAATGTAGGACCAACAGTGGTAGATGAAGTAACAATTTTGACTATGAGTTACATGGTAGACCCAGAGACTATAAAAGAAGTAACTGTTGCTTCCCATAGGTACTGAGGATGCCATCAGTAATAACAAAGATGAGCTTCTTTGATCAGGGGTTGTTATTCAACAAGTGCATTGGGGACACAAAAGAGAGGCAGGGAGGAAGGAAGGAAGGAAAGAAAGAAAAAAAGAGAGAGGAAGCAAAGAGGAAGAGAGGAGGTGGGAAGAAGGAAGGCAGGGAGAAACATTTACTACAATCAACAGTATCTCTAAACTGTTTTTATCTTCAGACTGTCAACAGTGGCTCAAAAATATGTAGCCAGGGCATTATCTTGCAAGCCTTTTCAGACTCAAGAAGAATAGAAGAGGGTTACCAAAGATGGCACCTGATACTTCCCTGGCACATAGAAAAAGAAACAGCTATGATTTCTTGCTGAAAACGATATTGTTCACAACAATCTTTAAAGATTGATGCTGTTATGTCCATTATATGGACACAGAAAATGAAGTTTAGAGAAAGTAAATGTGTTCAAGGTGATCGAGTGAACAGGTAACAGAGAAAGGACTGAAACCCAGCTGTCTGCCCCCAAAGTCCATGCTCTTTCCAAGACCCTCTCCTGCCCTTTTCATGATTCATCTTCACGAGAGTTCACTCTGCTCCTTAGGAGGTAGAGAACAGCCATTTTTTTCCTTCATTTTACTTATGTTTTGAAGGACTGTCGATCACAGCCCTGTAGGTGGCAATAGCAGATGAAGTGTCAGAGGAATTCTGGATGTGTGCCTGGCACTGAGCATGTAGCTGACAGAGGCAGGTCCAACCAGTATCTTTTTTTATTTGACCTCACTGTTTCTCATATATCAGTTAATCTTTTCTGGGTTTGAGTAATAAAAAGACAAAAATATTCCCAAGAGTAGAAAGGGAGAAAGAGTAGAGAATGTTCATGGGAGTTGAAAATCTTATATTTTACTGTGAACCGCAAGGCAGAGAAAACCAACAAAGACAGAATAGGATCAACAGAGTTTTGGTTTTTTTTGGCTTATGCCAGGACTCTACAAGCCTTTGAATGCCACTGTTTTTCTGGATAAATATTGGCTTTGTTTGTATTTTAATAAATTCACTCTTTTATGAGTTACATCACCGAGGTCAAGAAAACCTATACATGACCTCTCCCACCCAACCTTTCTTTGACCACCATCAAAAGCAACTTTCCTGAATAAAGGATGGGTTGAATTGAGTCTGATTTTTGAGCTAATTAGACAGTAGTAATTCACATTTACTGGGTATTTCCTGGATACCAAGCACTGTTTTAAGAGTTTTATATGCATAATTAATTTGCTCTCTCCAATAACCCTGTAAGGTAAATACTCTTATTATTCCCATTTTACAAGATGAGAAAAATGAGACATAAGGAGGTTGTGTCATTTGCCCAAGGTCATGCATTTGATAATACATCTCAAGTATGGTGTCCTTTGGAAACCTCTCGTAGAGTGGAATGGGTTAGCAACTTAGAGATGCTTCTTGAAGGACAACTACATCATCATACTTTCACTGAGTATAATATTTATTCTTTCATTCAATCAACATTTATTGTTTTTGTTCCATGCCACTTGGGATACAGAAACAGGTAGGATGAGATCCTAATCCTTAAGGGTTCCTCTGTCTTATAAGAAAGAGAGATAAATAAAGGAGTAGCTATGATCTAATGTGATCAGGGCAAACAGTAGGTGTCATATGGGCACACAGGAGGAGCTCCAGCTCAGCGAGGGTGTTGAGAAAAGGGAATGCCAGAGGAGGCTTCTTTATAGTAGGTATTGCTAGAGCAATCTTAAAAGGCAGGTAGAAGATAATGAGGAGGAAAAGCCAGAAAGCATAAGAAAAAGACAAGGACACATTCTGGAAACTACATCTAATGTGGTGTGACACACGGCACTGATAAAGACAAAAGGGCAAGAGTGACCCTGGGAAAGTGTGTAAAACGTCATGTCATGGGAGGCCTTGCTTGCCATGCTAAGAAATTGGAATTTTATGCTGAAGGCAATGAGAAACCACTAGGGAGTTTTAAGCAGGGGAATGAGAAGATTGAATTTGTACTTTAGAACAATCATTCTGCCAATAGACTGGAGATTAGAGGTTGGGAGGCCAGTTAGGAGGCTGCAAAAAGCCTTATATTTAAGGAAGTTGCAGTAAGGTAGGAGAAAGGGGCCAGATGCTAGAGATGTGAAAAAGAATCCAATATTAAGGGCTAACTAATTGGGAGACAGAGTTAAAGATGACTCCCAGTTTTATAGATTCATCAACTGGGTTAATAAGAGGAAGAATTCAATAGGAGGATCAGGTTTGGGGAATTAATGATGACAATGAACATGAGGCTTTACAGTTTACAAATGACATTGACGGATATTATTTTATTATTCCTTTAAACAACCTTTTTCGATTGGTGTTCTCCTCCTCTCAGACGAGATCACTTAATAGAGAGATTAAGTGACTTGCGCAAGCTCCCTCAATAGGGGAGGGAAGAAGTGGAACTTGAACCCTTTCTAGATCCCATTCTCTATCCACTACATAATCTGATACACACAATAATAGTAGCAAAATAATAATGATGATAGCTATTATGTGTTGAATGCCCAGGCCCTCTTACAAGAACTTTATCAACTCATTTAATTTTCACGATGACCGCACACAGTAGGTGTTACTGTTACCTCCATTTTATAGCCAAAGCAAATGGGGCACAAAGAGATGCCAGCAACTAACTGTATCAGTTGGGGCAAAGAGTCTACCTGTTGCCATTTCCCCTGTGGGGAGGGTCTAGCATCAAGGCAAACAGAACCACATCTTTGTGTTCCTCACTAGAGACTATGTTTCTTTCAGAGCCTGTGGACTAGGAAAATATCCAGACACAGGCCCTCATTGTTTTAACCCATATATGAAACATGAGAGCTATTTTCCCCCCACCTCACCCCCAATTCCTTGAGTTTACAAGTGAGAATATCCTTGCTGGGCTGCTAGTGTTGCCTTCTGAAAGGTAGAGCCAGGCTTTACAGATCCAGTTTGAGTTTTCAATAGGGAACGGTGTTCTAGAAGCATTAGTGTGCTGGGCTGTGCTATCCTGGAGAGTGATAAACAGCCGCAGACTTGACTACCCAATGCGTCAGGCTGTGGAAACGGCCCTCTGGAGGACACTGCTGACCAAAAGCCATTAGCCCATTACTCAGAGCCTGTTTAGTAAATGAGCTCTTTCTGAGTACTAATTGGAGCCCTGTAAAAGTAAACTTGCAGTGACAAGCTAGCTCTCCACAGCCTGCTCCCTCTCCCAGAACACTCTCCAGGTGTAGTGGAGAGGCAGGATGGTATAATGGTGCAGCCACAAGCTCTAAGCCTGGGCTGTCTAGATTCAAATCCCAGCTCTGGAATTACCAGCTGAACAGCCTTCAACAAGTTATTCTGGCCTCAGTTTCCTCCTCTGGGAAATGAGGATCACAGGACTTATTTCACGGGATTTGGGGGTCTCAAACAAGGCTATACACCTTTTCCCAGCACATAGGAGCTATTCAATAAATGTTAGTTGGTATTATTTACTCCCCTTGCTTATTTTCATGGAACAACTCACCGTATTCCAAGGACATAAAAAAATGAGAGGAGAGAGAAGAAATTTACTCAGATTTGAGTAAATAAATTTACTCAGGGCATCTGTGAGTTCTGCTATACCCCTCATTTGGCAAAGAAGATCTAGTTTATTACTAGTTTGTAATGACTTTTCATATACCTAAGCATTAATTGTCTCAATTTGATATTATGCTTCCTAGTACCATCCAAATGCACAATAGATATTTGTTGGTTGACATCCTTGAGTAAATTTCTGTTATTCCTGATGAAAATCAATTGAAGTGAACATTGGTGCATTAACTTTATTACCCATGAATGTTTAATTCTTCAAGATTGAAAGATTCCAGCCAATTTAATCTCTCTTCGCGTTTTGGTGTCAAATTGGACATACATATAGTCAGACCCATAGAACAAAATAGCAAGGAAATAAATTAGACATACATCCAGTCAGACCCATGGGACAAAATAGTAATAAAATAAGTGAAGGCAAGAGCTTATCCTACTCATGAGCCACAGGTAGTTTATTTTATGAGGACATCATCACAGAGTTAAAGTAGATGAACACGAAAGCCTTCATAACCTTAAATCCACTGAAGTTGGGCAATAGTTACCCTAAGAAATACTACGCAAAAGTAAGCTGAAGTTCTGCCTAAATTAACTGTAATTGTCATTGAAATTGTGTGAATTTGATCAAATAATGTCATTGTCTGCAAAATTTTGTCCGTTTTAGTATACATGAAAACAATATGTTTGGCATTATTGAAAAACATTAACCCAGTAACCATTTTATGGGTTTGAGCACTTGATGATTACTTATTGAAAATTATAGTTGTCAAGGTAAATATTGAAAATAATAGCTTCATAACGTGGTAAAAGCCAATTATTACAATTTAATCTCTTTTATTTTTTTATTTAATCTCTTTAAAAGCATAAAAATAATATGTTGATTTGTTTAAATAAAAAACATGTCACATCTTTCCTTAAGCACAGGTACATTGAGTGGAAAAGTCAGAACTGCATACCTGTCATTCAAATAGACTGAGGCAGAGTTAAATTACTCTTCATTATCAAGTTTCTATGGAAATAACTCTGTACTTTAAAAAAAGAGAAGAAAACCCTGAAATAGCTCCCTTTCTTGAGTCTGGTCATTTTCCTGATTTCACAAGCAGAAGCAAACACAATGTGACTAGCTAATTCCCAGCTGCGTAAAGATTTAAATCCATGTCTGAACACTGGACAATCAAATTATGTAGTAGCACAGTAGCCAGAAATAAACCCAGCACATAAATGCAGTTGATTCAACATTATTAACACAAACAAAATTTACACCTACAGTCCTGTGCATTAAAAACAACTTCTCCCACATCAAATAGCAATATTTTGCTATGCCAATCAAATTAAACCACCAGAAACGTATACAAAGAAATCAATTCTGTAGCAAACCTTTGAAAAGTATGGCATTTATCATGTTCAAGACAGGTTAATTCCCGTTCTAAACAAACTTTCGCCTTCCAAGTTGGGCCTTTTGTTTTTTGTTCTTTTCTTTGTTTTGTTGGGAACGTACTCAACACAAACATTCTGTCAATTTAGCCACAAAATCCTTTTTCTCTCACCCTACGTGAATTTTAAAAAGAAAAAAAACAAAAACAAACCAAATATAGAGATATTTATATAGACACACACACAAACAACCCTCCTAGACTCAGACAAATTTAACTGTATTGATTTTAGAGAAGAGTGAGACTAAAATCCCACAAAAGAGAGTCTGAAAATTCTGGTGAGAAACATTTATGGAAAAGCCCTGTCCCCTTGTCTCTTGTCAACAGCTTCAGAGACTAACTGTAAAATCGCCTCGGCAAATCTACTTGACTAAAGGGACAAAAGCCATTTTTAATGGCCTTCGCAGCCCTCAACTCCACATACTTCTACAGATGAAAACTGATAGCCTCAGCAGAGCCCTGGTCTGAACAATGACTGCATATCCACACTACCTGAATCATATTCCTAAATTAGCAACCTCTACAGCCACCATTAGCTCACTTTGAAAGACATAGTCAAGACCAGTCTTCCAAATCATGTACCACAATAGGCTCATCTGCAAGTTATGAGCAGATGAACAATACAGATGAGGCCAAAGGAACAATGTCTCCTCTAAAGTGCATACAGATACAGAGTGGAATGGAAGGAAAAGAAATGCATAGAGTGTACGTTTTTGAGCAAAAGCAGACCTTACCAGTGACTTAGTCTGGTCTTGCAGCTTCCATCACATGAGAGTGTGGGAGTGAAAATGTGGAATGCAAAAACTTTCCCCACTGGCCAAGAAGAAATGAACGCACAGCGCCAAATGCCCACAGGGCTTCTCAGCACTGGTTCAGGTACCTGGTTATTCTTCACGAAAATAGAAACAGTCAAAACTATTCTGCCAAATTAAGAGAGGAGCTGGCTTCTCAGTTGGGGATTTGAAATTTGCGTTTAGTTAAAGCCAGTCAACTGACACTTCAAAGTAAGTTTTTGTGTTTTGTCTCAATTTTGCCATATACATCCTAATTAATTCATCATTCACATATTAAGTCAACAAATATTTCCTGGGAGTTACTAAGTATCATGCACTGCCCTGGCTGCAAGTGTTCAGCAATGAACCAAGCCAAGAAGGTCCCTGGGAGGGGAATGTCAGTAAACAAGTACAGACATGTATATATCTGGTGGTGATAGATGATATAAAGAAAAATAAATTAGAGAAAGAGTTGAGATTGTCAGAAGATGCTATTTTATACAGAATGGTCAAGGAAGGCCTCACAGATAAAGTGACAGTTAAGAAGAGATTTACAATAGAAAGAGCAAATCTTAAGAATATACAATAAAAGCATTCCAGGCAGAGGAAACAGCGACTGCGAAGGCTCTCAGGTGAAAGCATTTTTGACATGTACAAGGACCAACAAGGAGGGCAGGCCAGATTTGAATGAGCAGAGGAAGAGTGGCTGAGCAGGAGTGAGAGAGGAAGTGGGGACCAGATCAGGTAGGGGCTAGTAGGCCACAACAAGGACTTTGGATCTAATTCTAAGTGAGATGGAAAGCCATTAGAGTGTTTTGAGCAAAGAAGTGACATTATCTGACTTGGCTGATGTGTGAAGAATGGACCACTAGGAAGCAAGTAGAGAGCAGATTAGAGAACTGCTGTAATCAGAAGCAGCCGCTTCCCATAGAGCTTGTTTCATTCAAGACCTCAGTTCATCACCCACCACCACCATCACTAAACAACAGCTCCTCCCAACCCATTGTATACGAGCAGAACCAGGAGAGAAGAGAGGTCACCTTACTACAGTTTGCAGAGCAGCAAGCTTCCATTCTTGGACCTCTCCACCATCCTCTTCTGGAATATTGAGGGGACACAAATGTCCTCTCTCACCTCTGCTAAGTCGGGGACTGGAGATCTTATATTGTCTGAAAGGTTTCACAATGGAATCTTCAGAATGCTCAATATTGCCAAGTCACGAGACAAAGGACAGGAGCAGGATGGCAGAGGTAAGAAAGCCAGTGGTTTGGGGGCAGCCTACACTCCCACAGTTCACTGTGGCAAGGATATAGTTATTTCCTATGGGTTGATCAGATGCCAAATGATAGATGGATTAAAACATTTCCAAAAAGGTCACTCGATGAATGAGGGGACCCTGAAGCAAGAGGCCATGGGGTGAGTGGTCTGCCTGTGGTCTGGGCTGAAGCTGACTGGAAGAGGTCAAGGCTGGGCCAGGTCTCCTGGCGTGTGTGAAGAAGGCTCTCTCATGAGCAGCCATGAGAGATAACTTTTTGGGAACCTGCTACACAGAAGAATGACAGCCAGTCAGTAAAGGAAAGCAGTCTAAAGGGCTGTGAGAAAGTCTGAAGAGCTCTTTTACTCTAAAAGCTTTTTACATGATAATAATATAATTCTAGTGCTATCTCGTTGAGGAATTCGCAAACATGGTTTTCCATGCATACAATTTAAATTGTGAAAAACCCCAGTGAAAATTTTCTACATTAAAAAATGCCATCATGAGAGACTCTGATTAAATGGAGCTTGTATATATTCTCCTTTTACAGAATTAAACTCAAAACAATTCAACAGAGAAAGTTTTCACAGTTCTCTCAAAAAGTGGTATTTACTTGCTCTTGGGAGTTTTCCAAACTTTTGAAATCAGGCAAAAATATCACCTTCGAAAATTGGCTATTTTTTAATCATACTCTCGTATGATTAACCCGAGAAATATCCTGGTCTGTAAAGAAGAGCAGCAGAATGGTGTTAGCCCGCCTCTACCTTTGTAACTGTGATTCCATGGGCAAGTCGCTTCATCTTTTGGAGATTATATCCTGATAAGGGAGTTGGAATGCAGAAAGTGTTTCCAATCTGTGGATTTATAGTCCTCTGGAGAGGGTTCCTCTTAATATCTCTTACCTCCCATTCTGTTGTGACTGCAAGATATCCTGGAATCCACTTGTGAACTTCTCACAGGGCTCTGTCGGTTTTGCCTACCTTGCTTCTAATTTCCCGTCAACCACTCGTAAGAACACGCCAAGTTTTCTGAAGAAATTCTACTGCCCACACTCAGTGGACGTGGTTCGGATGGGATTGGCCCCATCCCCTGTATCCAGGTACGGACACGCGATCTATTTCTGGCCGGTCAATATTTTCCGAAACTGGAGTTAGCGTGATCCATGAAAGGATGGACTCCTGACTCAAGTTGTCTAACCAGAGCTAAGCCCAGCATTGGCTGGAGACCCAGGGGAGGTTCTTCTCTTCGCTCTGATCTTGAACCTAAAGATGGAAGCCTGGATCTACTACCAACCACAAGGATAGAGTCTGGGAATTAACGAAAATCCACAGAAAAGCAGAGCCAAAATATGAAGAAGAAATAGATCTCAGCAAGCCTCTGAGTCCAAATAATTTGAAGACTATCCTTAAACCTCCAGTCACTTGAACAAATAAATTCCTTATTTCTATGAAGTTTTTTGTAACTGAAAGAGAAGTGTCTGATATACATGGCCTATAAGCGGAATAACTTATTGTCTAACACAGAGATATACAAATATTTTTATAATATATGTAGATAATGTGCCAAATAAAATATAAATCAGTGTAAAAGTTTTCTACATTTTTTGTTAGGATTTTCTCAATGAATATATAGTAAAGGTACAACTAGAAAATTTTGGCAGTCCCTTCAGGTTCTAAAACCCTATGATGTTTAAGAGCCCTTGCATTGCGTAAATCAAGGTATAAACCTGTGCATAAAATGGGACAAGGGACATTTGTCCTCAGAGATCAATCAATAAGCAGCTGTGTACCTTTGCCTGATACTGTAAAAAGCAATAACTTTGAGACTATGCTGTTACATTGAGGGTTTTGCAGATTAAAGACATGGAAATAAGGTTGTGAAAACTGAGTAAGACCAAAAGAACTTAAAAATCCAAAAGCTGTCCTTTGTTTTTATCCTTCCTTTGGTGCCAGTGGAGATTTCACAGTGGGTAGTATAAATCACCAACGTGCTAATTAAGCTGTGTTTCTCACTTTAAGGTCTTTTTGCGCTTCCCTCAAAGCGATAACAAATGGGACATCATTCTCCTTAGATCTGAGATCACAAAATGTCCACAAGCAATATACAGTTGTAGTGACACAATAGCCAGCAAAAAATAAGGCTTTCAATATCACCCACCACAAAACTTGGAATATAAAATGTGAAATTTGCGGAGGCATGACTAATGGGGTGATCTCTATTTGTCCAGCAACTGAACACCCAGTCCATGAACTGAACACATATAACACTTAGAAAACAGTCTTAGAGAAAACTGACAGATATATAAGATATTTTATCTTGCATTATTTGATTTGTAGAAGTAATGTCAACTGGAAGCACTTCAAAGGAAGGCATTAAACAAGTGTAAAATAACTAATCTAAAAGTATTTATTAAGTGTTTGCTATGTAGCCAGCCAAATCCAAGGTGATTGAGGAGGAAATAAGAATGTGAAATCTGAGGACCCTGTTGAGATTAACCTGCTAACTATGTCCTCTTCTTTCAGCCTCATCCCTCCCAGCCACTATACATGGGGCTCCCAGGCTAATTGACTCAAAGCACAGTCTGATGCATTTCACTCTCCAGCTCAAGCATCTTCAGTGGCTCCCTGTTGCCTACTAAATACATTCTGGATATCTCAGGTTGGCATAACCTAGTCCCAACCTAATCTTCCGGCCTTATCTGCCACTGTTGCCCTTTAGGTGATGTAAATACAGGTTAGCACTTTTACCTGAGAAGGAATAGGTTCTAGAATGGCGATGACAACAAGATGACGGAGAATAAGAAGAAGAGGAGGAGGAGGAAGAGGAGACTGATATTCTTTGATTGGTTACCAGGTGCTAAGTATTAGCCATTGGGAAAAGTATTTAACATCCATAAGTCCCATCATAACCCTATGTGGTATGTACTATTTTCATCCCCATTTTTTTCTGTTGAGGTGAGATTCACATACCATAAAATTAACCATTTTAAAGTGAACAGTGAACAAGCATTGAGTACATTTACAGTGTTGTGTGACCACGACATCTCACTAGTTTCAAAAGATTTTCATCACCCCAAAAGGAAACCCTATATCCACTCAGCAGTTGCTCCCCACTCTCCTCTCGACTCTGGCAATCATCAATCTGCCTTCTGCCTCTGTAACACCCATTTTAAAAATGAGAAAATTTATTCTTAAAGAGGGGAGGCTACTAGTCCAAATTCTCACAGCTGGGAATAATGGAGCTGGGATTCTGTCTCCTTCCTTAAAACACTAAGCTATGAGACTTTCGAAACACAGTTATTTGAAGAATAAGCTTACCATGAATACAGAGGTTAGAGAGAGGTTGAATGGTGCACCGTGGGGACCTAGTACCTACAAAACAGACCAGATCTCCACACCTCCCAAAGAGACCACACACAATGGACCAAGGCGGCTTCCCCAGCAGCTCTCAGTACCCCAAAGGCCCCCTGAGTTTCCTGTCTCACCAGCGTTTGTTCCCACCGTTTACATATTATGTAAATAGTGCACCTCCTATGAGCTCAGGATATAGTATCTATCAGCCTGTACATGCCGAACTCGGTAAAATGGGCCATTTTGTGTCTCTCATGTTGAGATCCCACTTCTTTTTGTAGTATGAGTATCATAAAATATCTTATGGAGAAGATGTAAATAATCCAAAGTACAATATGATATGCACACTGCAATATTATAATGATGTAATATTGCATATTATGATAGTTTAATACAAATCTAGATAAAATAGTATATACATAAGAAATCATACAAATTGACTCTAAGAGTATAACGTTGTAAGACATCTCACTCCATCCTGGCCTAGATAAACCACTACAGTGGGGGTCTGACTTAGGCCCCTAATCCTACCCAGGCTTCCTGTATTAGGTTACTCCAGAGAAACAGAACCAACAGAGTGTGTTGCATATGTGTTTGTAGGTGTGTGTATGTGTGTGTGCACACACGCGTAGAGAGAGAGAGATTTATTTTAAGTAATCGGCTTACACGATTGTGGGGACTAGAAAGCACAAAGTCTTCAGGGCAGACTGGAGAACTAGGAAAGAGTTGATGTTGCAGCTCGAGTCCAAGGGTAATCTGGAGGCAGAATTCCTTCTTCCCCAGGGACCCTCAGTCTTTTTCTCTTAATTCCTTCAACTGATTGGATGAGGCCCATCCACACATTGTAGAGGGTAATCTGCTGTACTCAAACTCTACTGATTTACATGTTAATTACAACTAAAAAAATACCTTCATAGCAACATCTAGACTGGTGTTTTATCAAATATCTGACCATGATAGCCTAGCCAAGTTGACACATAACATTAATCATCATACTACCTGTTATGGACTGTGTTTTCTTCCCCCCAAATTTATATGTGGAAGCTCTAACCTCCAATGTGACTATACTTGGAAATAGGGCCTTTAAGGAAGTAATTAATGTTAAATGAGGTCATAAGGGTGGGGCTCTAATCCCACAGGACTAGTGTCCTTATAAGAAGAAGAACAGACACCAGAGAGCTCTGTCTCTCTCCCCCATGTGCACAGAGGAAAGGCCATGTGAGGACACAGCAAGAAGGCAGCCACGGAAGCCAAGGTGAAAGGCCTCACCAGAAACCAACCCTGCTGCCACCTTGACTTTGGCCTTCTAGCCTCCAGAAATGTAAGAAAATAAATTTTCTGTTTAAGTCACTCAGTCTGTGGTATTTGTTATGGCGGCTCCAGCAAACTAATACACTATCCCAATCTCTTCCTGATGGAGTGGCCAGGGAGCCAGTGAGAAAACACATCAGATACTGTCCATGCTCTGCTCAAAACCTTACAATGGCTCCTATTTCCATCAAATTAGAAGCCAACGTCTTTAAAGCCTACCCCTCTACGGATCTGTTCACACAGGTCCCCTTTCTCCCTCAGTGACTTCTTTCCCTCACCCATGGTGTTCCAGCCACGCTGGCACCCTTGCTGTCAGTGGGCCATGCCAGGCCAGATCCCAGCTCAGAGATTCTGTGCTGTCTCTTCCCTCTGCCTGGAAGCTTTTCCCGAATGTCTGCACTGTTTCCACTCTCATCTCCTCCAACTCAATCCTCAAAAGACCCCTAGTCTATGAGACCAATGTTGCAACCAGCCCTTCACCTCCATTCCCTACGCTCTGCTCCCAGCATCTCTGCTCCCCCTGTTCCTGCTCTAGGGAGCTCCAAGAAGTTAGTGTTATTATTATCCCCATTTCATAGATGAGGAAACTGAGGAACAGATAGTTTAATGACTTTGCCCTTGCCCATTAATCTCAAAAGCAGAGGGAGCAGGACTTGAAGCCAGGCAGCCTTACTCTAATTCCATGCCCTTAGTCATTGGACTAGACTGCTTCTAGCTGTTTCAGGGCAATCTCAGCTTTACTGAGACATAATTGACATATAACATTGTGTAACTTTAAGGGGTACATCCTAATGGTTTGATATGTTTATATTGTGAAATAATTACCACAGGAAATGCTGCTGTCTGAGTGAGCACCGTGCATCAGGCACAGCCCACAACCCACTCCAGGGCACACCTTTTGTACATTGTTTCATGTAATTATCAAACAATTCTGCAAAGTCCGCATGGTTCCCTTTATACAAATGTGGAAAAGGCCTTTTAGGAAAAATTAGCTAACACAGCAAATGAGAGAATTCTAATCTTCTCTCCAAAATCTCTATCTCCACTGCTTCATGCTATTGCCAAACAGCTGGCTGTGGACGATATGGGTATTACATAAAAGTGAAGCTAAGATGGGTTCAGAGGTAAGACTGCCATATGATTTAGGGCCTTCTCAAAGACAGAATTAGCAGAGTGTGGGTGTATACTTGTGTACAGGGTCTGATAGACATATGCTTTATAGGATTCATTCCCTGTGGCCAAGGCTAACTTTATATGGGACTTATATGAGCTGAAAGGCAATATGAAGTCTGTTACAATGCATGTAATTCCACCATAAAAAATTAATTCTTTTGAGTTATAGCTTTGCTATATTCCACTAATCCTTTTAAAATTACAACAGAGTATCTTCTAGAACTCTTTGTTTTGAGACAAAGACCAGAACTCAACAATAAAGGGATCTTTATAGACCTAGGTAATTAAAAGCCTAGAGGCATACTGGCTTAAGGTAAGGTTTGATCCAGCAGCTCAGACGATCTCACCAAGGATGCAGGATTTCTCCATCTGTCTGTTCTGATTTCCATGATATCTGCTTCAGTTTCAAGATTCCCTCAGTGTCCCTAAAGCTCCAGGCTCTCTGCTCGTGAAGGTAATGTGGCCAGAGTCTCAGACTTCCCTTTCTCACACCACATGAGAAAGACCAAAGGTCTCCTTTAATGGCTCCAATGGAAGAGAAGAAAATCATCTTTGTAGAAATGCCCACAAACATGTTTTTGCATCTTCTTATCTCTGATTGGGTAACATCCCTTTCCATGCTCCAATCAGAATGTCTCAGGGATGAGATTCTCTGATTGACTTGCAATAATTAGGGCTCCTCTCTGAAGCTAAGGATGGAGCCAGTCTTGCCAAAATTAGGTGACTGAAATGGGAACTGAATGAATTGCTGGAAAGAAATGTAGGATGACTTTAGAAGAGGTAACATACATCCACAGGAAAAGGGTAAGGTATTGAACCATCTTAGGTTTTTAATACCCTATCAGGATGATGGTATATTCACTGGTCATCAATCGTGGCACCTAGCCTGATATAAGGCAATGAGAAGAGGAGTGTGCAGAGTATCTTAGTCTGGCTGGGTGTTGGGGGATAGGAGCATTTCATCTCCTGAAGTGGGAAATTGGTAGAGCAGGCAAATTCAAGAACTCTCATGCTGAGAGGACGGACTGCCTTGGGTCCCCCATGGAGCAGCAGAAGTTATGAGGCACAGCAAGAGGAGGAAGGCAGACAGGGACAGGAAAGAGAAAGAGGTCTTGCCTACTTGACAATTTTGCCCTCTCCATGAGGCAGGAGCTATAGGACGGGCAGGACACAAAATGAGAAGAGATGGACTCTGCAAAAACAAGCACGCACTGCAGAAATCCTCAGATGGGATGATCCTCCCGAGAATTTTGTTATGTCCTAGCTAATTAGCCAAGTAGATAATTCATTTTACTCTTGAGAATCCAGTTTTCCCTGAGGGGGGAATATATTCAAGGTCTGCAAAAAGAGAGCCCAGACTACTCAGAGTGTTACTAAATACCAAACATTCATCCTCCAGGGTGGGAGCTCAGCAAGGACAAAGCAAAGGCAAATTATCTGGCTTCAGAAGCAGCCACTCCTCTCACACTTCCCTTCATCCCCTTCCATCCCCTCCCCTAGCATTTAGACCTGGAGATATCTTATGCCATGGGAATGTAGATCCCGGAGAGAATTTCTTTTGCCACTGCCAAAATATACAGTAGGGAGAATCACACAGTATGATGTGGGCAGAACACAGGGGAACAAAAAGCATGCCCGGTGCTCAGTGAGTTGGAAGAGCATCACAGTATAAAAATGAGTGAGAGCAGATAACTACAGAAATCAACAGTTTCCCCCAGTACAGAACAGGGCTGACCAGAGCCATAATGAAGTGTGGCTACACCGAAGACAGGATGTAGCAAGAGAGAGAACTTCAGCCATGAAAACATGGGAAATGAGGCAGAATTTGTCAATGTACGTCCAGCACATCCAGGGACTGGATGACCAGGGCAACTAGTATAATTTTTTGTGCCTCCGTATAGGAATACCTTTATAATAGAGGTGGGGGCATCAGGCTAAAAGATTACGATGCTGTTAGTCTTTGCTGTGAGTTGATCATCTAGCCAGTTTTTAAGCTTGTCTTCTGTTTCAATGATAGCTTTTTTCTAGAAAGAGAATGTGTTAACTAATTGACACAAATATCTTAGGTCCTTGACAGTTGTATCCTAAGTGATAAATTAATAAATTGGTTTATTCAGTTTTATGTATCAGTGTCTTATAAGTTGCTAGATATGTCTATTCCATAAGAAACTGATATGTTCTGGGAATGCTGACAACACTTTAGCTTCTGAACAAGCAAAGCTGAAGAGCATGGTTATTGTTGGCCACAATAACGTCCTCTTTAAGGGCCTTTCCCACTGTCTGGCTGGACTCTCTAGGTGTCATCTCTTTTGCTCATGCCTTTCAAACTATGGCAGCAATGCATGGTTGTCAGCAAGGTCAATTTCATTGCAAAGGACTAGCCTCCATTCCAATTAGAAATAGAAGAGAGACCTTTATATGTAGAAATGTTGTGGTCACTTTATTTAAAGTAGCCAAAAGTCAAAACATCATCATGTAGAACTTAAGAGCTGGAGTGAGTACTCATTTCACGAGTGATGACAAAGAGTCTCAAAGAAGTCAAATGACTTCTTTATGGTCACACATTTTTGGCAAAAACAGAGCCCCGGATTCTTGGTTGAAATCTAAACTTGTGTTTCCACTGCAACACAACTATCCCCAAAGACCCTCAAAGTTACCACCTATCCACAAAAGCCATGTCTCCACACATCTTTTGCATTCACAGTTATTTGTAAGTGAATTAAATTTGAAAATATAGCCAACCCCAGGAACGGTGTAGAAATTCGTATTGCATTTCAAAGGTGAAATGCTCCAATTAGTAACCAAAGTATAATTGCTCTATGGGTCCTCCACTTTCTTACTATAATGATCCTAAGGCTTCATATAAAATTTCTATATAGATAAAGTGAAATCTTAACTTCAGTAAGTTGGCAAGTCAATGTGAGTTCTTACTTTTACTTGGCATGCAGTAGCTACCGATAAAATCATAGGCAGGTGTTTTTTATTTTGGCATCAGGAGATTATACTGTTTTGCCTCTTGAAGAACTGGCATGTATCCTTTTATTGGGTAAAGAAAATTATGCAGCTCATAGTATTTCCCTTTTTGTCTTGGCCGATAGATGATTCAGCTGTACACACAAGGATCAATCACAGGAATTGTGCTGAACCAGTGTTTTGGTATGTTCACACCCTTCACTATGAGCTGGCCATGCTGGGCTCAGGCCATACCCAGGCAGAGCTGCCCAAGAAGAAACTATGTAGGGACCCTGAAGAGCAGAGAGTTTGGTAATCGGTCACCTATGCTACAGCTGGGATGAGCTCACTAACTAAAATCTTAGCAAGATGCAAAGCCAGGAAAACGGAAGAAATAGTGTGTCAGACTAGAGAGAGAAACTACAGACAATAAAATAGGAATGAAATACATATTGACTAGAGATAATGAAATCTAGAGAAGAAGAAAGGGCTAGCCAGGACAAAAGTCCTGTGAATTCAACGCAAGCACTCTGCCATCTTCCTTGTGAGTATATTGATTGGGTTCCCAGCCCAGCTTAGATTCCGAAGGAGTAGTCTTCCTTTAGTTTTGCACCTTTGTTACTAATTCATCTAATTGTATATGTTAATTTTGTTTTAAGTCTCCTCTATTCCTATATGAAAGCAAATAGAGTATAAAAATACCTATTTAAGAAATATATGATGGTTGCAGAAGCTAACTTGTAATGCACAAACTATATGTGGACAGGCTAACAACCACTTTTCTTTAAAACTATGACTCTAATCCTCACTCTAGGCAGTTATGTGCCTGGAGTGTTGAGGAACAGCAGGAAGGCAAGTGTGGTTGGAGTGGAATGAGGAAGAGACAGCAATAGGAGACGAGGGCCAAGAGTTTGAATAAGAAGGGGACTGTATATGACCCTGTCAATCAATTAAGGGTTGTCACTATTATTCTGTGTGAGATGGAAAACCATCGAAGAGCTTCAAGAAGAATATTTATATGGTCTGACTTTTATGTTTTAAAGGGATATCTTTTTATGTTTTAAAAGGATAACTCTGGCTGCCATAAGACAGAGAATGGGAAACCAGTTAAGAGCCCAATCCATTAGTCCAGGAAAGGTGATGGTGGCTTGAACCTTAGTGTTTGCAGATTAATTGAGTGAGAGGGCAAGGCAGAAAGAGAGGAGGCAAAAATGACTCCAAGATTTTGGCCTCAAGTCATTGGAATCTTGGAGTTGCCAGTGAATGAGATACTGTGCCCAGGCATCAGGCGTACAGAGATGAACAAGACACGGTGGCTCTGAGAACTCACAGTCTAGAAGAGGAAACGGACAAGAAAAAAAGATGTCAATAAAAGCAATTTTCATTTCTTAGACACTTACTTTGCACTAGTCACCAGAATATTGAATGAAGTATTGTACAAATATGATATAATTCAGTCCTCATAATGACTTGATGTGGTTGATCCATTAGCCCTATTTTACAGATGAGAAAACTGAAGCTCAGTGGAGTGAAATGACTTGCCGAACATCTAAGAGCTGAGAGACCGGGAAGTTGTTTGAACCCATAACTGTGTAACCTCAAACTTATGCTCTTAACTACTCTACTTTAGTCTAACTCTAGCTCAATTTAATCAGAGGAAATAAGGTAGGCAGGCTATGGGAAGCAGACCCACGAGCATGGGGAGCAGTACACCTGTGACAGAATGATTGCATGGTCACTTTTAATCCATAAAACAAGAAGGATGGACTCGATGATTTCCATGGTTCGTCTCAGCTCCAAAAGCCTATAATTTTAAAACATGGTGATGCTTCTTTTCACTAAAATGAAAGTCGTTTTTATTCCTTATGATTGAATAGCATATAACACAATTCTCTTATTTATACAAAGCTATTCCAAGCCAGGCTGAATTGAGCCTCAAGCCTTATAGTTTGCCCATTTTTGAAATAGAAAGAGCATTAAAGATAAAAAAAAAAAAAAAAAAAGAAAAACCAGCAGTGAACACAGAAGGGTAAATGAGGAAAAGGAAAAGGCATATCAAGGAAATAAAAACCTTGTCATAAAATACGCAGGGAAATAAAAATGAGGTTTGGAGTATTGTCATTTTCCAGAAACCTGAAGAATTTTTACATCTTTTGTACTGAGACATCTTGATTGTTGACTAAAAAGTTCAATGACAACTAGAAAAGTATCTTTTATGTCAACAGAAACTTTAATTTTCATAGTCTTTGGTGTTACAAATCTTGGTTTGTAATATCACACCTTCAATTTATCACAATAGCAAAATCATATGAACATATTTTCACCCAGAGAGGACATAAAGCATACACAGCCGGAAAAAGATAATGCAATATATTTATGTTTGCCTTCAATTTAGGATATGTCTGTGAGATTAAAGTAAAATTTGGCCTAGATTTAAAGAATCATAAAAACAACTTCAGGTTTAATTAGGATGTACAAAAGCAGCATGTTTTTCTTCTTCATCCTCATCACTAAATTTATACTGGGCATCCATAACGTATTCATCTCTGCAGCACTAGGCAGCTATGGGAGTATGCCATTTAATTTGCTGACCTTGAAGGCAAATGAAGTTACAGGGAAATGGTACCAAAATGTTTGATTAGCAAGAACATAATAGGAAAAGCTCTAAACTCTGGTTTTTAAGCTGTGCTTCACGGAACTAGAATGTCAGAGTCCAGAGGGAAGAGCTCGCCCTCTTCCCCTCTCTCTCCCTCAGTGCATCCTCTTTTGGATGCTTCATATGATGTCACTTATATAACGACATCTTAAAAATCTCATTTTAAGCTTTAAAAAATGTGTAAAACTGCATCTAAAGTTTATAATGAATGGATTCAATGTTTAAAAACATAAATAAAATTGAAGGCTTTGCCCAATATATTAAAATCATTATTATCTCTATATACTTTCTGGGGAACGCTAGAGGAAATGACATTCAGTTATTACAATGGCTATTATTTTCTTAAAACATATGCTAAACATGAAAACCACACTAGAATGTCAGAGGACATGAACAGACACCTCACAGAAAAAATTTACATAACTAGTAAATAAGTAAAACATTGTCTTCTCCAAAATTAAAATAAATATAAATGAAAACAAGAGAAGAATACATGCAAATTTATATATATATCAAATTAGCAAACTGTATGTTGTATGTATCTGTGTGTTTTAAAGATAATACTCAGTATTGATGAGGATGTAGCAAAATGAGTATCCTAACAAGTACCAAGAAAAAAATTAATTTGTAGAAATAAATTTGACCCCCTTTGCCCATTTGGGTAAAGAGAGTCAAAAGGTACAAACTTCCAATTATAAAATAAATAAGTCATGGGATGTAATGTATGGCATCGTGACCACAGTTAATAATACTATATTGCATATTTGAAAGTTGCTGAGAGCAGATCTTAAAAGTTCCCACAAAAGAAAAAGAATTTTAAATATGTGAGGTGATGTATGCTAACTAGACTTATTTTGGTGATCATTTCACAATATATACAAATATTGAACCATTATGTTGTACATCTGAAGCTAATACAACATTCTATGTCAATTATACTTCAATTTTTTTTAAAAAGCCTTAATTTAAGCACATCCCTTTTACACAGTAAAAAGAAAAAAAGTAAAAGAAGAAATCAATTTGAAAATATATATCTAAATGCTTTTAAAAGCACATACTCTTTGATTCAGTAATCTTCCACCTAGAACTATATCCTAAAGACATAAACAGAAGCTGCATAAAAAAATACCCTGCAAAGACTTATCAAGATTTTAGATAAGCTGTCAATGTGAGCATAAACATCTAACTCTCTAAATTTCCATATTCCTGTAGAACATTTCCAAATATACAATAGATAAAACCTGCATCGATTCTGGAAACCATAAAAGATTTGCTCCATTTGCCAAAAATATAAGTTTTCTAGTTTGTTGGCTGAAAAGAAAGGGCAGATGGCACCAGATTGAGGGAAGAACAGAGGGTAGATCAGTGTGGACCAGAGGACAGAGAGAACACTCATGTGGATGGTGGACACCATCAGCAAGAAAACAGCCTAGATTCCTCCTAAATGACGAGAACAGCAATTAGACCCTTGAAAAGGCATTGCCTCTCATAAGTAGAGAACCACTCCTTAAAATTATAGAAAATGCTTCACTCTGTCCTTTTATCTCAAAAATATATGAGCATTTATTTTATTTATAAAACTAAAGTAAGTAGTCATAAAAAGAGGAAAGAACACTTGCAGAACATAAACTGCTGAATCAGAAATCACCATGACGATAGAGATCAGATAATCGGTCACAGCCGAAAATCAAAGTAGAAAGTGGAAGACATGGTTGGAAATCTGCCCAAATCTCACAGAAGAGGGAAAAAGTTATTTAAATGTAAGAGAAAAACTAAAAGACATGGATAACAGATTGAGGAAAGTCAATATGCTATATGTAAAAATTAGAATCTCTGGTAGCGGGCATGGCATAGATGAGGCAGACCCAACAATTAAAGATATAATAGCATAAAATTTTCCTCAGCTTAAGAAAAACTATTGTTGCAAATGTCTTAGACAGCCTACATTAATGACAAGAACAAACACATATTCTTGTAAGCAACCATGCAGATGCTTGGTCATCTACACAGAAACACAGTTCAGTCTACAGACTTCTCTTACACAACATCAAACCCAGAAGAAAATGGATCACACACACACACACCACATCTTCTTTATCCATGCATACGTAGATGAACACTTAGGTTAGGATTTTACAAGTTCCACAGGAGATTCTAATGTGCAGATAACACTCAGAATCACTGAGTTAACGACTTTGATCTTCTAATATTAAACACAAATCTAGAAATTTCTATGTCTTGGCTACTGTGAATAATGCTGCAATAAACAGTGGAGTGCAGAAGCAGGACCTTGGCTAACGTGCCCTGGCATTCGCAGAATTCAGGATTGAAAGGTGATCACTCAGAATCACTGAGTTAAAGACTTTGATCTTCTATTATTTTATATATTATAAATATATATATATGTATAATGAAATGTTATATCAGCCATGAGAAAAGAGGACATCTTGCCATTTGCAACAACATAGATGGACTTTGAGGGCATTATGCTAAGTGAAGTCAGACAGAGAAAGAGAAACTTTGCATGATCACATTTATATGTGGAATCTAAAAAGAGCTGAACTCATAGGAACAGAGAATAGAATGGTGGTTGCCAGGGGTTGGGGGTGGCGGAAATGGGGAGGTGTTGGTCAAAGGGCACAAACTTCTAGTTACAAGAGGAAGAAGTTCTGGGGATCTAATGTACAGCATAGTGGTTATAGTTAACAATACTGCATTATATACTTGAAAGTCACTAAGAGAGTAGATCTTAAATGTTCTCACCAAAAACAGAAAAAAGGTAATGATGTGAAGTGATGGTGGTGTTAACTAACCTACTGTGGTAATCATTTCATAATGTATACATATATCAAATCACCACATCATACACCTTAAAATTACACAATGTTATATGTCATTTACATCACAATAAAGCTTAAAAAAATAAACTAGAATGAGTGGAGGTAGAAACCAAGTGTCAGTATTTTTTAAATCTCCCCAGCTGATTCCAGTGTGCAGCCCAGATTAAGAAGCAGTGCTCCAAATCTTTGCTCTACAAGGAGCAAAAACTGGAGTATTAAAAAGAAGAAATGTAGGGTAACGTTTTCTCCCCAGTCAGAATACGCAAATTTTCATTTTAATGTTTTTAATTTCCAAAATTTCTTGCTCTTCCAGCTAAGATCCTTTAAAAATACTTGCATGCCATACTAAATGGATACCTTAGGCCTTGCTGGCTGATCACTCTTAGCAACTCCAGAGCAATGGCTTGAGAAGCTTCTCTCCATCACGTGCTCCCTCTCTACTATGTCCCTTACTCAGAACACATTAATCCAAAGTACAATCAGAAACAATAATTTTAAACTGGATTCATATCAGGGTCAACAAATGAAAAGCAGATACACACAAAGAGATTTTGGCCAAGAGAGGAAATAACTAGATCCCCAGACTACATTGCAAAGGAATATGTTTAAAGACTGCTCAAGTATCTTGCATATTTACTAATACAATAATGAAAGCAAACCTTAAAATCTAGGGATGTAATCTACTCAGGGTCCAAGTGGCCCCAGTGTTATGTTAAGTCGCCTAAAGAAGCACATCAGTCCCTCAGGTCACTGTGATAGGAGGTGACTGCAGAAGACATAACACACATTAATGGGATCCTGACACACTTGTTTCTGAAGCGTGTGAAAGACAGAGAGGCCGTATCATGTAACAGCCAAGGTCAGAGCCTCGGCACAGGCCAGAGAATTCAAACCTAAATGTTAGGTGCATAATGTGATTTTCAAATCTAACCCCTAAAACTGCCCCAACCAGACATTTATTTACTAATGTTCTCTACGGCACTGAGGGAGGTTTCCAAGTCAAACACATTGTGATTGATTGGGGCAGACTCGACGTTAAAGAATTAAGTGTGCTTACTTATAATTCCGTGAAGTCTCCACTTTATAATTCATGTTTTTGTCATCAATGAGAATCACCGAGATCCAATTCTCATGCAAAAATATTTATCTTGATAGAGTTTGATTAAATAAAGCCAACACACGTCATCCTGAGTTCAGAATTCAAATTGACTTTCAACACCAGAAGAGAAGTGAACCAAAGAAAAGAAACTAACTTTTCATGTACTGTAATCCTTCATGTCACAAAAGCAAAGCCATTAGATCTTAATTATTTCAAAACCTAAAAGGAAATAATTACGTGAGATGGTAGAGGGGCTATTTATTGCTACAGTGGCAATCGTATTATAACACATAAATGTATTAAATCAACATGTTGTACACCTTAAATTTACACAATGTTAACGTCAAATATACTCAATTTAAAAAAAAAGCAAAATAGCAAAGGCAGAACTTAATCAGCGGGAAAAAGTAACCCTTGACTATGAAATTGTATTCCACACCACGTTCTTCCTGCTGGACATAAGGTTAAGCATTACTGGTAGGTCGGTGGTATTTTGAGACCTCGTAACTTCAGACTGCTCTAATGTGGAATTTGTGAGAACTACATCAGGACCTTGGCTAACACTCCCTGAGATTCACGGGATTCAGGATTGAAAGGTGATCACATCCAGACCGCAGCTGTGCCTTGTATATTTCCGTATCCCCCACAGGAGCAAGTGCAATATCAATAAATACTAGGTGATTGCACACACTTGTGGAATGACTCTCCCTCATGCGGCAGACGTCCTCTCAACAGCGTCTTTGACAGATGGGCATCTGGCATCTGCTTCCACGCCATCTATTGACAGGTATCTAATGATCTCCTGAGGACATCCATTCCCTTCCTCAGCCCCACTAATTGTTAGACAGCTCGGTCTTATGTTGAAGTGAAACTTGCTTTCATATAATGGGCCCCCACTGGCCTGAGTTCTGCCCTCTCTAACAACACAAAATGAGCCTTTTTAGTCTTCTACCTGGAGATAGTTCTTTAATAATTTTAACAAAAACTAATGGCCCTCTCTCTATATGAGATCATCCCAGGCCTTCTCTTTTGGGTATGATTTAGATTGTTAATATTATCGTTAATGCTCACTGGTGCCATGGATGGAAGATAATATTTCAGATATAAACTGAAAGTGATGCTATTACATCTTATCATCAGGAGATTTGACACTGTGAATGCAAGTAAGGCGAATTCTTAAACGGCTAAAACATATATGTTTGCTTCCATGAAGCATATTCAGCAATTTCTACCAGGCTTCTAGCTTGACTCCTCCCAAGTTCTATTTCTAAACCAGGAATCTGATCATGTCACTTCCTTGACTAATATTCTTCAATGATTTCCATGACTTTCTTTCAACCAACAAAAATTTACTAAGTTCCTATTATGTGCCAGGAACTATTCTATGTCCTGAGATGCCAGAAACGAGGAGCGGAACACAGTCCCTTCTCTCATCAAGCTTATAGTCTACGGAGATGTGTCAGGAAACCAGTAAACAGCTAAGAAACACAATTTCAGATAAAGTAAACAGGAAGAAAAAAAGAAAAGGAAACAGGTAAGAAGTGATTGGAAATGGAGGCCATACATTAGTCAGCTCCTCGGGGAAACCCTCTGAGAGTGAAATCTAAGCTAAGACCTATGTGATGAAAATGAACAAACTATCATAAAAGTAGCGGCAAGCATTTTTTTTGCTCTCTCCTGATGAAGTTTTTGTCATCTGCAAATTTGAAAGGCATTCCCTCAATTCTTCACCCAAATCATTGATTAAAATGTTGCATAGGACAGGGTCAAGAAGAAAGAAACTTTAGGCACCTAGAGAATTTCCTGCTAGACTGTCCTGTGTAACATCAAATTATAAGGACTCTGCAAAGCAAATAACATGCTTTCAAGATCTCCAAAGCAGGGCGGGACTTCTCCCCTACTAAACTCCCATAAACAGCAGAGAGGACATTGCATGGCCTGTTGTAGGGTTGTTTTCCTCTCTAGGCAAAGCCACCTAGTGAGGACCAAAGGGACTTTAGATGACGGCATTTCAATGTATTGACACTTGTTACACCAGCCCGAGTGGGAGGCTTACAGCTTGGTACCTCAGTCCGATACAATTCCAACTTCTTTTCCCAATGCAAGCGTATATATCCCTTTCCTGCACAACTCGCCTTCCTTAGTAGTATGCTGTGGAGTTAGCAGAGGGAGCCTGGTAGAAGTCTGCACTGTATATGTTTCTACATAGAAAGGGCTTGAGGGCAATATTCTGGAAAGGAGAAACTGATAGATAAGACCTCCATACATTAGCACTTGGCCCTGCCAGTGGTCCTCTGTGACCTGGAAAGAACAAAAGCCTTATATACTTTCCTTGCATTCTCCATTTGCAACTACTATCTCTAAAAAGGGTTCAATTTCCACCAGCCCCTACCTTTAGCTAGAAAAACCTCATGTAAATACTAAGCACAAATCTTCTATTTAGATTACAGTTGCTAATCTGTTAAGGGCACTAATTCATTCAAACTCTGTGCATCCTACAGGTTTTCACACTCATAGCATCCCCTACATACAGGACTGCTGCTTACAATTACGCAGATGTTACTTTGCACAACTCTAGAAGACAGCCTTGACTAAAGTCATTGTAGATTTGTTTAATCGTTGCGACCATTTTCCAGAAAACATAAAGTGTTTTGAGGAAAGGGAACCTTATTCTAAATGGTACAAAGACACCTTGTGGGCCAGCCGTGGGGCCTTTTCATAAACCCCTGTGTATGAGAGGCCTTTCAAATATATGAGCTACTCAAGGATATTCAGCATAGCACTGTTTGTAACAGAGAAAAAATGTTCATCATTTGGATCCCAAATGTCCATCAGCAAGAGAATGGATAAATAAATGTAGTCTGTTCCCATATCTGAATACCATAGATTTATTAAAAAAGTATCAATATGGATAAATCTTAAAGAATGTAGTGTTGATAATGACTATATACAGTATGATGCCACTTATAGAAATAGTGAAATGCACAAAACAATATACAAATAGTTTATGGGTACATACATTTGTAGCAAACTGTCTATCTAGTTCACAAGTGGATAGACATCAACTTCAGGATCAGAGTTCTCCCAGGTGAGGGTGGGAGTAAAGGAGATTTTGGAAAGGTACGAAAGGGTTTCACCTGGGTCAAGAGTATTTTGTTTCTTTTTTTCATGGAAAATATCTGTAGCAAATATTCATATTTGTTAAACCTGGGTCACAGTTTTACGGGCACCTGTATTTTTCTGTACATTTGCAATAACTTTCTTTTTAAGAGAAAGAGAAAGGAAGTTAAGCTTCATTTCCCCAAAGGAGTTACTATGTTTCTTCCCCTCTGATAATGAGATCCCTATTATTCAGAGGCTTTCCAACTTTTCTTTTTTTTAGCAACGGTGTCTTCCTTTCAAATGAATACTTTCACGGATTCCTAATATATATAACCAATAAAAGCTGAGGTGCCCTGGAGCCCTGCTTTCTCACCTTCCCTCCATGCAACCTAACAGAGTCCCCAAAGAGATCTCCATGGAACCCACGGCTCCACAGAGCACAATGTGAAAGCTACCGATGTAACTAATGGCGAATCCCTTTGGACCCAGATGCCAGGCAGCTATGAGCCAGTTTTAAAGCTTTATGTCAACATCTATGGTCGGGACATTTGCATTCTCCCTTTTCCCTCCTGGTTCTTTTTATCAAGAAGCTGGATGTAATAAAATGGCCCATCTTCAATAATTGACAAAAATTAATATTTCTTGACAATTTTAAACTGGGATTTCTTAACTGTCCCCCCACCATTATTCTGAATAACAGATTTAACAGTGCTTGTGCTACCAAAAAACATTTTAAAAAATAGAAACACAAAAAAGAAGATAATTCTTTGCAAGAAGCAAATCTCCTTTAAATAAAAGGAAAACAATAAACAACCTAGGATGAATGTAGTTATACGTATTTATAAGAGAATCCAGCATCAGGAATGTCAAAAGTTAAAAAATAAGATGCATATATAAACTTCCTTCAATTAATGACCTACATAAATATTTAATATGACATTTCCCTGGCTAACAATGTATTGGTACAGAAAGCTAGTAGAGACATTTTAACTTTAATTTTGTGAATGTTCTTAAGTTTTAATATTTTATACTAACATAAATTCATTTGTTTTTGCCAAGTAATCTTTGTTATACTTGGGAAAATATCACATTTTGTTTAAAAAGCCTATTCATTAAAACATTGCACCGTGACCCTGCTAACACGCTGAAATCTAAAATCATGGTTCCCAGAAGATTCAAAATAGCCTTATAATGTAAATATGGTCTGTCAAACATGAAACATGTTTTTGTAATAGTCAGATAGGTACAGGTTTGCTGTAGCTAGAGAAACAGCGATAGCAATACCACTGAGATGCTGGCTTTTAATACATGTCTACATAATGAGAAAAAAGTGATTTCGGAGAGAAGTTACACAGAGCAGTAGTAACAGGCTACTCACCTTATTAACTGAGCAACAGCTACCTAGTGAGTTTAGTCTCAGAGAAATCACAGGGTTAGAGGAGAATGCTAACTGTTGCTTTCTGGCTCTGCACCCAGGCTCCCAACCCTCGCCTAGCACCCACTCAGACATCACCAAGGAAGACCTCTACATTTTGATGAGAGCACCTAGCCAATCCTGCCTTCATACCAGGGCCAAGAGTTGCCCAGGCTTGGAAAGCAAAATTAATTCTTCACTGGCCATTGTGCCCCTTGGCCTTGCTCTTCCTTTCAAGGAAACAGTCAGCCTCCTTCTGCCACTGCTGTCCTCACTAAGTACTAGGGATGTCAGCTGGGACGTGAAGGACATTACGGAAGAGAAGACTACTGAGTTGGCAGGGGGATTTCAGGGCAAGGCAGAAATTTAAGGGAAAGCAGAATGAGGCAGACACAGGAGGACTGATGAATACTAGGCCCTATAATGATCAGTTAAACCCCTAAAATCAATCTGCTTGCCTGAAAAGGCACCTTATGAACTGAGATCACAGAAAGTTTTGGAGACTATTTTTAATACGAGTCAGTTGTTAAGCCATCTTTTCAAGCGGGATGCGATATTATGTCGGGGGGAGAGACAAATGGGAGAAAATGTGGAAAGTTTAAACAAGACTCGCAAAAATGATAAATGCATGGTGAAATTTTCATCAGGAGGGTTATAGAGCCTAAACAGCCCAGTGAAAATAAGTCTAAAACATGATTGGATAAGGATAAACGTTGATGAAACACCAAGATAGATTGATTACTAATGTCAGCTAAGATGTCCATCCCTAGAAATTCATAGAAAAAGAACAGACAACCCTCAGGGCTACAAGATTTAGTTACTCATCTGCCTAGAATCAGATAGGACGACCAGCATTAGGACCTAATGTTCAAAAATACGAGAAGCAGGCCTTGTGTAGACTCATACTATTGTTCAAGAGTGTTTAAAGATTAATCCCAGAATTTCTAACAGGCACTAAGTCAACATATTGGCTCTGAGAATGGATATAAGACCAGCATAAAGTGAATCCATCCAGCAAATGCCCGGTTTATCCATAGGGCAGAGTTTGGGTTCCAACAATATACAATCAACTCTTTATTAGTCAGATAGTCAAGAAGTGGAGTGCTCCAGCTAATCAAATATTTTTTGTTAATTGTTACCGCATGCAGAAGGGTTACACATTTTTAAAGAATAAGAATAAATTAAAATACACTTAACACTGAAACTAAACTGATTATAATTTAATCTTTCTCTAATTATTCAGAATGCATTTCAAGGTCATCAAGAGAAGCATAAATTATCAGTGCTTGATGACTGTGCAGGAAGTCACAGTTTTTCTAAAATCCTGGTTAATAAATGCTGGGTAACAAAGAATTCACTGCAATAGTTATCATTCGGGGGATTTATGTGCTAGGCATTTTGCTAGGATGTGAAGTAGATCATTAATCCTTGCCAAAAATAAAATTTCACAGATGACGAACTGATATTCATAGAGTTAGAATAAGGTGCCCAAAGTTACACAACACGAAACGGTGGCAGAGCCAGGTTTTGAACACAGAACTATATGCGCTTTCAGAACGTAGCCTAAACATCTTCAAAAGAAAAATGTTTTCAGAGATTAAACCAGCATAGTTTCAGCCACACACACAAATGATCTACCAATAAACGTATAAACTTAATATACACTCATTGACTCATTTTATGTGATGATCTAATTTTTGTGTTATTCCACTTATTTTCATCTATGAAACATATATGAGCAGACTATTACTAGGAAAAAAACATGGTCATTTAAAATTTTTTAAGACTTTAGGCTTATATTTAAACCTAAATATAAATATTAAATATAGAAATGTATAAAATAAATATAAATACATTTATAAAATTTATAAATTAAATATTTAGGTTTAAACATAAACATTTAGGTGTAAATCTATAAAAGGAATGAATTCCATTTGTTAGGGAAGAAAAAGGTTATTTCGTCAACAGACATGACACATCCCTCCTCCCATCATCTACTTTTTAGTGCCAAACTCATTAATGTTTTCACCTGAAAATTGATGGCTTCTTGTTCACCTTCACTCACCAGCGCCAATTAAAATTCTTCAAAGTTCAAATGCCTTTTCTTCCTCCCCCCATGATGCTTTCGCTTGTCTCTAAAGCAGGCAATGATTCCAATAACGCAATTGCACAAACAAGGCGGGGACATGTGCTTGAACTTTAGAACGGCACAGAATCATCTCAGGCCATGATACCATTTCATTAGCTAATCTCATTCACACACAGGAAACTTTGCTGTCACTGAGATGACCCCGTTGAAAGAGACAGGCCTCCCTCCCCTTCCTCTGCATACAGCGTTTCCAGATAAGCCTTAAGAATTACTTTCTATTCCAAAAGAAACTATTTTCATCTCTAGGACCAGGTTGATATTTTCATTGTATTGAAGAAAATGCTACCTAAACAGTACCTTGGGGTGAAAGAAGCCCTGATTAGAGTAAGCCCTGTGCTCAAAAGTTGAGAGTAGAAAAACAGACTTCCCATATACGAAGTCTGCACAAAAGTATGGCAGGAAGGTAATTCTGAAAATGTGCTGCCACTTGATCCCTCCTTCTAGTTCAGGATCTCACCCAGAGACAAAAGTTTCATACTCAACTCAAATTTAAGGAAAGTGAAAATTACTGCACTGACTAACTGAATTAAATTATGCATTTATGGTGAAGCTGGAAAATCATACTTAACTGTCTTAAAACTTGATAGATTAGGTGGTGCTTGCCATGATCGCGTTTTGAAAGGTGATCTCACCGCTGGTGACCGTTGCTGCCGAGGAGTTGTTCAGCTGGGGATTTTACTCTGATGCTTTGAACTGATTTGTTCATTCAATTTCCTCCTAGAGATTTTATGCTCTCTACAGTAACTTTGTTAAAGTTGAATCTGAGGTGACCCTTCTGACTCGGAACTCCAGGGAGTAACTCTCTCAGGGGAAGAAAAGAGAGGTTCATTTTCAATATGAATGAATAGAAGAGGAGACCCTCAGATTGAAGGTCAAGAAAATGTGACCTGGAACCTGAAACAATATCAATAGAAACAGTTCATTGAAGGCAAGATCTAATTTCATGTCCTGATAAGAAAGGTGTTCAGATTTCAAACTAAGTAGCTGGATGAGAAGAACGAAGAAAGTTTAAAAAAAAAAAAAAAAAAAGCCTATTAATTATAATTCCTTAGACTTAATTTTATAGCCTAAGTATGAAGAGTTCTAATAAAATATGATCCTTGACATTTCTGCCTAGGAAGGATATTTAGAGGGTCATATAATTCTTAAAATGGAAGGATCACAAAAGAATAGCTAGTTCAACCTTTTTGTTTTTCAAATGAAGAAACTGAGGCACAGGGAGGTGAGGCATATTTACGTAAAATGATTGAAAAACTTCAGCATATGCTTCAATTATTGACATAACAAACCCAAATTTAGGCTCAAAAGGGTATACTTGGCTCCCAAGCATAATGCCAATGCATGAAATAATAGTAAAAATAATCTATCACTTTTTCTAAAGTTAAAAAAGCAAACTGGTGGTATAAATAATATTTAATTGAAATTACCAAGAGCAATTCAGTTTTCCTGCTAATCTCGACTCAATCTCCTATCATTCATTAAACATTTACTGAGCACTTACTGCATGCTACGTAGATAGCTCAAAACTCCAAAATTTTATTCTGGTCAGAATTTTGTCTTTAAAAAATGGTGAATAAAATCTTTATCTACACTGTTCCTGCCCATGAATCCTTATACCTTTTAATAACTTCCATTTTTTTCCCGAAAATGGTTTTCTTCCTTCCTTTCAAGGGTTATAATGGGTGTTGCCTTCAAGAATCAAAGTGCCTCTCAAATTCCATCTATTCAGTTTTCTTATTCAACAAATACTTAATTGTGAGAGGGCTGCAGTTAAGCAGGGAGCCCATGAATCAGTTATGGGACAAATTTTTAATGTTTTTATTCATGATATTGCTGATTTTTTTCTACACAGTGTCAGGTTCACTATCAAAAAAAAAAATACTGAGTGTAATTAACCAGTAATTCACCCAACTACAAGTCTGGGAAAGCTGGCAGAAAATATTTATGAGACTGTAGAGCAACTGACCAGTGTAAGCAATGTCACTTATAAATAGGTAAGATAAGAAGACCAAAGAGAGGAAGGCAATGGAACTGGTGAGATTAACACTGCTCAAGGTCTAATTATCAATGATGCCAATCCAGAAACTCATCTTTTTTTTTTTTTTTAGTGAGGAAAATTGACCCTGGGCTAACATCTGCTGCCAATGTTCCTCGTTTTGCTTGAGGAGGATTGTCCCTAAGCTAACATCTGTGCCAATCGCCCTCTATTTTGCATGCGGGACATCACCACGGCATGGCTTGATGAGAGGTGCACAAGTCTGCACCTGGCATCCAAACCCACAAACACCATGCCTACAAAGCAGTGTGCATGAACTTAACCACTCTGCCAACAAGCTGGCCCCCAGAAGCTCATCTTTTTGGTGTACCCAGAGCTAATCACCAGTGATTAACTCACAAGATCCTTGATAACAAAACATGATGTCAATGTATTGATTTATAATGGGGAAAATCCCTTTCCAAGCTTTGGAAATCTCACGTTAAGTTTCCTGTGTAGGAATGGCTAAAACCTAGCCACCCACTTCTTCTTATTCTTTCCATGAGCCCACAGCTGTCCAATAGAATCCTTAACACAGTTATCCAGGCAACCCCTGCCAATCACACTAAGGTAAAGTCGACTAACCTTGCTCCAAAGCAGTGCTTTCTTACTCTAGGGATAACTGAGAGGCTGAGTAGTAATCAGGTTATTTTGGTGATCAGGAAATAAGAGCTAATGTAGGCAGAAGCTTGAGGGCCACTTCACCTTGGCCCTGAGGAAAACCTGAGAAGGTCACCTTCCCTCAATTCCAGTAGCCCTCTCACTTCAATATTCTAACATTGCTCTTTCCTGGAACAGATTTATAAAAACTATCTTCTCTTTGAACTTGTTTTCATTGCCTTTGGATATACACCCAGAAGTAGAATTTCTGGATCATATGGTACTTCTATTTTTAACTTTCTTAGGAAGCTCTATACTATTTTCCATAGTGGCTGAAATGTTACATTCCTACCATCAGTGTACAAGTGTTCCCTTATTTCCACATGCCCGTCAACACTTGTTATTTCTTGTTTTCTTGATGATAACCAAGAGATATATGGACTCCCATGTTCATTGCAGTATTACTCACAATATCCAAGATATGGACACAATCTAAGCATCCAGTAGCAGATGAATGAATAAAGAAGTTGTGAGATATATATACATATACACATATATATACATACACACACACAATGGAATATTATTCTTGAATATATATAATCTAGATTATGAGAAAAAAGGAAATTCTGCCACTTGCAACAACATGGATAGACCTTGAGGGCATTATGCTAAGTGAAATAAGTCAGGCAGAGAAAGACAAATACTGTGTATATGGAATACAAAAAAAGACAAACTCATAAAAGCAAAATATAGAATGACGGTTACCAGAGGCTAGGGAGTGGAGAAGTTGGGGAGATGTTGTTTTAGAGCACAAACTGGGAACTAGTAGATAAACAAGTCCTGGAGAGCTAATGCACACCATAGTGATTATAGTCAACAAAGCTGTATCATAAACTTCAAAGTTGCTAAGAGACTAGATCTGATTGTTCCCACCACAGAAAAGAAATTATAATTATGTCATGTAATAGAGGTGTTAGCTAACAGTACAACGGTAATCATATTGCAATATATGAATGTGTCAAATCAATATGTTGTCCACCTTAAACTTACACAATGTTATATTTCAATTATATTCCATTTAGAAAATCATTATCAAATCCTTCCTCTTTTTCCCCCTTTTTTGAGATTCCATTGAGTCAACTCTTCATGTTGGAAAAGTAGATTTTCTTCTGATAAATTATTCTTCAATTATTTTACCAGTCTCTTTTATAGCTATAAAAATAAAACTGTGCTTCTTTTGCTGCTCCATCACACAAAAACCACTGGAGGGACGGTCATAAAAAAAATGGAGGGTAAGGGGCCAGCACCATAACCTAGTGATTAAGTTTGGTGCTCTCCACTTTGGTGGCCCAGGTTTGGTTCCCGGGCATGGACCTACACCACTCAGTGGCCATGGTGTGGCGGTGACCCATACACAAAATAGAGGAAAATTGGCACAGGTGTTAGCTCAGGGTGAATCTTCCTTAAGAAAAGAGAGGAATATTGGCACAGATGTTAGCTCTGAGTGAATCTTCCTCAGCAAAAAGAAAATGGAGGGTAGGTTTGGTATCATTCAAATTTTTTTTTAAAGTTTTATAGTAGTCTTTTTTGTTTTTTGCATTTTATTTTTTCATTGAATATATTTGACATAACATCCTGTAAATTTAAGGTGTACAATGTGTTAATTTGATATATTTATATATTGTAATATGATTGATGTTGTAGTGATATTTAGTGACTCTATCATATTACATAACTATCCTTTCTTTTTAGCAGTTGGGATAATTTAATCTCTTAGCAAGTCTGATGATTGTAGTAAAGTATTGTTGTTGGCTTTAGAATAGTCTTAAAATTCACTGGGCCTGGGGTGTTGGGGAACCTTAAGCAATTATCCCCTCAGAGCAATAGGAACTGAATTGAAAAGAAACCCAAGGAAATGTCCATCAGTAGGGGCACAGCATAAGTATTAGAATGCTATGGAAAGGGAAGATAAAGGATGGTTTCCAATCAGAAAGCACAATGGCACATTCTCTGGTGTGTGATTGAGCTGCTCCTCACATGGGCAACTCCATGAAACATGCTCCCATGAAGCAGATGCACCAGGTTCTACATTTCTATGTTTCTAAGAGGGTGTGTCTGTTAAATGGTGTATGTCCCTGATCATATCAATCCGTGCGTCACCTGGGTAAGCCTCGTAAAGTAGCTCAACAACAGCAATGTGTGTGTGTGTGTGTAGTATTTTGAGCTTTACCAAGCACTACACCAGTTACTAGGTCACACTACATGTTCTCTAAAACCCCTAAACTGATCACACCATCATAGCAGTTTGACAACATGCAGGAAAATAAAAACCACAGAATCTGAGAATTGCAGATATTGAAAGGATCTTACAGATCATTACAGATAATGAGCACCAACCCCTTCCGTTTGCAGCAGAGAACACTGAGGTGCAGATTATGCGTTTTGGCCAGAGTGATGGATTAACTTAAAAGTGTAAAGTAAATATACCACATATGAAAATAATATCTAACATTTTAAGGTGTTCTGAGCACATGTAGACATAAATTATCTCACTTTATTTTCACAACCAACTTTGGGTTAGGCAGAACAGCAATTAACATCAGTCCCATTTAACAGGTGAGGAGGTTGACATTCAGAGCTTCCTGATGATGACTTACCCAAAGGCATAACACTAGAACACAGGACTCAGTCCCCGTCTTCACTCTCTAAACCCTGCAGACTTTCTACTCTCCACAACTCAAACAGGGCATGGAAGGCAAAGGTAGATACGGCACTTGATGGAAGTCAGGGAGAAGAAATACAGGAATGTCATCCAGTACATCTCTGTTTAAGGCTAACTCTAATTTCTGGCTGGCTGAGTCTATGTGTGGTCTGATTATGTGTTTGGCAGTACACATATACTGGAAATTATTTTCTTCTTGACTTTTCAAATTCCACTAGTCTGTACGCTAGCTCACACTAACAATTATGACGCACAGCTTTCAAATCTCATTCTTCCTTCTTTATTCTGACCTTGACTCCTCTTTGTCAGCTGCCATCCAGTCCAGCCTGGAGCAACAGTGCCAAGTGAACCCAACATCCCACCCCACATGTACTCAAAGCTGTGAGCTCTTCATAAGCTATGAGACGAACTGTCTCATAAGGGCTAAGTTGACAGAGGTTTACTCTGAGAAGCAATAAAACAGTTGATACGGAGAGGGAATCTATATTCAGGTACTTGGGTCTCTATTCTGAGCTTGCAATGGATTTTTAATTGGTTAGTTTTTCTAAAAGGTCAGTGTATTAACCTTTGAGATCTTTCCTTAATTCTTTGGATGTTTTTAACGTACATTTAGAGAAACACAGGTGCTTAACACATTTTGTCCAGTAAATGAGGCTCTGTGATCTGCAACTGGCATAGGCAGGTGGCTGCCAGGTCTGCACTACTTTGGGAAATGGATGTATTTCTCCTTTACCAGCTCTCCACGGGAAGGGGAAGAAGAGAGGGGAGGGAGAATGCTGACAGACAACAGCAGGGTGATTCTGTGCTCAGCATCTTGTCTTAGTGGTATACCCAAGCTGCAAGATTTATAACCTTCCTGTTACAATGCATCAGCTTCAACACTTTCAGTGAAGTCTTCAATAACTTCGATGACATCTTGCTGAGGGGTTTTGTCATTAAAAGCCTAAAGCTGGTCATTAACAAACCTTCTCTGCAATCATCTACTGCTGTGCTAACTCAGGCATGGATCTGACTAGAAAGTTGGCTGGCTCAAAAACTTTCCAGAAGGCTGCATTTTTTTTTTCTATGTGGGATATATTTCTTTAGGGAAAGAAAATACAATTCCCAATCATTTAATCATTTATTTCTCATTATCCGTTGACTAACTCTTCTCTGATAGACACAACCAAAATCAACAAACGTGTGTAGAACACCTACTGTATAATAGAAATGGTGCTTGGGGCTAAAGATATAATTTTGAAAAAGATACAGCTCTAGCTCTCAGAGGGCTCACAGAACCCCCCAAAAATGAGCCATCATTTACAGAATCCTTAGTAATGTGCCCAAAAATCATACAAAATACATAAATACAAAAAACTCTGTACTTAGGCTTTATAGGTATTATCTTGTTCATTTTTCACCACTCTTTAGAAGATAGGTATTCTTATTATTCCCATTTTAAAGATTAGATGACTGAAATGTTGTCTGTTTAAGAATTTTCTTTAAATTATTGAGCTTGTAAGTAGCAGAACCAGGTTTCAAACCCATGTCTTGTCTGACCTTTAGCAAGTTCATATACTCCAAACAAGAGGATTTGGCCAGGAAGAAGGCAAAGAACATGGCATTTTGGGTTGAGTAAAAAGCAAGAGCCAAGTGAAAGGCAGGCATATGCTAGGTAGGTACAAGGAACAGGCTCAGATCCCCTTTCGGGAGAATTTAGGTCATGGATGGAGTATTTCCCATTGGGAATAACCTTCCCTTCTTCACACACTTCCTACCTCCCCAGCAGCATTCCGATTATTGAGGTATCCATTTTTGTGTGTTTACATATGAACTTAAACTTGCCTGCTGGCTCTGGAGCAGCAAGAACTGGTGTAAATTTTATGAACATAATAAAGATTCATATGATGTGAGAAAGGCTTAACTCTTTGAAGATGACTGCTTCTGGAACTTACACAAAAATTCATGTAGCAGAGAAATTCCAGCTACCCAGTTGCTTGACAGTTGTTTCTGCTGCCGATGATTTGATTTTTCACCTACTCTGGCAAGCTCTCTGGTGGAAATAATGAATAGAGGGAGGTCATGGGTGCTTTTTCCTCCACAGTATTCAACCATAAATAGCCAGAGAGTCAATGTTACAACACTCATTCAGAAGTTCCCCCAAAAGAATGATGGAGAAACCTGCAGACATGGGGGAAGAGTGTGTGGTAACTTTGAGACTTGGTGGGGAGAAATGAAAAAAAAAAAACAGCTTGTGGTGATAAATGTATTCTTAAGTGTGCATTTGGTAATAGTAATAATTATTACCATTGGTTGAGGACCTACTATGTGCCCAGCAATTGCTAAGGGGGGTTTATGCAAAATAGCTTATTAAACAGAGTCTTTCCACCAATGCTGCCAGGGAAAGGGTCATCTCACTTTTATAGATGAACAAACTAAGAGTTTGGGAGGTTGAACAATTTGCCAGATGCCCCTCACTGAATAATTTTCAGAGCTGGAGTGCAAGCCTAGTTATATGTTATTTCAAGTTTTTGCTGTGTTCACTGTGTGTTGTTTTTCTCTTATCTATATCTACATTAATTAAAACACAACCTATTTAAATGCATTTAAATAATACAATGATTAAAAAGGCATTAGCTGATTTCCTTTTTTTTTTTTCTTGAAATGACATTTTTCTCTCTTCTTTTTTTTTTCCCAAAAGGAAACAGAAACATTAGCTTTCTTTTTAGTGCTCTATTAAATGCTGTGGGATTTTGCCTGAAGAGATCAGTAAGACCTCCAGGCGGACGCCATTGATCCAACTATAGTGTCATTATGTGCCTGTCCATGGACGTGATGTTGGAGGAAAGGCTTTGTTCGTGGCAATCACAAAGCCATCATCCATCTGACTCCCTGGGTTCTGGCGGGCTCTCACCTGCAGTGCTTCCCATGAATGTCTTCCTTGGCCCGTTATTATTTTTAATTGTTCACATGGTGCTTTATACTAGTAAAGCTCTCACCAATCCAGATCATCAGCGCTAACTTGGAAGAGTCTCAGGAAATCGATTAGTAAATTCTTCTCTGCTCCTCTCATGAGAGGCAGGATATGGAGAGCCTGAGCTTTGTCCAAGGTCATAGGACCTGTGGGCTCTTGCAGAGGCAGCATGAAGCACTTCCAAAGAATCTGTGCAAGCCCAGAGTACCAAAAGTGAGGGGAGGTTCTGTGTGGTGGGACAAGCAAGCACCCTGAGTCAGAAAGCCCTGGACTCATAGATCTTATCAAACACCAAAATAGTAGTAATAACAATAATACCGATATTCTGCCTTGTTTCAGGAAATATTACTTAGTAACTTTGTGATCTTGAGCGAATGACTGAGCCTCTTTGATACTCAGTTTTCTCATCTGTAAAATAGGAGCAATGACCTCAACTCACTGTTTTGAAAATGAAATGAGATGATTATATCAATTAAGACTCTTTATGCACCAATTAGAATCAGATGAAGCAGAATGAGCACTTGAATTATAAGTAAAAGTAATGTCTCTCAGGAACAGGCCTGCAGCTGGGTCTGAGTAAAAACTGAACTTAGAGGCTCAAGTGCCATCCTGAGGCTCTTCCTGTTTCTTGTCCCCATGCCCTTGCTGCAGAGGCGTCTCCCCTTCTCACTGCTCCTAAGCTTACATGGCAGAACATAGCCACCAATGGCCCACAGAGTTACATCCCTCTGGCAATCCAGGCTAAGAGATAAACAATCTGTTTGGTCCAAGTTCTAAATCCCAAAGAAGAACTGAAATTGGCCCAGCTCATGTCATGTGCCTACATCTAGAAAATCAATTATCTGTTGATAAGGAGCAGTATTTTATTCTACTTACATGGCTGTCCCTGTGGTAAGCCTGAGGATAGGGGGAGGGGACTATTTCATAGAAGAAAGGGGGTTAATTATTAGAAAAGAGAGTTTCACCACAGAGCAAAGAATTGGTGTCTACTACAACAATATATGAAAAATAGCTAACACTGTATCCCATCCAGAATAGATATACTTATGTATGGGGTTTTTTGGTCAATATGTAGATTTCTGCACATTGTGAAAGGCTACTTTTTTTAAAAAAGCAAAACAAACACAGTATTAGGTGTTAATTACAATGAATATAGATCATCTAATGTTAAGAATCAGAAGAAAATATAGATGCTGTGAACAATTAATGTTTTAAGTGCATGATACTTTTTCCATCAATTTAAAGGCACAATATAAATTCAACAAGTTGAAAAACAGATTTTTGTTCCTAATCCTATTTTCCCCTCTTATCCATCAGAAACTCAAACCTTCTCACATTTTCCACTCTTACTTTCAGTTATTTTTCTGTCTTTAAAGTTGTCTTAGTTTGTGGGTCCACTACCGAGTTTTTAGTGTTAAAGATCTAAGGGACTCCGTAAAGTACTTGCAACTATTTCAAAAAGCAATGAAATATCCTTATATGTTAGCAGTAAACAGAGCACCAAGCTGGGAATGAAGAAAGCCAATTTCTATTCTTCTCTTTCCTCAAAAATATACAGAACAATTTTGGACAAGTCACTTATGGTCTCTTTATAACCTATAAATCTGCCTGATGGTAACTAGCTTACATCTCTCTCAGGTGAAGCTGGGAACATCAGTGTATTAACTATGAATAAGGTCCTTTACAGGGAGAAGTGGGGAAGAATCTCAGAAAATTAGAGATTTCCATTTCTTACTGGAACGTGTATTCCCACCGAGAGGAAGAATCTGTTTTGCATGTAATACAAAACTACTACTTCACTTGGATCAAATTACAGGAATCCAATTGCCCTCTGCCGATAAACTCCAGGCCTGAGTAAGGGATTAAGTCAATATATTTTAGGTTTTGGAAAGAGACCTCTGTGTCGCTTTCCAGAATTCCTTCTGGCTGATTTCAGTGTAATATCAATTAATTTTGGAAAGAATAATTCCAGGACCTTTCAAGCAGAATGATTAGAGAGAAGTATGTCTATCGTGGTAACAGAGGACATGGAAAGTCTCGTTATGCATTGGATTTTGGTGCTATGATATTATTCCTGTATAGGGAGGAGAAATTAAATTTACAAATCAAAAGTGTTCCAAGTGTTGGCAAAAAGGGGGAAATTGATGTAGAAACGTGTGTTATCAGTTAAAGATTATTTCTTCACGTTTGTTTTCAAATATGAATAGAATTCCATGGAGGAAAAGCAGTTACCAGAATAATAATATTGTCTTGAAACAAACTTCACAGATTCTATATGACGAAAAAACTCCTCCTAACTGGGCTGCCTGGTTACAGCTTAAATGAAACATACATTGATCGAAAAGTGATACCACTTTAAGGTTTATTGCTCACATGCTCAATTTGGGGCCTTTAAAAATTCTGTCAATTCATTTCTTGGTAGTTAGGATATTAAAATATGCAAATAAGCATGCTGTAGTTGGTCAATGCTAATCTTTTTGTAATAACTAATGTTCTCTCCCAACAGCCACCACTCCTTCTATTCATGTCACCTTCACCCAGGAGTCACAACAGGCTGAAGACGGTCACTTTTTACTTGATGAAATTTCAGAAGGTTGAAGCTAGGCCAACATCCTCACCTTCCTCTTTCCTAAATACTTTTTCTCCTTTCTCTTAATTACATGGCTTTACACTAATTTACATGAATTTCAGCTTTCAAAATCATTGGTCTTTGCTGAATGCAAATAGACACATGGGAAAATTATATTAACTTTGCACAATTGATCTTTCATAATTTCAGATGGTACCTTTGAACAGTTCCTGAAATGTCTGTCTGAAATACTCCCAGCGCTGAGTGTCATCAAGAGATACAGGGTCAAGCTGGGGAAATCCATTCTCAGTGATGTAAATTACAGGGTTATTATAAGTATCCTGGAACAAAAGAGCAGAAGTTTTATTCCAAACAGTCATAAAAAAAAAAAAAAAAGAGGGGTCATAAAATCAGGTGCATTACCCTCTATCTTCTCTAAGCTACAACTCCAAAACTAGTTTTCATCAGAATTGCACTGACCCTATTAACTTAATTTTCCACGCATTGACCTTTTATGACTAACAATGGAAAAGCAAAACTGTGCAAATGTCCATGAAGACAGTCAAATGACTCTTATTATAATGAGAAGACAGAAATATCTTTCTTCCATCAGCATCTGCTGATTGTCACTGCTCCTTAACCCCTTGGTCCCTCCAGCAGCCACACTCTCTATCCCTCCACAGAAGGGGTTCTGAAAACTGATACCTTGAAATTTTAATTTCAGCTATCTGGCTATCATCCAGAATAACAGAGACCCAAAAAGGATCCAGCTATTTCAACCCTTAATGCATCTTTTAATAATCACAGTTATGGTACCAGTCTGAAAACCATGTCCCAGCTACTCTTATGGCCATAACTGACTTTAACAGTGCATCCTAACTTTGACCACGGTTTTGAAGCCCTTTATCAGCTGGTTACCCCTCACCAATTTAAATCCTAATCTTCTCTCCTCCGGCCAACAAATGTATATGCTATTGCCTAAAATCATTCTTTTTTCACGTTCTTATACACACATTCATATATGTCTGCCTGTCTTCCCATCTCCACCTATTTGGACATACATGGACACAAACAAATTGTGCATTTACCTTAACGTATTTCAGTAGTTTACGTATTCCCCATGGCACCACATAGACCCAATCCAGACTTATCCAAGATGGGTCTGTAAGAATTTCAGTCTCCGCATCCTGCAAAATACCCAATTCTCGTTTCTTGTTCTCCTGGTATTTGACTAAGCGAGTCGTATAATATTGCACAGCAAAGAAATCAGCAGTGCCTTTGATCATTCTCTTCTCTTCTTCTGTAAATTCTGGAAGTCTTGATGATGGATAGCCTTGCTTTTTACTCATGGAGGCAACCTGGGACTTGACAACTTCAGGATAATCACCATCAATAAATATAGGTTTAGCAATGAAATCCAAGCAGAAAGAGATGGCTCTTTTAGCAGCTTCCTGGTCAGATACTGAGTTGGGATCTGCTGGTTCTGCCCAGCCAGCAAAAATTGATAGGGACACCATACCCTTCTGCTCTTTTCGGAATAAGGAATCATAGCTGTGCCAGGATCTGGCATGAGCTTTAATCATGTTATGAGCTGCCTGGTAACCTCCAGTTCCTGAGTGAGGTACACCAGGAGGAAATATGCCAAGCTCATATCCCAGCATGGCATAAATATTAGGCTCGTTTATGGTGATCCACTGCTTCACTCTATCCCCAAATGTACTGAAGCAAAACCGGGCATATTTGTCAAAGGATTCAATGGTTGCCTCTGACAACCAACCTCCTTGGTCTTCTAAGGCCTGAGGCAAATCAAAGTGGTAGAGGGTCACTATGGGAGTAACCCCATTAGTTAACAAATCATCAATGATCTTGTTGTAGTAGTCAATTCCTAAGAGAAAAGAAAAAGAAAGTATGAGAAGAAAAGTTATTTTTAGTATGACGACAATAAATTAGGATCAGGAAAGCATCAGGAATAATTTCCCAAGAAATTTTTATTTAAAATAAGGTCTATTACTTCCTACATATAGTCAGTTAAAGGCTAGGAGGAAACATGAAAAATTCCAAGGAAGACTGGCTGATCAGAAAGTGGACATGTGATAGGTTGATACGATTGTGGAAGCTGTGTGTTGTCAAAGGGATACATTTGGGCAAGTCACCAGCACACAACATTGTGTTATTGTCACACTTATTGAAATTATTTTGTTTGTATGCTTGATTTGTCTCTTACCCCCACTAGAATACAAGCCTCATGATAGCAGGGACCTTGTCTATCTATTTCACCTCTGGATCCATAAGTTCTAGAACAGTACTAGAAATTTAGCAGATGCTCCATAAATACTTGTTGAATGAATGAATGGATTTCAATGGTATTAAATATAAAGCAAAGGAATTGAACCAGATGACTGCCTAGTGCATCTCCAGACCCATCAGTCTCACAAGTCTAGGACAGGAGATCCAGTGAGCGTGAGCAAGAGCTCATCATCTGTCCCAGAATGTGGGTTACAAGAACAGTTAGCTAGAGGCTTGGGACACTAAGGAATACTTGTCTAGAGAGTTTACTCTAAAATTCTGACACAGTCCCTGGGAATACACGGCCACTCCTGGCTCTCAGCTCATTCTCCCAGCACTGCATGTGAGAGAGATTTCAGGATTGTGGCAGAGTTCTGAAGAATGTTATTAAGTTCGTTGCTCTGCCTCAGAAACCAATGCCAAGAAGATGTTGAGTCCAGTCTCATAATGAATCTTTACTTTGAAGAGATTCTCCGAGGCAAGGCTGATATGAGTACTTCATGTGATTTTATGTGCAAGGGTGTGAAGGAAAGCTAAGCCTCAAAGAGAGAAGCTGTCCTCTCTTTTGAGGGATTGTTTCCTGGATAATTATCATAAATTTATAGGTAGAATTGTGTTGCATTCAAAGTTTTCCTAGAAGTAGGGTCTCTTTCCTTTTTTTTTTTTTTAACTTAGTATCCTCCAATTTAAAAAAATAATATTCAAACTTTTGCATGTGTTCATTCATCCAATCATTCATTTATTCATTCCTTAAATAAACATTTATAGAAGAGCTGCTATGTGCTGGACTTACAAACACAAGTGAGATAAACATCCTCCTTGACCTTAGGGAGCTTAAATATTGGTAGGGACTACAGAGAAAGTAATAAACAATTACAGTACAGTTACTACTAGTAAAGATAATGTACAGCTGCTCTTTAAACATATGATATAAGGAGCACCCACCCAAAACTCAGGGCATTTGGAAATCTTTTCTGAAAGCACTGTAACATAATGGCTTCAAAGGTGAACTCTGGCGCCATGCTGCCTGAAATCTATCCCAACTCCTTCACCACTATCTCCATGACCTTGGGCAAGTTACTTTCTCTGTCTCAATTATCTTTCCTCATCTGCAAAATGTGGACAATAATACAAACCTACTTCAATGATTATTGTGAGAATTTAATGAGTCGATAAACTGAATATGCTTAGAACGGTTCTTGGCATAAGGTAAGGGCTCAGCACAGGTTAGCTATCATTCTAATAATTATTATTGTTATTGTTGTCATTAGTGACATCTAAGGTGATGCTCAAAAGATGAAGGTAGCTTATCCACATAAGGCAAGGAGGAAAGAGTAATCCAGGAAGAGAAAAAGGAGAAACAAACATGCAAAAGGCCAAAGGAGGTATAGAGATAAACAAAGGCCACCCCATTGTAAACAGTTCATTTATTCAGAGCCTGCAACAGCAAGGGAGTCAGCCATCATCACTTGTGTTTAGCAGATACTCAAAGGCTGTCAGGGAAGAGGGAAAGCTTTATAGTGAACAAAGATGGGAGGGAGAAGACTTCAAATGTGTTCTGATTGGAGTAGCTGGAGGCGGACTAAGTAGAAGCAGGAGTTCTGTGCAATTGGTTTGGGGAGGATATTTGGCTTCCTCTGGTTGGTGCTGAGTTGGAAGTAAGGGGCAGGGAAGCAAAAACTAAAGAAGTTAGCAGTTGTTGACCAAGTTCTGAGTATTCTGGGGCAATGGCTTCAGAGGTTATGGATTAGCTTCCTGAATTTCTTATATGGGTCAGAGTTTTATTGTAATGTATAGTCAGGCCATTGTTTGTATATTCATTCTTTTAGAAGAGAATGGCTCTTTCTGGGAAATGAAAGTTCCATAAGAAGAGTGGATAGTTCAGCAGAAGAGGAATAAGAAAAGTGAGGGGTAAGCAGGGTAAGAAGAAGCCAAATTATGTAAGGTCATGTGTTGTCTGTAAGAGTGGATATTTTTAACAACAGCTCACTTATTTTGCAAACTGGAACACTGTGAATCATGCCTAACAACTCCATACTTGGAAGGCTCATTTGTATGCCATTACTCACTGGTAGATGGAATAAGCTCCCTGCCCTCCCCCCCACCAAAGAAGACCATACCCTAATCCATGGAACGTGTGAATATGTTACTTTACATAACAAAAGGGACTTTGCAGATGTGATTAAGGTTAAGGATCCTGAGATGGAAAGGCTTCTCTAGATTGTTCAGGTGGGCCAAATCTAACCACACGTGAGAGTTTAGAAGGAAAGGGGGATGGCAGAAGAGTGGGTGGGAAAGATGCAACAATAGAAGAGGCTCAAGAGATGGCAGCATGACAAGGACTCAATCTATCATTACTGGCTTTGAAGATGCAAGAAGGGAACCATGAGCCCAGGAATGCAGGTGGCCTCTAGAAGCTGAAAATTTGTCCTCAACTGACAACCACCAAGGAAATGAAGACTTCAGTCCTACAACCACAAGAAACTGAATTCTGCCAACAATCTGAATGAGCCAAGAAACACTCTCCCATAATCGTTCAGAAAGAAATGCAGTCCTGAAGGTACCTCAGTGAGCCTATGTCTGACTTCTGATCTACATAACTCTAAGGTAATAAATTTGTGTTATATAAGCATCTAAGCTTGTGATAATTTGTTGCAGCAGCAATAGAAAGCTAATACGCTCACCAAAATTTATAAAGCTTTCCTTTTCTCTCTCAGTGAAAAAGCATTTCACCATCCCATCTCTGGGCCTCTGTAAGCCCACAGTTCCTCATTTGTAAAATGGAGCATCTAAAGATGGTATGATGGAACCACCCTAGTATTGGTATGTGTTAAAGTTTTCATAGCCAACTCCTTCCATTGGCTTTGAATATAAAAATAATATCAGCTTTCATTTATTGCATTCATACTACATGTACTTGATGTCATGCATTTTGTATTATCCTAGAGCTAAACCCAAGAGGTGGCATTTTTATTCTCAATAAACATAGGAGAAAACTGATACTCAAAGAGAATGAGTACCAGACTTAATGTGACAATGTTTCAAATGGCACAAACAACGTTTAAACCCAGCCTGTCTCACTACAAAGACTGAACTGTTCTCACTATGACATTCCACTTTCCACGTTTGCTAATGTTTCGGAACCAGCAACATGATGACTCTGTTCTACCAGCCTTAACAATTACCTACTTTGGAGCCAATTTATGATATCAGATTCTTTTTTTTTTTTTCCCACTTTTGGAGGAATCAATGATTTATCTCTTGTAAGCATCATTAGATATGGCACAATCATTAATGATGGCAATCAATGTAATTCAAACAACATGATACTCCTCAGTTGAATTGAAGATAAAAAAAATTAAGTAAAATTGTTCCTCACTCATCAGCATGGCAGAGCAACAAAGAATTGCATAAGTAATATTTAATATCTCATAACTGAGCATTTTACTTCTGGTTTGTACAGTTTATTTGGTGCTGTAATGAAACTTTCCCATGATGCAGTGACGTGAGGTTTTTAAGAGCAGAGCTCCAGAGTCAGGCAGTTCAGTCAAAAGGTCATGGACAAATCACTTGGCCTTTCTATACCCGAGTTGACTCATCTGTAAAAGAGGAATATTAATAGTGCCACCTTGTGAGAACAAATCGTCAAAGGGTTCTTAAGCTTTATCAAATTGGTACAATTCAGAACAATTAGTTCTAAGCATTAATGTGTATTTTTAAATGATCACCTGTTACCTATCTAGGGATCTTGAAACTTTGAAAGACTACCTGGACTCTGCTCTGCATCTTGATATTTAGGACAGGATTGATTACTTTAAGTATTAAGACTCCCATAGCCTTCTTTTATAGTTACTACCATGTCCTCTGTTTCAGTTAAGCCCATTTCTTTGTATTTTATCTTTGAAAATATGAAGCATATTTGAGTTAAAGTTCTTTTTGGATAAAAGGGTTTTGGAAAAGAAACCCTCTCAGATTAACTCAAATACTATAAAAGTGGCATAAGGGGCAGGGGGCTGGTTGGTGTGGGATGCAGTGGGCATTATTTGAAATGAGAGAGACGTCAGATACCCGCAGACAGAAAATAATTACAACTGGAACTGGAGGGAAATGAAGCTGGGAGCTAAGAAAATGTTTGCCTCTCAGGAAAGACTGGTCTCTCCCATCCCAACTTCTCTCAACACATCCACCCGTTCCTCTCCTTCTCGCAGAACCAGTTTCCTTTTGCACCCAATTTGCTATGGTCTCAAAACGGCCACCCATCTGCCAAAGCTGATGTACTGCCCTAGTACCAACCACCAACCAACTCAGCCACTCAGCTCCTCAACTCCAAACATCCCTGAGAAAGGAAGAGAATGGGGTAAGATGATCTTTTTGAGGTTACACAAACTATATGTCACAGGGTACTTCCCTCATCCAGTCAGCTGTGGCCAGGAGTGGAGCAGGACCATGTAGAACAAAGAAACGGAGAAATTCCCTTAGAAGAGGAGGTAGCTGAGACTTGCAAAGATGATGTCTCAATACAGAAAATAAACTGGAATTCTCCTAGTCAAACTACAAATGTCTTAACGTAGAATGAATTTTGATCGAGTGCCTACCATGTGTCAAATATATGATAACTCTCTAGGTTCACTCTTCTCTGGACTCACACCACCACTTCTCTCATTGCCCTAGGATCTCTCGGCACACTGCCTGTATTTGTTTCCTGTTGCTGCTATAACAGATTTCTGCAAACTAGTGGCCTAAACCAATACAAATCTATTATCTTAGAGTTCTGGGCAGCGGACGTCCAAAATGGTTCTCACTGAGCTGAAATCAATATGTCAGCAGGGCTGTGGCCCTTCTGGAGTCTCTCAAGAAGAATTCATTTCCTTGCCTTTCCCAGCTTCTAGAGACTGCCTGCATTCCTTGGCTCATGGCTCTTTCCTCCATCTTCAAAACCAGCAGTGTAACGTCTTCTCTCCTTTCTGACCTCTGCTTGAATTCTTGTATCTTCTCCCTCTGACTCTGATCCTCTTGCCTCCCTCTTATAAGGACCCACGTGATTATATTAGGACCATCCAGATAAATCAAGCTAATCTCCCCATCTCAAGATCCTTAACTTAACCACATCTGTAAAATCACTTTTACCATGAAAGATAATATATTCAATTTCTATAAATTAGGATATGGACATCTTTAGGGGACTATTATTCAGCCTACCACATTTAACTATCATTACTGCTAAGTGTCCTCATATTTTAAATCTTAAAGTGAACAAGAAATTCTGCATAAACATTCTTTTTTTTTAATTTCCAATACTTGGGTCTCCTACTAATCATCTGAAATTTGCATCTGTGGCAGATATGAAAATGCACTTGAACAGCTGAGAAATACAGAAATATGTGATTTCAGCTGCCAGATCAATCTCTTCTTGTTAAACCTCGAAAACTTGACATTTGAAAGAGAAAGGCTGTGTAAGAAGTCCATTTTGTAAAATATTCCTCCAGTTTGGGAACATAGGATTTACAAGTTTCCAAATGTCCTCTAATCAAGCTTTAAAATAGGGAGTTCCTTGGAAAAGATAGTGACAAGGATTTTCTTATTCTTTACATGCTCTTTGAGAAAATGTTTAAACAGAAAAAACAAATGATGGCCTTTCTAAGTTAAAACAGTTCCAATTGCTTCAACAGATCACTGCACAAGAGCGAGCAAGTGCTTATTGAAATTCTGCCTCCTGGAAGCACCTCCAGTGCCCTCTTGTTCATGGAAAAGTCTGTAATATTAATCAGCTATGGCTTTACAAAAGGTGAAGCCAAACGCAGAAAGCTCAGTGTTGGGGGCATGTGATCCCCAAGTGAGATATGCAAGAGCGATTTCTCCACGTTGTTTAGAAGGCCCTCATGACTCCAATCCCATGGCCACCCACCTCCAGCTTTTCTGCTACCCTGCTCTTGGGTTACTGATCTACAGTGTGCCCCATGAACTTCCGTATCTTAAGTTGGTTTTAAATAGCTTGATGTGTTGACATATTGGTACAGGTCCATAATTCTTTATCCGAAAATCTTGGCAGCAAATGTGTTTAGAATTTGGGGATTTTAGAAAGGAAACCCAGAGTAAATACCATCTATTAAGCTTAACAACCTCCATAGGTCTGGGTCAGTGTCCCTTAATATTTCTCTAGTAAAACAGATAAATATTCTCACCAAGTGGAATAAACTGAGATGATAAAAACTTTCACATCAATTCAGGCCAGCTTTTGCTGCCAAATTAATTTTAGAACTAAACTTGCTAAAAAAGATTCAGTATTCAAAGCCTTTTGGATTTTAGAATTTCATATAAGGGCTTACGGACCTATATTATGAGTTGGTGGGTTGTTTGTTTGTTTGTTTAATTTTTCTGTTGTTTACCATCCAAATGAAAGCTCAGTGAAAATTCCAAACTTCTGGGATCACGGACTAGAAAAGTGGAAATGTTTTTATTGATGCAATGCCTCCACTTCATTTTACCAACAGGGAAGTCATAGCTCAGAGAGCACATGTCGTTTGCTGAGGTTGTAAATGGCTCTAGACTAGATACTAGGTTTTTGAAGCCAGACAGACCCAGGTCGAACTCAGCCCCAACTAAGTTTATCATCCTGGCAAATTTACGCCCAGGTTACACCCCAGATTACCATTATTTTCCCTGTTTTGAGCATCCCCTCACTCATAGGGCTGTTAGGAGCCTTAGATCAGCAAAAGCGGGAACCACACACACCACGCGCTCCATAAAACACACCATGACTTCCCTTAGAGTGATTTTAATGATTGTCATTGACCTAATTCAGTTAAATTCAGTAAATATGTACTGAATTCCTCCCTGCCAGGCACTGGACTAGGTTTCAGGGGTGAACAAGGCAGAATTATCTGCCCATTGCCCTGTAGGCAATTCAAGGGATTCTCTTATATCTATGTTATGAGTATCCAGCACAGTCCTGGACACGCAATACACATTTGTTGAATTGAATTAAACTCAAGGGGCTCACAGTCTAGCATGGGATACAATAAGGTGAGAAATACCTTAAAAGCTTCACAAAGTCCTGTGGGAACAGAAAAAAACCTATCTTCTGTCTTGGAATAGAAGACGACTCTAAAGAAGAGAAAACATTTGTGCTGGGCCTTAAGGGGAGGATGGACATTCAGCAGGTACAGTTGGGAGTTAAGGAAAGGCCATTCCAGGCAGGAGGGAGAATATAAGACAATTCCTCCAGAGCTGGCAAATTGCACAGTATGTTTAATAAGCAGCAGGCTGTGTGCTTGGGGAATTGAGTGGAGGAACTGCATGGACCGTACGCATGGGGGAATTCCAGCTTGTAATGCTTCAGAGGTGAGTTATGCCTAAGTAAAATAAAACCTGGAATGATATATGAAGGAGCGTAGACTGTACATTGAGGCTTGAAGTGACTGAAAAAAATTTTATCTTGCTTTGTTTTTAACAGGAGATGATGCAAGCCAATATGACTTGGGCAAAGCTTTAGAGAAATTGCTGTGGTGGCATTTTGTACAAGATTAAAGGACAGAGAAAGGAAGTGACAGTAGGTAGACCTGTCAAGGGTATATCAAAAAGTCCTTGATGAGAATAGTAAACACCTAAACTAGGGCAGGGGCAGAGAAGATGGCTAGGAAGGGAGAAGTTAAAGAGACATAAGCAGAATAGATTGTATTTAGCAGCCAATTAGATATAGAAAGCAAAGAAAAGAGAAGATTCAAAGATTACTCTTAGTTTTTTGACCTTAGGAGTATGATGGTGCCAGAGAGAAGAGAAAGTACAGATGATGGATTAGGAAGGTAGAAAATTATGAGTTCATTTTTAAACTGAACAACAAATTAACTCATGTTCGAAGTCAAAAAATAAAACCAGCCAGTGATGTCAAGAAAGTAGACATTCAACCACCAGCAGTTAGTCACAGGGACAAATGTCTTTAGAATCAAGCAACGCACCTTCTAATCTTGTGTTGTCCCTATCTGGGGAGGCTACTCAAGGCCATATGATATACATGGGTCCATGGGTTATGGTTCCATTTCACAATGTAAAGATTACCCCATCTTACATAAAATGAGCTTTGGAAGTGCACAATTGTCCCAAAGAATTGTTATCACAGGTTGTTCTTACTATGTAGGAAATGAGACAACTTATTCAGAAAAAACCATTAGTATCAATGAGGACTCTTCAGGCTGGCAGTATGGTGAGGCAGGCAGGAGTCTTCATTCAGGCTCCTGCAAGTGCCCATCTTGCACTTGTGAGCCCTGAGAGTAAACACTGCCTTAAACTGTGCACTGAGGCACCTCACTTGCCTCCTCTGGTCCCAACCCTAGGAGTGGCGTGAAATCTTTTCCAGGACAAAGTAGCAATAAAGGTTCTTTATTAAGAAGGCATTGTGTTTTAATGCAGGGGTCACAAAACATTTTCCCATAAAGGACCAGACAGTAAATATTTGAAGTTTTGCAGTTCCTACGGTCTCTGTCTCAGCTACTTAATTCTGCCTTTGTAGTGGGAAAGCGACCATAGATGATATGTAATAAATTGGGTGTGTCTGTGTTGCAACAAAACTTTATTAACAAAAATAGGTGGGAGGCCAAATTTGGCCCTCAGGTCACTGTTGGCCAACCTTGTTGTGTGGAAGGAGCTAGCCAGACCTTAGCTTTAAATTCCAGATCCACCATTTACAAAATGTCTGGATTTGGACATACAGCTCTGTAAAACGTGATAATTACACCTTTTAGAAAACGTATGTAAAATGCTTCATTAGTAACAGACTTTCAAATAGAGCTGTAGTCTTTTTAATTCCAAGGCATGACACAAATGATAGCTAACACTTATTGAATGCTTTTATGATATACTAGCTATTGTGTAAAGCGTTTTACAAAGATTATTTCATTTAATCTTCCAATAATTCTCTGAAGTAGGGACGATTAGAGTATTCCCTTCTAGTTATGGGGAAACTGAGGCACCAAGAGATGCTTCCACAGATAGTGAGCGATGTCGCTGGCACTCAACCCCAAGTAAGTGGACTCCAGGTGCCTTGGTGCTAACCTCTGTGCTAGTTAATTAGCTCCACTAAGTCATGTCCAATTGAAAAGCTCAGAATCTTCTCAAGTTCTGCAGGGCTTTCATACTCACCACAGTGTAACACAACTGAAAATAATTAAATACACAACTGTTGGAAATTCACCTTCAGGTTAACACTCAAACAACATCTTACTTACAGAAATAAAACACTTATTCCAACTCCCTCATTGCCCAACTATTTCCCCCCCCCCCCCCCCCCCCGCAACAAAGATCTCTGGTTAAAGGAAACTGGAATATTATAGAGAAAGCTAGTGCAAACCCATTTCAAAAAATTTATCCTGTGATCACTCTAAAAACTTGCCATTGCAAAGCTACACTGCAGAATAGCATACTGGATTAATTATGCCAGACTGCAGCAATAACCTTGAATTAAAGCTGCAACCTTCTATTTTTAAGAAACACTTGCCTTTCTGGTTGATGAAACCTGTCGTCCCATCAGGTAACAGACGTGACCAGGAAAGAGAGAAGCGGTAATGAGTCAATCCAAGCTGTTTGATACATTTCAAATCTTCCTCCCACAGAGTGTAGCTGCCACAAGCTACATCGCCAGTCTGGTTCTTGAAAACTCTCTCTCCTCCCTGATGGGTGAATGTGTCCCAGACACTAGGGCCTTTTCCATCTGCATCCCAGCCTCCTGAGAAAAAGAAGAAAATGAAATGGTTACACTCTTGACATCAAGAGGCAGATGTGGAATGTAAATATTTGTCGGCAAAAGGACATACCTCGTTAACTCAATGTACCATATTTATAACTTTAAAATATGCCTTTAAAATAACATGCATGAGTGGGTTATGTGTTTAGCTGTCCTTGATCCCTGAAGCTTACTGGTGGCAAATGAAAAATTATTGCATAGTGCCGTCACATAGCAGGCTTTCATGGTTCATTATCTGAAGATGTCCCAGCTGGTAAACAGAGGCACGCCCCAGCTTATGAATGTCTGAGTTGAAAATATCTCCTCCTTGTAAACATTTCTCCTAGCCTTGACTGACATGCCTTGTCCTTGATGTGCATGATGGGGTCTTGGAAACTTATCTTTGGCCCTCTACACTTGAGCATTATTCTCCTGTTATCTGACAATGGGGATTGTGATGGCAATTATTGTGGGGAGGTGCTAGTTTCTGCCATTGCTGACATGGTAATGGTATCCTATAGTCATTCATTCATACCTCCATTAATTCAGCAAATGTTATGTGTCAGGCTCTGTGCTGAGCACAGGGGATACCAGGATGAACTCTGCTGTGCTTTCTGATCTTGGAGAACTTAGTTATAGGCAATTGCAAAACAGCCACTGTAAAAGCCCTTGCAAGAAAACCAGGGAGGGGTGTTTATCCAGATGTGGGCCAGAGTCAGAGGTCTCTTACAGAAGTGACTTCTAGACAGAAACCTAAAGAAAAAGTTGGATCATCAAGGTGAATTGCTGGGAAGTAGGGAGTGAGGGGGATAGAGAAAAGAAGAGCTAGGATCCTATTAACCCAGAGGTAAGAGACAGTGTTGCACATTAGAGGAACAGAAAATAAAAATCGCATTAGATTTGGAATATCTGTTCACATAGAAATTTTGTTTCAAATAGTAGTTAGAATCCATTTTATGGTATAAAGGATTAATTTTAAAAATCTCCTAACTCCCTAATTCCTCTTCTAGGTACATACCATGGAGAAACACTAATATATTTTCACAAAGAGATTACGTATATGAGATTATTGAGAAAGAGATGTCTATAGTAACAAAATCCTGGAAACACTTTACATCCTATCAACAAATAGAACAGATAATTAATTTGAAGCATATCCATAGAGAGGAAACACCAATCAACAGTTAAAGTGAATGAATCAGAGCACAGATAACCCTCTGCTATGGTCTGAATGTTTGTGTACCCCAAAATTCGTATGTTGAAATCCTAATGCCCAGTGTGATGTTATTAGGAGGTGGGGCCTTTGGGAGGTGCTTAGGTCATGGGAGTAGAACCCTCAAGAATGAGAGCAGTACTCTTATAAGGGAGACCCCACAGAGCTCCCCAGCCCCTTCGCCATGTAAGGATACAACAAGAAGTCTGTGATGGAGAAGAGGGCCTCACTTGGCCACGCTAGCACTCTGATCTCTGACTTCCAGCCTCCAGAACTGTGAGAAAAAAATGTTTGTTGTTTGTAAGCCACTCAGTTTGTGGTTGTGTTATAGCAGTCCAAATGGACTAAGACACCCTGAAAACTATAATGTTAAACAACAACACAAAATCAAGATTCAAAAGAATGTATACAAGGATGAACAAGGGAGCACAGAAGCTGTTTAGGGCAGTGAAACTATTCTGTATGATACTGTTGTGGTGGATACATGTCATTATACATATGTCAAAACCCATAAACTACGAGCTTGAGTTAATAACATATCGATATTCATTCATCAATTGTAACATATATGCCACACTAATGCAAGATATTAATAGAAGAAGAAACAGAAGGAATGGGTTATGTAATAACTATACTTTCTGCTCAATTTTTCTGTAAACCTAAAATTGCTCTAAAATATAAAGTCTACTAATTTAAAAAAGAATATGTATCTAATATGTTTATCATGTTTTGTGTATTTAAAAATATGTAAAACAATCCATGGTTCTTCTGAACATATAGATATGAGGTAAACATATGGCAACATGCCTGGGAATAATAAAATTAGGCTAATGGTTACCTTTGGGGAGAAAAAGGGGGGAAATGGAACCAGAGAGGAGTATACGGTGTCTGTGATTGCATCTCATGTTTCATTTCTTAAACTGGGTAAAATGTGTGTGGAGGGACTGTTTATTATTATTGTTATTATTATTCAAAGTCCTTCTTATATGCATAAAATATTTCATAGCAATTTTTATATAAGAAAGGAGGTCACAGCTAGAGTAAAGTAGACTAAGGCAATTATAGGAAGGTCTTTAAGGTCCTCATTCAGCATCTACTTACTCATATTTTGTGCACAATTCTAACAGGATTAAATATAGTCACTAGTCCAACAAAAAGGCAGCATAAGCAATAAGTTATGGGAAGGAATCATGGAGAGATGGGAGAGACTGCTGAAAGGATAAGCTGTGACAAAGCAAACATGACCACTGATACCAAGGTAAGATACTACATACCTATACAAAGAAGTCGTGCATGTTAAAAAGTATTGTGCTCTGGAGCAATGTAACATAGTGGCAAAAAGGTTTATATATTCCAATGGCTCACAAATTATATCTATATATATATGTGGTTTAGAGGCATGGAGGAAAAAGAATTCTGGTATTCAATCTTAGAATAAAACAGGCATGAACACTAAAACACAATTTTGGTCAAGTACAGTGCTCATAGTTTCAGATAATGTTTAATAAATGGAGAAGTTTGATCCAGAGAACTTAGGCAGTGATGTGCTAGTAAATAGTAACTGGCTATATGTTTAAAAATATATATACATACTTATATGTATACACATGTTTATTATAAATTTTATTGATATAAGGGATTTGTAATATACAATTTCCAAATAATAACATGCAACGCTCTTTCTGCAAATTCCGTATGGCCAATTGATTCTCATAGAACGCTCTTTTAGATTTTTGCCAAACTTTTATTTTAGTAGCCGACCTACACTTGCAACCTGACAAATGTGTGTAGTTCTCACATGAATGTTGGCTGATATTTTTGCTAAAGTTAACAGGCAAGATGAAAGGAAAACAACCTAGATGTACCAGAATTTCACTGTTCGTCAGGAACATGAGCCAGTTCTTTGCTGAAGTGGATAATAGTTTTCAAACACTGAAAGAATATTTCCTCAAATGTTTTGTCCTACTCACGATCTAACAATTACAGACATGACACACTTTTAAGTTTAGTCTGCATTACTAACATTTTCTTTAACATTTTCTTAGACCTAGACAACTAACAAAACAATAAATCAAATACTGACTTGTAGCACTTGCCAGTTTCTGTGGTGTAAATACTTCCATCACAGCTAATTTCAAGCAAATAATGAGATAGCACTGAAAACAGAGCTGTGAAAAGATAAGCAGTACTACACCATTATATAGTATTTTCTACAGATACAAGAAATGTAAATCACCTCAAGGGCATAGATAATAAAATGTAATAAAATAATTAAGAATTAATGATTTGGAGTATTTGTTACCTTTGTTTTTAAGATAAAGCACCTACTTGTAAGTTTCCATAATTTAATTTTTAATAATGGCTGTGTTTAAGAATCAACTCACAAAATTGCTGAAAATTTAACAACAGGCACTGGTGAGCCAGTACCAGCAGGCCTCACCACATCACCAATCAGAGACTTATCTAAATTTACACTGTTACCAAGTAGCAGAGCCGAGATGTGTATCCAGATCTGCCTGATCTTGAAGCCTAAGTCCTTCCACTCAACTGCACTTAGTAATAACGACTCTGAGTGATGAAGGAAGAGTCAACCGATGCCCATGCTACTCAATCTGTAAGGCTTAAGAAGGGCACACCACAATCCGTACATTTTGGGAAGCACTCCTTCGATAGTGCCTAAAACAAATTCTGACAATTTTAAAAGGTAAATGTCAGTTAACAGAAAAATGTACTTATGTGAAGTAGCTCATTCTACATGTATACTAGCTAGATGAAGCATATCTAAGCAACATTATTTCTGTGAGAAACTACAGGGGCTGGTCCGGTGGTGTAGTGGTTAAGTTCGCCAGCTCTGCTTTCATGGCCCGGGTTTGCCAGTTCGGATCGTGGGTGCGGACCTACACACTGCTCATCAAGCCATGCTGTGGCGGCATCCCATGTAGCAGAACTAGAATGACTTAGATCTAGGATATACAACTATGTGCTGTGGCTTTGGGGAGAAAAAAAAAAATGAAAGAGGAGGATTGGCAACAGATGTTAGCTCAGGGCTAATCTTCCTCACCAAAAAAAAGTATACCTTAAAAAAAATTAGTTTGCATCTTAAAAAAAAGAGAGAAACTAGAATTTGAACTGAAAATTACCACTATCATAGAAATTTTGATTAAAAAAATATATAGTGGCTGGTACTTATTGACACCTTAATGTAAATTTTGCTGAATGAATGATATTAACTCACTTGTTCATTAGGGGTTTTCTCTGGCTGCAATTTTGTCCATGTTCTAAAAGTATAACTGTCCTTTTTGATGAACAAGACTACCATGTCCAGGTGGACTACATACCCTGAGCCGTCCTTTAAACAGCTACAATTGCTGGATGAAACATAGGAAATATACTTCTAAATGCACCATTGATCTGGCAGGATGTTAGGTAACCCAAAAACAAAGTGAGAGAGGAAATTCACAGGCATAAGTGAGCAGTGAAGCAGGCTTTTGTCCTGAGAGCATCTGCCAACCCAGATGAACTAAGCTTTAATTTTAATGGCCTTGTGGGACAAGGAGAAAGGAGACAAAGTCACCAAAAGTGGGAGGTTCTTATATTGTTTAGAAGGAGACCTAAGATATGGACATTTTTATCTATTACATTTTTGTATCCAGGTCAAAATTTCTAGAGTAGGCACTTAAAGAAAAAAATGGAATTTATAGAAACATCCATAGGAAGGTCTATGCCAGGTTCTCTCTAAGCATTTTACATATATCAACCCTTCCCAATGATACAGTGAAGTAACTGCCATTATTATCCCATTTTCAGATAGGGAAACTGAGAAATGAAGAGGGTAAGTAACTTGGCCAGATTAGTACACACTAAAGCTGAAATTCTAACTCAGACAGTTGATCTCCAGAGCTGATATTCTTGACCATTAAGTCCGCTGGGGAAAACTAAATAAACCAAAAAGAGGGTATGGAAAAATCAGAAAAATAAACATAGAAAGGGCAAGAAAAATAAAAGCATAAAATAAGATGGTAGGACAAGATACAAGTTATCACTCATAACAATATAAGTCAGTGGACTAAACTCCTCAAAAGACAAAGATTGTCAGACTAGATATAAAAAAAAAAACAATCCAGCCATACGCTCTTTACTGATATGCCTAAGACATAAGAATATAGAAAAATTGAAAGTCAAAATATGGAAAAAGATATCCCTGTCCCTTTGCCCCCCCCAAAAAAGCAAAAGACCTCCAAGGAAAAACAGTATTACTGGAGATGATATGGGTCACTAAATAATGACAACACTCTTTTAAATATGTATGCACCTAAGAATCTGGTTCCAAAATATGTGTAGCAAAAATTGACACAACTAAAAACCAAAATTGACAAGTCCATCTCCATAATGGGAAATTTTAATTAACCTGGGTTCTATCAAACATTTAAAAAACAAAACTCTACTCTTGCACAAATTACTCCAGAAAATTAAAAAGGAAGAATTCCTCAACTCATTTTATGTGGCTGGAATATTCTTGATTCCAAAACCAGAAAATAGCACTACAAAAAAGGAAAAATTATAAGCCAATCTCACTCATAAATACAGTCGTAAAAATAGGTAGAGATATGGAAGATTAAAAAATATTTTTAATTAAATTTTTTTTTAATTTTAAAATTTAAATTGAACTTTAAGGATAAAAACTATAATGCCTGAGATGAAAGATACACTGAATGAGATTAATAGCAAATTGAACATTGTAGAAGAAAAGATTAGTGCACTTGAAGACATAGCAATAGAAACTTTCCAAAACGAAACACAGAAAGAAAAAAACTCAAAACATAAACAGAGGATCAGTGACCTATGGGACAACTTTAATCTGCTTAATATACATGAGATCGGAATCACCAAAGGAGAACAAAGGGAGGGGACATAAAAAATATTTGAAGAAATAATGGCTGAAAATTTTTTTAAATTGATGAAAACTATAAATCCATAGATCCAACTCAATGAACCCCAGGCACAAGACAAATGAAGAAAAATAGGCCAAACCACATCATAATCAAATTGCTCAAAACCAGTGATGAAGAGAAAAATATTAAAAGTTGCCAGAGGAAAAAGGTGTATAATTTTTCGTAAGATTTTATTTTTCCTTTTTCTCCCAAAGCCCCTCAGTGCATAGTTGTGTATTTTTAGTTGTGAGTCCTTCTACTTGTGGCAAGTGGGATGCCGCTTCAGCATGGCTTGATGAGCGGTGCCACATCCACACCCATGATTCAAAGTGGCGAAACCCTGGGTCACTGAAGCAGAGCGTGCAAACTCAACCACTCCACCACGGGGCCGGCCCCATGATATTTTGAAGAACAAATATAAGCACAGCAGATTTGTTGTCAAAAGACAATGCAAGCAGGACGACAATGGAATGACATCTTTAAAATAATGAAAGGGAAAAAAATCTGCCTAACTAGAATTCTATACCTGGAAAAAATGTTTCAAAAATGAATGCTTATGACTTTTTCACACGTACAAAAGTTCAAGGAATTCATCACCAGCAAACCCTCACTTCAAGAAATTAAGGAAAGTCCTTCAGGCAGATGGCAATGGACACCAGATGGAAGTATGGCTCTACACAAAGGAACAAAGAGAAGCAGAAAAAGGAAACTATATAAGATTTTTTAAATTATTTAAATCTCTTTAATAGATAATTTATTGTTTAAAGAAAAATAATAACATATAGGTATAGGGGTTATAACATATATAGGTATAAAATTTATGACAACAGTAACACAAAAGCCAAGAGGGAAGAAACGGAAGTAGGCCATTGTAAGTCTTCGATTACACAGGAAGTGGTATAATACCACTTGAAGGTAGACCGTAACAAGTTAAAGATGTGTGCTATAAATCCAACAGGAAACACTAAAATGACAAAACAAAGAGTTATAGCTAATAAGCCAGCAAAGAAAGCACAATGGAATCATAAAAAATAACCTGAAAAAGACAGAAAAAGAGGGAAGTGAGAATAAAAGACAGATGGAACAAACAGAAAACAAACAGCAAGATGGCAGATTTAAACCTAACCATATCAATAATATCATTAAATGCAAATGAATCTACACAACCCAACTAAAAGGCAGAGATTATCAGATTGGATAAAAACATGAAACTCAGCTCTCTACTGCCTACAAGAAATCCACTTTAAATATAAAGACAAAAGAAGGTTAAAAATGACAGGATGAAAAAAATATACCATGCTAACACTAATCAAAGCAAACTGGAGTAGCTATATTAATACCAGTGTAGGTTTCAGAGCAGGAATATTACCAGGTATAAGGAAAGTCATTTCATAACATTAAAGGAGTCAATTTATCAAGAGGACTTACAATCCTAAATGCTTATACACTAATAACAGAGATTCAAAACACATGAAGCAAAAACTGATAGAACTGCAAAAACTAAGCAAATCCACAATTACATGAGGATATTTCAATTAAAAAGACTGACAAGACTGTAGAAAAAAGGACAAAAGACGTGAACAGTTCCTTCACAGAAGGAGAAACACATGGCTGGTAAACATTTTTAAAAATACAAGAGATCATTAAAATTCTGGGAAATGCAAATGGAAACCACAATGAGATACCATTCTACACCCACACAGTTGGCACAAATTTAAAAGTTGGGCAATATCAAGCCTTAGAGAAATTGTTGCATGGCAGGAATGTTTACACACCACTGGTAGGAGAAAAATGTGCAAATATCTAGTAAAGTTGAGGAAACACATATACCAAAAGTCAGTAATTTACATATGAGCCTATACTCTGTTTCTACAAATGTGGACCAGTAGACATATATAGCCACGACTGCAGCAACAACAACAACAAAAACCACACAAAAATTATCTTTGTCAAGACAATGAATCAATGAATGAATAAATAAACCGTAGAATAATAACACACTGAAAGACTATGCAGGAATAAGAATGAGCTACAACTCTATAGATCAACATAAATAAATCTCTCAAATATAATATTGAGAAGGAAAAAGCAAGTTCTTAAAATAAACAATATATTTCCAATTATATACAGTCTGCCCTCCACATGCCCGGTTCCTCATCCTTGGATTCAACCAACTGCAGATGGAAAGGCCTTCATGATCACGTCTGTACTGAACGTGTACAGACTTTTTTTTCTTGTCATTATTCCCTAAACAAGACAGTATAACAACTATTTGCATAGCATTTACATTGTAGTAAGTATTATAAATGATCTAGAGATGATTTAAAGTATATGGGAGGATGCACATAGGTTATATGGAAATGCAACACCATTTTATGTAAGGGACTTGAGCATCCACGGATTTTCATATATGCAGAGGTCCTGGAACCAATTCTGTGAGGATGCCAAGGGACGACTGTAATGTCCAAAACATATAAAACTAAATAATAAATTGTTTATTTATACATTCTCTTGTGCTAAAACCATAAAGAAAAGACAGGAATTAATAAATGCAAAATTCATTTTAGTAGACACCTCTGGACAGGGGTTAAAGAGACAATATTAAAGATGGGTCTTAGAAATATGACGAGTATGTGCATATCATTTTTATTTTTTATACTATACACACAAGTTATAAATATTATTTTATCTATTGTTTATCTAAAACACTAATTTCATAATACATTTCATTGTTCACAGTGAAGGCCATGTATTGAGTGCTAGCTCCCCGTCAGTCCTACACCAACAATGTACATTGGTCATCTCACTCTTTCCCTCACATAACTGTTAGAAGATGTTGTTTGTTGTTAAGGCCATGAAGTGGATCCTAGTGTCTAGCAACGCTGTGTACAGCAGAGGGGAACCTTCCTTGGTCTTTTTTTTTTTTTTAAGGTAACATCGGTTTAAAGCATTATATAAATTTCAAGTGTACATTATTATATTTCGATTTCTGTGTAGATTACATCATGTTCACCACCCAAAGACTAATTACCATCCATCACCAGACACATGTGCCTAATCACCTTTATCTCTCCTCCCTCCTACCTTCCCCTCTGGTAACCACAAATCCACTCTCTGTCTCTATGTGTTTGTTTGTTGTTGTTTTTATCTTCTATTTATGAATGAGATCATATGGTATTTGACTTTCTCCATTTGACTTATTTCACTTAGCATAATACCCTCAAAGTCCATCCAGGTTGCAAATGGCAAGATTTTGTCTTTGTCTATAGTTGAGTAGTATTCTATTCTGTATATATACCACATAATCTTTATCCATTCATCCTTTGATGGGCACCTAGCTTGCATCCAAGTCTTGGCTATTGTGAATAATGCTGCAATGAACATAGGGGTGCATGTATCTTTACGCATTCATGTTTTCATGTACTTTGGATAAATACCCAGCAGTGGAATAGCTGGATCGTATGGTAGTTCTATTAAGTTTTTGAGAAATCTCCATACTGTTTTCCATAGTTGTTGCACCAATTTGCATACTCACCAGCAGTGTGTGAGAGTTTCTTCTTCTCCACATCCTCTCTAACACTTGTTATTTCTTGCCTTGTTATTTACAGCCATTCTGACAGGCGTGAGGTGATATCTCATTGTAGTTTTGATTAGCATTTCCCTGATAATTAGTGATATTGAACATCTTTTCATGTACCTGTTGGCCATCTGTATACGTTCTTTGGGGAAACGTCTGTTCAGATCATTTTCCCATTTTTTAATTGGGCTGTTAGTTTTTTTGTTGTTGAGACATATGAGTTCTTTATTTATTTTGAATATTAACCCCTTATCAGATATATGGTTTGCAAATATCTTCTCCCAATTGTTAGGCTGTCTTTTCGTTTTGTTGATGGTTTCCTTTGCTGTGCAGAAGCTTTTTAGTTTGATGTAGTCCCGTTTGTTTATTTTTTCTGTTGTTTTCCTTGCCTGGTCAGACACAGTACTTGAAAAGATACTGCTAAGACCGACGTCAAAGAGCTTGTTTTCTTGTAGAAGTTTTATGGTTTCACGTGTTACATTCAAGTCTTTAATCCATTTTGAGTTAATTTTTGTGCATGGCGTAAGAATAATGGTCTACTTTTATTCTTTTGCATGTGGCTGTCCAGTTTTCCCAACACCATTTATTGAAGAGACTTTCCTTTCTCCTTTGTATGTTCTTGACTCTCTTGTCAAAAATTAGCTGTCCATAGATGAGGGTTTATTTCTGGGTTCCCAATTCTGTTCCATTGATCTGTGTGTCCAGTTTTGTCCCAGTACCATGCTGTTTTGATTACTATAGCTCTGCAGTATATTTTGAAATCAGGGAGTGTGATACCTCCAGCTTTGTTCTTTTTCTCAGGGTTCCTTTGGCTATTTGGGGTCTTTTGTTGTTCCATACAAATTTTAGGATTCTTTGTTTTATTTCTGTGAAAAATGTCATTGGAACTTTGATAGGGATTGCATTAAATCTGTAGATTGCTTTAGGAAGTATGGACATTTTAACTATGTCAATTCTTCCAATCCAAGAACATGGAATATCTTTCCATTTCTTTGTGTCTTCTTCAATTTCTTTCAACAAAGTTTTACAGTTTTCAGTGTACAGGTCTTTCAGCTCTTTTGTTAAATTTATTCCTACATATTTTATTGTTGTTGTTGCAGTTGTAAGTGGGATTATATTCTTAATTTCTCTTTCTGCTACTTCATTATTAGCATATAAAAATGCAACTGATTTTTCTATGTTGATTTTGTATCCTGCAACTTTACTGTATTCGTTTATTATTTCTAATAGTTTTTTGGTGAATTCTTTAGGGTTTTGTATATATAAAATCTTATCATCTGCACATGGTGACAGTTTCGCTTCTTCCTTTCCAATTTGGATCTCTTTTATTTCTTTTTTTTGCCTCACTGCTCTGGCTAGGACTTCTAATACTATGTTAAATAAGAGGGGCAAAAGTGGGCATCCTCATCTGGTTCCTGTTATTAGAGGGATAGCTTTCAGTTTTTCTCCATTGAGTATGATATCAGCTGTGGGTTTGTCATATATGGTCTTTATTACGTTGAGGTACTTTCCTTCTATACCCATTTTACTCAGAGTTTTTTTATCTGCCTGGTCTTTTTGCACCAGCCTCTCATCTTCTGGTGTTATATCAGACAATGCTTTGCTGCTATTCTTAGGGTTTAATGACCAAATTTTCAGAAGTGTGTGGCTATATTTTTCTTCTTAGCCTGTCTTAGTCTGGAAGCTCTGTTGAAACATGTCCACCATGAGTTACCCTGTAGATATTTGAAATAGTGGTGGCATAGCTTTCAGCATCACAGCAATACACAGCCACTGTAGCAAGACAGGTGGTGTGGTTCTCTGACCGGGGAACAAACCTGGGCCATGGCATTGAGAGTATTGAAACCGAATATTAACCACTAAACCACCATTAGAAGTTGTACTATTAATTATTACTGATAAGAACAAAAGGATAAAGATTGACTAACTTTCCCAAGATCACATAGCTAATAACTGTGAATATCAAAACATGACACACCAGTCCTACCCATATGGACATCAACAGGTTAAACTCCTTCAAGTTTTTTACTTATAACATAGATGAGTCCTGGACAAAATGAATCTTTCTTTGTGAATTAATGTTTCATTCCACCTTCATACATTTCACAAATAATCATTGCATATCCACTTTCCTTTGAGAATCTCACAACCTAGTGGATATCAGACAAACTCTTAGACTACATTAAGATAAAAGTTGTATGAAGATCATGTAAAAACACTACAAGGAGGGTCAAGAAGCAAGCACTCAAGAATCACTTCTGTCATTGGGAGTTGGATAGACTTGCCCAAGAGAAAACGTTTAAGGCAGGTGTTGAAAGATGAGTAAGAGTTCTCACAGTGGCTCCAATGAGGGGAAAGCAAATGCATAATTCAGTGGCAATGCTGAGGGTGAACTGGAGAAAGAAGGAAAGAAGGGCCCAAAGACCAGTTAGCAGGTTATGGCAATATTTTTGGCAAGAAATGATAAGCTCCTGTGTTTTATTTTTTAGTAATTTGGAAGAAAATAACATTGTCTCTGAAATTCCCACCATATTATGACATAGAAGGAATTCCTGCAAAAATGTAGAATATTGATATTACCTACAAACCTAAATATCAAAGACTCCCAAGGCTGCAAAGTACAATGAAAAGAGTACAGGCTCTAAAACCAGGCATAGCTAACTTTAAGTCCTGTCTCTACCCCTTACTTGACTTCTCTGTAGGTAAAGTGGGAGGATAATAGCTACTTCATGGAGCTCTAGTAAAAATCAACTGAGTCAAAGCAAAAGTGAACAGCAGGGTACATGCAGATAGGATGTACTCAACCAGTGTTAGTTTCTTCCTCTTCTAGACTCAATGCAGTGAACACTAGCTACATTTACACAGAAAATAACCAGCTCCTTTTTTTCTTTCTTCCCTCTGTGGCCTGTTCTTGATATGCACATGTAGGAAACATTCTGACTAGAAATATCTACAAACTTGCCCATGATTAAGAATCAAGCGTCTGGGCTGGTATGACTTAGTCTACAGGGCCCTTAGCTTCCTGACTGACAAGCCATCATTACAAATGGTGTCATGTCACTTTTACTTTTGCCTCGACAATGCCCTTTGAGAGGACATACACCTATATAGTCCTCAGTCCTCCACGCAGAGGAAATCATGTCAAGTAAAAATAAATAAATAAGTATGTATGTGTGTGTGTGTGTGTGTGTGTGTATATATACTCTTCCTTCAAAACCCAAAATGACATTACCACATGACCTCTTTTCGGAAGCATTCGCTGACTCCCACCATAATCACACCCTCTTCAGTGCACACATTGTACGATTAACACACGTGTTGAGTCATCTTTAAAAATATCTTTTGCCTCCTTTACACTTTGAGCTCTCTCAAGGCAGAGTCCAGTTTTCACTTGCTTATCTGTCTCTCCAGTAGGAAGAATGGTGTACAGAAATAGTAAGTGCTGAGTAAAATGCTTTTTGTGTGGGATGCTTAGCATAAAATAGAAATATTGATGTTTGCTATCTCATTGCTTCACAGAGATATGCAGAAGTTATCTTCATGTTTGTAAGTTATTGCAAGTTATTTACTCGAAGGTGAAATATGGTAAAAATTCAAGCAATTACCATTTATAAGTTATGACATGGTGTGCTTTCAGACAAAAATATTTGTTTATTTTTACAACTAACATGCAAGTGTACCAGACATAATTATTCTATGTGAAGCTCTGAGGTTGTGGTGAGCAAAGGTTCTCTGATCTAGAAGCATTGGTCCGTGCCCAGAGATAATTCAGAAGGGACAAGAATGCCCAAAGTAACAAGAAAACGACCATACTGCATGGAAATGCACTTCACTATCATGTCACAGGAGGATGGACGGTTCCAGAAAAGATGTCTCCAAGAAAGAAAAAAAAGGAACTGATAAAGCATCTGATGTGTTTGAACATGTCAAGAAGCAATTTACATTTCTGGCAGACAATGTGGGGAGGAATTAGTGAAAGAATCACAGAATAGGAACAACAGCAAAAAAGCCAATTATTAACTCTCAGGCAAGGCCAAAACTGTACAAGAAAAGCAGTTCAATCACAGGACGTTAGATGATTCAGTTGTGCACAATGGTTACATAAAACAGTGATCTAAAAACTGAATGGCGATTTAACAAAATTTGTTAAATAACCAAATAGGAAAAATGGAGAAGAGAAAGTTTGCTTTGTGAGTATGATGCTGTAAGCGGGCTTTAAAAAACTCACGTAACAGAAAGTTAATATGTTATATTTTCGATTAGAACATCAAATAATAGCTGTATATGCATGCTATGTAAACGCATAGAAGTAAGTACCAGAAAAAGATAGCGAAAAGACTTAAAAGTATTGGCTTTGGGAAAAATAAATAAGTAGGTAGGAGTGACATAAAAGACATTTCTTTGTTGGGTGTTATAACTCTCACAGTACTATTTGAATTTTAAACTATGCACCTATGTTACTAAGGTAAGTTTAAAATTAAGCTAGAAAAATAAAGATAACCACAAGAGAAGAGAAATTGTATGCCTAGTCCCAAACCAGTGAGCACTGGTTCACGCTTAGGGGTGGCATGACCCCAGAAGGAGGCATGTGGAAATGTGCAGGTTGCTCTTGAATGTCCCAGTGACTCGGGTGCTACTGATGTCTAGTGGCAGCGCCAACAATGCGGTCCTGCCAAATGCAGGCCACACAACCCGGAAATGGCCGGATCAAATACCGACAGCCCCTCCACTGGGAAACCCTGCACTAGATGGGAAAAAGAGTAAAGAAAAATATAATGTGGGGGAGCAGAAGAGAAGGGAAAAAAGCAAAGGGAACTATTGTATTAGAAAATATAAAATAATAATGTGGCAGAAAAATGTTGAAACATTGGTAACCATAAAAATCATAAATCCATTAAATACTCCTGTTTGAATAAAAGACAAGGTGAAGAAGAAAAAATATTTACCATGTAAATACTGATAAAAAATAAAGTAAATTTAGCAAATTAATATCTTATAAAAATGAATACAAAGAAAAAGCATTAAATGAGATAAAGAGAAATATTCTCATATTAACAAAGGCTACAGTTCACCTAAACTAAATAGTAACCATGAACTTTTGTGCATTTAACAATAGAGTTTTGAAATATATAAGAAAAAACTTGCCATAAAGGCAGGGATACACTGAAAACTCCACTAATATAGTGAGAGACTCTCAGAAATTGACTAAGAGAGAATTTGATTAGCATAGTTCACAAATTTATCCTCTTATAGACAGATGGCCATGTATGACTTTATACATATAGGTATACATGTAAATACATGTGTATATACATATGACACACACACACACATACAAAAGAGAGACAGAGATTGTTACTCAACGACAGAAAATTATTCAAACAGCCCTGAAGTATTCACAAATATAAAATTCATGCAGACTACCTTCTCTGACAATTAAACAAAAAAAGAGGAAAAAAGGAAAGAAGAAAGATTAACAACAAAAGAATAAGCCAATTTCTCCACTTGGTTTTAATTCTAACTAAATCTCGTCATAAACAGAAAATAGAAGCAGAATGACTTTTAAGGAAAGATACATCTTTAAAATTATCTTAAGAAAAGGCAAAATCTGAAAACAAACATCTTTAATGCAGCTAAATGCTTTAAAACAGACTTTTCCTCAACAGATGGAGGCTGAGGTACGGGGCTGGATTCCTATAGGAGAGAGGAAGTGAGGAGCCGGAGCAGACAGTTTCACCAGCATCTAGGATACTAGGATACATAGACCCAGCAATGGGAAGGTCTCTGAAGAAGCCACAGACATGGCTGTGAGAAAAAGAATCAGCTCTAAAGATCTGCCCGAATCAGAGGTTGTGAAACCACCTTGAGAACTTTCCTTTTTATTACCTTGCCTTCAACCAGGTCAACCAGGTTCAACCAGGTCAGCAGCCTTGGTAAACAAGGGGAAATAAGTGAGGCAGGGGGGAAAAGATGATGACCACATCCCCCCTCCAGTATAGCTAGGCAAGCGAATTAACCCTAAGTCAGATTTTGAGTTTTAACTATTTCACAGATTAATTATTCTAAATACCAAAATGAGACTGTGTTTTGCCAGTGAAAGTGGCTACATGTATCAGCCACGGTCCCAGCAGGAAACAGATGGCATTCAAACTGGGTAATCAAGGAAAGTTTCATAAAAGGACCTTTTACAATGGCGTGAGCAGGGTTTGGGGAAAGCAACAAGGCATGGTGCAGTACCTGGGAGCTTGCAACAGCAGGAAGTCATTAGCACCCCGGAAGGGACTAGGGACAGAATGTTTCCAAATCCTGTAGAGAGTAGCGGCTTACAGAGGGCTGCCTGGCAGGAGAGGAGGCCTTTAGCGGAGGGACCCAGCCAACCCACTGCAATCCAGCAGGGAAGGCACTGGAAGAATAAATACCTCGGCTTCTCTCTCTCCTCCCACCTGGACTCTATCTCCTACTAATGCTTCCCATTGATCAAGTCCAAACCAAAGCCAAAGGAAAATGCCATCCATATAGGTTGGCGGCCCAAGGCCAAGAGCAGGGAAAGGTGACAGTGGGCCTGGATGAGCAAAGAGAAAATATCCAGTACACAATAAGACCTCAGGCTACCAGAGAAACAGAGCCCACCTGCGTTTTCTCCTAAAGGGAAGGGAAGAGCTACCCCCACTAAGTCAGTGTGAAGGGACACTGGGAAAAAAACAGTTACTGTAAGAGCGTGCCCTGAGTGTCCTACTTGTGGACTGTGCCGGTATAATGTATAACAGAACGTGATTATAATTTAACTACTGATTTAGTATTTTAGGGAAGTGATAAATTCTTCTAGGAATAAATAGTGAGAGGGAATATTTCAGTCCTGGCTCAGGGACGCAACCTTCTGGACCTCAACCCCGTATGTGTTGCATTGTTGTTTTCTGATGATAGTCATGTCTTTAGCTACAAAGACGTCTCAGGCTCCCTCTTCATTTACTTCTGTTCTGCGTAACATATGCAACTTTTTGTCTTAACTGCTTTTGCCTCTTCTATTCTATTGCAATTATTCTTTTATCTTTCAATTAAGTCTCTTTGCATTCAGCCATTTATGCATCGAATCACTCTATCTAGTGAAAGACATTTTTCTCCGTCTTTGAAGGGAAACCTCGACTCTTCTTTTCATCCATAAGAGCATTGCAGTAATCTCAGCTGGCTTCAGCTTCTGATTGCTACTATGCTAATACGAGCCACGTTTGGAAGGATGGAACAGAATACTGGAAAAAGCATCTTGATAATAATAACAGCTATCTTTGATTAAGCCCTTACAATGGGCTTGGCACTTTGGCAAGCACTTTACATGTGCAGGGAAGGAAAAAAGTTTTCCTTGACCCTCTAAGGGTCCCTGGCTGAGTCTGAAAATTAGACTGACAAAGACAGATTAACGGGAGAAAAGCATACAAATGTATTTAACATAAGTGTTACATGATGTGGCAGCATTCATAAGGAAATGAAGACCCAAAGAAATGGTTAAACCTGAGTATTTTTACGCTAGGTTTGATGAAGAGTGGCTAGTCGTGGAGGAATATGATAGGTCAAGGAGTATGAGGCAAGTGCAGTAATTAGGGGATCCTTAGCAAGGCCCCCCAGTGTCCCTCTGTCTTCAGAGATGAGGAGGCTCCTTTTCCCCGGGTATAGTGAGGGCAACTCTCACAGGAGGGTTTTATGACCTGTTTCCAAGGGGAAAGTCAGAGTCACCTTCCTGTTCCTCCACTGTCTCAAACTCCTTCCAATCCTGAGGTGCCATATATTGAGATAGTGTCTCCTGAACCCCATCATATGCTTCATACCTTCTGATTCTACCCCCCTTAAACATGAGGAATCGAAGGTTTCCTTGAGTTTAAGGATTTAGAGATTACAGCGATGGTAACTAGTGAAATTAAAACTGTTAAGTATAACTGAACAGACCATGCTCTTGACTGCATTCTGTGGCTTTTCAATTCATATTTTCCACATGCTAATTTATCTCAACGCCTTATTATCACTGTGACCTCAGAGAACTCACTCCTCCTCTCTATGCCTCAGTTTCCTTATCTGCCAAAGGAATGATAATAACCCCTGGGTGTTCCTATTTGGCAGAGTGGTTGAGAACATTTATTGGATGCCTTACTGAGTTGATGCGTTTAAAACTGACTTGTCAGGGGCAGTGTATAGTTGCTGTTGTTAGCACACAGTTTTTGTACCTACGACTAGGCTCTCTCCTGTAAGAAGAGACCTCAGAGTCACTAGCTCCTTTAGGAACCCACGTTGTCTTCCCGGCTCCTGGAGGACTACAGTCCTGGTTCTCTTTTCTGGCCTAGCTGACCGCCTGGCCGCATCAGCTCTCCAGGCCAGTGACCACTCAGACCTGTTGGGTGTGCCCAGAGAATCCTGCCCACACAGCGATGCGGTTTCTCGGATGCCTGCATTCGGTCGTCACTCTGGCCTCTCAGCAGCTCGAGAAGAGCATTCATCCTGTTCCAGAACTTTTGGACAGGAAGAAATGGCTCCTGGATAAAATACACTGTAAAAGCTGTCCCCTAGGAACAAGTATTTTTCTCACTGGCCTTCTTTCTGTTTCTCTTAAAAAAATAATAATAAAGTTCTCTTATTTCATAACTATGGGATAAGGGATCAAACATCAGTGCTTAAAATGCAAAAGGTGCCCTACATTCAAACTGCTGTGGCTTAGAAGAAACATCCTTTGCAACATATAAATCCTTTAACTCTTTCCTGCCTCTGCTGCATGAAAATTACAAACAGAACCATGCTATTAATCTGTGACTTCCTAGTTACATGATGTGAGACATAAAATATCCCAAGAAACCTCGATTCCTGAGGATTTGCCTGGCCTGATTCCAGAAGCAAATGAACCCAAGAAGTTTTTTTTTTCTTTTGGTGAGGAGGATTGGCCCTGAGCTAACATCTGTTGCCAATCTTCCACTTTTTGCTTGAGGAAGATTGTCACTGAGATAACATTGGTGCCAGTCTTCCCCTACTTTGTATGTGGGATGCCACCACAGCATGGCTTCATGAGGAGTGTGTAGGTCTGTGCCCAGGATCCAAACCCAAGAACCCCAGGAAGTCGAAGTAGGGTGAGCAAACGTAACCACCATGCCAACAGGCCAGCCCCAACCCAAGAATTTTATAAACACTAACTCAATTCTTGTTATTTTTTTATTAACCAGAAATCACAGATTTTCATTGGACAAGCAAAAAACTGGCCTCCCTAAATCCACTTTTTGAATTGGGCCAGGTAAATCAATTCTTTTTGTCAGTTAAATTCAAACCTCTTATTTTAATTAATCCCATTTTGATATATTTTCTAGAATAAATAAATAAACCTGGAATTTGTGAAAATGGGCTAATGGCATCCTTTTATGACTAATAAAAATCAGAAGCTTCAGAGTCAGCTGGATCTTTGTTTTGTCAACAAAACTTATGGATCATATGATGCTGCAGATACTGAGGCAGGACTCAGCGACTGGATCCTACTTTCCATTTCCCAAGCGGAGTGAGAAGAGCTGGCAGTGGGTGCAGTGGAGAGCTTGACCTGAAGAGAGGGGGGTCATATCCAGACATTAGCACTTAAAGGATGTCTAACAGTGCAAGAACCCCTGACAACCTCTCTAAGCAGAAATATGGGTTTATTTTTTTTTTTCTGTAATTAAAAAAAGAATTCTAGAACCCCCACATACTAATTCACCCTGGACAACTTAACTTCTTTGAGTCTGTGTCCTCATCTGTAAAAAGGGAATAATTATATAGGAAGTATGTAAAATGTCTGGCATGGTGGCAAATAGCAGTTGTTACAAAGGGCACCTATTGTTGTTGTTGCTATTATTCCTGTCATTCCCAAGATAACAAGCTTTTTCTATACATGATTTTGTTTTTGTACATCTCATTAGACTTGCTAAGGTATATTTAGATTCATGCAATATATCCAAACACATTTAATGGCAGGCTATGTCATAAAGCAACTCTGCTATAGTTGCTCTTTTAGAAAAATGCTGTTCAGAATCAATGTCTCATAGACATTAAAAGCCCAACTTGAGGTATTATTGAGTCATAGTCCATTGCCTGAGGAGACTAGAACCATCCATCCCCCACAGACAGGTCTACAGCTGGTACCTACGGGTCTTGCTAAATCTGTATGTGATCTAGGTGTTGTATACTTGAAATGGTTAATTACGAGAGTAGGGGAATCTGAAATGTCACAGCAAGTTCTTCTTGGCCCACTGTCACGTTTCATGAATTCCTGTGCTGAACCCATTTGAATGAAGCAGTGACCCAATCCAAGCAAATTGCTTCTGTGCCTCTATCTCCTGTCACCTATTTATGTCCCAATACATCTGCATTGCGTGGCTCAGTAAGATCCATTAAGTCCTTGGGCAGTGTTTATGGCTAATTTTTTTCTTTTTTCTGTGAGGCTCAGATTTCTCACAACAAAGTGAGAGAAAACTATTGCGCAGACAGAGAGTAAAACACTTTTGAAAAGAAAGGATAAAGAGAAGCATAAGATACGCAATTTTGGTCTGGGAATTCTCAGAGCCACCTTGTGGGTGAGAGATAATCATTTCTTGTAGGTTTTAGGAAAAGATATAATTTACCTTTATTTGCAGACACAAAACTCCAAGAAAACATTACTTGCTGTCAATGCCTCTGGCTTTAAAAATATTTATGAGATTGAAATAGTTACCTGGAGGCAGACATTTCATTTCAATGTCATAGGTCAGGCACATTGGCTAACACCCCAGATAATATTGATGTACTTTCAAAATTTAAAATAATGTTTATACCATTTATTTATTCATTCATATATAGAGCACCCATCCTGAAGTATCTGGAACACTGAACAAGGTTTACATAAATCTGACTGTTTTTTCCTCTGGGCCATTTGGCTCAGTCTGGTAGACCATAAATATTCAATAATACTTTACAATGACAAAGCATCTTTTATGCAAACTTCTCTAAGCACATTATTCACCAATATTACAATCTCCTTTTTAACCTACAGGTAAAGTCACAGAAACTAATTGACTTTCTTCAAGGTCCCACCACAGATTGTTTATTTTGTGGATTAGAGTCCAGGTGTCCTGCTCCTTGCTATAACTAAAGGGAGAAACAAACAAACACACACATTCTTTTGGTGCTTAAGCCGATGACCTACACTAAATATTTCTAAATTGAATCTATTAGGCAAAACGTCCTCCTTAAAGATGTTAAATGTTGTGATGCATCCAACTGAATTTTATAACTTTTGTTCCAATTTACCCAAGGCCGGTTACCATTTTCAGAGCCCCCAGAATGACCTATTTTAATTGAATCCTGTTACAAACACTTAAACTTTCACTCTTTATCAAATCAGCTTTCTAAATAGAAACTAAAGTTGGAGTAGAGAAATAAAACTTTTCACGGAAAGGTCCAGTTGAAGCAACAGCACAGCTGTACCAAAACCGTCAAGCGGAGTGGAAAACTGGGAATTACTGTGAGATTCGGGCAAGTCTCAAACAGTGCAGGTCGCCCAAGCAAAAGGAAATATTCTAAATTCTTTATTTCATCTCTTCTCACAAATGTTAAAGTAACGCAGGTTAAATATAGAAAATTAGTAAAATACCAAAAAAGTGGGAAGTTTTTTTTAAATCATTCACAACTGAGGGAGCTGTAAGAACACACTTCACAAACCCCCAACTTCAGGGAGTATAATTGACTGAGGGCCCCAGCTGCTGAGCCCCAAAATCCATCATGTGGATTGACGGGCTGGAGTTTGCACTGAGGCCACACTTCTCCCGGCTGATCCCAGCCAGTGCTGAGTGTGGCAAGGCAACTGTGACAAGCCTGTACCTAGAAGATGTGGGACTCTTCCGACAGACAATTTTGGATCGAAGACCTTGCTGAACTTTCCTTTGAACTATACTGCAGTCGAAATGCTTCACTCAAACTTTGTTCCTTCCTTTCCTCCCTCTTTCACTCATCAGACCTGTATCCCAGCCTCTCCTGGCCCCCTCTCCAGTTTCTGTCGTGGGCATTTCCCCTAACAAACATTTCGTATGTTCAATACCATCCTGGCATCTGCTTCTTGGAGGACCCAGCCTAACGTACCACCTGATGATGATGATGATGATGGTGATGGGAGTGATGATAATGATAGTGGTGGTCATGATGGTAGTGAGGATAATGATGTTAAGGGTTAACATTTATTAAGTTTTTTAAAAATTGCCAGACCCTGTGCTAAGAGACTGCCTAAAGTATTTCATGTACTATTCCCAGTAACCTCCAAAAGGTAAATAATACTCACCTGAGGGAAGTAAATCTTAAAGAAGTTAAGTAACCAAAACAAGACCATATTGCTTGTGAAAGTCAAAGTTGAACACTTGTTTTTCCTAAGCCAGTAAGCATAGAAGCACTGGTGCCAGTAGCTTGTACATTATATTACCTCTCTGTATTCACATTTTGCAGCATAATCTTCCAGTCCTTTTTCTGGATAGTTATTGCATAGTTATAATTACACTCAATAAAGGTAATAAGTAAAGTCTTTTCAATAAGAAATAGAGTTTTTACTTGAACTTTTTGCTTCCTTTAAAATTTGCACAGTTATCTATTTCACTTTGGTTGTATAGACCTGATCCAATCATTCAAATACAAATAGCTTACTTATTCAAGTATTCTCCATATTTGTATCATATATATGAAGAGCCACTAAATTAACTCTGTAGTCGGGGGAATTTTTCCAAGCCATAAAAACAAACAAAGGTCAAGCAAATCAGCCAAGGCCAAGTCACTTAGACAATTGGGAGCATTAAAACATCCAAAATAACAATACCCAGTCTCCACTTTTAGAATTTATTGACACTATTAAAGAGAGCACTTAATAACAGACTAATAGGCTTTTTCTAAACAAAACAATTGGTACAATGAAAAGCACTTAAAAAGATTTATCTCTCATAAGCGTCTTTCTAAGAAAGAACACCGACTTGGAACTTGCAGCAGCTTGCTAATTCAAGAACAGAACTTTATGATGGCAGCAAATGCCATTTAGAATTATTTGAGGTTCCTTTGACTCATAAACGAATTGACTTTCCTCAAGGTCCCCCAGGAATCACCGAGTCAGACTTCAGTCTTGGCAGATTTCTGCTGATGTCTCAAAACAACTCCCTGAATACAGAGTTTTCCAGACTTTCCATGTTAAAGACTGATTGCGGTAGCCACAAATAGTTTCTACGGTATGCCAATTGGCAGTATAAAGGGGTGTACTATCAGGAACCTCCCTAAAAGAGCCTTTCAAAATAAATATGTGATTCTAATAAGAAGAGCATGCTTGTCTTGCAATTACAAGTTTAAGACAAGTTACCAACATACTGCCTCCCAAAGAAGTTGCCCCTCTGAAACTCCCTCCTACGTGGATAGGAAAGCTTGCTGTTGTCCTCTCTGGCACTTCAATTTGTCCCATCATTGAACTTCCACTTCTACTGGAATTTGGATGGGGTCTGAGCAAGAATTGTGGTGCAACGCATATTACAACTGCTTCAATTTTGTGGAAGTTGTGAAGACCCACTTTCCAACTTTCGCCAACACAGCAAAAACCTTTACTCTGACTTTTAAATGGACAAGAAACCAAATCCCCAAATGTTTGCTTAGCCTGGGAAAATCTGCCACCTCTGCAACTCCCTGCCTGAATATTACAACTCAGAAGGTGAAACCACACATTGTCAGCCCCACTCCTTTTGGCTGTGAGTTCCACACTGCGTTTTGTCACTTTGTTTCTTGTGAGCCTTATCACATCACACTCCCCTTTGTCACTAACGAGTTGTGCAACATGGATCATGTCAGTTCATCTCTCCGGGCTCTACAAAATAAGGAATGTACATTGATGTTTTAAGAATCATGTACCCTGGAGAGGAGTCAAAAGTAGCCATGTGAGGGAGAAGCATAAAGAAGGGAGGGGGTGGCCCCACGGCCGTGGCTGTGACTGAGTGGTTGAGTTTGCACGCTCCCCTTCAGCAGCCTTAGGTTTCACGATTTGGATCCTGGGCACCAACCTAGCACCACTCATCAAGCCATGGTGAGGCGGTGTCCCACGTAGCAAAGCCAGAAGGACCTACAACTAGAATATACGACTACGTACTGGCGGGCTTTGGGGAGAAGAAGAAAACAAAACAAAACAAACAAACAAAAAATAACAAAGATCATTAACAGATGTTAGCTCAGGGCCAATCTTTAAAAAGTAAAGAAAGAAAGAAAGAAGGGAATGCTGGACAGAGAGGCACAAGCTCTCCCGCCCTTCCCTTCAACCAGAGACGCTCCATCTGTGTCTGTTTTATTAGAGTTCTGAGTTAGATTTTCCTTGAAAACCTAGTTCTGCTGCATTAAAAAAAATGTTTTAAAACCACCAGACTAGAAGTCTTCTAAAGTTCTTTCTAGTCATTCTAATATTCTGAAAGAACGTCAGTTCGAGGTGGGCTCCTTCTGTGTCTTTTGAATTCCTCTACAGCACTTAATCTGAACTTTCCAACCTTTGCTCCTGTATCTGTTTCCCTCTATAACCCTATTTCAAGCATTCTCTTCCATTATGACTTCAGCTATCAGCTATACACTGGTGACTGCCAGCAAATCCAATGTGAAATGGAGATGTGAATTTCCAGTCACCTCCCAGGCATTTCCATTTAAATACCCTAAGGGAGCCTCAAACCCAAATTGAGCCTGTTATATTTCTACTACACAAACTCCAAAGCTGCTCCTTCTCCAGTGTATTTTATTTCAATTCATAGCCTCATCAGCCAGCCAGTTACCTAAACTACAATCTCAAGTCACCTTAGTCTTCCTTCTATTTCCGTCATGCCCTGCATTGCATTCATGTACATTTCCTTTTGGTTCTCCCTCAAAGATGTCTGTTTACACTCTTTTCTCCAGTCTGTCCCCTCTACATCAATTCAGATCTTCATCATCATCTGCCTTATCTATTGCAATAGCCTAGCAACTATCCCAAGCTTCCGCGTCTCCTTCCTTCAGTTCATCCTCCACACTGCAGTCAAAAGTCTTCTGATGCACAACCTGATCGTATTACTCCCTTTGCTTAAGAGTATTTTATGGCTGTGAAGAACATATTGCATGTGATTCTAATACCAACTCCTTATCCTGGTACCTTATGTACATCACAATACAGACCCTAGAGAACAGAGACTGTGGCAGGCTTTCTACAAGTATGAGCCATCTGCAACACAATCATCCACAGCACCTATAAAAAATGTAAATTCCTGGGCCACATCTGTAAATGCTGGTATTATATAGCCTGGTATGAAGCCCCAAATCTACATTTTAACAAGAGCTCCAGGTGATTCTTATACAATCTAAATTATTAGAATTCTAAATCATTTCTACTGTACCAAATGTGACTATACCATTCCCCAAATACAATGGAAGTAGCCATACTTTGGTGCCTTGGCTCAAAACACTTTCTCTGCTGATATGCCCTTCCTATGCCTTTCCCTGAAAACACAAAAAATCAAACTTCTCACCCAACTTAGATGCCCATACAATCCCCCCAATATTATTCTTGAATCCCCACCCCTCCCACTCATGCTTAGATAGCATTTCATTTGTTCTGCAGTTAGAGTTGTCACATCATATCATAGTCAACTATATGCCTCTCTCCTGCCCTAGACTGTTGGATTCAAATGATCAGTTTATTTATCTTTTATACCCCAGGCTCTAGTATCCACAGTAAATAAATGTCTAACTGAGATGAACTACATAGTAGTAATTCCAATAAATATTCATTCAATTTAATTATTAATTCATGCCATGGGACCCAAGTACAACACAGAGACTGACCTTTTCTCAACCTTCTTGCGTAATTTCTCTCTATCCAAGAGAAAAGTCACCATCCGACAGCAAGCCAACCATATCATAGTTTTAGTATGGTTGTATCTGGTCTTTATTTGAACCACAGAGAGTATACTAGGATGACCCTGGAAGATGTTTGGCCAAGCCATATAATATCTATTCTGAGAACTCCTCAGTTCTCCCTTCATCAAATCAGTTGGGCAACAAGAATATATTGTTTGCCTACATTCACCAAGTTCCTGGCACTACAATGAACAAGAGGATGTAAGACAGTCTCATCACCTCCATCCCCAGGTCTTGTTCTTCACACAAACACAATAGGCAATGGCCGAAGCCCCTTTGCAATGTTTCACCCTGGGAAGGAGTCTTAGTCTCCCAAATTCTGTTACGGAGTGGCTGATGCGTATCTCTAAACTGTGCCTGCAATCTAGACCTGGATAATAATTTATAAGGTATATGAGGTAATGGACCATCGAGAGAAAATGTTGCTCTTTCAAAGATCCCCAAGTATGCATCTGTATGATAGACTACAATGACTCGAAAAGATTATTGTCTTTAGAGCAAATAATGCGCTTTCTCCCCCAAGTCTCAAAGCCTGTATTTAAATGATTATTCATGGGTGTTGTGGGAGACTTTAAGCCTTAGCTTGGCAATTCCCAACATAAAAGTCAGTAATGTTTCAAACACCTTGTTTATGAGTCACCTGCCCAGAAACTCACCATTGCCTCTTACATTATGTTCCAAATTCCCAGGCCAACTCCCCAAATCTATTTATCTCATTACACACCTGAAGGGTATACAGTGACACCTACACCTATTTACAACATTGTTCCTTTGAGAATTTGTCCTCTAAATTCCCAGTCAATTGACATGTGAACACGTTTCTCCCTGCATTTGGGGACGTATGGGGAAAGATGAGAGGATGAAAATGAGAAGTGAAAGAGATCAGATATTCCCAGGAATCAGAATCCTGTTATCTTACACATACATTCCCAAAATGCCCTTCTCTACATGATTATTGCTCATTAGGGACAAACAATTATAGCCTCCACTATCAAGAGAGAGATTTTCAGGGGCTGGCCCCGTGGCCGAGTGGTTAAGTTTGCGTGCTCCGCTGCAGGCGGCCCAGTGTTTCGTTGGTTCGAATCCTGGGCGCGGACATGGCACTGCTCATCAAACCACGCTGAGGCAGCGTCCCACGTGCCACAACTAGAAGGACCCACAACGAAGAATATATAACTATGTACCTGGGGGCTTTGGGGAGAAAAAGGAAAAAAAAATAAAATCTTTAAAAAAAAAAAAGAGAGAGATTTTCAGAATGTGCAGTGACTCCTACCCTCTCCTTTCCACGTAGTTGAAACATAAATATGATTATAAGAATATTTTACATTGAATCTGAAACTGTCCAACCTCTTTAGCCTTTCAAATTTTCTCCTCTTTTAAGTACGTATTGTAATTAGTATACATTTTAAATCGTTTTAAATGGATACATATCATAGGAAATATTTTCCTATTTTGAATCAACTTAAAACCAAATAAGTTTACAGTTTCAAAATATAAAATAAGCCCTTTGAGATTAAAAAAAAGGAAACCTAGCTTGGTTTTTTTCCTATTATTAAAATGTAAAGGATTTTTTAAATCTCATTTATTTTGTCAATTGGTTCTGCTTAACATTCTTCAGCCCAGTCCACTCTCAATTATCCATGCTAAGGAAGGGGGATCAGTGGCCTGGATAATCTAAAACAGCAGACAATTTTAAAAGCCCTTGTATTTGGCCTGGGCATACTTTAGAATCAAACTCTGATTATCCACACTAATGAAAGGAAGAGCAGCCACCTTGAGAAAGATCCGAAGCCAATAAGATCTGCTCAGCTGGTTTAGGGCACCTCAAGGAGGCCCACAGAGCACAGTAGAAAGAAAACAACAGGGTCCCAGCTGCTGCCAGTGATGACCACCCACGCCATCCAAAGTACCAACATCCAACTACAATATCCATATGAACACCTCTCATGATATTAGTCATCTCTACAAGCATGCAGTTATGTCCAAACGCCCCCAGGTAAAAAGGCATATCATCCATGTTGTTCCAAATAGAATATAGAATATGGTTAATATAGAATAGATAAATATATAAACATAGAATATATATTATATATAAAACAATTTATAAATATTGTTAATATAGAATAGATTGTTCATATGTGCTGGAAACTTCTTTTGGGGGTTCCCTTTACCCCACCTTACCCCCAGCCTCTTGCTACCACTACCAAGCTGACAGTAACACTCAGAACAGTAGCACAAAAGATGAAGATGAAAGAGATTGTATGCTGGAGTAGGAAAAGATCCAGCCTGGAAGTCAGGAGGCCTGGATCTTTGTTCTCTGTCAGTCTCTGCTCATGCCAAGAGTCAGGTATGCAGCCAAGCAGAGGGAACAGTGCAGGCAACAGTACATGAAGGTCATGGCACATTTAAAGAATTACATTGTGCTTCATTTTGGTCAAAGAATAAGATACAAATGAAAAAGAAGCAAGAGACAAAACTGGGGATGTAGCTGGAGAAAATTACAGAGTTTTTTCAATGTCATGCAGGAAGTTCAGAAGTTATTCTGTAGACGGTAAGAAAACAATAAAAAAATTTTTCATTGTTGAAATTTACGAACACATACAGTTTTCCCAGCACTGTTGTAAACATTTGATGTTTGTAAACACAGTTAATATTTGCAACAACCCCGAGATAGGCACTCTTACTGTTCCCATTTTACAAATGAGGAAACTGAGGCATGCAAAGCTTGGATATCTCCCAAGATCACACATCTGGTAAGAGGGGAAGTCAGGGTTCAAACTTAGTCTGTTTGATTTCAGAGCTCATGCTCTCTTAAGAAAAGGAATGATGTGGTTAGAATTTTTAAAAACCACGCTAGAAGCAATGTGCCAGAAAGATTGGAGAGTGGGGGAAGGGAAGGACACTTTAAGAAGACCAGAGCCGGTGAGTTCCAGAACTAAGGCAAAGGTAGTAGTAATGGAGAGGAGGGGTGTAATCAAGAGGTTTAGAGGAGAGAGAATAAAAAATAATTGGTTAAATAAAGGAGAGAGGAAAAGGAACGGTCTAGCAAGGGCCCCATATTTCTGGCTTGGGCACTGTGTGATGGCCTAACAATTTTTAAAGAATTGCTTAACCTTGTGCACCAGTGAACTTACCTGGAAAGCAACCCCTACCAGATGGGCAGGCCCAGGAAGGAACAGAACAAGCAATGCCTTGTTCTTTTCCAGTAGGATGCCAGCACATTTTCATCCAAATAAACAAATGTCCTAACTTAACTGATGAAATTAGCGGTGACCAAAAAAAATCATGTGCAAATATGTAGGACAATATATAGAATCCATATTCCAAACAAATTAGCAAGATGCAGCAAATTTTTTCTTGTTTTTTCAAGGTTAAAGATATTGACTCACATTTAGCTTTCCATGTGACATCTGTGGGCAACTGTAGAAAGACAGATAAGGGAGAAAGGATACTGGAAGAGGAGAAAAGAGGCAGACATGTCATAGCTTATCAAGATATTTGTGTTGTCTTAAAGAAACCCAAACCATTTACAGAACATTCTTATTAGGGTGTAGAAACACGTACGTGTTCATAAAAGTCTGTGAAGGCATAGAAACAGACTGGAATGGGGCCTGCCCGGTGGCGCAGCCATTAAGTTCGCATGTTCCGCTACTCGGTGGCCCGGGGTTTGCTGGTTCGGATCCCAGGTGCGGACATGGCACCGCTTGGCAGGCCATGCTGTGGTAGGCATCCCACATATAAAGTAGAGGAAGATGGGCACAGATGTTACCTCAGGGCCAGTCTTCCTCAGCAAAAAGAGGAGGATTGGCAGCAGATGTTAGCTCAGGGCTAATCTTCCTCAAAAAAAAAACAAAAAACAAAAACTAAAAAGACTGGAAGTATGTACTCAAAATTTGAAAATATCCCTCTGGCTGATTTTTTATTTAATTATTTGCTTGTTTGTATGTTTTAAATGTTCTGCAATTATCTTATTTTCATAATACAAATAAAAATGGTTTTTTCCTAAACATAGATGATAAGCATCCATTCTATATTCAGAACCTTGCCAGTACAAAAGACTAGACAAGCAGGTAGACCCTCATTGATAAGTAATCCACGTATACCAATATTGATGGCAGCAGATACCTTTTAGCACTGCCCACAAAGCCAAATGAGGTACTGGAAATTGGGTACATGGAGAATCCGTGTGTTCAGAATAAAGGGAGATAAGAAATGATGAAAAGTGAAAGTGTCTTAGAGCAGCTGACCTCAGAAGCTTATGCCTAGACACGTGGTCTTTCTTACTCTTAGTACCCCCCTCCACTATAGCTTTCCTCACATTGTCCAAATACTTCACTTTCTCTTGTTACGTTGTCCAAAGTTCCATCAATTCCATGTTCTCTCATCCTTGTTCTAAAAAGCATTGGACTAGAAAATTTCCAGAGGTTAGATGTGTTAGTGATGACCAGGAGGATATAATGGTAAGACGAAGAAGAGGCAGGCATTCCTTTGTTAACTTCAAATAATACTACATGGTTTATGAAGAACTTCCACATATTAACGCATATTAATAAAGATTTCCAGTTCAGCATGGGGAACAGAGTACCCATATTTAATTCTTCTCCTTCTCACACTGAAATTGAAGTGACAGTAAATTACAAAAAGGAATCCACAATAGAGCTGAAACAAACAAAGTGCCCCAAAATACCACATTTACTAAAGTATTTCTAGGTAATAGAAAGAAAATAGGACTGAATTGTCTGAGAAACTAAAGCGAAGAGTTACAACATAAACTCACACACTGAAGACGGCAGGTAAAGATTAAGAGGGGCTTCCCTAGGGAATCTGTGGGTCAACCAACACAGAGAGCAGAGCAGGCCGCAAAGCAAGCATCACGGCAATTAATTCAAGGATTATCTATCGTATTGCTGGACGGAGTGGTTCCTCTCCCCCATAAACAGAGCACATCGTGTTGCCTTTACCTCATGTTGAAATCCCAAGAAATGCTTAATAAAAGTGAGAGGTGTGACTGGGAAGGATTTCCATCAAGGGTGCTGAGACAGTCAAGAAAAGCAGAACAAACTCTACAGCCCAACATGAATTTGAAGGGCAGTGGGGAGAGGAAATATAAAAGCAAAAACCAAAAACATCCTTCTTTAAAGTCCTCATTATCTGGCAGTTACTGAGGTCTAAATCTTGGTTCCCTCCTCTACACACATAGTCCTTTATGAGAAGACACTCTCAGTGTGTCTGATCCACTTACACAGAGCCCTGCTTCGTATAGAGTCAGCCCTGTTTCAGTTGAACAGAACTACCTCACTTCAAAGGAAGCCTAACTCAGTTACTGATATCAATCAACATACTCTTTCATTCATAAACATGAGGAGGCACTCAAGGATTGCCAGACGTTTCACAAAAACAAATAGCATGAAAGATAAGAAAGCAAATAAACAAATGACCCAAAGATGTCAAAATTGTACCAAAACAAAAAAAAAGAAAGAAAACTTGATTTTCTAAACTAGCATTCTTAACAAGATTTCAGGGTTGATAACATCCAGAAAACGAAACATGGCTTCCTGAAAATGAAGCAAAGAAAAAGAATGCGTTTGAAAATCTAAAAATGTGATTGCTAGAATTAAGTATTCAATAGCGAGATTGAAAAATAGTATGAATGCTAAAGTCCGAATTAGTAATCTGAAAGAAAACGTGGAGGAAACCAAATTTCAAAGAAGTAAAAAATGTAGGAAGAAGTTCTCCAATATTCAGAAATGAAATTTCAAAGAGAGAGATCAGCATTAGGAATTTTGCAGATGAGAAATCTGAGGCTCAGAGAAGTTAACTGATTTCACTCTTCAGTAATCCACAAATAGAGGCAGATATATTCCAGATGTGTCCCACTCATAAGCCCAAGCCTGAAATGAATCAGCACATTTAAGTGTGGTCCCAGTGGTTGTTTACACCTGGCACCCACTCTGATTGGTTAATGTGGGTACCACCCTGGTCTATATCAGTAGTTTACTCTTAATGGTCAATGAAGATGCTAGACTGTCCCATACCGGTTGTTTATGGCTGGCATCCACTCTCATTCGTCAATGCGGGTGTCAGTCTAGTCTACACTCATTGTTTACAGTTGGCATCTGATGGGTCAACGTGGATGGCATAGCAATTGATGAATACTTCAGTCTCATCCCTACCTAAGCCCATACTCTTTTGATGATGCCTACATCATTTCCTAGTACAATCAAAAAGGTGGCAATTATGAAGATTCCTGTGGATCTCAAATCTGAAACTGGGGGAACGAAATAAGGGTGGTTTCTGTCATATCAACTTTTAAGCTATGAGAAATTTCATGGATAAATGTTTGCCTCTCTTCTTCCTTTTCCCTTACACACCAAGAAATCTGTGACCATGCTTTAAATCTCTTCCCCCTCCTTCTTTCTTAAGTGGTCCAGAGAAAGGGCCGATCTATCTGGTGAGACCTGTTCTAAAAGAACACCAAGGGCAGCCAAGAAATCAAGACCCAAACTGGGATGTTTAATCCAAGGGGTTTAGCAGAAAATAGAAACCAAGATACACAGTCACACTTGGTTGAGTGGAGAAAGCAAACAGGAAGTAGTCTAAAGAAACACGGGGCCTGTGCTGACATCTACAGCAGGTGGATGAAATGTGCCTCCAGCCTAGCTTTGTGTGGACCAGTTGAGTTTTTCAAAGGTACCAGAGCAGAAACAGGCTGGATAGAATCGCCACAAACTGCACCTAAAACCAGCTAAGGCAGTTTCCCTGTTTATTCTCCCTTTTTAGTATAAAAATAACCCTAAATTTCTTAACCATAGGATTCCACCTTTGGCGCACCAAGGCAAACTGATGGCAGAAATTTGAGGCCAGCCCCAATTTCTGCCAACGTAAGTCCAAAGCCAAAGTTAAATCAAAGTCCAAACTTTATATTGGTATCCAGCACAGCATCAAGGGTTGATAATGGCATTCATAAAACTGAGGCCTTTGCCTCCTTAAGAACCACAAACTCAGATCCCACCAGGAAGCGTTAACAGAGCAGTTTAGACTTTGCTCAGGATTTGTGGGATTTTGCAGAGCATGTTCACCCCTTAAGAGACTCCCCTGAAATCATTGGGAGTTATGAGCTCATAAGAGCTGTAGAATTGGGTCCTAAATGTCATTTTCATAGCTCCTCTGTGGCGTACTGAGAAAGTAAGCAAAACGCCACTAAGCTACCTGCTGTTTTGTGCCTCACATTCCCTCCAACCAAAAACAGAGGCAGAGGCAGCTTCCTAAAGGGTTAAAAATCATGGGAATTTTTCTGTACTTTAAAATATTGCATGAGACCCACTTCTGTAGGAACGATGATTATCTGCATTTTCTTCCCTGCCTCTTCATCTAACAAATACACTTTTACAGGTTTTACAATGTTCTTTACAATTCACCTAAAACACATAATTTTCCTCCTGCTTATACCACTGGGTTATTTATTTACTAGATTTATACTGTGCTTTCCTCCAAAAGGCTCAAGGCACCACGCAGCCGACTCCTAATAAACATTACAGTAAACTCTTCTTACAAACTATGACCAAGGAAGTAGCCAGAGGAAGCAGAAGGGATAAGGACAAGGACAGGAAGAAGAACCTTGGGTCTGGTGACATACACAACCAAGTAGTCAATGTGTCGGGAGGCCCAGGGATCAGAAGGCCCTGTCCTGCCCGCTTCGGTCAGCCCACCTGCAAAGACATTGACAGCACCTTTCATGCCAAGTAACATAGCCAAAATATCTCCATGTCTGTGTAGGGGCGAAGCATGGGTATGTAGGGGGTGGGGAGGTGGCAGAGTCTGCCAGTCATCTCTCAGGGCTCTCGAGAGGGTATCTGAAAACAAAGATAGCTACACAGACAACTGTGTTTTGAAAATCAGTGGAAAGAGATACATGGCAATGTTTTATAACAAATCGCAGAAATGTTAGATTGGTTTTTTTTTACAAATACAATTTATGCTTAGTCCTCAGTTCTGCCCAGTGTGACTTCCGATGGCTCTGCAGACTTCCAGAGGCCAGGGCCGCCCAAAAGTTCAAAGATTCTCAAAATCAAAAAATGGCAGGGTGACCTCAGCTTTTAAATCCCAAGCCACATTGATTTGACAAAGCCAAATGTTGACGCCCTGCACGTGTGATCAGCGCAACAGCGGAAAGGTAGTTAAACAGTAACTCTCCCAGAAGCAAGGAGGGAGTACATTCTAATTTGAAGTCCAGAGAAGAAACGACCCTTCCCACCAAATGGAGCAGACGGTGTAATTCTCCTGTCGTACAGAGTAAGAGAGAACCAAGCCAGGAGAAATTGTTATTTAGTTTATTGCTTATTGTCATTTAGTGGGTACTACGTGCCAGGCACTCTGTGCTTCAGCTAACATATGTTAACCCCTTGCATTCCCCAGAACAAACCTACAAAGTGGGCATGATCATTTCCCTAATTTTACAAATAAGGGAACTGAGACAAGTTATTCGCTCAAAGTCACTTGGCTAGTAAGTGCTTCAGCTAGGAACCTTGAGGGTATTATGCAAAGCGAAATAAGTCAGAGGGAGGAAGTCAAATACTGTAGGGTCTCACTCATAAATAGAAGATAAAACAACAACAAACAAACACACAGAGATAGAGATTGGATCGGTGGTTACCAGAAGGGAAGCAGGGAGGGAGGAAGATGAAAGAGGTGATTAGGCACATGTGTGTCCTGATGGATGGTAATTAGACTTTGGGTGGCGAACACAATGTAATTTGCGACAGCAGCTTCAGGAGACTACTACAAGAAATTCACTTAGCTTTGTTTAACCCAGGGTTTCTCAAACTTATTTAACCAAAGAAATATTTTTCTCGTAATAGTATTAGCAATCCCTAATTCCTTGCGGGGGAAAACATAAATATTTTGGAAAAGCTAACCTAATCGTCCTGTTTTACAGAGGAAGAAACTGAGCCTCAGGGAGGATAGTGAATTCGCATGTTCATGCAAGGTAGGATGGAGAGTGGAACTCAGACCTCCGGCTCCATTCTGGGTGCGTTTACCATCTTACAATTGCTCCCCTTTGCTTCTCAGGGGCCCAGCGAATGGCCTGGCACACCAGATAGGCTCTACTTTGTGCAAACGGAATGGAACAGGGCACCTCTCGCAACTAACACAGGTCCTTCAATGAAGTCTCTTTGGACTCTTTGGAGGAAGTTACCCAATATTTTTCCAGCTAATAGGAGAATATCTTTTTTAGGGGGGGTGGGGCAAACGTGCTCAAGAAACCAGTGACGGAAGCAGCTGGCCCAATGCAAACTGATGTCTCAGAAAAGCTGGGACTGACAGAAAATACACTGCAGCCTGGTCCTCAGTCCCTCACCAACACTGCCCTTGTGCCTAAGGAAAGGGACACGGGAATGTGAGCCTCTTTTGCGTGGAAAGCGACAGTTTCATTGGTACTGTTACAGACTCTTCAATCCTCTTCCTTCTTTTCTGTTTGCCCCCTCCCTCCTACCCGCTTCCCCAGGCACACAGAGCCCACCAGAAATAATCCATCCCAGCCTTAGCAAGAGGGAAGGAGCTTCTCCTACCTTCCACTTGATAGGCTGCCGTGGCTGCCCCCCATCCAAATCCTGCAGGGAAAGCCATGCCTTCAGAAGGCGGCTGCCTGAACGCGCAGTCAGTGGGAGCGCTGTGCCCCTTAGAGGAGGAGCCCAGCACTTATACACACAGGAAGTGAACTCTCACCCCTGACCGGAGTCTCCGAATGCAAGTGTTTGTGCAAATACGCAGGGAGTCTGATTAAAGGATTCCACTTGACTGGCCACGGCCTTGATACAAATCCAAGACACTTTGTACCAGGCAAACATTTATAGTTTCTTCTCCGAGCACTCCCTGATTTTTAACATTGTTAGACCAGCCTGAGAGCTGACACAGTCCCTGCCTTGGCAGGGCCCCCAGTCATCCCATCTTTTCCCTTTTAATGTCATGAGGATGTAATTTGTAAAATTATAACTATATGTAACTAATATAACGATAGTTATAATTGACATATAAAAATTATTCTGTCAATTATTAATTATATTAGTTAATATAGTTAATTAATAATTAATATAATAAAAATATAACGATTAGTAGTCAAGTATTAACCATAGTTAACACTGCTGTATTGCATATTTGAAAGTTGCTAAGACAGTAAATCTTTTTTTTTTTTTGAGGAAGATTAGCCCTGAGATAACACCTGCTGCCAATCCTCCTCTTTTTGCTGAGGAAGACTGGCCCTGAACTAACATCTGTGCCCATCTTCCTCTACTTTATATGTGGGACGACTACCAGAACATGGCTTGCCAAGTGGTGCCATGTCCACATCCAGGATCCGGAGGGCGAACCCCGGCCCCCAAGTGGAACCTGCACACTTAACCGCTGCGCCACCAGCCAGCCCCTAGAGTAAATCTTAAACGTTCCCATCACAAGAAAAAAAAATTGTAACTATATATGGTGATGGATGTTAACTAGATGTGATATACATTGTGGTCATATATATATTGTGATCATTTCACAATATATACAAATATCGAATCATTATGTTATACAACCGAAACTAATATGATGGCGTAATGTCGATTATACCTCAATTTTTTTTTTTAAATGACGGTAGAGTGAGGAGTTAGGCAAAATCCAAGTGAGGAAAGTTACTTACCCAGTTCCCCTAAGACAGCGCTACATCATCCGGCGCTCTGTAATGACCAGAACACAAGATTGGAACGAGTTATAAGGAGGTTGAAATCCTACCCTCCCCAGTTATCCTAACCCTAAGAAGAAAGAAGAGGTTGAATATAGAAGGAAATGAGGGAAGACGTTTAAACGTACATGTGTGGTGAAATAAGCATTAAAAATACAGGGCATACAATTAAAGTGAGTCCCTATAGTCATTCGATTCTGAAGCAATCATAAATGGAATGAAAAAAATAAATATTAAAATATTTTCATTATGGAACACTAGATGGCAGTATTGCAATTTTTTTAGGTTTACAAGTTGTATGACGTGTTATTAAAATTTCATTGTCCCACCAACGGCCACCTACCCCAGCAACCTCTAGCTAATTGCTACTGCTCCTCTAATGATTTTTCTTCAGAAAAAGCAAACTGCTTTTTCAGTGCTCCACATTCTCTGATGTTGTTTGACCACAAATGGCAGAATCTCATTTTTTTCAGTTGCGATAAGGTTCTCTAGTATTGCAATCTCAAGTGTTTTGGTGTCAGGACCTCTTTACACTCTTAGAAATAATTGAGACCCCCCCCCCAAGGAGCTTTTTAAAATGTGGATTATATTTATGAACATTTACCTTATTCAAAATTAAAACAGATTTTTAAAAAATATTTACTTATGTCTTCGCTTAAAATAGCAATAAAATGCATGTGAACATAAATAACATTTTATAAAAAATAATTCTATAATCCAAAACAAAAAATATTTAGTGAGAAGAATGTTTTACATTTTTTCAAATCTCTTTCATGTCTGGCTTAAGAGAAGAGAGCTGGATATTCATATCTGCTTCTTCTTAGATTTGTTGCCTCTGGAAAATGCCACTGTACACTCATAGAGATGAGAAGGAAGAAGACAAAGCATGTCTTAGGATTCTTATGAAAATAGCTCTGACCTTGTGGACTCCCAAGAGGGTATCGAGGACCCCACAGGAACCCTAGCTCTCCTGGTACTCTCTCCCTGCCCCTCTTCCAGTGCCTTCCATTGCTACCCCAATCCCTCTGTATTTTTCTCACCTTCCAGAGAGCTCATTCCACTAACATTGCCTGCACTAAAGCCCTTTTGGCTGTAAGACATGTGAATTTGCAGCCACTATCTTGGATAAGAAGAAATTACTTTATATTTTTATTTGCTTTATACAAAAAGCATTCTGATTTCATGGCCCTATCTAGCAAGACTGGCTGGTAATTTAATTTGTCATTATTTGGGTCCCCTGCACTCCACTTTAGGGCCATACTAGAAAATTTAGATCTTATGAAGACCAAATTTAACAAATGCCTGGTGTCTTCATTCTCCCACCTCCCAGTTTTGGTCCATACTGATTAATGCCAACATGTCCATTCTCCCATCTCCAAGCCTTCCATGGTCCCTTCACATCCACTAACTCTCTGTTTTGTGGTACAGGAATCCTCTAGTGGTGTAAATCTGAGACCTTAGTTCCAGCTCCCGCCTCAAAACCACACAGTAATCCCTTTGAGATCCTGCCACCTTCCCAGAGTGTTGCCTTCAAAGAGCATGCCAAACCACACTATTCACAAGAGCCACCAACCCCTGTCCACTTGCTAAGCTGGAGGGAAATATGAGTTACTTGCATTATGGTTTTGGCTACAGATGTGCTCTCTCTAGAAGTCCTCGGAGTGCTAGTGCTAGGAGATTATAAATTCAGTGCCCTTTGAAGCAAAAATGTATCTTGTAGAAACTCTTTTGTTAACTACAGAACAAGCTGTTATTCAATAAGGACCCTGGTATTCAAAATGTTCCTGTGTACCCATGTCAGGAGAAAAGTAAGGTTCTAAATAAGCATTTTTCTGTCTGCAGCAAAGACTCCTACGTCTTAGCCAAATCCTGTTTCCTTTCCATCTGGGCACACAATTAGACCACATTTGTCAGCCCCCTTGCAGTTAGATGTGGCCTTACAACTGTGCCCCGGCCAGCGGAATGCGGGCAGAAATAATGTACACCACTTCCAGGCTAGGTTGCTCAAATCTGCCCACACAATGATTTGTGTTTCATCTGTATGTCATCATTCTCCTTTCAACCACTGACTGGACACAGAGGCTCTCCTGGAAAACTCTGAGGCCTAGGAACTCTTTAGATGGAAGGAGCCTGGTTCCCCATGTCACCGTGTTGAGTATGGCCCAGTCACAACTCCACAAGCAACCCACTTTGGACTGTGGTATGAATGAAAAATAGTGACTTTGCCAAACCACTAAGATTGGGGAGTTGCCGATAAATATACTCTCTGAATAATGACTGTATAAAAAACAAAAAAGCCCAAGGAAAATTTCGATGACTTCGAAATACTTTTCTCCAGCAGTGGAGCCTCTCAGGTGATAGCACTTCACTGGAGGAAAAAGGAAATGGAAAGGAAAGTGAAGCAGGGCCAAGTGAGGTGAGGCACACCAAAGGGCAGATCGACCCGCAGTGGATTATTCATCTTGATTTTCTGCATTTGCCAAGAAAGATCTAGTCAAATCTTGACCTAAGGATGCATATTTTACAAACGTGCCTCCAAACAGAGTCCTTGACTCCTGAGAGTCATCAAGCTATTTTTAGTATTTTAATAATTCTAATTGCAGTTGTACATTTTCTTCCTATCTGGTCTCCGAGGCTATCTAAAACGTCAATTTTATTGCTTTAGAATTATGTAAACTCATTGTGCTAATACCAGCTTCTTATGCACAAAAATGCAAAAATGAATTAGTTATACAATGCTCTCAGTTTCTTAGTAGATAGAAGCTGTCAAAACGTGAAGTCCAAAAAGTAAATCAATTATAAAAGGAATCTTTGTGAAAATTCTGACAACCATGATGTGTGTGTGTGCGTATTGGGATCCAGTGCGTAGGGACATTTATTAATCTGAGCCACTCGGGATTCAGTCAAGTCTCAGGATTCTCTTGGTAATCTGATTTTCCCTTGAGTATCTGCCTTTCCCCTTTGCAGCCTCTATGCTTCTGGAGAAGCTGCCACTGCACCCCACTAAACAGCCCACTAGCTCCAGGGATTAATTCGAGGCCATCTTCACATCTCATCTTACAGGCATTGGATGAGAGATGGGGTAGAAACGCAATCAAACAATGAGAGAGGAGAAAATCTACGTTAGTTTCTCACTCTCCCATAGGAGCTCTCTAAAAAGACGCTCTTCCTGCTACACATGAATGTAAAGTTTTTGGCAGCCACTTCATAAACATAAAGAGGACTAGCCTTGGGATATGGAGGAAAGATGAAGGAACTGAACCTTTGAGAACCAATGAATTCCCTTTACGGTTTAGGTCTCTTTGGGTTTCCTGTTGGATTGGTTGTTACAAAGGTTGGATTTCCTGTTACTTGCAACCAAAAGATTCATATACAGTACACACATTTTTCCAGGATGTGTGTATCTATATCTTTATCTATGGCTCTATTTATCTATACACATGTATATGCACATGTGTATGTATGTATAATATATATGTGTATGTGTTTGTGTCTATTTATCCATGCATGTAGTTTGCTGTAGATATATCTCAATGAGTATAGACATGGACATATGAAGGTGGATGTGTGTACATGTACATGATGCCTACGCATGTCTATATATCATAAATCCCCTCCAAATAAAGGAAATTTACGGGATATGTTTCCCAGCTGACTTGAATCTTGGCCCATATCACCAGCCCAAAAATGAAGATATATGTGAGATAATTAACGGCAGGCTCAAGTGGGATTCAATTACATTATTTGCATTAATTTATTGAAGACCACACACCCCATAAGATTTAGCATGAAAGCAATGTAAAACAACAGCAGTGCCCCCCCTCAACATCTCAAAAAGCCGCACTACTGTATAATTAAGGATTTACTATTGAGCAATTTTCAAAACAAACAAAGAAATGCTCTGCCCTTCAAGGTGTTGACAGGCTGGTACTGACAATGGCATATAAATAATCACAAAAATCGCTAAATACCACTCAAAGCTCAAGCGTTGAGCTTAGAAGCTCTAAGAATAAAAGACATCAGTAGAGGCAGAGCCCTTAGAGTGCCTTTTGGGAGCCTTCCAGCAAACACCCACAGCTGTGGGATCAGAGTCTACTGGTAGCACATTTCAGGACACTAATCACCGCGTAGCTGCCAGTGATTCCATCTACTTCATCAACGTGATTCAGATTCCCCAGAATTGCTATTGCCGCAACGTGGATTTAGCCACTCAGGTCGTCCGCCTAAAAACATCCCTCCACCAATGCAATCTAAACTCCACTTGTTCCTCTGGATTGTTTGGAGAAGTGTTAAATTGAGCTGGAATTAGGGTGCAGCAAATGAGGCCTCAGGGCACAAAATTTAAGGAGGTGCTCTCTCTCATTCCTGGCCCTGGTGTCAAATGCCAGAAAGAAAACAAGTTCAAAGGCCTTGTTACAGACCACGAACTGGTTTTATTTCCAAACCGTTTGTGGCAACGCACAGGTGTGCCATATGCCTCAGGACTAGACTGTAGCTAATCCACCTAAGTCCCATGAGTCTTTGCACGTTTGAGAGTATCTTTGATTGTTAATCTCTCTTCAGGGATTGGGTTTAGAACTTCAAAAGCATTTTCTTCCCACAGTGAATAAAGAGATGTGTTGGAGGCCCGCAATCTCAAAAGGAAGCATCAAAGTGGAATCGAGCCAAATAAAATGTAAAACCAGAGTAAAAAAAAGAACTTCAGTAATCATAAAATTATTTTAAATCAACTGTCTTGGAAGAGTAAGCATGGCTTTCTTCATAGCATGTGATGATCTAGGAAAATGCCCAGACCTTTCTCTCTTGGTCCTCAATCAAAGACCATGGTAGAGTCTCGATACCATACCCTTCTGTTGTGGTCCTCCTACTTCCTGCCACATGCAGCCCACCTCCCAACACTGCCGACTCTAATTCCTTGACTTGTCTTACGTTTATCAGTTTACTTTCATCCCTGCAGTCTCTTCTCTATTCAAAGTCAGTGGAAATCCTCTCAAGCCTAGAAGTTTCAAAATGGACTCCTAACATCTAGTTTTGTTCCCAGCCAACTTTATAAAATAAAAATTTTTCAGAGGCTGTCCCCTGCCCCTGAAGTTCAAACGTCTCCATCTACACAAAGCCTGCGTGATCTGGCTCCTGCCTCCCTTCTGTTCACATGTGCACCAGTGTTTCTCTCATAAGCTCTTTCAACATTTTCAGCTTTTCGAGTCTACCACACTCCGTGCTCTTTCTCAATGCTGATTCTCAACAAATGATGTTTCCTCTACCTATGTATTTTTTTTCCCTTTTCTGGGCTAACTCTTACTTATCTTCCATTGACCAACTAAAGGGTACTTTTCCCCCTGGAAAGGACATATCCCCCAGGACAAGTTATGTCCCCCTGACCCATGCTCCCATTGTTCTTTGTGCACTCCTTATTATAACATGGCATTTTATTTCAAAATGTGTTTAGATGTCTGACTTCCCCAAGCAATTTATAACTTTTCTGAGAGTAGGGATTGCCTTAACCAAGCAAGCTAAGGATGAAAGGCTCATTTGGTATCTGTTTTTACCTAAATTCATCAATTCATTCACCAAATGAGTATTGAGCATTGACTATAAGCCAGGCACCATGTTAAACCCTAGGAAGAAAATGGCGAACCAATCCGACTGAGTCAGGCCCCGAACTTACGGTCAAGGTTTGAATCATCTTCCAATCTACTAATTAAACGTCCCCAACTTTGTTTTAATAGCATCGCATTTTCACCCCAAGTTACTCAGGGAAGAATCGAAGAGGAAGGAGAGATTGACCTATAGTTTTCCTAAGTGTATTGTTACCACTCATCCCCCCAACACCTTAGAGATTCACAGTAGAGAAAGGAGATGCATAAGGAGAAGGAAAGAGAACACCAAAAACTATGGGATGCTGCTTTGCTCTGTTGTGCCCATGAGGTCATTGATGGAGAAAGGAACACTCTGGGACCACTGGCTGAAGTGGGTTTGGCATTTAGGCTTAGGGAGCAGACAATAAGAATGCTACTCAGAGAACTCCATCAGAAAAGTTGTCTGCGAGCTTCTCAGTCTTAGGGTAGCTGGGTTAAAGCTCCATCGACCTAATTTGATGTCCTGCTGGTATGGGGCATCTCTCAGCCTCTGCATCAAGCCAGGGAGCCCCTCCTCCCTGTCTTCCCAAAGGCAACACTGTACCTGACTCACATTCCTTTTATTTGGGAACCCATGCATTGAACAATGGTACACAGCACAACCCCAGGCATCAACTTACCTTTCTATTCGTAACATTCAGAGTTAAGCAATTAAAAAAGATTATTACATTCCCATTTCATGTGTAATTTTTGTGGGCTTGCATTCTTACTAAGGATTTCTTGTATTATAATATTCATCTATAATAATCAAAATACATAAAGAATGAGCAATATATTAATATTATTCCTGAAATCAAGGTGAGGCCATTAAAATATGCTAAGATAGTTAAAGTCAGTGGGAAAAAGCTTGGGACAGATGAGAATTTTTCCTGAAAACCTCTTTTTATAACATTCACTTCATGTGTTTAGTTTCAATGAAGAGACAGTTATTATACATGCAAATGAACAAAAAAAAACCAAAAATCTAATTATAACTGTGATAAAAGCAGGTCTAGCTTCTGATAATGACAAGAGTAGCTTGCATCAGAATTACTCTTCTGCCAATTTCAGTTGCAAACTCTAACCATAACACCAAAGACAACTTTTTGAAGGAACCGAAGAGGATGCAAAAGTAGGTAGAAACTGGGTAATAGTCAAACAGGAAAGAAGAGAAGCGAAGTAGAGTGCCATCCATTTTTAAAGGTGTTTACCCTGAGGACACTCCTCATAGAACTCAAGCAGAAAATCTCTATCCTTCCGGCCTGGAGAGTGAGAGAAGGAAGTTTGAGGGAGGAAAAGGGGCTGGAAACTCAGGGGGGAAATCCACAAAGGGAGGGAGCCACAGAAAGGAAGGAGCTAATATTTAATAAAATTGCCATGTTTTCGTTACATATATTTTTCTGGTTACCTTTTACTTATAACGCATGACCCTAATTTTCTATACAGCACCATGATATAAATTTTCCTTTATAAACACATTTTTAAGTAAAAAAAGATGAGTCAATGTAAAGTACGTAGTAATGCAGTTATTATAGAGCTATGGCAAAAATAGGAAAGGCCGTATCCAAATGTCTGAAATTTGTGCAGCTCTGTCTCAGGCCGGGATTTTCACCCATTTTAAACCCATGCCCAAACAGCAATTTCTCCCTCTGGCTTACACGCACTCTCACAGGAAGGAAGATCTTGATTAGCTTTGCATTTTTGGTCGTTTTTATTGGGCAGGAAATTGAAATACTGAGTATTTTCAAACTACAGGTGACACCTCTTTTTTGGAATAGGGCGTGCTAGAGGCACAAGGGCTTGGATGTCAAGCAGCAGGGCCCAGGTGAGGCTCAGCTTGGCTGTTTTCCAGATGTGTAAGCTTGGATGCATTTCTTGACCTCTCTGAATGACAGTTTTCCCAACTGTAATCTAGCGATCATCGTTCCTAGTTCAGAGGACTGTTGTGAGGATTAAGGGAGATGATATACAGGAAGCCCTGAGAAAAGTGCCAGACCCACAGTTGACACCTCATCAAAAACAGTCATGGACTGCGGGGCTGGCCTGGTGCTGCGGCAGTTAAGTTCACAAGTCCTGCTTTAGTGGCCTGGGGTTCGCCAGTTCGGATCCCATGTACAGACCTACCGCTTGTCAGGCCACGCTGTGGCAGGCATCCCACATATAAAATAGAGGAAGATGGGCATGGATGTTAGCTCAGGGCCGGTCTTCCTCAGCAAAAAGAGGAAGATTGGCAACAGATGTTAGCTCAGGGCCAGTCTTCCTCAAAAAAAAAAAAAACAGTCAAGGGGAAGAGATCACTATTTATTCAAAGCAGCATTTTGACTTTCAGGGCGCTGTAAGCTACAAGCTGGGTTGGGCAGGGATTCTTTGCCACAGAACATAACTGGGGGGAGGGGCACAACTCCAGACTGAGAGAAAGTGTTAAAGCTTATGTGTTTTCTCATGGGGCATGTGGGAGCAACATTTTACCATGGCTTATGCTGGTGAATGGTGTCGCTCATGAGACACTGCTTCTCTGAAGTGGATTCTCCCACTTTTACACTTACCTGCTCTTGTTGACACAAATGTGACCAAGGAATTGAGCCAGAACAGAAGTCACATGTGTGTCTGGAAAACGTCCCCTGCTGATGCTTTCCAATGCACAGCGTAGGGCGTTAGGTGCACCTCTTTTGCTGTACTTGTGGCCTTTGCCATTTGTTATTCCATCAAGTCCCGGTGCAGGCCAACAAACACTATGAAAGTTAGTATCCCAGTTGTCTAGGGGCAATGCACTGTGCTTTCCTTTACTCTCACAGTCAGAGTACTTCTGACACCAGATGTGTGGGTTTTTTCCCTCATCGAACAATGCTCTGACACTATCTGAGTGTCCTACAATTTGATTCAGTTCTGACACTATCTACCTAGAGTTAGCGTCAGATCTCGTAACTTAAGGCTTCAGTCCCACAAGACTGCCCCCACTTCAGGGGCCAGGCTGTCACCTGGTTGTCACCTGTACTTCTAACCAACAGGCCATAAATCAGGTTTCCCACAACCCCTTCATTGTTCAATAATTTGTTAGAACAGCTAACAAAACTCAGATAAACACTTACGTATGTTTAGTAGTGTATTATATAATAAAGGATATGATAGGGGCCAGCTTCATGGCAGAATGGTTAAGTTCGCTCTGAACTTTTGACAATTATAGATGTGGACACTGAAGGTTCTCTGCCAAGACTGGATGTTCTCCACCACTGGTAAGAAAACTCTGATTAAAGATATTGAGGGGCTGGCCGCATGGCTGAGTTAATTTCTCATGCTCCACTTCGGTGGCCCAGGGTATCGCAGGTTCAGATCCTGGGCTCGGACGTAGCACCATTCATCAAGCCATGCTGAGGAAGCATCTCACATAGTAGAACTAGAAGGACCTACAACTAGAATCTAAAGCTATGTACAGGGGGGCTTTGAGGAGAAGAATAAGAAGAAAAAGTGATTGGCAACGGATGTTAGCTCAGGGCCAATCTTAAAAAAAAACCACAAAGGATACCATAAAAAATACAGATGGATAATCAGATGAAGAGATACGTATGGCAAGGCCTGGAAGAGTCCCAATGGCAGCAGCTTCTGTTCCTATGGAGTTGGGGTGTGCCATCCTCCTGGCACATGGATGTGTTTACCAGCCTGGAAGCTCTCTGTACCCCATACTCTAGGGATTTTTTATAGAGGCCTCATCACGTAGGCATGATTGATTATTATCTCCACTTCCAACCCCTCTCCCCTCTCTGGAGAATGGGGGGCAGGGCTGAAAGTTCCAAGCTTCAGATGATGGCTTGGTCTTTCTGGTGAACAACCCTATCCAGGAGCCTACTAAGAGTCACATCCTGTTGACAAGATGCCTCTGTCACCCAGCAAATGCCAAGGGGTTTAGGAGTTCTATGTCAGACACTCCTATCACTCAGGAAACTACAAGTTTTAGGAGCTGTGTCAGTAACTGAGGCTGGAGATCAATATATATATTTCTTATTATTTCTCATCAATGTAACTTTAAAAAACGCTGAATCCTTGGGGTCACTCATTGCCATATTCCAAGCAATATTTTCTACACTCACTGCAATTAAGTTTCAGTCCAACACTACAGATGTGAAGTTCTTTACGTAGTTTGTCAAGGGGTTAACTTTATATTCTTTAGAGAGGCAATCAGAAACTATAAAAACGAGAGAAGAAACAGGGACTATTAAGAGGAGGTCTGGCTCCTTGTGTTTCAGGTATGTAGGTGCCTTTAGCTATTTCTTTCGTTAAGACGACACACCAGTGTGGGTCCCCACATCCACTTCTGGATCACTTTCCGCAGTTTGCAGCTTTTGTTTTATTTCCGCCTCTGTTATGCAGAAGGCTGGAGGTTTCAGATAAAAATAAGGACCTTATTTTATAGCATAATGGCTAATACATAAGGCAAACATTTAGTTCGGGTTGGTTTTCTTAATTTCCCTAAATTAATTGACCCCCAAATCAATAATTACTTTTTTAAAAATTAGATTGCCAATGATTGAATAGCAAACATCATTGAATTCCCCCAAATTGCCGTCATTTCCCCACAGCATGAATTTATTCCATTTTGCCTCTGGTCCGTGGAGCTGGGTCTGTGCTCATTTTTCTTTCTCACTCTCTCTTGTGGTGCCCTTTTCTCTTCCTCTCATATATATGGATATAGACTTCCAGAAACTCTAGTAACTGGAATTTTGTGGCCATAGAAGGCAGGACTTTCACCCAAGATCTTGTTCCTCCCTGGCAACCACCCATGCACATCCCCAGAAGAATAAAAAGTTTCCCCCATTTAAAAACACTATGATTCTGTATTTTACCTATTTTTTGATGCCTTAAGCAGAGCTGTCAATTTTTCCAGGCTGAGGAAAAAAACATTTTTATTTGCAATATTCTCCACAAATACCCTATGTATGGCTTTTATAGTTAAAAACACATCATCCCATCCAAGCGTAAATATTTTCTTGGAATGAGAAATCCAATAAAACCACAGGTCCCTGGCCTTTGTGGTTGGTATAAACAAGCTCTGCTTTTAGAGCTTTCAGTCTCAAAATGTGACAGCCACAATTTTATTTTAAAGGTTATACTTTGCAGTTTTTTTTTAAGCGCTTGCAAGATTTATTCGTATGTGGTTAAATGTTTCCACATCTCTGAAGTCACCTGCTAGGATCAGCCCCACTTTACATATGGGAAATCATTTATGGGTAGTGAATAATATTTCCTTTGTACCTAACCACAAGCTGGCTCAGCTTCACCTTCACAATTAACTGACTTTCCAAAATTATTTTCCTGGTGTGCACTGTGATTCTTTTCTTCTCTCAGAAATAGAAAACAAAATTGCCTTATCCCAAGTCCTTACTTTAGCTTTTGAATGTCAACAATGCTTTCACTCTTCTGAAATGTTGAGCTGAGCCCCCGAGGAAGTGTGGTGCCGTATAAAGTACTGTAGATGTTGCAAAGGTTGCTCAACTTCTCCAGGTCTACTTCCATCTGCATATGTGTGTATTTCCTACAGCTCATGCCCCTTTGGTCTCTTATTGATATATTTCTTACAAGATATATTTCCAAAATGTAGTTATGTTTCGGTGTTGAGGTTATGATATTTATCTTCATTTACGTTTGTATTTTTACAAATGTTTGACAATAAGTATACGTTATATATCAGAAGAGGAAAAGCATTTTTTTTATTGAGAGGTAGATAAATTCTACTGACCAACAACAGACCCTGATTCTAACCGCTAATATTCTTCAAAGCAGGTTCTGTGTGCATTCCACTCCACCCCGCTGGAAGAGAGGAAAAACAGAGCCAAACAGCCCGACTGTTCTCTCTTGAGCACTTGCCACAACTGTTTTGAATGGCAAGATAGACGCATCGAGTAATAATGTCACAACTGGCTGCCAATCATTTGAGGCTACGTAAAGCCACCGTTCCAGAGGCTCTTGCCCTTCCGCTGCTTGGTCTGTCTTTGTTCACTTCAGCACATCTTATTTTTTAGGAAGCAGAAATGCTTGTAGTACAGCTGTTCTTTGTGCCATATGGTATAGTAATTAACTACCCACAGTCCCTTTCCAGACCTCTTTCTTCCTTCTCTGCAGTGGTCAAGTGGAAGTAAGACCTTTATTCAGAATCATAAAACATAGCACTGAAAAGGCCCTATTCATGGAGTTTGGAGAGGAATCCTCAGTTAGACTCATAGAGTCTTTTGAACTGGAAATGATATTAAAGGTCATTTCGTAAGGAGCAATCATTTATAAATGAAGAAGAGGGCCAGAGAATTGCCTGGAAAAGCACCGTTATAAGTTGGAAAAGCCAGAACTCAAGTCCTGGTTTTTCCATTCCAAATCCTGTCTTTCTTTCCAGCATTTTCATTCCATTTGAAGATACAGTCTATTATTATTCTAGAAGGCAGAACACATTTCTACGATAGACTCCATGTACTATAAAAAGCTTTGCCCAAACTTTCTTTGATTTTTTTAGCTTTTTACAGGCACTTATCTTTACTTGGTAGTTCCACTTTCCAACAGGCATATATCTAACAATAACCAAAGGATCATGAAAATTCCACTCCCGGCCAAAGTCTCTTTGCTCCATGCATTTTTTTTTAAATCACCTCCCCTATTCTTTCCCTCCCTCTCCCTTGCATAAAAGTAAAACTGGCAAAGGGAGAAACAAATGTGACAACACGTGTTGACATATGCCTGGCACTGGTTTTCACACTACTGGAATAAAGGAAACTCATGATATTGTGGCACATCCAAAATGAATTGGTAGCACATTGACTAGAAAGCAGTGAAGTAGGTCTCCCAGCCCCGAGGGAGATTTCAAGTGATCAGCCTGTTTTGGGTAAACATCTCTTACCCGGGTCAACATACTAGTATTCTGGCACTCCATTTTGCTGGATCAACACTATACTTAAAAACATAAACCCCAAATGCCTTTGTTTTTATTTTCCCATGATTTACATCATTCTATAAAAAGAGACAAAGAATCTACTTGGGTTAATTTACATAAATTAGAATAATACTTGCCTTTGACAGGGAGGAAAAAAGTCATGCTTTCCTAAGTCAGATCAGATCGCCTCCAGCACTTGAGTTTCCTTCTTCGGCTTGGACCTCACACTCCAGAACACAGCCTGATTCTAGAAACCTGTCCAAGATTGGATTTGGATAAGCATACGGTGCGTTTTCCAAGTTAAGAATTGACCATTTCCCTCTCTTCTTCTCTCTTTCTTCACAAATACCTAATAGCAATGCAAATAGTTCATAGATAAACTATAGATATTTCTGAGAAGCAGGAGAGGTCAGAAAAACAGACATGTAGATATGCTATTCTTTCAATAACTGTTGGCAAATGTATGAGACTTGGGTTCACGTTGCCCAGGCATACAACTTTAACCACTTTAATTTGTCTTAAAGATTTTCCCATTCTTCATAGGGAAATTATGTGTCTATGAGGGAGGGAGAAGGGAATCAACAAGCATAGACCAGGCGTCATTCTATCAACTTTCCCAAGCAGACTCAGTTCACAATAATCCTGAAGGGCCAGAAGTCTTATTCTCTTTCTAAAGATTTAGAAATGGAAAGTTCTCAAGGTTTGGCAACTTGCTCAATTCAAAGCTGGAGAAGAGTAGCGTAGGGATTTGTTTGACAATAAACCCTATTGGCTTTGCCCCAAATCATGACACTCAAAGCTAATCTCCAGTGTGTGAAGGTTTTAGTTCTTCACTCCTAGGCAAGAGGACAAGCCAAGGCCGCACCCATTCTGCCTCTCTATGAAACTGAATTCCTAAAATATAATCATTTTCCATTTGGGCAAAATCCAGACTCTTCTAAACAAATGGTGGCTGGGAAGGAGGAAACAGTCTCTGGGGTGGGATTATGTATTCACATTGATACGTGAAAGACTATGAGGCATGTGGAGTGTAGGAACTCTACTGATTTACAGTACAAGAGTCACTGGAGACAAAAGCCCAAGTAGGCCATTCTCTCTTTTTGTTGGACACCCACTGTTGCAGAAATCACCCTGTGTGGAGCTCTGACTTCTGACTTCTTGGACTATTAACACCTTCACTAAAAAACTCTACTTCCCAGAGTCAGTTGTCTTTGTATAACAGAGGCTAGCAGTCTCACTCCAGAGGTAGATTTTAAGCTTCTTGAGTACTTGGGCCCTCTCTTACCTATCTTGACATCTACGAAGAACCTGAACTTGAACTCTGGTGGTTCTCTTGAATAAGGCAGGCAAGGAGGGAAGAGAGGATTGGAGGAAAAGAGATAAGGTTTGACTAATGCAAAAAAACAGCTGCCACTTTTCCAAGCTTTCCAAGCTCTGCCACATTTTTTAAATCCATTTCCATGAAGCATCTCGGTCATTCTCTTTCTCATCATCATGCCTCCCTTTATCTTTTTAAAATCATAAATTAGACAGATGATCACTCACATATGGCTCAAATGTATTCCATCAGCAAAATTTAACTTCCTGTTGGTGGGCAATTTCAGACCCTAAGACCTCACTATTTGTGATCTATTCGTGATGTATTTAAGTCACTCCAGGAAAATGGTTCAGCAAGCTGGATCTGATGCCCGTGGCAAGTATCACATCAGTGGGTAGATGTACCTATTGATGTAATGATGTAAAGAGAAACCAAAGAAAGAGAGAATACTGGCTGCTCTTATCAACAATCAGAAAGTTTCTCTGAGATTATTTCTGCCTGCCTTATTTTATAAATGAGGATTTTAAGACACTTGCTGACAACCACCAAGATTAATGGGAGTAGATCCTGTAACTCATTGTCTTCTACTTGCTGTCACCATGAACAACTTGAAGGTGGCTAGAAGGTGTTCATAAAAGGATCAGAATGCTGCAAAGATCATCTTTATATCCACTGGGAAATCCATAAATTTGAACTGTTACTTTCAAATAAATAACTGTATAGATTTATATTGTGATTGCTATTATAAAACATTGTTATGGATATCCAGTCAAGCCCAGAAACAATTCTGTTGTCTTGAAAACGCTGCTTATTTTACATTTATATTGACCAAACCCCCAAAAAACTCTTGCTCTTGGAAAAATAGTAAGGTCTGATAGTACAAGGTTACACACATGTGCCCTACTCCATGCATTTAAATTCAGGTCTGTCACTTAATAGCTGTAAATATTTGGGGCAAACTATCCTTCAATTTCCTTATCTATAAAATGGAAATGGTGCCTATTTTGGACAGTTGTTACTGATATATAATGATCATTAATGTTAGCTATTATCTTTTATGCTGAAACAGACGTCTCAGATTTTTATCCATTTCTTTGTGGGAAGAAGAACAAGACAGTCTAAAGGAGAAAGAAAACAAAGAAAAGGTAAAATACCAGGGCCTACCATGAGGATCCTCAGAAAATTGTGAGCCTGGAATCAGAAGATCTGACTCTTACAAGGAGCACTTAAGAAGAGGTGGAGCTTGAGGACATCTCCTAAAATCTCTGTTTCTTAAGGTTCCCCGTCTGCCTGCCTCCACAACCATTTAAGCACCAAATGAATCCTGAGCTGAAACCTGTTATAAACTAAAAAACATGATACAAAAGTCGGTTTGGCTATTTGTCTTAGTGTTGATTTTTACCAAAATTACTCCGACAATAGTTTTTATGAAAGTCTGTTAACAATTAACTCTCCATCAACTTCCACCTCCTTAAAGTACAGTTTTGACCATGTCTCTCTGTCAGTGGCTCCTACAAGTAAAATAAAATTCCTCCCCCTGGAACTCAAGGCTTTCCTGGCTCTGTCAAAGCATCCTTTCCCAGTTTTATTTCCTCAAGTCTGGTCAAACTGAATGATTATTTATGATTTCTGCTCACAGAATGAATACTTATTTATTCCTTTGCTAATGCTGTTCCTGCCATGTACAATGCTTTTCCCTCTCCATCTCCATCTGTCCAATTCTTCTTCATCCTTCCAGTTTCAAAAGTCACTCCTACAAAAGCCTATCTAATTTCCCTAGAGTTAACACTATTTTCTTCCTTCTCTGAACTATACCAGTGCTTTATTTATAATGTCGTGGGAAATCAAAGCTCATCTGGCGTGCCACTGCATGTTAACAGCATGGCAAATGACTTGCTCTTCCTCAGATCAACTCTGCTTTTCTCCCCCGGGAGCAGTTTGCACATGCTGGCTCTACAGTCTGAGATGCCCTCCATCTTCTCATTCTGTGGACTTCTAATCCTGCAAACCTTAATCCAAGTGCTACCTCGTCAGCCAGGACTCCCCAGGCAGAGTTAAGTAAACGCTTCCCACCATCTCATAGCGCTTCACAGACTCTGCACACTTCAAGAAGCAGTAGAAGATATAGTTCTTGACCCTTGACAACCTGTGTTTGAATCCAAGCTCAGTCACTTATCACTCTGATAATTTTGGTTAAGTCAGTTAAACTTACCCTAAATTCCAGTTTCCTCCACCAAAAATAGAGAAAGAGATTGAGAGAGAGAGAGTGTGTGTGTGTTAATGTTGGGGAGAAACTACTACAATTGCTTACAAAGTCATGAGAATTTTTAGCATGGTGAATAAAGCACATGGCACTTTTAAGGAATAAATGTCATAAATATTTTCATATAACTATGTTAGCTCCTATCATACTATATCACAACTGCTTTTTTATTGATGTTCTCCCTGTACCATGAGCCTCTGGAAGGCAGCTATCATGGAGCATAAGAGTCTTAGAGCCTGACAAACACTATGTTTCAAATATCATGTCTGTTACTTACAAGTTGTGGGTAATTGAGCAAGATCTTGCATCTCTTTGTACCTCAATTTCACTACATGTAATGTGGAGGTATATTAGCTACATGGGAGGGTTGTTGTAAGGATCCAATGAGTATAAATAAGAGGCTCAGAAGAAAATATGGGACGGGGAACTTCTCAGTGTATGACAGTTATTGTTTATTTGTAACACCAGTAGCTAAATTGAGAACTTAGCAGATGCTAAATTGAATGAATTAATAAGTAGACTATAAAGTACTATACAGATATTAATAATTATAATAACCACTGACTTGAGATTATTTCAGCTCTAAGATCTAGTTCCCAGCTTTGTTGGGCGGGAAATCTGAGTTCATCATTTACTCCAGTCCCTGTGAACTGAACACCAGGAGGTGGATAAAAGAGATTTCATCTCTTTTTAAAATGTGCTAGAAAATATACCTGCATCCATAATCAAAGTTTATTTTTATGCAATGAGATGATCTATCAAATTATGTATTATCAGGCTCCCTATATGTGTCAAAACAAAGAATATAGCATCTTACATTCTTCTGGAGAGTTTTTTCCTGAGTACACTTATCAATCCCTACACTCAGCCAAGACATTCGTTGAGGGTCTAAAGTTTGGCATTTTTAAAGCAAGAGCTTTGGACTAACTATTCTCTAAGAGTCCTTCCAGGACTCTGAGATGCTCACTACCTTGCCGAGTTACATAGAGAGATGACAAAGCATGTCCCTTCCTCAAAGAGCACAGAGTATTCAGAGCTGATACTTTTTAATTAAATAAAAGGGAGCTACTGATTAGCATTAGAGCCCACTGGTTCTCAGTTCAAGGCTGAAAACATGATATGTTCTTACTCTGGGCCACCGTTCTTCGTTAGGACCAGAATCTTCCGATTGCCCAGTATTCCATGCATTGCAAAATCATGTATACAATTTCAACACCAGGGAAATGTCTTCACAGGAAAGACGTTCTCAATGGGCCATCTCCTGGCTCCTTCTTGCTTATCTCATGGATGTTCCTGACAGCCTAATGGACGGGGTCACCTTTCTGACATGTTTTGCGTTTTGCAGATTCTAATGTCTTTCCCAGCGTCCACATTATCTTGAACACTTGTCTGTTCACTCACTTCAAAGATGGCAGCGTTAAAGGTGACAGTGAGTTTTGGTGTTAGCAACAGGGAAATGAAGCACCATATTATTATTTTGACTCTCATTGGAAGAGCTTTTAGGACACAATTTAGTTTTGAATTTTTGAACTGTAACAGTTACCTATTTCATAGGATTTGTGCTACTGTGTGCCTTCCTTAAAATTTTCTTAAATAACAGATTCTTGGCTGCTGTTTCATTTTCATTATTTTTCACTAGTATGTTAATTTTATGCCAACTATTTAAATGGTTCATATCTTTATCTTAGCTCCCCAAAACAGCCAATATTTTTAAGTGCCTGATATATATCAGGCACTGTTCTATGTCATTTAGTCCTTACACAACAACCGTACAAGTATTTTTGTCATTAACCCCATCTTACAGCTAAGAAAACATATGTTTAGTAAGGGTTTATGATTTTCTCAAGGACCTATAGCTAAGAAATAGACAAGCAAGATCAGAACTCAGTTTTTCTCACTTCAAATCCTGAATCTTTAATGACTATGTCTTAGTAGCTCCCCAACCAGACTGAGTAGTTCTTTAGAACAGAAACAGTGTATTGCTCTGATTTTTGTATCTTTTCTTAAAATCTAGCACAGATCCTCTTGCCTAGTAGCTTCTCGATAAATGTTTGCTGAGAAGAGGAAGAAGAAGGAGATGAAGAACAAGGGGGGGGGTGGAGACAGAGGAGGAGCGGGCCAAGGAGAGGGATTCCAAGGATGATATAGCCACTGTAATAAGGTTTCTTCTTTCTTGAAGGCATCCCCCTGCTTCTCTCAAAACCTTGGGCTCCAACCAGCAGTGCCCACTTACTGTGTGGGCGATGAGGATAGGAGGTGGGCGGGCAAAGCATTTCTAATTTTCTGCATGGATGCCTTAGTTAGTATTAAGATATTGTCAAAGGGAAGTAATTTCAAAAAAGAGAAGCTAGCCTGATTAAGAAGTTCGATTAACATTGACTTTTGAGAAAATATTAAAAGCTCAGAGGAAAAAGAAAAGATTAAGATGGAGAGCCGTTAACGGGAACCCTCAGATATCAGAATGGCAGAGGACAGCTGCTCACTGGCACAGCACAGAGCCGTTACATTGACAGTGCTTTTTATGAGAGCAATTACAACACAAGTGTGCAGTGCCAGCCTGCTCAAGGCCACGTACGCCCATGTTAGCAGTGATTCTAAGAAGCTTGGTGTCTCTCCTCAGAGCCTAGAGGTCCTCTATTTAATCACACAGCCTTCCTGCCCATCTCTTCTCTTGCTGGGTGGCTCAGGGTTTAGACCCTAATGGTGGCACATGGAGTTTAATCTAGTTCCACCCTTTGTTATCCTGTGAATTAATTTTTTCTCTTCTTAGAGATTTGCTGAGACCAAAGTAACCATTCCAATCACCTCTCATTTAAACAAGAGATTTATTACTTTTGACCAATCCTATTACCTTACGCCAAGCTCCTAGCTTGTGGAGTCCTTGGCAGACTTTCCGGATTCCTCTAAACTTCCTTCTCTTCCTGCCAGTGCTGCTCAGTAGTTGATGGTCTGGCATTTGGCCTCAGGAGTGTAGCCAAGAAAGGATATCAAGGACTAGGCCTCTGGGGGAGTCGCAGACACTGGTCCTCTGGGGACGGCTGACATATAGAGCCATACTCCTTGACCTCTGCAAATTCTACCTGTTTCCATGCCTGGGTTTTATGCCTTTGGCAGCATTTGAAAGCTGTCACTAAAACGGACTCTGGCCTCTCATTCTCTGGTTAGTCCAAATATACTCTAATTAAGTGCTCTTAACACTAACAACTAAGGAGAAAGCTGTCAGATTGGTCATTGGCAGAACTGTAGCCAGTAGGGAATATCTAGAAAAATCTACTGCAGTTAAAATACTGGGCATCCCTGAGAGGGATGGGGACTATGAAATTGGAATTACCAGAAAACTAGAGGGTCCTTTGCATTTTTTTTCTTCCTAAATTTTCTTCAGAATAAGAAGCAAGGACCTGAGTTTCAAAATCCTACACTTTTAAAGAAAAAAGGATAGTGATATTGCCACGCTTGGAGTTTATTATGACAAAAGGAAAGTTCTACGTTACTGTACACATGTATGTGCTCAACATCTGTGGAACATCTCACTTGGTGAGGCAGAGCAATAATGTCTTCCTCAATTTACTTAGAGAAATGTCAAACTGAAAGTGACAACAGTTTGCAACTTGCCACTTACCGCTACGAACCATGTAAAAATATACTGTGTATGTTTGAGGAATGAGGGGACAGGCCAAAAATGCATAACATGCCTTGGAATTAGACATTAGAATAAGGCCATGTTCTAATGTTACATCTGCCTGTCTCAACTCAGTAACCCCCCAAACAATTCTAAGTTAACACTTGGGGTTTCTTTTGGATATGTGTCTGTATGTATGTGAGTGTTTTAGTCAACTGAAAATAACTTTTACTTGTTTCTTATTTCTAGAAAAATGAAGAATTATTATGGATACATTAGCAAGAATAAGGAAGCAAAAATAAAAGAAGAGAAATTCTGCTCCCATAGGTAGTTAACATTTAACATCTTAGAGTACAAGCTATCAGTCAGTGTGTGACATTTCATTCTTTTAAACGTGAGAAGCCCATTTCATTACATCTTTCTTCATGGTGTTCTTCAGTAAGAGACAAAATGACTGTTTTTAAACTTGTAATATCTACAGACTAGATCTGAGGGAGCAAAAAAATGGGACATAACATCCATATGTATATTCATGTGGATAGAGAGTCAAAGACAACATTTTAAAACTAAAGAGGACTTAAAATTAAATATGGTGAGGTGAATACTCATTTACTTTGTACTCTATCTGTGCCTTGCTTCAGTATTAAAATCAGAATGTAGGAATAAACTCACAAGGTCAAAGAGAATGGGAAAAGAGATAACCACAAACTCTGAGAAGATAGAAAGCAAATGGACAAGTAGTAACAGACTTAGCAGAACAGAGAGGAACAAAATCAGAGCTGTCAGTGGGAAACAGCCCAGAAGCAAGCTGATTCAGTCTTTGAAATTCCAAAATCTAAAAGTAAGATTGCAGATGGGGCTAAAAACTGGAGAGTTTCTTGAAAATCCGTCTAATAAGCAGCAAGCGCCAATAGTGTGCTGATATCCAGCTCCCTAGCACTACCCACTCCATTCCCCCACGCCAGCCCCGCCAAAAGCCCTGTTTGCCAATTTCCATGGTGTAAATACTCCCACTGTGGTTAATTTCAACTTGCTAATATAATGTGTTGAACACAGACTTGGGAAGAGGTGAACACAATTATCTCTAGAGAGCTGGTTCAAGCTGGCTCCAGCACACCTCTGGTTTGACTCTATTAAGCAGTAGGGGAATTATCCTTCTCCTTGTGCAACTAAAGAATGGCTACCTATTCTAGGAAGACATTCTAGAGAGAGACATAGGACTCAGGAACCTGAGGCTCAATGACAAAGAAGGTGCAGCACTGTAAAGGGAGACTACATGGAAAACTACTTATGGTACAGCCTGTTTCTCTTCTTGGTTTCCAGAATTGCCTACTGGCTGGAGATTGGAGACCCCTTTATGAGGAAACTAAAACCCAGGAAGAAAGATGAATAGACATGGCATCTTGGAGGGTCCTCAGTGAAACAGTCCAGCCACATCACACCAAAGTGAAGTCCATAAGTGAGATGCTCCACTCTTGCTCAGAGCTTCCAGTCAGCTTTTCAATGCATCACTTTTAAAAATGGACAGAAAATCATGTTGGTGTTGGTGGTATTAGTATTGCTACTCTTAAACTATTGTTTATAATGTGGGATAGAGCACATGAATAACTGTGGGATATTCTGCCATCCTCTGTGTCCTTGAGAACCAGAATTCTTAATGCAGAAGAAAGGAGATCAAATGTAATATGGAAGGAGTTAAACCCTCATAATTAGGATCAATTGATTTGTAGCAAAGATTTTAGGGCAAATCAGTGGAGAAAGAAAAGTATCAAGACAGCTGGATACTCACATGCCAAGAATATAAACTTTTATTCATACTTTATGTTATCTATAAAAATTAACTCAAAATGGATTACAGACCCAAATGTTAGAGTTAGAACAACAAAAATTCTACAGGAAAGCATAGAAGGTAATCTTTGTGATTTGGGATTAGACAAATGTATCTTAGATATGACACAAAGCAGAATCCATAAAATAAAAACTTGACAACTTGGATATTTCTGATAAATTTCATTAAAACTAAAATATTTTGCTCTTCAAAACATACAACTAAATAATGAAAAAGAAACACAACTCTGTAAATTTCTTAAAAACCATTGAATTGTACAATTATAATGGATGAATTTTATGATATGTAAATTATACCTCAATAAAGTTGGTAAAAATAAAGAGCAAGATCCAAAAGGCATATTTAAAAAATGAGCAAGAACGAATGGTGGTGTCTGGCATGCACACTTGGGTGATGAATCTAGAAAGAAATATAAGGAAGTGATTATTATCCCACTTTTTCATTTTATATCTATTCCAAATTCCCTTAGTGTCCACGAACCCATGGGTAAAAAAGACATCATGCTAACAGATGGCCCAAATTTCCTAATCTTGAAATTATCTGTTCCTGTGGAATTTCCTGCTTTCTGCAAAGACTTCCACAGTTAATTCAAGAAGTCCATGGGAGTGTCTCACTGGACTCATAAATGGAACTCTCAACCAGAATGATCTCATGGGATCAATTATGTTCTTCCTCTCATTGTCCAACTGCCTTTATATATATATGTATGAACTATAAAACAAATCATTTAATTTCGGCGACTCTCAAAATGAGATAAATGCTCTTACAGTGGCATTTGAAACTGATATTATACAAGATAAAGATGAATAGCAAAGTCCATGCTAATAATTTAAATTTTTAATTTTCCTTTTCTTATAATAACATGAAGTAGAAAATAAAAAACACCATGAATGTTCGACAGAAAGCCTGTGGAAGAAAGGAAAAACTTCACATTTTTGTGCTTTTAATAATTTTTTCCAGATTTTCAAGAAAAGGCTTTACATCTTCATTTTGGGTTGGAATCCAGGAATTATGGAGCTGGCCCCGACCTGAAGGGACCCTTTTGATTCAGACAATGGTGCTCAGGTATGACAAGTGAGATCAGATACTGCTGAGTGGAGAGGCCGCCCGATATCTTGATTTTTTCCTAAGACTCTGGGACTTATGCAAGGGCTGTTCCCCACATTTGCAGAGTGTAGGACAAGAGTAAACTTGGAGGGCCACATATGATATGGCTGGATCTTAGAAGTTGTTAAAAAGGTTAGCAAACTCTTAAGTAAAATAAAATATGTTCCACCCTCTCAGCTTGAAATAAATTTTCCTTCATAACAACTGGTAGGTGAGGTGCAGATTTAGCAGTCTAGGACTTCTCAGAATTCTGTTCCAGGATGTAGAGTCTAGGGATTGCCAACTCTCGTCCCCACTTCCCAGCTGTGACATGATCCCATTTTCTTTCCACCTCTAGCTTCCCATACTAAAAGAGCCCCATGCTAATGTGTGTAGACACCACAGTTCGCACATTCAAGCTCTGTCTACCCCCCCACGCACAGCCACCCCTTGCTTTCCTCTTAGATATAAACACTGAGAGACTGAATGCACAAAAGGACAATGGTCAGATCAGATATTAAAACAGAACTTTGACCCACAACTTACCCGGAAGGCTAACCCCCTCATCTACAATAAACTACCCAGCAAGCCAGGCTGCTGTAAATCAGCCTTGCAGAAAGCCAGATTGCTATCTCCAGTGACAATCCAGCAAGCTAAACAAGAACTTCTCTAACAATCCGCCCCAAGCGGCTGGGATGTGATTAATAACTGACAGCTTCCCTAATTTTTGTCCCCACTTCCAACTTAGGACCAACCAGAGAAAGCCCAATATGCACCTCTAACCAATCACATAGGATGCCCGACTTCTAGTTGGCCCTCCGTCAGCCTCCCTGGGCCAATAGCCTCCAGTCAGGACACACTTGAAGTCTTCCCTTTTCTGCACTATGAAGCTTTCCCACTCCTCTGCCTGCCTTTGGATCTCTGCCAAGAGGCAAATGGTGGTGGCTGACTGCCTTGCTAACACAAGTTCAGAATAAATAGACTTCGCTTTTCTCATTTGGTTGGTCTTTGTCTATTTCTACAACGCACACTTGCCACCAGCCCACCATCGGGAGGACCGGCCTGGAAGAGAGGCCTGAAAGCCCTAGAAACAAGAGCTGGCCACTCTGAGGTCCTAGGTGTCTGGAACATCTCTAGAAAGGGAGAACAGGGGATCCAGGTGGGGAAATCTCCTCAGCCTGTGATTCCTCATCTTCTGAGCAGAGGCACAGCAGAGGGGAACCACAGCAGGTCCCTCCAAAGCACAGGGCCCAGGGCAGGAGCCCTCTTCCCCAGACCTATGACAAGTACACTTTTTATACCACCCTCAGGCAGGCTTGGGGGAGATTGGATTTCTCATGAGATCAGAGATAGGTGCCTTGAAGTCAAAATTAGGTTGACTTAAAGAAAATAAATAATCTTTTATACCTAGGTTTACACAAAATTCCCAAGAGTGCTTCAGAATCCACCTGAATTTTAGTGGTGGTCTCTGAACCGTCACTCCCCCATGAACTGGGGAAGACGACAGCAATGACTGCTCCTGAGCCTGGACAATGCCCTCAGCGGACGGTCCTCCTGGTGCTTGTATGAGCTGAGTCCAGCCTAAATCCATGAGCAGAACCAGGGTGCTTCCCACTGCCTGCCACTCACGGCCAGGGGCTGCCACTCTGGCACATGGGGCTGTCTCTCCACCTCAGCCCACACTTTTGTTGATGTCTTCATATCTCTACCCCACCTGTTCCTGCTGTCCATTTGGGACTTTCTTCTCAAGATTGGACTTACCAAAGCTTTCCTCATAAAACCACTGTGTTAGACCATTTTGGTGCAATCTGGGTTTAGTCCCCAAAGCCCTGCAAGACCCAAGCATGTTAAAGAAAAAATTATTCAGGCACTTGTTAAAGATGGCATGGCAGACTTTATTAAAGAGGGAATATTGCATTTGAGGCTTCGCAGTAGGGGAGAGAAATGGACTCAACTTCAAATACAATAAGAACAACTGGAGATTTATAGCAAAGGAGCAGGCTAGGGGGCAGTGGACGGATAATTCCCAAGAAGAAACACCATCTAGGGGGGACTCTTGCTAGACTAACTCGACAGGATTCTTGCTGCAGGCAGACCAGGGTGATAAGATATTGAGGGTGGGAGGTAAGGAATTGGTCAGCTACCAAGGATGGCAGATCTTTGCTAAACTGACCCTGGAGAATTCTTGCTGAAACTGCACTAAGCAGGCCATGGACAGATTGCAAGGTCGGAGCCTAGTCAAGAAGAGGCCTAAGAGGGGCCTGACTCAAGTTTGGTCAAGCAGTGAGTCTGTCAAGTGGACTTTGGTCTCCTTTCTTTTAAATTTATTTTTGACAAATAAAAATTATGTATATTTAAGGTGTGGAGTGTTGTGTTTTGGTATATGTACAGGTAGTGAAATAATTACCACAGTCAAACTAATTAACATATCCATCACCTCCCACAGTTACCAATTTGAGTGTGTGTGGTGAGTAGGCTTGAGATTTACTTTCTTAGCAAATTTCAAGTATTCGATGCATTGTTATTAACTCTATAGTCACCATACGGTACCTTAGATATCCAGAATTTATCCATCTGATAACTGAAAGTTTGTACCCTTTGACCAACATCTCCTCATTTCCTCCACACCCCCTCCTCTGGTAACCACCATTCTACTCTCTGCTGCTATGAATTCAACATGTTTTTTTGATCCCACATATAAGTGAAATCATGCAATATTTGTCTTTCATTTAGTGTAATGTCCTCAAGGTTCATCCATGTTGATGCAAATGGCAGGACTTCCCTTTTTTAAGACTGAATAATGTTCCATTTATACATATACACCACATTTTCTTTTTTCTTTTTCTTTCTTTCTTTCTTTTTTTTTTTTTTTTTTGCTGAGGAAGATTTACCCTGAGCTAACATCCATTGCCAATCTTCCTCTTTTTTTGCTTGAGGAGATTAGCCTTGAGCTAACATTCATGCCAATCTCCCTTTATATTTTTTGTATGTGGGACACCACCACAGCATGGCTGGTGAGTGGAGCAGGTCTGCGCCCAGGATCTGAAGCCACAAACCTGGGCCACCAAAGCAGAGTGTGGAGCTTTAACCACTCAGCCATGGGACCAGGCCCTACACTGCATTTTCTTTATCCATTCATCTGTCAATGGACTCTTAGGTTGCTTCCATATCTTGTGTACTGTGAATAATGCTGCAATGAACATGGGAATGCAGTTATCTCTTTGTGATTTAATTTCCTTTGGATGTATACCCAGAAATGTTGGCTCACATGGTGATACCATTTTTAATTTTTTGAGGAATTTTCATACTATTCTCCACAGTGGCTGCACCAATTTACATTCCCACTAACAATGCCTAGGTGTTCCCTTTTCTCCACATCTTCACCAACACTTATCTTTCATCTTTTTGATACTAGCCATCCTAACAAGTACGAAGTGATATCTCATTGTGCTTCTAATTTGCATTTTTGTGATGATTAGTGATGTTGAGCATCTTTTCATGTACCTATTGGCCATTCATATGTCTTCTTTGGAAAATGTCTATCAAGGTCTTTTCCTCATTTTTACATCAGGTGGGTTTTATTGCTATTGCATTGTATTAATTCCTTATTTATTTTGGATATTAACCCCTTTTCAGACATATGATTTGCAAATACTTTCCCCGATTCTATAAATTGTCTCTTCATTTTTTTGATTGTTTCCTTTGCTGTGCAGAAACTTTTCAATTTGACACAGTCTCACTTGTTTATTTTTGCTTTTGTTGCCTGTGCTTTTGACGTCAATTGCAAAAACTCTTTGCCAAGACCAATGTCCAGGAGCTTTTCTTTATGTTTTCTTCTAGCAGTTGTACAGTTTCAGGGCTTACACTTAATTTTTTAATCCATTTTGAATTGGTTTTTGTGTATGGTGTATGATAAGGTTCGACTTCATTCTTTTGCATGTGGCTGACCAGTTCTCCTAACACCATACATTGAAGAGATTGTCCTTTTCCCATTACATATTCTTGGTGACCCTGTCAAAAATTAGTTGACTGAATGTTCATGAGTTCATTTCTGGGCTCCCTAGTCTGTTATATTGTTCTATGTGTCTGTTTTTATACCAATACAATACTGTTTTGGTTACTGTAGCTTTATAACATAATTTGAAACTGGGAAGTGTGATGTCTCCAGCTTTATTCTTCTTTCTCAGGATTACTTAGCTATTTGAGGTCTTTTATGGCTCCATATAAATTTTAGGATTTTTTCTATTTCTGTGAAAAATGCTATTAGAATTTTGATAGGGATTGCATTGAATCTGTGGATCACTCTGGGTAGAATGGACATTTTAACAATATTAATTCTTCCAATCCATGAACACAGGCTCTCTTTCCATTTATTTGTGTCTTCTTCAATTTCTTTCATCAATAGTTTATAGTTTTCAGCATACAGATCTTTCACCTCATTGGTTAAGTTTATTTATAAGTATTTTATTCTTTTATTTTTATTGTGGATTGTTTTCTTAATGTCTTTTTAGATGTTTTTTATTAGTGTATAGAGACACAACTGGTTTTTGCACGTCGATTTTTGTATCCTGCGACTTTACTGAATTCATTTATTAGTTGTAACAGCTTTTTGGTAGAGTCTTTAACATTTTCTATACAGAAGATCATGTCATCCACAAACAGAGACAATTTTATTGGCAGTGCAGGCGAGTGACAGGAGTCAGGGCCAGATCCTGGCCCACAAGCAGCTGCGGGGGCCTGGGGTGTCAGCATGGATTCATGCGGCTGCAGGGGATAGCTTCTAGTGCACACACAGTGTGAGTACAGGTGACAGGAGTTGAGGCTAGCAGTAGGCAAGTATCTGGCTGCAGGAGCCAGCTGCCTGAGTGTGGCAGTGAAGGCCTGTGTCAGGAGTCAGGACCAGCTTCTGGTGTCTGAACAGCTGTGGGGGCCTGGGCTGTGGGTGCGCACTTGTGTGGCTGTACAGATTAGCCTTGGGCACACACACAGTGTTGGGGGCTTGCTGTGGGGGCCTGGACTGGCATTGTGCACATGCACAGCTGCAGAGGCCAAGGTTGGCTGCCTGTGGCAGAGAAAATACCAGGGCTCAGAGCCTGGGGCATCCCTGGGAGCACTGGCAAGGGGCACTCTGGCAGACAGTGGGGGCAGAAAAGGACTCAGGCAGCTGGAGTCTGCAAATGCAATAACCTGGGGAGCCCTCAGGGGTCAAATCTGCAGGGGTCCACCCTAGCTTCTCAGGCCAGCAGTGAATGCTGCTGGAGTCTTCCGTGATGCAGTGCCCTAGGGTCCCTGACACCGTCCTCAGGGGTGAAATCTGCAGAGTCCACAGCGTCTACAAGCGCTGTTGACATCCTCAGTGGCAAAGGTTGCTGTGGTCCTCCGCAGAGCAGGCCACTGGGAGCTGCAGTCACACCCACCCTGTGACTGATATGGGTAGCCTCTGAGCTTCTTCCCTGTTTCTATCCATCTCTAGAAGTCTCAGCCATGCTAGCCTCTGGGTAGGATGAAACCAAAGTGGGTCCCTCACGCAGTGCCCGAAAGTCTGGAGAACCTGGGCGCTCCCCTTCCCCGCGTGAGGGGAAGTTTCTGGGGCCGCAGATTCCCTCTTAGCACTGAGCATGGCCAGGCTGGGGCATGGATGACGCAGGCACAATGAAACTGTCCTTCCTCCCTTCTTGTGTGCTTATTCTCAAATTTTTGGCTCCACTGTGTTGCTGAAGCTTCTTAAGTGGACTTCTGAGCTCTCCTAGAGCTATTTTTCTTGGTAAATTAACTATCTAATTGTTATTCTTTGTTGGGTGATGGAGCCTGGGGTCTCCTACTCCACCATCTTGGTGACATCCCCGAACATCACTCTCTTTTCTCACTCTCTGTTCTGCCTTAGATGGCGGGCCTACGCAGAGCTATGGCTGCCAAAGGCATGCCTTTTCCCCTCACTTCTATAATGGGGGGAAAACACAGCGATTAGATGCAGAGAGACCCGAGTTTGAATCTGGATTCCGCCACTTATATCTGTAGTATCTTTTGCAAACCTTCTGTCCTTGTTTAAATCATTCATCCTTAGTTATATCGTTTCTTCATGCATAAAACAGGGATAATAATATCTGGTTGGAACGACTGATGTTTATATTGGAGCTGGTTATGTTATAGTGTCTGGCATATAGTTGGTGTCTATAGATATTTACTATTTCTGCTGCTGCTGTGGTCATTGTCCATCCTTTTCCTCAGTGTTCTATTAGTTCTATCTGATTTGCTTTGATGCTTAGTTCTTGTCCAAATTTTGCTAAACAAGTGTATCAAATTGTGTTTTTATGTAGCTAAGAGAGAATTCTCAAACACAAACACACACACACACACACACACACACGCATGTCAGAAAACAATCTTGCCTTGACAGGAAGAAGGATAATGATACCCAATGGGTCTTTTCCATTTCTAATTTCAGTCATTCTACGGTCCTGCAATTACTATAGCCAACTAATCAACTGAACGTAATTATGTGTAATTCCAAACATATTATGAAGTAATAAGGCCTTTATTTTTCATTATGCCCTGAATGCTTATATCATTAAAAATATAAAAACAGAATTTAATTTGGGCCCACAGAATGGAAAGTCAGAGGAATGAAAAGGAAGATAAGAAGGCCTCATTTTTAGAGCTCAAATGTATACACACCTGCATCAAATTTTAAAAGTGTATGAATAGCCTCACAGCTGCCAGAGCATCCAGGGGACTCAGTATTCAAGTCAATATCATAGGAATTTTATCCTTGAATCCTTTGAGAATACCTGTATGTAAGTGTCAGAAATCTCTGGTGAAATGCAAACAACCCCAGAAGTGTCCAGCAAAAACGAAACACATCTTTTCCAAGATCATTGGGACACATTCTGATTGTCCCACAGTCTGGCAGATGTGTCTAACTCCATGGTTTTCTAAGTTCAGACTTGTGTGCATAAACTGAAAAATTAATTCCAGAAGTGTAATAATGAAAAGCAAATACAAGCGTAGGTTTTTACAAAGTAGTTTATGATATAAGTCCTATAGCACATCATTAAGTGAAACAACGAATGCCGCCATGTTCTGTAATCTATAACATACTGGATTAGGTAAAGTCGTTATTATACCCAATGATGAAACCCACTAAAATTCTCATAATGGCCCACACAGAGCTCAGTTATGCATCTTATTCAACATCTTCAATATACAGCCTAATGCAGTAACTGCAGTATGTTTTGTAGAGAAAAAACAAACAAAATAATACATGTACTTTCAAAACGAGAACAGAAAATCTCACAATTAATTCAGAAATTACTTTAACAATTCTTTTGTGAATTAGAAGCTGAAATATGGTGATCCTAAGCCCTATCTCCAAGAATTGATGAAACCATCAGTTATTTTAAATTCTAGATGTATTATATCCCACTGTTTCCTCTGCAACCTGCTCTGATTTCAATCAGCACAACACCAAACTTTATGCTGTGTCCTTTCAGGTCTCTTTTTGTATTTGTTATTTAAATTTCTTTGGAGAGCACAGAGCATAGCTAAATGTTCATCATTCTCTAGGCAAAACCATGTATGAATGTGGATTCCAAATTTTGTCCTTTCTGTTTTACCCTATATGGACATACATTAAAATTCCAACTAGCTTCATGAGGTACTGTCATGAATAATAGAGAAAAAATTAGAAGTGTTTAAATGCAACTAGTTGAAGCTGATATTTCACGATCCAGGGAGATAACACAATGTATTTTTCTTCCCAGCTCTTTACTCTTAGGCATCTCTTATTCTCTTAGAAGTTAGAAGAATGTTGAGCTTAACATCAAAGATAGATTACTCTTAAAAAGAAACATTTATCAGAGAAAATATTAATTGGTTGCTGGAAAGTGGAGGTATGAGAATAAAGGAATCTGGGTTGAAATGAGAGATAAAAGCTAGAGAACATCACTAACGAAGAATGGAATTTCCTTTCATGCTTGTGGGAGCTTGCGTGCATGTGCTCATTTTTCCCAAATATCTGAAATGTTTAGATGAGCAATAACATGCCATTAGCTTTGCCAGGTGAGTCTTACGTTTGCCTCTTTTGGTTTGTGATATGAGACTTTTTTTCCCATATTCTCCTGACAGTGTTATAATTCCACTCAGTGTTGCAAAATGCACACACTGCTGCTCATGCTCTGACAGCTGCAGGCTGGGGATACAGACGAAGTACACCCCTACTTATGAGCTGAGTTAAAATGCAGTGAAGAGAAGCAAAATGCAAAAAGACCACTAGTATCCTGGCAGACTGTGTCGGTGTTTCAGCAGGGTTTATGTGACCCCAATCCAATACGTTGGAATTCCCAGCATTTTAACACCCAAGTCAGAGTGGAGGTGGAGGAAATGCATGCAGATGGGCAGGGCAACAACTTGTGGGAAGATCTCAGGAAGGTGGAGCAGAAAAATGAGTGTCAGCAATCCTTGCTGCTCGTTAATTTCTGAGTCTTTGCCTAATGAAACCCAAGAAAGGGATTAGGGATCAAAGAAGGAGACATAACAGGATTCAGTGAGATAAGTGACTCCGTTTCCGTCCTCCTCCTTCCCCAAACTTCAGATCACCGTCTTTCCCCCTGCCCTCTTCAACACTCCCCAAAACACACACACACACTGACTGGGTTTTGGGAATACAAAATTATTGAAGAGACTTTTACCTTGCCAACTCATCTTTCCACTTTCCAGCATTCCTCTCATCTAAATTCAAGATCTTTCATGCTCCAAAGTTCTTAGGCTCAATATCAACGACAATAATGATAGTTAATGTTTATTGAATGTTTATTGTGTGTCAGGGACTATTTCTAGTGTCCTTTACCCTTTTAAATCACACACCAGTCAACAACCCAACAACTCTGTGATGCACATACTGTCATCAGCCACATCTTATAGATAAGAAAACAGGCTTAGAGTTTTTAAGCAGCCTGTCTATGATCATATAGCATATGTGGTATGGGGCAAAGATGTGAACCTTGATCTTCCGACTCCAGAGTGCGCACTTTCACTGTATTATCACTGTTCCTTCCCCTTTTCTCCTCATCGAAACTTAATAATGTTCTATCAGCGTTATCATGAACGAGACTGAAGTTATGTAAAGCTCCTAGACAGCAGCTGGCCTGGCGATGCTGGGCCTCTATTAATATCAGTTCTTCCTTCCCCTATTCTCAATAGTAAGTTATAATATGAATGAGCCCAGACGTCTTTTTCAACTGCTAACTGTCCATCCCCCAGAAAAACATTGCCCTAAATCTCCAAGGAACGGAAAAGATACTGAGACTTTCAAACATCCTGGGAAGTAGAAGGAGAGTTCTATGAAAGCCTCAGAATAGTCTAGATTTTAGGTTTTGGTGGAAGGTGCACACTACAGCCAAGCAGGTGACATCAAATGGTGTGGAGCTGTACTTTCCCGCTGCCCCCTAGGTGAGTGCCATTGCCACGGTGGAAGCTTAATTCACGGCTCTTATTCAGTCACGACAAGGTGCTAGATACTGGGGTTTATTAATGTACATAATGCAGTATCCGGAGTCAAGTGATTTCTCAGGATCGCTAGACAAGTCAAGAGGCAATTACTGGGCTGTATGATTACGTCCGCTTCTCATAATCTCCCTTACTGTGTCTCAGACTGATGTCAGTTCTACATGAATTAAAATAAGCACCAAAGACGCTTGTTTGGAATAGCCGAGTAAAGAGGGAGGAGTTTCTAGAACAGGAGGAAAAAACGTTAACATCTCTTGAGGTGGGGGAAAGGATAACGTGTCTAGAAATGAGGAAAAATCCAATGAGATTAGTATGTGAAAGCAAGTGGTAGAATGGTTCAAGGGTTTTGTTGCTTTAGGTGTTTTAATCCTTGTCTCTTTATTTTTACAATCCGTACTTACTGACCTTGGGTATAAAAGCTTCCCCAGCTTTGGATCTCACACGTGTCTGGCTGGCCCAACAAACCTGTGGCCAGTGTCTCTGGGAGGTGGTTGACAGGAAACCTGTTTGACCAAAGAATATGCTAGAGGATTTGTCTTCTGCTCAGAATAAAAAGTGCTGGAGAGGACAGTGCAGGATCTCCCTCAAATGACTTAGGCCTGTCCCTTAGACTTATGCCTGAGCCTTCTGGAAATAACAGCTTCAGAGGAAGCTAAGAAACTTTATTAAAAGGACTCAGGTATGGGGCCCCAAAACGTACACAGGTCTTTGTAAAGAAACAACACTCCAGGTACAAGAGCTAAAGTAACACGGCTCCCCTGTATATGGGCTATCCATGAGGGGACATCACAACAAGAAAGACTCTTCTTCTCCAATCCTATTCTGGCAAATCAAACAATATATGGCCCTTTATTAGTGGGAAGAGTGCACACAGGTGAGAACAAGGGTTTGGAGGAGTTCCAACAGCACTGTCAATAAATAAATTGAGAATTATCAATAAATAAAGGAGTCAGTACAAGCTTAGACCTGGGCACAACGGATCTCCACTCAGGCCCAGTGCTTTCACTGGGCCCCTCATGGCATAAACTCACCCTCGAGGCAGTGTCTGAAAGAACACCTGGGTCAGCAAAATTGAAAAGTTCTCTTTAAGACGTCATTAAGAAAATGAAAAGACAGTCATAGATCCGGAGAAAATATGCACAACACAGGTATCAGATAAAGGGCTTGTATCCAAAATATATTAAGAATTCCTACAGATCAATAACAAAAGACAATTTGATTGCTTTTAAGTGGGCAAAAGACATGAACAAACACATCACAAAAGAAGGTACGCAAATGGCCAATTAGACATAATAAAGTGCTCAGTGTCATTCAGCATCCAGCAAACGAACATTGAAACCAAAATAAAATATTATTTCACACCCAGGAGAATGGCCAAAATAAAAAATATTGAAATTCCGAGTGTTGACGAAGATGTGGAGCAACTTGGAACTCTCATACAAAATGAGGAATTTTGGGAAGCTGTTTGGAAGTTTCTTATAAGGTTACATTTACTCCTACCCAATGAGCCAATAATTTCACTCCTAGGTATTTATCAAAAGGAATGAAAACATATGTCCATACAAGGAAGTGTATAAGGATGTTTACGGTAACTTTATTCATAATAGACCCAAACTAGACACAACCAAATGGTGATCAACAACAGAAAGGATACATAAAAATATATATTATGATAAATATATTTTAAATATAAATATATATATATTCAGCAAGAAAAACAACTACAAACCACATAAAATCAAAAGGATTACTCTCAAAAACATTACATTGAGCAAAAAAGGTCAGACACAAAATAATACACACCATACTATTTCGTTTATACGAAGCAATAAAACAGACAAAATGAATCTCTGGCAACAGAAATTGGAAGAGTGGTTGCCTCTGCTGTGTGTAAGGATTGACAGGAAATGGACAGAGAAGACGTTCTGCAATGATGGAATGTTCAATATCTTGAATGAGGCGGTGGTTAAATGAGTGTATACATTGGTCAAAAGTCATCTAATTTTACACCTAAAATCTGCATATTCTTTACAGCACATTATGCCACAATAAAAAAAAATGAGTTTGAGATAAGAAAGTATTATCTAAAAGAAAAAACTTTTCAAATCCAGATTTTACCTCATTAAAAACATTTTTTTCCCTAAAAATGAGTGCCTCTGTCATTCAGGAACTGATGCTCAGCACTGACAAGGTACAACGCATGTCTCTGTAAAGGAGGAAAAACTTTTCCTCTACCCTCTTATGTTTGTGACTGAGGCCTGCAAATTAAACTGACAAAAGACAAACAGGAGAAAAAAGTTTATTTGTGTAAATGCGAAAGCCAACAAAAGAAATAGTCGGCTCATTAAATGGTTGAAGTTAAAGGCTTATATACCTAACTCAGTAAGAGAAAGTTACTTTAGACCCTTACTGTCAAGGGAACACAAATTATATATTATTTTGATTATAGCAATATAATTAGTGATTCTGCTGAAATGCAGGCAAGAAAAATAAATTTTATAAAATAAACATATAGTTCATGAATTACGTCTTTATTATTTATTCATAAATTTTTCCTCTATCAACAGAACATCCAGCCATGTGCAAAAATAACAAAATCAATCATCATTAAAGTATTTTGCCAACTTGCAGTCACCCGAAATTCATAGTTTTACACATATTTTTCCATTTTGTCATCATGAAGGCACACTTTTCCAAGGTAGGAAACACTACATATTTTACTTAATGATTTGTTATTTGATTTATACCTGACAAATAACTAGACAGTGGTATTTGAGTCTCCTTTTATGCTCATGCCTGGGGCTCTGTACTTGTAAGGAGAGAAAAGGTAAGCACTCCAATGTGCACATGGCCCAGAGACCTGTCTCCCCAGCGTGAGAATCACTTGGTCGGGAATTTGTGGAGCAGTTTCGTCTTTGCTTTGGTAAGATGGGTCTTGTTCTCTTTGACACCAGGGTGAGGTGAGATAATACTTCTTCCTAGAGTCTTCTCATCTCCTGTGGGTAACTATTGGCCAACGCAAACACATGCTGAGGGGAGAAGGAAATGGGACTGTGGAGAAGGGGACTTTTCCCCCACTTTATGGCCTCTTGTGCTCCATAAAGCAAGTAAACAAATCCTTCTATATGAAGGAGGAGAATTACTTACAGAGCAAGTGAACCCCCAAAGGCCTCCCAGCCCACAATGCAGATATTATTTTCCATCTCTAGGTAGAGAGTTTCAGTTCCCACTTCGTCCTCTTCCTCCTCCAGCCTAAATGCAGTTTTTTCCCTGTGCGGAAGAAACTGGGGCCTTGGCAATGACTTCCACTCTACTCTCTCTCACCATTCTTAATTCTAGAAAGACTCAAGAGAAGCCTGGAAGTTGGTTTTTCTTCTATCTTAGTCTAGATCAAATTCCTAGGCAGGGTTTCTACCTACCAATGTTCTTTGTAACCAGGAAAAGAAATCAGTGCCAAGATTTATTTTCTCAGTTTTAAATGTAAATCATTATGGATTTTCTCCAATTTTTCCAAAATGGTATAACCTGGCCAAGAATGAGGAATAGTTTTCTCTCTTGCTATCTACTCCCTTACCCTATTGTGCCCACAAATTCATAGTGCTGGTCTATATTGTTTTTGTCTGGCAAATTCCTCATTTCTTGAGGGGTAGAACATTGCCAGAACAGAGTGGGTGCCAGAAGATGCTGGATTTACTGCGAGCTAAAGAAGTACTGCAGTACTCCTCACTTGCACATGTCCATTCAAAGCCCAAGAAAAGACCCTAGCAGTGTGTCCTCATGGCGTGTATTTCTGTGAAATTTGCAAAAGTGAAGCCATTCCTCTCCAATTTGACTTCTCCATTGCAAGTACCATTGTGTTAAGGTGATGTTGAAATGGCTATGGGCATTTTTTTAATCTAACTACAGGAGAGCTGATTGGGATCCTTTTAGTTTGTGTTTAGTGGGATATGGTTATGTGATTTGCAGTCACTTCCACCTGCAATTAAACTTTTGCTAACTTTCCAGTGAGCAAATCCTCTTTTCGCCATTGTGCAAACTCACCCAGCATGACAACACAAAGGTCAAGGATAGAGACAGCATTGTGGTATAATGTGGTCATCATTTGTTATTGTTTTTCTCTCATTCATAGTGAGTAGTTACTTACACATCTAATCTGACATGTATGAATTTGTATGCCTTATCCTAAGGAAGATCTCCAGAATTCTATGAGGTTCTAGCCCCATAAAACCCAGATATGTCCCTAATGGGTGTTCAGTAAAGATTTGGTGCAGGAGTGAATGACCCTCCACAATCAGAAAAATTGCAATTTTTCTGGCAATTTTTCTGATACAGCACCTTCATTTTATTAAAAAATTAAAAATTCGATTTATGAATAAATTCATAAATTAAATGGCTGAATCTTTAAACACCACTTCACTATATTATGAAAAGTTTGGAAAAAGCATACACTCTAGAGTCAGAGAGAAATGAGTTTATATCCTTCCTCCTAGTAGTTTACACTTGATCAAGTTATTTAATTTCCTTTCGCCTCATTTTCCCCATCTGTAAAATGAGGATAATAATACGTACTTTGCAGAATTATTCTGAGGATGAAATGAGATGATGTATGTACAGCACCAAATCAGAGTGCTCAGCATGCAAACTTCATTTAGAAAAGTGTTGGAGGCGTGATATAGGGGTGAGCACACAGACCCTCAATCCTAGCTCTGCAGCTAGTTCCTGATACAATCTGGGATAGATTCTCTTACCTCTCTGTGCCTCTGTGCCCTCACCATTAAAATGGTACCTATATTATAAGGTGATTATGAAGATGAAATGAGTTAATATTTCTAAAGCACTTAGAATGGTGCTTTGGCACAAGGTATGTTATATAAGTATATATTAAATTGTCAGCTATTTATTTATCGAAAATCTTTATTCCACTAGACCAGAACTGTTCCATTAGGTACATGCTATAGAAGAATAACCATAACGTTATCTCTGAAAATGTGGGAAGTTCATTCTAATTAAATCCACATTTCATTGTTCGGGTTTCTTGTAGCTGCAGATTTATAGACAACTTTTTAAAAAGCCAAAGTTTTTAATCTATGGCAACACGTTCTGCCCTGTTAGACCCCAATTATGCTACTTGGTTACTGCCTCCAAAAGTATTTTTGGTTAACAGTTAAACAAAAGGAGCTCCAACAGAAAAACTATTGTTTTCTCTGGGATCCAAGAAACTTTAATTAAAATGCCAACATGATCAAGCAGACTAAGAATGTTTTCTCATTATTCCAATTAAGAGTCAGTAAGATTTGATTAATATTATTCTGACTGCTTTGGGCTCTGGCAGATCTGTATATTTTCATTTAGTTCTTCAACTCTAGTATATCCTGTTAATTATCTCACTCTCTCTCTCTCTGCCTTTCTCTTCTTCAATATAATCCTTTTTTTCAAATTGCCTCAGGAGCTTTTTCCTCAAAATAGTAAGAATTATTTTAAGTGCTACAGTTAATTTTAGTCAAAACTTTAAATACCATTTTGAGCTAATTCATATCTCACATTCTTCATTTAAAAGGAATATGTGAGTTTTTTAAAAAATGGAATTTTCCCAGGCTTAATATAATTTGCTATGTAATTCAGTGTCTACCAGAGAATTAAAATGATTATTTGTGTTCCCTAGACTCAGAGAATTAGGAAAACATTGAACTGTGCTGATTTTTTTAAACACACTGGAAATGACTTAGTAATGCTTCATTTGTGTGCAGAAAGCCCAACACATATTAAAATAGGTACACACTTCAGTGTTGGTTTCAAGGAAATGAAGGTGAGCCAGTTTGCCATGAAAGCTTGCATATTTAATACCCACCCCAAAATTACATAAATTTGGTGCCATGTTTGAAATATTTAATGAATAGAAGTCTAAAATCCAAAGTTACAACTCCCAAAGAAATGATATCTCATTCTTTTATATATGTGCAATATTAAATTCTTGGCTTAATATATAATTCTGAGTAGGTGTGTGAAACAGTTTTCTATGGGGAAAATACCTAGTTAGTGCTCTTTTTCAGTCTGATGATTTTGCCTGGATTTTTAAATATGTTATGATACCCAGAGGTTTTGGAAATGGTCATATGTTTTGTAAAAAATATGAATAAATGTGAGATAGAATTATGCTGCAATTTCCATGAAAACCACAATTCTGAATTGAATGCCGTTTGTGTTTTTAAACATCACCTGCATAAACATGAAAATAAAATGTGAGTTTTAAAGAGAAGGGCATCTATAATTATACTCTAGTTCTTTTGTGTACTTATTTTCATGTTTGTGTGCACACACAAGGTTTTGGTTCTTTTTCTATGAAAAAAAATCCTGCCAAATTACACTGATATCAAGATATAGTAAACATGGTTGCATAAAGAGTTCCTGTTTTTTGTACTTGAGTTAATTTTTATATTTTATTTTTTGTTTTCGTGTTTCAGAATTAGAAAGAGAAAACAAAATATACTCTTTCCTATCTGCCCACAACCACGGCAGCTGACAATTCTCGCACCTGGCTCATTTCATTCTCAGGTACGAATTTATGTCCCAGGAAGCTGGCATTCTTGACAGCGATTTTATACACAAAATGCTTTTCAACTTCATTTACCCAGGCTGCATTGAGTCAAAGATAAAAAGAATTGTTATGATTTAGTCATTATAATTGCACATGTTGAAGAAGCCTTCATTTATCCAGCTCTTTATTGATGACATACGGAAAAGAATTCCAAGGGATGAAATATGTCTTTTTTAAGAATTGAAAAATTAAAGCTCTTGAATGACATTAGTGGCAAGGAAAATTCTTCCAGGAAGAGAATCAAATGCAGCATCCTGATTCCCTCTTTGATTGCAAAGGAAAAATATGATGTAATATGGTAATGCTATGATCGTTCTATTGCAAAATAGATGAGAGCCAGACACTAGCTGTGTTATATCCTAATTCTTTACTGTGCTGTGCGTTCTTTACCTCATGCTTCAGTTTTAAAGTAAAAATGAAGAAAATATACTCCTTTCTGTGTTGATGACAGACCTCAGTGAAATAATTCACGTGAAATATTTAGTTAATGCCTGATACATAGTGGATGCATAGCAAATGCTAGTTCCTATTTCAAAACCAGGTTTCAAAAACTACTTTTTTTACCATCTGTAGCAATAGATGTATTTTCTCTTTAAAACTCATCCCCACTCCGATCTTTATAATGTACAACAGTATTATCTTAATAAAATATTTACCATTTTTCAATGACACCTTTTAATTTTAGTATTCATTTGTTTTTAAATTTGTAATCATAAAAAGCACTCTTTTCCTTCTATTACAAAATTATATGTTCAGATGTTTATTCACTAAAGGTGTTTTGAAATCAAGTTCCTCTCCTTTAAATATGAAGTATTTTCATCACTTGCACAATTGTTTTTGCTTAAGTAAACTCCTTGTGTTTTATCTTATCAGCAGCTTCTGCATCTACAAATGGCAATAGCATGTAAACCATTTTTCCTTAACCGTGAGTTAATGAGAATGTAAGAGTACCTAATTTAATTTTCTTTACAGATTCTTCAATTTTGTTTCTAAGAAATAAACACCCACTGCCTAGCCTCCTGAACACACAACAATGAAGTTAAAACTCAGACTAAACATTTTGGAAAGGAAATGAAATTGTGTTTAAACTTCAAAGTTACTTGGAATTAAGAAAGTGATGTTAAGAAACAAAATTCAACTCAGTAAACTTGAAGATCTACTTGGCTCTGTTAAAAATTTCATGAATTGGGCCGCATCCCATCTGGCAAGCAGGGGGGCACTCTGAGTATTTGTCCAATATGGAAGGTTTTTATAGGAAGAAGGGTGTGGCAAGGGAGCTCTTAGCCCAAAAAAAAGGGGAAGGAGGTATTTTGGGCCAGAACATCTTCTTTTTGGGCCACAAAGGGACCTGGAATGGGTTTTATCAGACGGATTTCCTCTTCTTCTTCTGAGGGATGGAGAGGGCATAAGTGACAGATGACCTTACTGGTGCTTGACCAGAAAATTCCAGACTAATCAATTAAGATTATGTTTCTGGGAGAAGTTGAAACTGCAACGAGATCAAGCATTAAATCTAGGTTTGGTATCAAGGGCTTCTGGCTCGAGTGACGCCATTTTGGGCCTGTGGTTTTTTTTTATTATCAGCTACAAGGAAAAATTGGAAGTAACGATTTGTACACAACCCAACTATATGTTGTCTATAAGAAACCTAGTTTAAATCTAAAGACATGTGTAGATTAAAAGTAAAAGGATGGAGGAAAAACTACCATGAAAGTAAAACTTTGTTACGGTTGAACTTAAATGTGCCCCTTGGCAATGACGCTTAATTTTAACTACGTAAATTGCATTCAGGATGCATGAGCTCTTTCATCTAATCATAGGCTGCCAAGAATCTGTTTAGACATTCACCTGGGTTAATAAGCATATTATTGTTCCTCAGTTTGGAAAATGAAGCTTCAGACAGAATCCATTATCTGTGTGTGTTTGTTTGCCTGAGCAATTGTTTCCCAAATGCATATTAATTTTATTTTTGTTATTTTTAGCTTTGATCCATCTGAGTCCTTCTACCCTGAGTCTCTCGATAAAGACAGCTGTAATAAAATAAATTACGGGGAACTGAGAATTGGGTTCCCAGTGTCTCAGATTGTGTAATCCTAGGAGACCTTGACCATTCCAAGAGTGTGCTTGTGCCATTCAGTGAGGGACACGGCGCAGCCATCACTGAAGACCTTCCGAATGTCTCCTCCTCATCCACAGCAAATCCCAACAAACAAAGGTCCCCAAAATGCCTGGAAATTAGTGGTCAAAAATTGGGAAAATGTATATACAATAACCCCATTGAAAAGCTAACTTGTACATATTGTATCATAGTAATGTAATCAAGGGCCCTCCAGGACCAGTTCAACTGACCCTATCTTATCAACAGAGGAATTAAGAGTTGTCTTTCAGGAAGTGGGACCCCTTGTCCAGTTCAGACCTATTAAGACCACCAACTGATCAACTGGGCCTGCACAAATGCCCAATAAGTACCTTTTTGACGTCAAGGAGCTAAAAACTCCACCCTCTGATCATGTTAACACCACCATTTTGTGAAAATGCTTCCTATAAAGAGCCATGAAGCTTGACTACACTTGCGCAGATCGTCAATTACCTCACTTCTCCTTACCTCCAATCACCTGTCTCCACACTTCAGACAGTCCTGCCCTTCATCCCATAAATTGTGCCCCAAGCCCTGGATGGGAGAGACAGATCTGAGGACATATGCTCCTGTCTCCTTGCAGATTGATCTAGCAATAAAGCTGATTTCTTTTCCCAAAAGCTGATGCTGTAATAATTGGCCTTTTTTATACACCTTGGGCAAGAGAACCTCAGTTTTGTGCGGTCAGAGTAAGGCTCTAAGAAGGCACAAAAAAGTCCGTTCAACTTTGTTTAAGAAGGCACAAAAAAGTCCATTCAACTTTGTTTAACCCAGAGCTTTTCAATTTTATTTGAGCACAGAACCCTTTAAACAAAACATCCATAAAGATGTTTCCCTTTTTACTTTTATAGGTTTTCCCAGTTTTCTGCAATGAACAACGATCACTAGAAAAGAAAGCAACAAAAGTATGGAAAATGAAACAATTAAAGCTGCCACACTAATCTAGTAGAATGCCTCCAGGCAATCTGTGAGATTCTGACATTTCTCACCACATTTTCCCATATATAAAACACAACCAAAATCACGTTCTCTGACCCATTTTATTGTTTAGAACAGCATTTCTCAATATGCCCTTTAGACCATTAGTTCCCAGAGATGTTAAGGACTCCTTCACAAAAAACAATTTCAAGGCCAAAAAACTTGGGATCTACAAAATTGTGATTGGACCTCTCAAAACCTTGAATATTCCAATGTACGTTGTGCCTTCCCCAAAAGGATGAATTTGCTGTGTTTCACCAAATTTGACAATGGATCATTTTTTTGTTAGTAATATCTTGAGGGGCTTTTGTCTACCAACTACACTTTAGAGAACACTGACTTAAAAATTTTAGCTCAGAAAGTGTTCGGAGACACAGAGAAGGCAGGAATTAAAATGGTTTTCAGCAATTGACCTAAGACTGGCTGAACTCTGAGGTCTTGTTGATAGAAAAAATACAGAGAAATTTGCCTAATAATTGTTGGAGACAGCTCAGAAATTTAGGGACTTTGTTTTTACATGTCAAGGAAAGGTAGATGATGTTTTCATAATGACGTCAATGAACTTTGTATATAACCAAAATATATTTCCCTAACTGAATGAGAGAATGTATGTGCATGTGTGCGTTTTTTTTCCTTTCATTTGGTCAACCAATCCAATGCCAATTCTGTTCCCAAAGCAGGTATAGTATGAAAGATACAAAGGAACGTAAATGAGTCGGTGACCTCTGAGAGTTTGCAGACTCACTGGGGAGGCAGCCAGGCAAATAAGCCCAACTGTGATAAATGTAGGACAATGCTATGTCTAGACATCCACAGGAGCAGAGAAAAGGGACCCAGAGCTTGCAGGCAATCATTTCAGGAAAGGCTTTCTAGAAGAGAAGATTGCTGAGCTGAGGTCCCAAACCATTTCATCCACTTCCCACTGCTGCCCCCACTTGACGATCTTACAAAGCATGGAATTGCATTCTATAAACTTGTCTTCTTTTTGTACCTCTGACAACAGTGGCAATCTCTTCAAAATTTGAATTGAAAACCATGGTTACCCAGTGGTAATAAAATAGTGTCATTAAGATAATAAATGTGACCTCCTGTACTTTATACAGAACAAGAAATTGTCACTAATGAAGACAGAAAAATAGTGTTGACTCCAAGGAGAGGTGGAACTATCATTCAGATCATCCGTGTTGAAGAAATACTGAAAATCTTCTCTTTTTGCTGACTGCAATCTCCTACTGAATTGAACCTTTGAACCATTGAATCATTAATTTTAAGAAATCGCATTTTGCCAGCCAATTACTCAGCGTTTTCTGACATGATCAATGATGGTAAAGGTTTTCAGCTCATCATATTAATCAATTAAGCACAGAATATAAACAGAAAACAACTGTCAGCTGATCTGGGTCCATTGCGGATGAAATGCTGTTTAAAACAATTAATAATGAAGTAATGCTGGAAAACAAAGGGCAAAGGCTTAATTGATTTTTCAAAAGTAAGAACATTCTAAATGCTCAATTAGTTAATAATTTGCCTACTAATTGATTTCTTCAAGGTGTCTGACTGGGAAAATTGAGAAAGCTTCTATAACCGCTATCTTTCTACAAAAAGCTCATTTCTAGGCATCCAGGAAGGTTAGGAGATCAATTTAGACTCCCACTAATAGTGTGGGAAACTTTCTCCAAGGATGAAAAAGCAACTATCAAAAGCAGAGAGATCAACTAGTAAAATTCCAGAGAGTGTTCTATGAAATGAACCAATTTCTTGAAGAATATTAATAAATTAAATAGGGAAAAAATAATGAAGTGATACAAATCTCTATTAGAAATAACAGACATTTACCAAATGCAAAAGGACAAGTTTGAAACTGAGAGACTTGTGATTAAAATGCTTTTAATTGCACGTAATAAACTAAATAAAGAGAAATGAACATATGTGGATGCTAAGAATTCTAATTATTTTTATTCCCTAATTCTATCTTTTCACTGTACAGGGCAGGTTACATGACTTTCTGGTAATGGAACCTTATGAGTGGTATATAGATGGTGTGATGGAGATTATAGCTATTAAAAAAAACACCCCAAACATCCTGAGCATAGATTACAATACTAACAGTATGAATTATGGTAGCTAACATTTGTTGAACATTTACTGTGGGTAGCCACTTTTCTAAGTATTTTACCTAGATTAACTGACTTAATCCTCACAAATTCCTATGAGAAGATGTTTTTCCAGAGGGTAAGTAGTATTTCCAGAATTTGAATACAATCTGTTTGCAGAGTCCACACCGGTAACTTCCTGTTCTCCTTTATGAAACCATGCACCATTCTAGCACTTGGAATACATTTTCTTGTTTAATCTAACAACAACCCTATGTGTTAGGTACTATTTTATCTATATTTTGCCAACTAAGGAATTCTAATCAAGTAATTTGCTCAAGAGCCGCAGGGTCAATACATAGCACCTTAGGAACCTACAGGACTAATATTACACACATGGTCTTTGGGAACCAGTACGGATGGACAGGCCAAGCTTCTGGTTCTAAGTAGCTGGTGACCTTAGATTTTTAACTGAGGGGTTTTATTCAAACTGCTTACTGCTCCTCTTCCTCCTCTCACTCCTCTCACAATTTTAATACAACCAACTGACGTCACTTCTTTTCCAGGGATACTGTGAAAATATTTTGAACAAGTACAAATTGTGTGTAAAATTATAAAGTAGAAAGATATGTGTACAAGTAAGAATATATAGGTTTATGTGTATAAATATCCTAAGTTCATTACTATAAATTGCCCTTTATGATGATCAACAAACAAGGTTGGCTAAAAATATCAAGCATACATTAGTTGCTGAGCTAATGGCCAGAAAATAATTTCATCCTTAAGAACCATCTGTTAAGGCAGGGAGGCAGAGAAGCAAGAAGCTTGAGAGAGAGGGCAGATGGGAGTCCACCTGATAATGGGGGTAGGAGCTGGGACCCAGAGTCCAGGCTGTGGTCTCTAACTTCATAGTCACCCATGGTGAGCAGCAGTTTCACCAGCTAACACCAAGTGATCCAAGGCCCCGAAGAACTGTTGCAAGTCTTTCCCCATCCCTTCCTAGCCCTTTGTTATCCCCTGGGGAAATAGTGATGCAAATAAAGTGAAGCAATAAGCACTTAATTTTAAAGAATGGGGAGCATCCACCTTCCTTCTTGGTTTATGCCTGAATAGCCTTGGGTTGGAACATTCTGCAATGAATAAAAGATAAGAGCCCTTAATTAGTGTTTTAAGATTCTAAACCAAGATCCTCCTTTTCTTTATTTTGAATTTGGACATCAGCTTTCTTACTGTCTACGGTGGTTGTGAGGATTAATCAGATAATTTATCCAATGTGCCTGGACATAGTAAGTGTTCACTGCATATTAGTCAATCTTGTTCCCTCTCTCTCTACACACGGACATACACACACACACACACACACACACACACACACATCCGTCAGCTCTCCTTCCCACTTACATCCTTATTGTACTAAGGAGACAGTTGCTGTACCCAAGTGTTGAATTAGTCATCCTTCCCCAGCTTAGTCTTGGTTATCCAGGTTAAATCACCAAGCTGCACATTTTTTCACCATCTCTCCTCTTCCCCTTTTATGGGTATCTATGGGTCTTCCCGGCCTAGGTGAAAACTTAAGGTCCATTTTCCTTTTGCACTTTGACTTTGCCCCTGTGCAGTCAGCCATATGCATTCTCTGAGGGTAGACATTACATGGGCTATACAGAATGAAGAATTACCCTGGCTTTGGAGTCCCAAAATTTTCTCCTGAACCTCATAATTTAAACAATAACCTTGCAATTAATTTTTTTTAGTTTATGAGTATCAGGATCTTGTTTTCTTTTTCCTCTCTCTCAAAAAAATCATAAAAGTTTGGTTTTATGTACGGAAAGTCAAGTGCCAAAGGACTTAAGTCACAAATTGTGTGTCTAACACTAGACTGGAAAATAAGTAGTTAAGGAACCAGAACACAATCTGGATAACTAGATAAGGGTTTTCTTCTAAGAGACGAAAACAGCATCAACTGCTGGCACATTTTTCTAAGAAGGTGGGGCAGGCAATGTTGGGAGGTAGAGAAGAGGCGTGAAAGAAACCACAGGTGAGTTTAGAGAGAATCCCAGGGTAGAGAGACCTCAGCCAATGAAGCGCAGTCGCTGGTGAGTCTTACAAAGACTTCATCATGACAACCAGCAGCAGCACCAGTGTAGTGAGGCAGCATCAGGAAAGGTGGCAGGATGTGTCCAGGCAGAGGACCTGAGTCCACCCACTGAGCTTCCTTCAGCTCCAAAGAGCATGAAAAAGCATCCAGAAGCATCCCATGATCTTGAGAGGATCAGAGATGTGCATGGGAGGGGTCATCAAACCAGAAGGGAACTTCCATCGGGACAGGGCAGGTCTTGAGTGAGTGCATTAATCTGTTACTAGCAGCAGCGATGGGGAATTACGCGAAGTTTCCTTCGTCGAGGATGATGAAGCATAATGTTCACATACGGTTATTTTTTCGTTTAAAAACATGTATTTTTATACCTGAGTTTTTTCTCTGTAAACTATTATGGCCCCCACAACAGAAAGAGTTTTATTTCAAGAGTTGTCTAAATCCCTCTAGGTTCACTAAAATGAATTGAAAATTTTGTTGCAATGAATTGAAAAATGGGTGTGTTGACTAAGAGTGATGTCAGTTCATATAGTTTTAATATTCCATAGATAAAAGTATTTTGTGGAATACACCCATGGTCACGGTAGCACTATTGTCAATAGCCAAAAGGTGGAAACAACCCAAATGTCCATGAAGGAATAAACAAAATGAGGTATATACATGCAGTGGAATATTATTTGGCCTTAAAAAGGAAGGAATTCCTGACACACGCTACATGGATGAACCTTGAGGACATTATGATAAAAGAAAGAAGTCATTCACAAAAGGACGCATATTGTATGATTCCATTCATAGGAGGTGTCTAGAATAGTCAGATTCATAGAGACAGAAAGTAGAGTGATGGTTGCCAGGGGCTGCAGGAAGCTGGAATGGAGAGTTATTGTTTAATGGGCACAGAGTTTCAGTTTTGCAAAATGAAAAGAGTTCTGTGGGTGGGTGATGGTAATGGTTAGACAATAACACAGATATACTTAATGTCATTGAACAGTGCACTTAAAAATAGTTAAGATGGTAAATTTTGTTATATGTATTTTACTACGATTTTTTAAAAAAACATTTTTTAAGATTAAGGCAAAAAAAAACATTTTGTGGAAAGACAAGGAACTTCTGTTTGTCTGTATGCACACAGCTCCTTTACAGAAATGTTTAAAATATGACACTCTTCTGTATAAGGAATTTGTGTGCCTACCCAAATTCACATCGAAGTCTCCTGAATCCAAATCCACGCTCTCCATTAACTGTTAATGAATGTACATTTGAGTATATGTGAGCAGATAGCATATATGCAGGCACACAAATACAAGAATAGTGTGTATGGTTCTGATTAGGACACAGAATAATAAATACATCTTGCTGAGCATTTTAATGTTACATTTGATTCGTGAATTTCAGACCAATTTGTTTTTAAATAAAAAGTATTTTCAGTATCTCTGATATTCAGTAATTCTGCTAAGTCTACTTACAGACTTCATTCTTTGAAATAAATAGTAAATCAGGTTTACTAAGTATTTAAATACTAAATGGCTCATTTTCATTGTCTCTAACTCTAAACCAACAAAAATTTATTCTTGCTTGCTCCTTTAAAAGTGTATCTGAATTTCATGTGCTGCCCATTTTTATTGAAGCCCAATAAAAAAATCTGTTTATTGTATATATATTTGAAATAGGAAATAGCTGTCATTAAAATTGAGAACGATTTTTGTATTATACAATATTTAGACATCATTAAAAAGAACTCACAAGTTCCAACAGACTAAAAGTTTGCATTTAAAGTGTTAAAAAAACAAACATATTATTTTACTACATTTTGAATTCATCTCAAATTTTATTGTGCTGTCGATTTAAAAAGAAATAGGATTTCCTTTTTTCTTCTCACAGTCGTACCTGGAAGGGAAGCAGCATTTTAGGTAGAAGAGCATTGACATGAGAACTGAGCATCCCAGCTCTTCGGCTGTGCAATCTTGAACAAGTAATTTCACCTTCCTTGAGCTCATTTTTCTCCCCAATAAAGAAAGAGAGTGAGAGTAGTTGGACTCAAATATCTTTCCAAGTTTTATATTTGAAGCCCTCATGCTGAAGTATGGGCTGCTCCAGCACTCATCATATGGTAAAACCATGCTCTTTCCTTCAACCACGTTGAACTAAACCAGTTCAACTCAATTTATAATTATAGAGGGCTTTCAGTGATGATGATGATGATGACAGGTAAGATTTATTGAGCCCTCACTCTATGCCAGGCACTCACTGTGGTAGATTGGTTGTAAAAACAGCTCAATTTTCCAACCTAGCCCCATTTCCATGCTCTTTGTAATGTGACTTTGCACCTTCTGCTCTCACGAGGTGGAGTCTTTCTCCTCGCCCTCTGAATCCGGGCTTGCCTTGTGACATGATTTGGCCAACAGAATGCGACAGGTATAATGATGTGCCAGCCCTGAGCCTAGGCTTCCATGCTTGTTCTTGGAACTCTGCTGCCACCAGGAGAACAAGCCCAGGTGAGGCTGCCAGAAATGGAAAGAACATGTGAAGTAGAGAATTCTTCTAGTCATGACTCCAGACACATGAGAGAGCACAGCCAAGGTTTGGAAAGTTTCCCAGCTGACCTCAGCTAGTCACAGATGCATGAGTGAGCCCCTGGAACCCAGCTCAGCAGAACCATCAAGCTGAAATAACAAAGGGTTACTGTTTTAAGCCACCAAGTTTCAGTATGGTCTGTTACACAGCATCATTGTGACAATAGATAACTGTTTCTCTGCTCTAAACATGTCATATGATTTTCTCATTTACTCCTCACAACAGCCTTACACAAGAGGTATTATTACTATCCCATTTTAGAGATAAGGAAACTGAGGCATGGAGAGATTAATTAATTTGCCCAAGATCACAAAATGACTATATTTTGCATATTATAAAACAAACACCGTGAATTTTAAGATGCACCGTTAATTTACATACCACTGAGAAAGAAAGAGTGCACCATAAAATAAGATGTATCCTAATTTCAGAGTGGTCAAAACACAAAAAAAGGTGTTCATGTTTCATGTTTCGATGGTTCCCAGGGGTTAGGGAGGGAGGGAGAGAGGGAAAAATAGGTGGAGCACAGGGGATTTTTAGGGCAGTGAAATTATTCCATAAAATGTGCAACACCAAGAATAAGCCCTAATGTGAATTATGGTCTTTGGCTGATAACGATATGACAATGTAGGTTCATCAATTGTAATGAATGTATCATTATGGTGGAGGATGTTGATAATGGGCAGGGGTATATGGGAAATCTCTGTACCTTCTCAATTTTTCTGTGAACCTAAAACTACTCTAAAAAATAAAGCCTATTTAAAAAAAAAAAAAACATGAAAAAGAAGAAATGCATCTTAGAATGGGTGGAATGAAGGAGTAAGTGGTGGGGGCCAGGCCTTTGCGCTGGACACATTCACTTATTTGAAATAATTTAAGGCACTCGAGTATTTAACTCGTAGTTTGGGAAGTGGGTCCACCTTTTACAGTTCTCTGGAATGGCACATGATGTGTAAGCGACCTGCTCTTCTTAAAAATCCTTTGTTAGTGCTCTGGGATTTAAAATTTTCTCTGCCCAGTTCTGTGAACTCTGCTGTATTCCTTACAACCTAACCAAGACTCTTCTTCTTTGCTCTATACTTCATTGCCCGCATTATTTAATTAACATTTTCTCCTAAATCCTTCTCTGGTTGGTTGGCCTTCTAAAAATTCCTCCAATTTATCTACGTCTCTTCAAAGAAATTAGATGCTCACTTGCTAAATATAGTATTAATGAGACCTAATCACTAGTGCTGAATTAGATTAATTACCTTGCTTGTTTGGAATGTGACACTCATCAATCAATTAATATTCCACATATGTGTGATTCCCCCATTGTGTTCCCCAAGACAGATTAGTCTGACCATGGACCATGGCTTTCGAAGGTAGATAGACCAAGATCAAATATTGCTTCTTTCTGCCACTTGCTATTTATATAACCTTGAACAAAGTACTTAACATCTTTGAGATCTGGTGTCTTCTTATAAAAATGTATATAAACATATCCCAGTGTATATTATTCAGGGTTTGTTCAAAGAAGCAGAATTACTGGGGGGAGATTATAGATACAGATATATAGATAAACAGATATAAATATACAGATATAGATATGATTTGTTCCAGATATTTGATCTTATAAGTTGTGGGAGCCGATTAGACCATCCAGGTGAGGCTGTTGCTCTCATGTCTGATGCTGTAGCTGAAGTCAGCAGGGCCAGCTGTCTAGAAGAGGAGGTGAACATGAAATAGGAAAACAAGGACAAATTGGAAACTTCAAGGCTGAGGGGAATCCATGAGAATGTTCTGGCACCCACATTGGTCTCTCACTGTCTCCAAGCCTCTGGCATCAATGATGAGGCTATCCTGCCAGTTAAGCTGCTCCCTTCCTCACTTTTTTAAAGACTGCATAATATTCCACCGAATGTACATACCACATTTTCTTTATTCATTCATCTGTTGATGGACACTTGAGTTAAATGCACACCAGGCCATGAGTCAGTGAAACTAGAGGAAGAGATACAGTGGTTGCTGGAGGTGCTACAAATTTAGCTGATTCCCCATGCCAGAAGGTGACCCCACATACCCTGAGCAACGTGCGTGAGCCACAACTGTGCCAGGTGCCCTGCACTCAGTGTTGCCAAATTTAGCAAATAAAAATACAGAGTGCGTGGCTAAATTTGAATTTCTGATAAATAACCAATAATTTTTAGGTATAAATGTGTGTCAAATATTGCATACAAATACTTTTTTAATATAAATATGTCCCATGCAGTTTGGGGACATACTTATACTAAAAAATCATTTTTGTTTATCTGAAATTCATATTTAATTAGGCATTCAGTATTTTACTGCCAACCCTACCTGAGCTGGCCTTCAGAGTATAAAAAGATTGATGGCTACTTTACTTTTACCTTCCAAATCACACGCAAAAAGTCACTTGTGGGCAAATCAAAACTACGGTGAGCTATCAGCTCAAACCCACTAGGATGGGCACTATCAAAAGAACAGAAAACAACAAGTGTTGGTCATGATGCAGAGAAATTGGAAGCCTTGTGCCTTATTGAGAATGTAAAATGGTACAGCTGCTGTGGAAACAGTATGGAAGTTTCTCAAAAAAATTAAAAATAGAATTGCCGTATATCCAGCAATCCCACTTCTGGGTATATATCCGAAAGAATCAAAAGCAAGTTTTCAAAGAGATATTTGCACACCCATGTTCATTGTAGCACTATTCACAATGGCCAAGAGGTGGAAACAATCCAAGTGATCATCGACTGATGAATGGATAAAGAAAAAGTGGTATATACATACAATGGAATATTACATAGCCTTAACAAAGGAGATCCTGTCACGTGCCATAACATGGATGAACCTCAAGGACATTAAGCTAAGTGAAATAAGCCAGTCACAAAAGGACATGTGCTGTGTAATTCTACTCATGGGAAGTAGCTCAAGTAGTCAAATTCATAGAAATAGAAAGTAGAAAAGTAGTTGCCAAAGACTGGAGGAGGGCAAGGAGGGTTAGTGTTTAATGGAAACAGTTTCAATTTTGCACAATTAAAAAGTTCTAGAAATCTGTTGCACAACAATGTGAATATACTTATCACTTCTGAACTGCACACTTAAAAATGTTTAAGATGGTAAATTTAGTGTTATATATTTGTAACCACAATTAAAACTAAGATAAAATAAAATAGTGTTGTAAAAAAGTCTTTTGGAAATTCTGATCAGAAGAAATTCTGGAAGCATAGCTCCCCAGCTTAGTCAAATGAACATAACACAAATCCTCCACACAATACAACTCATACATTTGGAGGATTGACTTAGACAATGTATTTGAAACCACTTCGTGGTTATATACACTTAGTGTCTAATTTTTAATTTCTCACAAAGTTTATACATTTTCTTATACAGCATAATTTTCTGGCCTCATGTCATCACCGTGTCACATATTGTTCTTATTTGAAAACCCCCCATCAGTCCTTTCCAATGGCACTATTTTAACCCCTAGTTCCTCTGGCAGGGCCCAATACTGTCCACAACCAACAGCAAGTAAAAAGGTGTGCCTGAGCAAACCTGTGTGGTTCTAGAACAAACTCGCCTGTGACTTAGAATTAGGGCTCACTATAAGACTCCATGGTTGGAATGGGAAGCCCTGTTCCTCAAGAATAGGAAAATAGAATTTTCTAGTGTCTTTCACTGCAAAAGAATATTAAATGTCAAAAGAGCCCACATGCCAAAAAACAAAGATGTTTGTACGACAAGTAGAATGTGAGAACATATCAGAGAAGACAACAGGCCCTTCGCAATATGTCTGCAATGCAAAGCATCAGTGGAATTTATGAGCTCAGGAGAAAGGAAAGAGGCTGACATAGGAGTACCACAGCCTGGGATGAGGGCATAGTGGTCAGGCACGAAGGGCAAGATGAGAGTGAGAATCGCATTATAGGATGAGGCATAATTTGGGAAGAACAGAGGCCTTTCACTCCTGAGTTTCTTAATTACCTTTCTCTTCCCTACCGCATCTACTATTTTCTCTTTCTCTCTCTCTATTACCTCTCCTAATCCTTCTCCATTTGTTAATTCTCCTATGCTTCTCTTTCCACTATCTTCCACCCCTAAGACATAAAGAAAATCCACTCTATTGACATCACAGCGCCTTACCACTTACAAGCAAATGGTCTATAACATATCAAAATAAGGGGGAAATAATTATGAATGACCAGCAGCACAACATGACAACACACTTATGGTCATTCAAAGCTCTTCCCTCTAGCAGCAAGTATGCACCCATATGGGATAGAGTCCTTGGCAAAACTAGCCGGAAATAATATAGCTCAGACACTATAAATATTAAAAGATTCCCCAAAATAAGGGAATGCTTCTGTCCTCTTGCTCACTACCCTTAATCATATATTACTTCTATTATCTGGATGTGGTTCTATTATCTGCATGCAGAAGTCTTATGTTTTCAAAGAGATACATTTTTCTCCATCAGTGCACCCCGTCCGTGTTCTGAGGTGCAAGGTCCTGGCATTGACCAAGCTCTACAGATAGCTTATCCAAGTGGCTCACAAAGACCTGTACAAGATCTACATCCAACAGATTTTGGGTGCTCAATATATATTCGATGAACAAATGTTTGAATGAATAAGTGGTTTCAGGCTGCTGTGAAATTGTTGCCACTTTGTCCTCATAATTAGAGAAGGATTGCACCATGAGCTATCATAAAGTTAAATTTATTTGATTGAAGAACTGTTCTTTATTCTGAGAGTATGTCCCTCCTTCTGTACTGAAGTGGAAAAGAATTTGCTATCCTGACAGCTAATTCCAGAATTTAGCGAATAAGCTGCCTTTGTTTGGGAAAATATCTTGTGACAACTTAAGAACCAAAGGGATGGCTATTAGACCAAGACTACACCTCGAAAGAGTTGAATGTTAAACTATTATACATGAAATAAGGAGAAAAATTTAATCATTTGAGAGAGGAATGAGAAGCAAAATTGGGTCAGAGAAATAAGAGGAGACAGGGAGGTTAGCAAGATAAAAGATTCTCAGAGAAGCAGGTGAGGGCAGAGGCTAAAGGACTTACTTGGGGGTTAGCCCAGTGGTGCAGTTGTTAAGTTCGCACGTTCTGCCTCAGCGGCCTGGGTTCGTCAGTTCGGATCCCAGGTGGTGACCTGTGCACCACTTAGCAAGCCATGTGTGGTAGGCCTCCCACGTATAAAGTAGAGGAAGATGGGCACAGATGTTAGCTCAGGGCCAGTCTTCCTCAGCAAAAAGAGGAGGATTGGCGGCAGATGTTAGCTCAGAGCCCAGATGTTAGCACAGGGCTAATCTTCCTCAAAAAATAAGGAAAGAAATAAAGGACTTAGGATTGTTCATTCTGGTGTTCCCTTTGATATTTTCACTTCTCTGCCATGTAAACACTTTCTTTGTTTCCTTCTACTATTTCTACTGCAACCAATCCACCTACACCAGTTGCTGTCTTCAATTTTGCATCTTGCATTCACAAATGGTGTGAATAGATCATTGTTGTTGTTGTGGAAGAAGCTGGGTTTTACTTTGGGTTGATTGTGAACAAAACAGAGAAAGCACGAATTCAGAGGAAGAAGTAGCTATGACACTGCAGGCTATCTGGGAATTCAAAGAGATCTAGAATAAGGTATTGGAGTTTTCCACGTGGATTTGAGGGCTTGTTTAGGTTAGATTCGTCTAGTCCTCAAGGAGCTGGGCAATTTAGCTGACATTTGGATTACACTTTGTTTGCATTTTAAAATTACCTTTCTCTAGAAAATGGTGGTAATAACCACTCTTTTTAAAAGATCTTCCCAATGCAGCCTTCCAATTAAAAAAATAATAATACTTTCCATGAATACACACACACACATGCACACAAACATTCACACACCTAGAAAATATTATGGAAGAATTATATACCAAACTGTTAACAATGATTATGTGGAAATACAGGGGACATTCACTCTCTACTTTTATGAGTTTCTGTATTGTTTGGCGTTTTCATAACTATTATGTATTACTATTGTAGCTGAAAAAAATAAGGATTTACAAAATCTTTTTGTAAAAGAAGATTTACAACTGCCTCACAAAATTGATACGTACACCACCACAGTAAGAGATTTTTAAGACACCTCTCTCAGCAACTGATAATAAAAGGGATCAGGATTTACCACCCAAAAATATGACACTTTGACATAAGAATTATTTTATCCTGAAGACATTTGAGTTCCTTAAATCCCTTGTATGCCTAAAAGCAGAGCTTCCCAAAAGAGCTCAGTTGTATAACTCCCTTTCCCCAGTAACTCTAATCTCCTTTTTTTGGAGAAAGAAGTCAGCACTACACCCAGACAGGTCACATACTGTCATATCTCCTATCTATTCTTCTAAGGGCCCATTATATATTTCCAAAGTCATTTGCTTTTCCATAAGTGCCCCTTTCTCCTCCTTCTTTTCCCCAACTTAAGTCCATAAGCCCCCAATTCTAACTATCCCTTTGAATTACTGATCTCTGAATGCTTCCATGTGTATATGCAATGCACATGCAAATAAACCTGTTTGGTTTTTTCTGGTTAGTCTGTGTTTTGGTAGTCTAATTTACAGAACCCCAGCCAATGAACCCAAGATGGGTAGAGGGAAAAGATTGTTTCATCCCCTAGGATAGCTGAAGTAGGCAAAGAAAAAAAAAACCACTGAACTAAAACTTTAAGGATAGAGAACATTCGAACAACACAATTAGCAAGCTTGATCTAAGGGATACATGGAAAACATCGCATGTAACAACCGGGGAAGACATGGAATGCTTATAAAAATCCACATGCACTAAACCATAAAGCAAGTATCAACAAATTTTTTTGGTTTTTCTGAGGAAGATCAGCCCTGAGCTAACATTTGCTGCCAATCCTCCTCTTTTTGCTGAGGAAGACTGGCCTTGAGCTAACGTCTGTGCCCATCTTCCCCCACTTTATACATGGGACGCCATGCTGTGGCAGGCATAAAAAGAAGTAAATAACAAAGATAGAAAATGAAATTAATAAAATAGAAAACAAATATATAATAGCAACATTCAACTCAGCCAAAAGTAAGTTATATGAAAAGATTTATAAAAATGACAAACCACTGCTCAGGAAAAAGAGAAAGCAAAAATCAGCAATATTAGGAATCTTAAAAAGGACACAACGACAGAGGCATTAGGGATGAAAACACCACAGTTTTAAAAACTCTTGACCAATAAATTTTAAAACTTAAGTGAGATAATAAACTCCTAGAAAATACTGAATTACCAGAGCTGACTCAAAAAGAAATAGAAAACCTAAATAATCTTAAAACAAATAAATATAATCACTTATTTTAAATCTTTCCACAAAGAAGCACTATGTCAGTTTTACAGTAAAGGTCTATCAAATTTTCGTTTCAATCTTATACAATTTCTATGAAAGAATAGAAAAAGTAGGAACAATTTCCAAGTCATTTTGTGAGGCTAATATAAGCTTGACACAAATACCAGACAAGAACAACACAAGAAAGTTAAATTAGAGACAAATCTGACATATGAACATATATACAAAAACCCCAAACAAAGCGATGGCATACAAAATGCAGCAATGAATAAAAAAATACACCATGACCAAAGTGGGTTTCTTATAGGAACAGAGTCTGGCTCAACTTTAGAAAAGCTCGTCATAAACTATTTCTGGAAATATGACAGGCTGGACAGGCAGGCAGGTAATAAATGTCACATATTGATCCTTCCACTAAAACCAACTGAAAATTCAAGATAATAGGTTTTTAATAATAATTATTTTCCAAGTGTCAAAGGGCTGGATGGAAAGTGAGTAATGCTCCCACCAGAGACTTAAGGCAGGTGGATACCCAGAGAGCAATGGAGCATTGAAGCTATCCCTCAATGTAAGAACATTGGCTGAATCTTAGAAAATTCATCTTTGGTTTGTCACAGCCTGACAGGTATAGGAAACTATGCCCAGGGACATCCAGAATAAGGACACTAATAGGAAACACTCTTTCCCTAAGTTGGGACCCCAAAGGGCCTCATCCTCAAAGTAAGGGTGAGCTACACGTAAAGCTTCCATTCCAAACCCTCAAAAGTCTCCAAAGAAACATGCCTGTCTGAAGTCTGTCCCTGTAGCAAAGGGGAAAAACACTCCTGAGAAGTTTTAACCACAGCCAGTTCTCACATTGGTCTGCAGCCTGAGCTGGTTGAAACTGAGTGGTCTGAAAAACCTCGAGAGGAGAATCTTGTTTAAAACCAACCTGGGAATGGGCAGAATGGGCTGAAATGGTGTTAGACAGAGGGAAAGGACTTAATGGGTGATTTATAGAACCAATGGCTAGGAAAGAAATATGGAAGAAGAAAACATCATGTGAGCCAGAGTTAAAGGAGGAGTTGGAGAGGAGAGAATTTGAGAGGCAAAATCTGCAAGCAGATGTGTAGGATGGCAACAGATGGGAGACAGAAAAAGAGGATATTAATTACCGGTGGGGGCAAGAGCTATAATGAAGAAAACCACAGACTCATAATTTTAATACAAGATGTGGTAATTGCAAGAATTCCATTGTTGGAAGGGAGAAGAGGTCTCACCACCCTGTGGCTGGGTCCACCACAAGCCAGTAGCTCAACACGTAAAAGATGAAGTTTTCATTTATGCCTGAATACGTGTAAAACCCACTCCAAGACGGCCTTATGGTCAGCAGGGAAGGAAAGGGCCTCTTGCCAATCACACAGGGAAGATGAAACCTTTTGAAGTTCAGCAGGGGAGGGAAAGATAGACTTCGAAAGGTGCTGGAAAAGGCCACTTGAAAGAGTTATTAATAATACACACAGTATTTACCTGGTAAAATATTTAGGCTTTCTAAGGGATTACAGTATTTATGCAGAGATGTATAAAATCAAAGATTTCTTTGAAAGTTGAGATTTTGTTTTCTAAAGGTTATTTAGAATATGCGGCAAGAATTTCTACTGATTGAGGAGGGAGTGAGTTCTACATCATATGCCTCTCTCTGGATAAACAAACTAGTTTTTACTTGGACGTTTATTAGGGTGTAAATCTGCCTTTCCAAAGCTGGTAATTGTTCATACTCTCTCCAAATGCTTCTTGAGGATGGCAAACACAGTGAAAGACAGGAAAGGAGGGACTTCCTACTGGCAGCCACAAAATAACCAAGTGGTTTTCTCATTTGCAGCAGTGATTCTGAGGTTACTTGTCCGTCATTTCCCAGATCTTTGAGACTTTGTTGTGGTCTCCCTTCAGCCAGTGAAGAATGCCCCAAGATGATTGCCTTTTCCCATTTTAAGTCTGAGGCTGCCATAAAATAGAGAAAATTAGGGGCTGCTTTCTGGACTTTCCAAATCTTAGGTGGTGCCTGTGATTTAAAGAAATCCATCATGTTTTCAAGGTCATTTTGACATAACTAAGACCTAGAGTTCACAGGTCTCTGGTTTATAACGTAGGGAGGTTTACAACAGGATGTGCAGATACACAAGGCTGATTCCAAGCACAATTCAGCCATAGGGATGCTCAAGAGAATTTCGCAGGGCACAGTCCACCCAGGAGCAAGGTAGCTTTAGTCCAGAATTCCCTTACAGATCTAGTCTCCAACTGGAAAGAACGTGTTGATGTGGAATACATTATTAACTTGGTAGGACACATATGCAGAAAAGCATTACAGTTAGAACAAGCCTTTGTAAATGATGCTTCCATGTTCTCCACTTTGGGAAGAAACAGTCAGAATATGAGCTGGAAACTTTATGCATCGTTCACGACAATTTCAGTGGCCTGAGTTCCCCAGAGTGCAGAACTGCAGTTCACGTGTCCATCCTGGTCAGCAGGAGGTCTCAGGCCACTGGCAACTTCATTCGCTGAGAAGTTACTTAGTTTTTCCTTAACACATAGTTTCCCTTCTCTACTTTGTCGAGCAGTGAGGGTGGGGAAAAAAATAGGTTGATATTTGATATTTAGGATTTCGTATACATATGCAAATTGTGTCCTATAATATAAGAACCTTGACCTAAGTCTACGAACCCCAGCAAGAAACCTATTCCTAGAGAAAGTTATTTTTTTTCCTGCTTTATCTCCCCAAACCCCCCCATACATAGTTGTATATCTTAGTTGCAGGTCCTTCTAGTTGTGGGATGTGGGACGCCGCCTCAACGCGGCCTGACAAGCGGTGCCATGTCCACACCCAGGATCTGAACCCTGGGCCGCCGCAGCAGAGCCCGCGAACTTAACCACTCGGCCACAGAGCCGGCCCCCAGAGCAAGTTATTTTTGAGACTAACATCATTTGGAAAGTTTTGACCTATCCAAAGAGCAGGTATAAACAAGTTAGACACAGGCATGACCCCCTAGATAGAAAATGCATGGTCATTTTCTAAGTGAGTGAGGGACCCCCGCCCCAACCCAATGGACCTGTCTGTTGACTTGTACTGGCTTCTCTGCTTTCTAAGTATTCGAAGTGGCAAAAATGGGCAGAGCACACACTGAGTTACTACTCTTTGGGGAAATAAAGCAGTCTGTTGTTTTTGTTGTTACTCTATTATCCCCAAGTGTGTCACTCAGTGGAATCCTTGGACTAGGGCAAGGAGCAGGGAATGAGGCCATGGGAAGCTTATTCAGGCACAGCCAGAGCCTGTGAACAGGGAGGACTAAGTAAGCTGTTGTGTGTAGGTAGTGTTGTAAGAATCAGGGTTCCAATTTGTAGGTTAGGCAGTTAGGTACCAGGGAAATGGGTGACAATGTGAAGCGATGATATTCTGTGATGGAAGAACATTTGCAGCTGGATCACATCAAGCTTTTCCCGTTTAAACACTACAATTGGCTGACTCAAGGAATAGAATTTTCTGAGGTATTAAATAATTCCTTTAAATAAACAAAGCTTATAAATAATGTAAACCTAATATCTTGGATGAGGTGTAACTGTATACTATTATTTCTTAAATCATAAATCTAAATATATTATTTAAATAGCCATTTCAAATTTGTTGAAAGACTATCACTCCATTAGACCAAATTGTTAGCATATACAGTATGAGATAGGCACAGCTTCTGCCTTAACGTGAAAATATTAGTTCTAAAGGTCTGATTGTCCCAAACATTTCTTTACTTAATATTAAATCTTCTCAAGTTGAAAAAACATTAATTTGCTAAGGAAAACAGTTATCATATCCATTTACTGACATTACTAAAAAAGATTTACACCAGAAGAATGTTGTTGGTTACTCTGAGATGACTTGCTGGACCCAGTTGTTGTTTGTTACATCAATGATTTCATAACTCGAAGAGGATCGATTAGCTCACTTTCGTGGATTCAAGTTATCTACATGATCTAATTCTTCAGTCTACTAACAATTCTTTCACTCAAGTTGGTAAACTTCAAGTTATGTAAATATCTTTCTTCTTCTCACTGTAGAGACTTTCCCACCTAGGGGATCCTGAGAAATAAAACTGTAAATCCTTTGGATTGAAAGGCTCTCGCATTTTTTTCACTCTTAGAACCATAAAGCTCTTTAAAATATTAATATCCATATGTTAGTTATATTATATATTATATCATCATATATTACTGATATATATGTACATATATAATCTAATTTGACTATTTCATGTTTGATTTAAGGTCACCACTATGGTATCATTCTACTCATATTCTCTTTTGAGTTAGAAAATACACTTACTTGAAGTATTTACATTTTCTGTTTCTATACTCTTTAACATAACAATAAATTAGCCAAGAACACAAATATGATTCAATAATAAGACACATTAAGTTGGCTTTCTCTGTTGTACAAAATTATGTACTGACAGTTTTTCAGATTTAAAGTTTGTCAATTGACCAGAGCCATTATCCCCCTTTCGGTGCTCAAATTGTCTCAAGTACACTTTAAATTGGTTCCTGTGGTCCTTTGACATAACGCCATTAATCTTCGAAAGCTCCTAGTTTTCTAGCACAATTAGATGCTCCAGTCTTACATTGAACCATCCAGCCCAGACACGGAGTCAACCATTTCTCCAAGAGGTCCCGTGCTCCTGGGCACTAGAATGCACCACAGAATGACATTGCTACTGGACCACATCACTGAACAGGGCTAAAAATGGCATATTTCCCCCCAGAATGGCATGAATTTTTTTTCAGCTTTATCGAGGTAAAACTGACAAATAGAAATTGTATATAATTAAGGTGTACAACTTAATGTTTTGATGTATATATATGTTGTGAAACAATCACTACAATCAAGCTGATTAACATATCCATCACCTCACAGTTACCATTTTCTTTCTTTTCTCTCTCTTTTTTTGTGTGGTGAATATGCTTAAGATGAACCCTCTTAGTAAATTTCAAGTAAACAATACAGTATTGTCAACTATAGTCACCATGCTGTACATTAGATCTCCAGAATTTATTCAATTTGCACGACAGAAAATTCGTAATCTTTGACCAACATCTCCCCATTCCTCCCTCTACCTCACCCCTGGTCACCACCACTCGCCTCTCTGCTTCTATGAAACTGACCATTTTAGATGTCACATGTAAGAGAGAGCATGCAGGATTTGTCTTTCTGTGTTTGGCTTATTTCTTTTGGCATAATGTCCTCCAGGTTCAACTATGTTGGTGCAGAAGGCAAGATTTCCTTCCTTTTTAAGGCTGAATAATATTCCCATTGTATACATATATAGAGAGAGATCTTCACTCCCATATTCATTGCCGCATTATTCATGACAGCCAAGATATGAAAACAACCGAAATGTCCATTGATAGATGAATGCAAAAAAGAAAACAAATAATTTATTTAAATAGGAATGTTACACCATTAGAAAGGTTAACGTAGATTCGTGCCCTTCCACTAAGGATGAAGGAAAGAACAGATTTCTGTGGACAGCTCTCAGTCTCTGCCATAGTCCAGCGTATCTGAAAAGCTATGAGTAAAGTTATAACTGCTATGTAACTTTTCTTAAGTTTTAAACTAAATGATTCCTTAAATGGGGGAACACTGTATCCAATATTGTTTGAATAATATGAAAATAAAGGATAAGTTAAGTTAAAAATTCATGAAATGCCTTAATTTATATTTTTTTATTAAAGCATGAGCTACCTTTCTGATATGTTTATTGAATATCCCTTAGATAGTCTTCAAAACTATTTCAACTTAGTGAAAATTAAATATCAACCTGCAGATATTTGTCACAAAATGGCCTCCTTTCGTACCTATTGAAACCAACAAAACTGAAAAATATCTTAATATTTCACGCTGATTAAAATAATAATTTCCTTTAATTGGCTTTATGTGGGTAATACAATGTCAATTGTTTAGAAAACCTTAATGGCCTATCATTTCCATGTAAATTAGGTGAACCATTTTACAAACTGAATCTATTATCCAAGTAAAAGTAGCAGCAATGCCCTGATATGACAATGGAAATTGGTGATTGAGTACATCAATTCCCTGAGAGCCCTAAACTGCCAGTCTAATTTAATTTCTGTTCTGCAGCAACAAAAAATAAGTAGAATCAGTGGAATAAATCAAGAAAGGCTTAAAGATTTAATCCAGTAGTGTGGTAGATTAAATCAAGTTGCTAATTCTTTGACACCCCTCCCAGAGACAGTAGGGCCTCCTCCTCTTGAATCTGGGTGGGCTACAGGGGTGCTCAACCAATAGAATATGACAGAAGTGACATTGTGCTGATTTTCAGACCAAGAGATTGGTAGCTTCTACTTGCTGGCCTCTTGGAACACTGGTTCTTGGAGTCCTGAGCTACCATATAAGAAATCTGATGACTCTGCTGGAAAGATCATGAGGTTACATGGAAAGAGAGAACAAATCGGCTGAGCACAGACTCCCAGCCGTCCCTGCCAAGGTACCACACATGTGGGTGAAACCCTTCTTGGACCCTCCAGAACAGACTAGCCTCCAGCTGAAAACCACCAAGTGAACCTAGCTGGTACCAAACCAAGTGGAAGAATCAACCAACCGTGCCGGATCCTGACTCCTGACCCACAGATGACGAGCACAAGTTGACTGTTTCTATAAACCCCTGAGTCTGGAATATCTGTTACACAGAAATGGAGAATCAGAAAAAGTAGATAAAGTCTTAGGTATTTAAAATGGGAACTCTACTTCTAGCAATATTGCTGGCTACATATGCTGAAAAACATCCCATTGCAAAAACTTTTAAGTACTGAATAAAACATTTTTTAAAAAATTACTTTAATGTAGAGCTAAGATCACAAGAGGATAAGAAAGTATGCAGAAGTGAGGGAGTCCAGGATGAGTCTAGACTAGTAAGCAGAGCCAGGGACAGGCCCCATGGCCCAGTGGTTAAGTTTGTGCTCCCCCCTGCATCGGCCCAGGGTTTTGTTGGTTCAGATTCTGGGCGTGGACCTAGGACCACTCATCAAGCCATGCTGAGGCAGCATACCACATGCCACAACTCGAGGGATCCACAATTAAAATATACAACTATGTAGTGAGGGGCCTTAGGGAGAAGAAAGAAAAATAAAAATCTAAAAAAAAAAGAAGAAAAGAAAAGAAAAAAGATTGCTAATTCATTAAAAAAAAAAAAAGCAGAGCCAGAGCTGGCAGCTGTCCAAGGACATTGGCTCCAAAAAGCAAAAGCCTTGAGTTTTAATGGCTGAGAGGAAGTTTCCGGCCTTCACAAAATAGGAAATTGGAATGAAGATGCTGAATCAAGCCAAGAGCCCAAAGGGTTGTACCCCGAACAAGAGACTGAATAGAAAAGTATCCGCGGTGCAAACAGATCTAACTGGGAAACCATTTTTGGCCTTGAGTGAAGGAAAAAACTAAAAGGGCATTTCTTCTGAGAATCTGTTACCAGAAGTAGTTCTCAAATGGATTTGGGGTTCCAATTCAAAACTAGTTGCATGTTCCAAAAAAGCTGAGTAATTAGTTTAAAGTTCCAGGTCTCTAACAAAAGCAAAGGCAAACCCCCTCTAAGGAATGGACTGTGGATGATATTTAGTAGAATTTCTACAGATAAGGGAAGTGGTGGGCTGGAGCCGGCTCCCGCCAACTTTCAAGAGCCGATTGTGCACTTCTCTTCCCAACTCCCCATTCAGCAATGCCAAGTGGGTAGTTTGAAATTGGCTATGGCGGAAGTATTTACACCACAGAAATTGGCAAACACCACAAATTGAAACCTTCTTTTTAAAGGGTTAAGGGAATCAGTTCATGAGCACAGCACTAGAAAAAGCCTCCAGACATGTGTGTTCACTATTAGAAACCCCACAGCCAACCACAAGTAAAAGTCAGCAGAAATAAAAACAGCAATTAAATCCATAAAGGCTTCACACGATTGAATTCCAAGACAGAGAATATAAAGGAAGAATTTTTCATATGCTTACAGAAAAGAGCGAATCACACACATGGGTAAAGAACAAGACATCATAAAAAGGGATTAAATAAATTTTTAAAAGAATTTAAGATTACGGAACAAGAATATAAAAGGACTTGGGGATCTTTAATTATTCAATAACCTAGTCAGATGGTGTGCTATCAGCTACAGTAAACATCTAAGAAAGAGTTTAACTCTGCGGAACTTCCACAAGCTGGAATTCTGCCGCTGCTCCTTGCCGTGTTCTAGGGAATATGCTTCTGTGGCCACATTTTTTACTCACTGTTCAAATGGAATTATCGCCATATTTGATGAATTAAAACAATTCCTGCTATTTTTTGGTAGTTCTGTATTTTATTATGAAACATATCATCCTCACAAATATTACAGACTTGAATATAATGAACATTCAAGTATGATATTGTGATATAGTAAGAAATGTATATTTGGTCTTCATCCCCAGTTCTTTGGACAGAGTTCCTAAAACCCTTGGAATTTCATGAGTGATAGGAGGGAGAGAAGTGGTTTGTTCTTATGAGACAACTCTTGGTGGGCTCCAAAATAGCTTCAGGATGGGACGTTGGTCACTAGAAAGAACAAACCTTGATTCGAAACTTGGACTTTTCAGCCCCCAGTCCCAGGAGTGAAATTGCTGGGTCCGACAGTACATAAATGCATAGCTTTTAAGTTGGCAGTTTCTCAGAGTACATTTTATATCCTCTCTAGCAATGCCTGAGAGTTACAGTTGTTCCACATTCTTGCTTACATTTGCTGTTGTTAGTCTATTTAATTTTAGCCATTCTGGTGAAAGTATAGTGAGTGGCCTCTCATTGTGGTTTTAATTAGCATTTCCCTGATAACATAATGTTGAAGATTTTTTCATGGACTTATTGACCTTGGCCTATCTTCCTTAACAAAGTATTTGTTCAAATCTTTTGCCTGATTTTTATTGGACATCTTTTATTGTTCATCTTCTTATTATTGAATTATAAGAGCTCTTTACATACTCTGGATATACATTCTACCTATATCAAATATATGCTTTGGGAATATTTTCTCCCAATCCATGGCTTGCTTTTTTAAATTTTCTTACTAGTATTTTTCAAAGAGCAAAAGGTTTAAATTTTTATGAAGTCCAATTTATCAGGTGTTTTTTTCTTCTATAGTTTATGATTTTTATGTCCTACCCAAAATATTTTGCCTATCCCAAGACTGGGAAGGGTTTCTCTTATGATTTTAGTTTTATAGCTTTATATTTAATGTTTCATTTATATTTATGTAAATAGCTTTATATTTTGTGTTTCATTTCAAGTAAATTTTTATGTATGGTGTGAAATAAAAGTTGGGTTTTATTTCTTCCCTTATGTATATCTAGTTATTCTGGCACCATTTATTGAGAAGATTATTTTTTCTCTTTGATTACTTGGCATCTTATTGAAAATTGTTTGACCATATATGTGTGTGGACATATTTCTGAAGTCTCTATTCTATTCCATTAAGCAATTTTTACATCTTAAGGTCATTACTATGCTATCTTGATTACTGTAACATTATAGTAAATCTTCACATCAGATAATGTAAGTTTTGTAACCTGTTTCTTTTTCAAGATTTTTCTTGGCTATTCTCACGCCTTTTCATTTCTAAACGCAGTACTTTTTATATCAACTTGCTCATTTCTACAAAATAGCCATCTCGGATTTTTATTGTGATTGCACTGAAGCTAGAGGTCAATTTGGAGAGTGTTGTCACCTTAACAATACTCAGCCTTCCAATTCCTAAACATGGGATCTCTCTCAACTTACTTGGATCTTCCTTATTTCCCTCAGCAGTGCTTTCCTATTGTACAAGGCTTGCAGGTATTTTACTAAATTTATGCCTAAGTGTTTTGTTTCAGAATACTATTCAAAATCGTGCTTTACGTTTTTCTATTTCCAATTGTTCTTTGCTAGTATTTAAAAATACCATTGATTTTTTGTGTCTTGACCTTACACCCAGCCAACTTGTTAAACTCACTTGTTATATATATCCCCAAGACTTACATGATTTTAGACGCTTTTGTAAATAGTATTTTTATTTCAATTTCCAATGGTTCTTTACTGGTATAAAGATACAATCAGTTTTTGTAAATTAACTTGTATCCTGAGAATCTGCTAAAGTTACTTATTAGCTCTAGAAGTTTTTTGGCAGATTCCTTAGGACTTTGTACCTACAACTTACCATCTACATGATCATGACATGAGACTTGTATTTCTTTTCTGATTTATATGCCTTTTATTTATTTTTCTTTCCTTATTTCATGGACTAATACTTTCAGTACAATATTGAATTGAAATGGTAAGTGGATATTCTCATCTTACTCTCAGGCTTCAGATTTTGTGTCCGTGTATTCTTTACCATTAATGATGTCAAGAGTTTTGTTGTGGATGCCTTCTATCAGGTTGAGGAAGTTCACTTCTATTCCAAATTTGCTGAGATATTTTTGTCATAAAACAGTGAATTTCCTCGAATGTTTTTTCTACATCTAATGATGATTACTCAGTTTTTCTCTTTTGTTAATATGATGAATTTTATTGATTGATTTTTAAATGTTAAATCAACCATGGAGTCTTAGGCCATGCTGTACTGTACTTTTATATGTTGCTAGATTCAATTTGCTAATAGTTCGTGGAGGATTTTCCTATCTTTGCACATGATGGATATTGGTATGTAGTTTTCTTTCTTATAATCACTTCCTATGGCTTTGGTATCATGGTAGTGCTGATTTCACAAAATCACTTAGGAAGTAGTCACTTCTCTTTCCGGAAAGGTTTTTTGTAAGATTGAAAGCATTTATTTCCTAAATGCTTGATGGTATTTACCAGTGAAGAAATCTGGGTCTGGGGATTCCTTTGTGAAAAGGTATATAATTATAAATTCAATTTATTGAATTGATATGAGGTCAAGCAAGTGTTCTATTTCTCCTTGAATCAATTTTGGTAATATGTATTCAAGGAATTTTTCCATTTTGCCTTGGTTGTTCAGTTTATTGGAATAAAATTATTCATAATATTCCTTTATTTTTGTTTCAATGTCTGTATCCTTATATTAGTGTTTAGTGTTGTCTCTCTTTTTCTCTTGATCGGTCTAGGTAGAAGTTTCTCAATTTTATCAGTTTTTTTTTTTTCAAAGAAGTAACTTTTGCTTCATTGGGCTTTTTTAACTAATTTCTACTCCCATCTTTAGTATCTGTTATCTTCTCCTTACTTTGGGTTTAATTTGTTCTTCTTTTTCTAGGTTGTCAAAGTAGATGCTTAAATCATTGATTTTTAAACTTTCTATTTTCCTAATAATTATACACGTCTTTGTGAGTACTGTGTTAACTATAATCCACAAATTTCGATACACTTTTCTTCTTTTTCATTCCATTCAAAGTATTTTCTAACTTCTTTTGTGATTTATTCATGGGTTGAATTTCCATGTATATGGGGATTTTCCAGATGTCTTCTATTATTGGCTTCTAATTTAATTTTGTTGTGGTCAGAGAAGATAGTATATATGAATTGTTTTTACTCACAACATTTCTGACACCAAATAAATGTGTGTGGAGTTTTTCCTGCACCAATCAATTCTCCAGTTCTCCAGATACCAGCTGAATGTCCTACCATTTGATTCACTAACTACTCAGAATTAGTGCAGATCCCACAGGTTCAGGGCTTAGTCCCACAGGACTGCCCCCACTTCAGATGCCAGTAACAAGTCCCAGATCTCCCATGTTTCTGACTGACCAGTTATAAATCACAGTTTGACACAACCCCCTCCTCAGGTTCCATAATTTGTTATAATGCTTCTGAGAACTCAGAGGAGCACTTTACTTACTATCACCAGCTTGTTATAAAGGATACACCTTAGGAACAGCCAAATAAAAGAGATGCATGGAGCAAGGTATGGGAGAAAGGGGCACGGAGCTTCCACTCCTCTCCTGGCGCAAACCCCTCTCAGCACCTCAATGTGTTCACCAATACAAAAGCTCTCTGAACCCCAACGTAGGGGTTTTATTGGAGGTTTCATTATATAGACGTGATTGATTAAATCATTGGCCATTGGTGAATAACTCAATCTTTAGCCCCCTCTCTCCTTCCCAGAGGTTGTGGTGCAGCGCTGAAAGTTCTAACCCTCTAATCATGCCTTGGTCTTGTTGGTGACCAAAAGAGCCCCCAGCCACCAGTCATCCCATTAGCATACAAAAGGCTCTCTGACTATTTGGAAGATTCTAAAGGTTTTAGAAGCTATGGCCAAAAACCAGGGACAAAGACCAAATATATATCTCAATTTACATTACAATGCATGATTTGAATTTATTGCAATGTATTGACACTTGCTTTATGAACCAGCTTGTGATTCATTTTAGTGAACATTTTGTGTGCACTTAAAAAGAATTTGTGTTTCACTTTTGTTGGATGAAGTCTTCCACAAATGTCCATTTGGGTAATAGTGGTTAATAGTTTCTCTTCTATATCCCTAAATAATTTCCTATCTACTTGCTTTATTAACTAGTGGGAGCAGATATTTGACACCACCAGCTATAATTGTCTACTTTTCCTTTCACTTCTGATAGTTTTTGCTACATGTACTTTAAAACCCTGTTATTGATAGATACTTATTGAGGATTTTTATATCTTTTTGATGGCAGAATTCCTTTATTATCATTATGAACTCTCACTTTATCCCTGATAGTATTCTTTGTTCTGAAGTCTATTTTTTGTGATATTAACAGAGCTGTTCCTGCTTTCTAACCTTAAGATTGCATGTCATATCTTTTTTTCATTGTTTTTCTTTAAATTCATCTATGTCTTTATATGTAAATTAAGTTTCTTGTAGACATCATATAATTAGGTTATGCTTTTCCATCTAGTCTGACAATCTCTGTCTTTTAATTGGAATGTATTGAACAATTATGTTTAATGCAGGTATTGATATGGTTTGGCTTATTTTTACTTATTTACTATTTGTTTTTTATTTTATTCATCTGTCCTTTACTCATTTTATCCTTCTTTTCCTGCCGTCATTTGGGATCGATTGTATTTTAGTATTCCATTTATTTCCACTATTTGCTTATTAGTGATATCTCAATGGTTTCTATAAAGTTTAGAATAAGCGTCTTTAACACAATCTAACTTCAAATATTATATTACTTCAGGTATAATGAAAGATTCTTACAACAATATACATCCATTTCCCCACTTTCAAATTTTGTGCTATTGTTGTCATACATGAGTCATATATTAATTCTGTGTATGTTCTATACTCCACAATATATTATTATTTTTACTTTAAGTAGTTAATTATATTTTAAAGAAATTTAAAAATGAGAAAAAAGTATTTCTTTCCCACATATTTACCACTTTCAGTGCTTTTTGTTTCTTCATATCAATTCAAGGTTTCACCAGATACCATTTATCTTCCCTCTAAATAATGTCATTTAATATTTCTTGTAGAACAGGTCTGTCTATAATGAGTTTTTTCAGCTTTTGTTTATCCAAAAAAAGTTTTTATTTTCCCTTCACTTTTCAAAGATATGTGCACTGAGTATAGATATCTAGGCTGAAAATCTCTGTCCACCCTTTAAAGATCCCAATCCATTGTCTTCTGCCTGGCATAGTTTCTGAGAAGTCTTTGATAAATCTTGTCTTTGTTGTACTATATGGACTGTATCTCTTTTGCTTAGACTGATTGCGAGATTTTCTCTTTTTCACTATTTTTCAGCAATTTGATTATGGTGTGCCTTGGTATAAGTGAGGTGATAGAGTGTTTTTATTTTTCTTTGGGTTCATTGAGTTTTTGAGGTTGTGTGTTTATACTGTTCATTACATTTGGAATTTTTCAGCCATTATTTCTTCAATATGCTTTCTGTGACACACGCCTCACCACCCCTTCATAAGATTCCAATTAATGTAGGTTAGATTTTTCCACTGCCACTGAGGCTATTTTCCTTTTCAGGTTATTTTTTCTCTCTGTGCTTTACCTTTTATGTATTCTGTTGCTAAATCTTAAGTTCACTGATTTTTCTTTCTGCAGTTTTTTTCTGTGAATCCCATCCAGTGAAATTTTCATTTCAGAAATTTTACTTTTCATCTCTAAATTTTCCATTTCTCTTCTCATATTCACATTTTCCTTTAATGCTTGTACATAATCATATAAGTGTTATAATGTTCTTGTCTGCTAATTCCATCATCTCTATCATATCTGCTTTTGTTGCTATTGACTGATTTTTTGACTCTTTGTGAATGACATTTTCTTGCTTCTTGGAATGTCTAGGAATTTTAAATTGTATACTGTACCTTTTGAATGTTATGTTTGTTTAGTGTTTGAACTTTGTTGTCTTCCTTAACAAGAGCTGGGTTTGTTTTGGCCTTTCAATGCTTGTTTTTAAGTTCTGATAGGAAAATTCTAGGTTAATTTATAGATTAAGCAAGACCTTTGGTGAATGGGAAATTTTTTTAGAGTCTCTCCCTACTACACTGATCAAACTTCTTTTTGAATCCGTGAGATCTATGTGTCTACAAGAATTCCCACTTTCACTTGAGCTTGTTTGTGTACATTTCTATTCCTTACAAAAAAGAGAGAAGAGGAAGAAGAAGAAGAGAAAGAGGAAAGAAGGAGAAGTAACATACTTAACACTTACATGGGGGCTTACTACATGCCAGGTACTATTCTAACTCCTTTATATACAATAACTTATTCATATCCTTAAACAACTCCACATGAGATAGGTGTTACCATGCATTCACATCCCAGAGCATGGAAAAGCACAGACAGATTAAATAACTTGCCCAAGTTCACACAGCTAGTAAGGAGTGAAGGGGAAGTTTTAACCCAAACAATAAGTCATCTAAAGTCTATGCTTCTCATCACAAAATTATAGCCACTTTCTGCAAATGTCCGTGTATTAGTTTACTAAGGCTGCCATAACAAAATAACACTGACCAGGTAGCTTAAACAACAGAAATTTATTTCTTACAATTCTGACAGAGGCTAGAAGTCCAAGAACAAAGTGTCAATAGATTTGGTTTCTTCTGAGGCCTCTCTTTGGCTTGCAGATGGCCATCTTCTCACATGTCTCATATAGCTTTTACTCTGGGCACACACATACCTGGTATCTCTTTCTCTTCTTATAAGGAGATCAGTCATATGGGATTAGGGCCCCATTCTTATGACTTCACTTAACCCTCATTATTTCTTTAAAGGCCCTCTCTCCAAATATAGTCACATTGGGGTTATGAATTTTGAGGGGACACAATTCAGTTCATAACAGTCTCTAAATTTTCATATGGAAATCTAACCTCAGAAGTCTGGATTCATGATGCCAGAGTAAATCAATTAGTGCAACAAATGTAGAAATCAGTGGAAAACACACGAACAAAAGTACCCTAATTCAGATGTTAATATTAGAGTAGCTAATGGGTAGCTATATAAAAGGTAAGAGCATAAGCATACTATGTATGTACTAATAACTTAAAATTAGATTGAGGATTCTTCAGAAGCTATAACCTAGAGAAGTATCCTTGCTCTATTCACATCACTGTGCTTTTGTGAAGAGGAAAAATAATCAGCAAGTATGTATCTGACATTATATGGCTTCCTTCATCCTTCATCTTCCAGCAAGAAGCATTTCTAAATGGACACTCTTCCATGCCTAGAAAAAGAAGAAAAAAGAGAAAGAAAAATTAATTTCATGGTCTACAAGATTTATTGCACTGAGAATTTGAGTCAAATTGTAGGCTTAAAGAATTATAATAAGGTTCATAACCCTATTATCATCCCAAGCTATTGTCCTGAAGGCTCAAATTTTGTTTTCTGAAAATCTGTGAGGTATGAGGGATATTTTCAGGAAAAAGTTTACTTTGTTTATAATTTTTTAAATGTATTTATTGTCCATATCTTAGCTCTAATCATTGTTTTGCAAGTTAGTCATTTATACATTCCCAAAATGTGCATGCCCTCAGTGCTGAGCTTAGCACTCTGATCTTTGTAAACCTCTGAATGTGTCATTTTCAGTAGAGATTTTCTTTTTAAACAAATGTATGATTTCCTGTTATGAACAAGTAATGCCAATCGCCCAAAAATGACAAGGAAAAAGAAAGTCAATGCATGTATTAAAAGCAAAGCTTGGCAATATATTATTTCAAAGTCATCTCAAGTAGCTAGTAACTAATTCTGAAATTAAGTAAATTTACATAGTCTAATGCACATTTTCATGTCTTAAAAGAGTTATATAAAGAAATTGACTCTTTGGAAAATGTCATGCTTTGGACAATCATTTAAATTAATGTTCCATAAATGAAAATTAATCTTATTTAGCAGATTAATTCATATAATTAGTTTACATACACATGATTGGAACAATAAAATGCTCTCGGTCATGTAATTGTTCATATTTAGAATATTAAGTTAATGCCCTAGTTTTTAAATTTTCAAATGAATTGTCTAATAATTATTTGTTATTTACTTAGTGTATATTTTCATTGCTAAATTTGGATTTCTACTTGGAAAGCTCAAATGTAGTTTGTTTAATGGAAGGAAGAAGATAAAACATTTAGGTAAATGTCAGTATAGTTGAATATGTAAATCTTGGAAATAGATGCAAAGGATTTGACTCCTTTCTGACAGCACCCTAAAGACTAAAAAAGAAAAAATATATCATCTTAAAAGCCTTATTCATGCAGAGCACAGACTTATTAGAGTTCTGTTTGAATCTGACTCTAAAATCTATGGCAATTCTATATCATTTGTCTCTGACAGTCATATCACCAGGGAAGAATTGATCTATCAGAGTTACTTTCTTTTCCTCTTCATTCTCTCTCCTATCTGCTATTATTCTTTCTCCTTTTCTTCTTCTGCTTTTCCACTTTCTTTTCATTCTTTTTTTCCCTAACGCCAAAAACACTTACTTAAACCACAGCTACCACAACTGACATCCTAGAATTCATAATTAAAGGCCTTTTCTTCATAGAAATATCTATCCCAGCCATGGCAGGAAGTAATGGATTTTGGAATACATGATAGTTCTAATCCAGAGTGTTTCTGGGGCTGGCCCCATGGCCGAGTGGTTACATTCGTGTGATCCGCTGTGATGGCCCAGGGTTTCACCAGTTCGGATCCTGGGTGTGGACCTACCACCGCTCATCAGGCCATGTTGAGGCAGCATCCCACATAGCACAACCAGAATGACCTACAACTGGAATAAAACTATGTACTGGGGACTTTGGAAGAAGAAGAAGCAAAAAAATTTAAAAAGTAAAATAATAAAATAATCTAGAGTTTTTCTAACATCATGCAAGAAAATTCAAATAAGTAAAAATTAGTCGTACTTCAAGTTTATTCCATGAAAAAAATTAAATACTGAAAATATGGAGATGTCATTTTCAAGTTCATTATTTTAAGGCCTTTTGAAAGGCTTTAAATGAAGCCTTTAGAAAATAATTTGATTCACTTCTCAGAAGGTAGCTCTGATAGGTTCAGCTGTGTCTTCCCAAAATTTATATGCTGACGTCATAACCCACAATACCTCAGAATGTGACCTTATTTGAAGATAGGGTCTTTACAGCATCTATCAAGTTAAGTGACATCATCAGGGCTGGCCCTAATCTAACTGGTGTCCTTAGAAAAAGGGGAAATTTGGAGACACACACCATGCACACAGGGAGAATCCTATGTGAGCATCAAGGCAGAGATCGGAATGATGCCTCTACAAGTCAAGGAATACTAGGGATAGCCAGCAAACTACCAGAAGCTAGGGTATAGACAGGGAACAGATTCTTCCTCAAAACCCTTAGAAGGAACAAACCCTACCAACACCTTCACCTTGGGCTTCTAGCCACAAGAACTGTGAAACAATACATTTCTCTTATTTAAGCCTCTCAGTTTGCAGTACTTTGTTACAGCAGGCCTAGCAAACTAATACAGTAGCTAACTTCCACGTTTTTTCCATTTTGTAACTTTGGGGCTTCTAATTCTGATCATGTTTTCATTTGGCTTAAAGACTCATGACTACTAAGGGTAAAAAGAATCAGATTGACAGGAGAAGTAGAAAGTGAATCTTTATTCACAATTGGATTGTCAAGGTCTAGCCTACCTTCAGAGTGGAAAATCTCAACAATCCAGGCATCACAGAATCAGTTCTACCACATTATAACAAACTATCTGGTATTACTGATACATTTCAGCTTTATTGTATCAAAAGAGCACAGTCTCAGAATTTTAAAACAAGATTTGCCCCAGAATGCAAGGACAGTACAACATCCAAAAATCAGTTAATTAATACATCACATCAATAGAATAAAGGACAAAAACTACATGATCTTCTCCACATAGAAAAAATCGTTCGGCAAAAACCAATAATTTTTCGTGATAAAAACAATCAACAAACTAGGAACAGAGGGGAACATTCTCAACTCAGTAAAAGGCACCGACAAAAAAAACACAGCTAACATCATGCTTAACGGTGAAAGTTTGAATGATCACACTCACACTTCCCAGTTTCAGAATTTAGTACAAAATTAGTGATCAAGACAATGTGATACTGTAACAATAAACATATAGTTTCTTGGAATAGACTAGGGAGTCCAGAAATAAACACTCACAGTTATGGTCAACTGCTTTTTGACAAGGGTGCCAAGACAATTCAATGGGCAGAATACTCCTATGAACAAGCAGGGCTAGGATAACCAGACATCCACATGTAAATGAAGTTGGAACCATTCCTCATACCATATACAAAAATTAACTCAAAATGGATCATAGTCTTAAATGTAAGAGCCAAACTATAAAAGTCTTAGAATATGGGAGTAAATCTTCATGACCTTGGATTAAGCAAAGCCTTCTTAGATATAACATCAAAATTATAAGCAATAAAAGAAAAAATAAGGAAAATTAGACTGTATTAGTCAGGATTCTTGGAAGAAACAGAACCAACAGGATATGGATATGTACATACATACAGTGTGTACGGAGAGACAGTGAGAGAAAGAGAGAAAGAGAGAGAAAGGAATTGACTCATGCAATTATCAAAACTAAGAAGTTCCAAGATCTGCAGTTGGTAAGCTAAAGACCAGGAGAGCCTATGGCGTACGTTCTAGTCCAAAAGCTGGCAAGCTTCAGAGCCAAGAAGAGCTGATGTTCCAGCTAGTGTCCAAAGGCAGGAAAGGACCACTGTCCTAGCTCAAGCAGTAAGGCAAGAAGAATTCCTTCTTACTCAAGGGAGGGTAAGCCTTTTTGTTCTATTCAGGTCTTCAACTGACCACTCACATTAGTTAGGGCAATCTGCTTTACTCAATCTAGCTATTCAAGCATTAATATCATCCAAAAACACCCTCACAGACACACCCAGAATAATGTTTGACTAAATATCTGAGCACCTCCCCATGACCCAGTCAAGTCGATATAAAATTAACCATCACAGAGATTTCATCAAAATTTAAAAATTTTGTGCTGTAAACATTACAATCAAGAAAGTAAGAGAGGATTCACAAAATGAGAGAAAATATTTGTAAATCATATATCTGATAAAAGACATATCCAGTAAAGAATTCATAACTCCATAATAAAAAGATAAATAGCAAATCTAAAACGGACAAAGGATCTGAATAGACATTTTTCCAAATAAGACATACAAGTGGCCAACATGCATATGAAAAGGTGATCAACATCATTAGCCATTAGGGAAATGCAAATCAAAACCACAATGAGATGCCATCTTATATCTACTAGGGTGGCTACAATAAAAAAGAAAGGCAAGAGTTGAAGAGGATGTAAAGAAATTGGAAGCTTCATAATTGCTGGTGGGAATGCAAAATGGTTCAGTTTGGCATTCCTCAAAATTTAAATATTGGAGTTATATCACGTGACCTAACAATTCCACTCCTAAATACATCCACACAAAACCTGTACACAAATATTCATAGTGGTGTTAGACATAAGAGCAAAAAAAATGGAAATAACCCAAATTGACATCAACTAATGAATGGATAAATAAAACAAATGTACCTATACAATGAATCTTATTCAGCAATAAAAATGAGTGGAGCATTCATACATGCTACAACATAAAGGAATCTTGAAAACATGTTTAGTGAAAAAAGCCAGCCTCAAAGGCCACATATTGGGATTCCATTTATGTGAAATGTCCAGAAGAAGCAAATCTATAGCGAGAAAGTAGATGAGTGGTTGCCTAGGGCTGAGGTGGGTTGTAGGTAAGGGATTTCTTTTGGGAAGGATGAAAATGTCCTAAAATTGATTATGGTGTTGGTTGTGCAACACTGTGAATACACCAAAAGCCATTTAATTTTGCACATTAAATGTATGAATTGTATGACATGTGAATTACATCTCAACAAAGCTGTTAACAATTTAAAAATAAAATAAAATACATGTTGAAGCTATTTACAATTGGCTTGTCCCATTTACAAGGACTTGCATTACAGAAAAGGAGAGTTCTTCTCATCCAGGACCATCTCCCAGATCCTCAACACATCAAAATTTTAAACATTTTTTTGTACTTCAGTATGTCCAAGATGCTCGTCAAGATCTGTCTTGTGATCTGAAGGAGAGAAAGTTCCCTGAGACAGCCTGATGCTCCTCAGGGCAGGGGGAAGTTAATCTTATCTAAATTATCAAACTTCAAAAGGGATAGTTTAACATACATTTGGAAGAGGTCACAGGATGTATCCAGGGGAGTAAAACATTAAGAATCTCTCTGTTATTTGAGAATTTTAACTTTTAAAATATTTGATATGTGTCTCTGTTGTTTAGAAGAGGACTGATAACCCTGTCCGTCTCCCCTCTGGAAATTTACAAATCCACATAGTTCACCAGATATTCTTTTTTTCCCACAATAGATTCTTTAACTATAGATATGTCTTTCCAAGGATTATCCTTTCTCACCATCATTTGCAAGGTTACTTGAGGAAAATGGACTCGGTGGGGCAGTAGGAAGGAACATCTCTACAGGAAGAAAACCATAAATGCAAGGAAGGTAAATACAATCATGGAGTCCCGAGTGGTTTTCTAGTTTATATAGTAGTTCTGGAGTTATCTGCGCTGTGTCAACAGGCAGGTCTTTGAAATTTGGTGTAACCACATGGTATCTTCTCTTTCTTCTAGTCTAGAACTGCGTGCTATAGAGAGGTGAAAACCTGAGGAATTCCTTCCACTCCTGCCTTTAGTTCTGGGCAGTAAGGGCCCTTCTCCAAGGCCCAGTGTTTCAAAAGACCACTGTGCATCACAAAACACTCCAACCGGTCCAAAGCATTAAAGAGCACTTGGACTGCTGCATTGCTGATGACCACAGCCCTGCTGCTGCCAGGGGCTAAGCAGCCTCTCCTGTGAATAACACTGTCAGGGCCCAGGGAAAGGCTTTTCCTCATCTCTTCCTTTATGTCTTTGGTGCTAGGGACAGGGAAGAAAATTTGTGATCTTAAAGCTGATGATGCTGGAGACAGACAATGCTGCAGAGTGCAGAACTGATTTCCTCTAAGAGAGTCAACAAGTTAATCTATCAGATCCTTCCTCTCAGCGTGAAGGCCATAGATACTTGCACAAGAATGTATCATCTTCTATCAGTGTTCCACTACGTGCTTCAGGAAGTACTTAAGAATTAATTAGCATAGTATTTGCAACATTGCAGATGGCTTCTGATGGACATTTTGGAATAGTAATTAACATCGCTCTGAAATTTGCATTATGTAATTTGAGACATAATATGTGTGAAGCTTGACGATAATCTTTACATTAGCAATTTGATGGACAATGAGTACAAGGAATGTGAACAGTTTTATTTTTGCTAATATATTAAAAATGATAATTATATTTTCAAAAATGAATAAATTTCAACTCTAATAATTTTGAGTTAAAATGTTGATGTTTATTATACTTGTATTTCTATTTCAGTTTTGAATAATTGAGAATAAAAATAACTTTTTGAAAACTTAATTTTTTAATATTTTATATTTATTTCATTTTGTATGAAAATATATTGAAATGTATTCATTTTGAATACAATAGGATTGTTTAATCTTTTACATAATTGCTATTAATAGAACACAACTCAAGGGGAAAATAGTGATTATAATAACATAATTATTGACATAGCTAAAATGGAAGCAAAAAAATAAATTTCATGGAATAAATACATAATAATCTATGAGTTTTTATTTATCACTCTTCCTCCCATCAAGACAACATCCAAACATAAACAATTAATAAATTGAGTTGTCTTTACTATTTTGCTAATAATTATATAAAAACCGTAGTTTTACCATATTTTTGAGTTTCTTATTGCAAAGGTGCATCTGTCCAGGTAGGCAATTAGAACATGTCCTACGTAATAGTTTGTGAGTTTAGTTTATAACCTCTAAATATTTAGACCTACAGAAAATAGGCCTGCATTTGTGCTTTTGCTTTAGGACCCATAAATGCTAGAGTCAAGACTATTCCCTTCTAAACTGGAAATCTCAAAGGTCATTTTTTATTTGTACCTTGTTTTGGTGGGGGTTGTAACATAGTTTTCTTCCTTTTCCGTAGCTCTCCCGCTCATTGCTCAGAGCAGACTTTCAATGAGATTTACGTGTCCACAGGCATGGTCTGCTGCACCATACAGTTACGGGGTGCAGAGGACCCAGCCAGCCAGGGGCAAGGAAGATCTATCTCTGGAATTGCTTTATATAGACCCTGGCTGCAGAGAAGTTTGCTATGGAGTCCGGTGTTGGCCAACCCACATTCATCCTGAAAATGAACTTGAAATGGTGATAGATCTTTGACAGTGACAGCAACCTGCCCACTAGGTGTTAGAGGGGCACAGTGGGAATAAGAGCTGGAACCAGCAAGTCCCATCTCTTGATGTCGTATGGTCTCAGCCCCATAGTCCTTTGAATTACAACTCTCATGTTCACCATGTCAGTTGGAAGTACTTCAGGCCTTTACAGCCTGTGTTGTTGAAAAGTTACTATATTAGTTTGCTATAATAAATTAGCAACAAACAGTGACCAAGAACATAAATTTATCCTCTCACAGTTCTGGATGCCAGAAGTCAGAAATCAGCCTCACTGGGCCAAAACCAAGTGTCCACAGGGCCATTGGACCTCCAGAGGCTGTAGGGGAGAATCCATTCCTGGCCTCTTCCACTTTCTGGTAGCTGTTGGTATGTCTTGGCTTGTGGCCTCATCATTCCAAGAAAGGCCAGCATCTTCAATTCCCTCTCTCCTCTGTCTTCACATAGACTTCTCCTCTGTGTGTAGTAAAATCTCCCTCTTCCTCCCTCTTATAAGGATACCTGTGATTGCATTTAGGGTCCAGCTGGATAATCCAGGGTTCTCTCCCTACCTCAAGATTCTTAATGTAATTATATCTGCAAAGACTCTGCCATGTAATGTAACATTTATGGGTACCAGGGATTAGGACCTGATATTGTTGGAGGGACCATTTTTTAATCAATGACAGGTACATAGCCCTTTCTTATTATCTCATAGTGTTTCAATTCTACTTTTTCAGAGTTCTTGAGGTGGTATGAGATAATTAAAAATTATCTTTTAGGTCTATACATAATTATAGAAAATTTGCCCATAAAATGAGAACCTTAGTCTTAGACTATGCTAAGAAAAACTCCTAGCAAGTATTCTTGGAACTTCATTTTTTGCTACAGTAAGATATTTGCTTTCTGGCAGGGAAAAGCCTAGAGCCATCTAGAGAACAGGCATACAATTACTACGACATGGGAGTATCCAATCTACTAGGGAACGTCAATCAAGTCAGTTTTCAGGTGGATAAGGAATCTTACCTTCCCAATGGTTTCTGCATAATACTTGGTCTGGCTTCTCTGAATTACATGCAGCAAAAGTGGGGCAGCGTGTACAATCAGAAGCTGCTGTGTTGGGAAATCCAGATCCAGACCAATCATTTTCTCCTTCTTCTATTATCTCACTTTTGCCTATGGGTGCCACCAACTAGGATGCCTGGATGACAACAGGAATGAGAGTCCAGGGGGCCATGGAAAGACCACGTGGGAGTAGCCAGAGGTGTGAAAGGTGGAGGAAGCTGGTCTCAGACATCCAGGCAGCATTTTACATGTCGGTGTCCATGTTATAGGTTATTCAGTGCTAGTCCATTTAGGCTGCTATAAAAAATATACCATAGGCTAGGTGGCTTCATCAACAAATATTTATTTCTCACAGTTCTGGAGTGTGGGAAGTCCAAGATCCAGGCACTGCAGATTCAACGTCTGATGAGGACGCACTTCCCAGTTCATAGAAAGACATCTTCTTGCTGTGTCCTCACATGGCAGGCGGGCAGAGCTCTCTGGGGTCTCTTTCATAAGGGCACTGATCCCATTCATGAGGACTCCACCCTCATGACCTAATCACCTCCAAAAGCCCCACCTCCAAACACCATCACATTGCGGGTTAAGATTTCAACATATGAATTTGGGGGGACACAAGTATTCAGTCAGGGCGTGGAGAATGAAATAGGGGTGCCAGTGTCAACAGTAGAAGTTCTGTGACGGAACGGTTTAGCAGTTCCTTCACTTTGAGATTTGCTTTTTAAAAACTTCACTTGCCTGATTTAAGGGAAAAGAATCCCAAATGCTCAACAACTCTGATAAATCCAATAAATGAAAGACTTTTAAATGCAATGAACCTAAGTTCTCTTAGCTATTTCATTGCTGAGAATTACTCATAAGATTTTACTTAAAATCATAGTCTAAATCTATTTCTTAAATACATATTTCAAATTATAGTTAAAGGGCTGTGAATATAGTAGGCTACTACTATACATTACGGTACATGAAATTTCAAATATACACAGCTATTTTCTTAATCAAAAATGTTAACGCATGACTCTGATTCTTTAATATGTTTTAATACCTAATTTTAAACCCTTCCAGTCTCAAAATTTTAAATCTTAAGGTTGAGAGCAACCATCCTAGTTCATTGATGTTGTCACAATGACAGTGCTCTTTTTTAGGGGACTACAAATTCTTTTTCATTTTATAATATATAGCACTTCTTTATCATGTTAATTACTTATGCTCTGGATTACCATACCGAAATCTGCAGTGATCCTCCAAATTAGTACTATTTTGACCCAATAAGAGTGTGGTAGTTTTAAAATATATCCACAAAGTCTTTGATTCTTCTTCCTTTAAAATTTGAAGCTTAATTCCCTTCCTCTTGACTGAGGCTGAGCTTAGTGACTCACTTCTAACAAAAAGAACATAGAGGAATTGATGCTGTGTGAACTTCCAAGACTAGATCATAAAAGGCACATGGCTTTCTACCTGCTCTGTCTTGGACCACTCACTCTGGGGGGTGTTAACTGACATGTTGACGTGACACTCAAGCAACACTATGGAGAGGTTCACATGGCCAGGAAATGAGGCGTCCTGCCACCGGCCAAGGGCTCCTTGAGAGAGTTGTTTTGGAAATGGATCCTCCAGCCCCTGTCAAACATGCAGATGACTGCAGATCTGGCTGACATCTTTTTTTTTTTTTTTTTTGAGGAAGATTAGCTGTGAGCTAACTACTGCCAATCTTCCTCTTTTTGCTAAGGAAGACTGGCCCTGAGCTAACATCCATGCCCATCTTCCTCTACTCTATACGTGGGATGCCCACCACAGCATGGCTTTTGACAAGCAGTGCCATGTCTGCCCTGGGGATCCAAACCGGCGAACCCTGGGCTGCCGACAAACAGAACGTGCAAACTTAACCACTGAGCCATCGGGCTGGCCCCATGGCTGATATCTTGACAGCACTTTCATGGGAGACTCCAAGCCAGAACCTCCCAGCTAAGTTGTTCCCAGATTTCTGACTCTTAGAGACTGTGGGAGATAACACATATTTATCATCTTTAGCCCTAAAATTTGGAGTAATTTGTTATACAACAATAACTAACTAATATAACTAGACCAAATCTTCCAATTTTCCTGGTGGAGGATCAAGGATATGCCTTGCATCTTAGAATTGCATATGATGAACAAGAGAACAGTTCAAGTAAATACAGGCTGCTGAGACTTTGCCTGAAATATTATTTGACTCAGGATCAAAATGTAAGACAATTTTTATACATATTCTTATTTCAGTTACAAATAAACCAAATGTAGAACTCAGAAGCCACTGGATATATACAAATATCTATTATTTTAATGTTATATAAATTCACACTTGCCAGTTAAGAATGTTATCAAATATTAACCAGAGTATGTCAAAATAAAATACAATTACATTTTTAAAAACAGGAATTTATGTCAGATATTACATAATTATATCATACTGTTAGGTTGAATTGTGTCCCACCAAAATTCCTATGTTGAAGCCGTAATCCCTGTTACCTCAGAATGTGGCTATATTTGGCAATAGGGCTTTTAAAGAAGTAATTAAGGTTAAATGAGGCCATATGGGCAGGTCCTAATCTAATCTGACTCGTGTCCTTATAAAAGAAAATTTGGACTCACAAAAGAAACACTACGGAGGTGTACACTCTGAGAAAAGCCACGTGGGGACTCAGTGAGAAGGTGGCCATCCACAAGTCAAAGAGAGGGGCCCCAGAAGAATCTAAATCTGCTGACACCTTGATCCTGGACTTCTAGCCAGAACTGTGAGAAAATCAATTTCTGCTGTTTAAGCCACCCAGTCTGTGATATTTTGTTATGCCAGCCCTAGCAGACTATATACATACCCAAGAAAGGTCAAGAGAAAGTTCTCTATGCATTCTTAAATTTTCCAGGTTACCTGAGTCCTGCTCAAAACATTTCACATAAAATATTAATTTTAGGGTGAAATTTTAAAACACATGAAATCAAATATACAATGCTCCAAACATACAATGTCATATTTTCTAATAACTATACTTATTACTACAGAACTGGTGGGTTTCTCAATTTTGAAAATCAGATTTTGAAATATAAAGCATAACTATTGTTATTATTTTGTTTGTTTGGGTTTTTTTGGTGAGGAAGATTGGCCCTGAGCTAACATCTGTTGCCAGTCTTCCTCTTTTTGCTTGAGGAAGATTGTCACTGAGCTAACATCTGTACCAATCTTCCCCTATTTCATGTGGGATGCCACCACAGTGTAGCTTGATGAGTGGTTCTGGGTTCACGCCTGGGATTGGAACCCAGGAACCCTGGCCTATGAAGTGGAGCACGTGAACTTAATCACTACACCACTGACCTGGCCCCTAAAGCATAATTATTTTTAAAATATCCCAATTTGGAATAATTTTTGTGGGAAATAAATGAGATTCAAAAATAAGTCTTTCAGATAAACAAATACATGGACAAAGAGAACAGATTAGTGGTTATCAGAGGGGAAGGGGGTTGTGGGCTGGGCAAAAGGGGTGAAGGGGCACACAGATATGGTGACAGACAAATAACAATGTACAACTGAAATTTCACAATGCTACAAACTATTATGACCTCAATAAAAAGACATAAGTCTTTCAATCCAAAAGAAAGTTTGTTTGGTCCAACTCTCCCCTTCCCCTACCCGCTATTATCGCCATTCTGAAATCTGGGCTTCTGCTACTAGGCAAGATTTTTTCTTAAGTTGTGGTAAAATAACATACAATAATACAATGTAAAATTTGCCATTTTAACCTAGACAAGATTTTAAAGCAACGTTTTTTTTGTTCCTTTTATGACCCTCACTTTAGGCCAAACCTTTTGTCAATTAATTGGCCTACGGTTTGTTCTTAGCTGCCAAAAGTTAAATTTATCATGTTTGAATTTAAAATTCTGTGAGAAAAATAGAATGTTGTTGTAAAAACAGTTTATTCCCTATATTTTTTTAGTGTCATACAGGGGCACTCAAGTATCTTACCAGGTGTTCACTCATTCTGTGTCGTATAGCTTAACTCACATCCAGTTTCTTAACACATTAAAGCTAAAGTTTTTTTGTGTGTTTTTGAGGCTGTTTTTAATACCCAGTCTGCCCAAGAACTCCCACTCCCTTTAAGACTTGCCTTGTGATCAGCAGAGGAGGAGGCCTCATGACCCTCAGCAAAGTTGAGATATCCTGCCGTTCAGGAGAGAAGAATTCATTATCATAAATTGGTAAACTTCAAAAGGCCATTTGAAAGGTGTATTGACATCACTTATTGGAAGAGTTTATAATACTTACTAGGTAAAACATTTAGAATCTATAAAGAGATTACAGTATTTGCCCCCAAAATAAAATATTGATGATATATAAAGGGGTCACATAATTGCCCAGGGAGCAAGTCATTAGGGATCCCTTTATTCTTTGAGATTTTTAAATTTTGCAATATGTGACACCAACTTTTGTTGATTATAGAGTGTCCTATTTTTCCTCTTGAGTTTCCCTTTGCCATGTAAATTGTAACCCAATTAAAAGTCTTTGCACCCAAAGCTTCCAACATGGAAAAGCAAAACCCACAAATACAGGAGTCTTCAAAGAATGGATCATTTAACCCCAATCCACGTGATATATCAGGCATTCATGTACTACATTAAGAAGTGCTCACGAAAACATTCAGGGTCTTAGGATTTAAAAATCATCTGGTTTTCTTCTTGAGGATTCTGGCTGAGTTATTTTCCGACCTGACCACAGCCAATTACAGAGGCTCTGCCTGGCAGGCCTCACAGAGGAAAGCTGCCCTCCCCTCACCAGCCTTGGTTCACAGCCAGCGCAGGGCAGTCTCTGAAGGGAGTTGCAGTCAAGGACTCAGGCCCCCCTGGCTGGTCATGCTCTTCCACTTATCTGCATTCTTAGCCCAAGCGCCTTATTCCTAGGTTTCTTTATCTGAGGCCTTTGGCCGAGGTCCTCTTCAGGCGCCTCTGCCAAGGCTTTCTTATGGAGCAAAGGGGAAAACCTTGAACACCCTTTCCGCCACTCTCAGTATCCAGTACTTTTCCACTCCTGTCCCTTCCTCCTAACCAGGGCCTATAAAAATGCCAGAGCATTTTGTTTGGGGGTTCCCTCCACAGTGAGACAACCCCAACATCTGCACTGACCCACCTGACCCCGGCCCAGTGCTCCATTTCAGGAGGAAAAATGGAACAGGAGGAGTTGGCACGTGCTCTAGTTTTAGCTCCTGCTTACACCATCTCAGTTAGTGATTACAGACTTAACTCTTTCATTTTGGCTTGTTCCTTTAATCGCGTCCTCTGGCACTTGGCAGCTCAGCTTCCTCTTTCCCACCCCTGTTGGTGAAGCCAGGTGATCATATATCATAAGCACTATCATGAAATCAAATCTGAAATCCCCTACTCTTGAGTTCGTCAGGGGCAATTCTTCCCACAAAAAAGCCAGAATGGACACTGAGCAAGAGAGTATGTGAGCAAACCTGACTACGTGGTCTGTGGAGTGAGACTTCCTAATGTGGTTTTATTACTTATTGTGCAATACTATGGATCAAACACATTTATATTCTAAAATAAATACTAAAACATATTTCTCGCAGTCAAAGAATCTCATCGACTCTGCCACACATTAATATGGATACATCAGAATGTCTTTGATTTTAAGTAAAAGAAAACACAAAGTGGCCAAAGTCATAAAGAAAACATATTGGCTGTGTATTAGTGTCTAAATGGGAGACCACGAGGTAGGCCAGGCTTTAGGTGTGGTGTGACTGCAGTGTACTCAGTCCACATCTCAGCCTTGCTGTGATACTTTCACCCCTTTCTTTCTCTGTGTGCCCTTCTTAGCACAACAGGCTCTACTAACAAAACAAAATGGCTTCAGGAGCTCTACACTTCATATCTGTGGGTCATCCCATCTGAAGCAATGGTCATCTTGGCCTTCCCAGAGTTTCCTCTCTCTGACTAACTAGCTGTGGTCGCATGCCAACTCCCGAACCAATCACTGTGGCTGGAGGAGTGCATTATTCCAACTGGCTTGGTCAAGGTCATGTGCTCTATTCCTAGAGCTAATGCATGAGGTATTATCTTTTCTTCAACCATATGAAATCCCAAATGGAAGTCAGGGACTATTGTGAAGAGGTGACTGGATACTGGGGAGGCAACTCAAAATGTCAAATAATTGTACAATAAAGAATTGACTGCTCTTTTTTATTAGGTCCAGAAATTAACATACAAAACACAACTTTTCTTACTACTCCTAGCTTAATTAGTACAAATGCATTTTGCACAGTCACTATCTTAGGGCCATATTTAAAGTAATGTACATCAAAACTCCTTTTAAGGAAATTTTTTTTTGCCATCAACAAATAGTAAAACGCATCATTGTAATCACTTTCTGGAGGGGGAAAAAAACAACTTTAAATTTTTAAAGTACTACTGGATAAGTTAACCTAAACAAGATTACAGCAACTTCAAAAATATCTCAGTTGTTTTCATTTCTAAAAATAAATTGGTGACAAGAGATGACTTGAAACGCTCAATAGACAATAGTGTCAGTTATATATGGGTTAACCTCTGCACAGATTTGAACAAAACAAATAGTAAGGGATATGCTTGCAGTATGTCAAAGGCAAGAAAAATCAAAAGAACAACTTCAAGGCCTCCATAATGTCTTTATTAGCCTGCCCTCAACATTGAGTACTTTCTATAGATCTAGGCTCTAACAAATGAATCCATTAGCTGCCTCTTCCAGTTAGTGCTGAGGGCATGACATTTAACCAATTTTAAATTGTCATTAGTATAAAATATGTAACTTAATTATTACTCTTATTCAATCTATCTAATTCAGTCATACTGAAAAGAGCAAAAAGAATTTCTACCTTACAAAAAGCTTCAAATATAACTTAGGTGTGCATAAACAGGTATGACTAATGCCATCCTTAATGGAATCTACAAAATGCAGCCAAGAGGTAACCCTATTTCTTGGGCAACAGTTCATCTGCATATTTTTAAAAATCTAAATCAGATATATGGATGATTTTATCATGTGTAAAAACAGATACTTATAGAATGTCTCAATATGGTAGCAGTGGGAATACACAGATAAACCAGACCGTCTCTGTAGATAAGGATCTCACTGTCTGCTGTTAGAGGCAAGATGTAAGCAGAAATTAGCTTTGAGAGCCCAGGAGATGGAGAGACTAACTTAACCCAAATTTATAAAAGCCACACCGTCGAGGTAACATTCGAACTAGATCTTAAAGTATGGCTAAGATTTTTATAGTTAGAAGGGAGAAGGCAGGGCATTCTAAGAAGAAAGTAAAACACAGATGAAGAAAAAGAAAAGTTTGGAATTTCTGGAGCAAAAAGGTGATTGGAGATTTCTGAACCTGGAGTTAGGCTGGAGTCTGAAAAGGAAGTTCAATGTCAAAACGTTAAGGCTTGAAAGTTGATTTCACCTGCAGTGAGAGTCGATAAAGTATTTAAGAAAGGAAATGGTATAATTGGCTTTGTTGAAAGTCCAGGTGAGAGATAATCAGGTACTGTATCAAGTCCATGACAAAGAGCTCAGGAAGGAGAGATTAGAACACAGAGGTGCCTCTGAATTTACAACTAATAATACTTGGTGAATGAATGAAGAAGAAATATTGAAGAGTAGAAAGAACACCTGATTTGAAGCCTAGAAGAGCCAGGTTGACTCCAGGTTCTGCCACTAATTTACTTTTTGATCTCATAAATTATTTTACCCTATTTTTTATAAGATAAATATAATCATACCTACTCAATGGGTTATTGTGATGATTAGACATAACATTTATAAATCTCCTCCATATCATTAGTTTTATTATGATTATTAATCAGAGCATGAGAGAGAAGGAAGTCCTGGGATGCCTCCTAGGTTTTTGACATAGGAGATTAGACAGATGATGAGGCCATGGACTAAAAGAGAGACAGAGTAGTTCTTGGAAATCATCATGAATTCATTTCCAGTCTCTGTTGGACTCCACATTGAGATGCCCAGGGGACACATTGAAAATATGGACCAGAAACTTGGGAAAGAGAGTCTGAGGTTTAAAATACAGATTTTGGAGCTTGTCAGCATGTAAATGGCTTTGGAAGTAAAAGTAGTGGATGAAACTGGTCAAAGAGAGAAGAAAGAGCTAGAAAAAAGTATTCTAAGAACTGAACTCATGTGAAATGACCTTGAGCCCTGTCTAAAAAAAAAATTATCTCCAAAGTTCTTTTAGAAAAGGTCTGTCATTTGAAAACTTCCATTCTGTATTAGTATAGGCTTGCTTTTGCCTTTGGGGAATCCGGACTCTCAGTTTGGGTATATACTGGCTAGAAAAAAGGCAAAAGTGGAGCCACAGTCCTGTTCTGGAAATTCAGGCACATAAGAAGCTAGACTAAATTGCATAATGTAAACAGTTGTCCTTGTTAGGAGCAAAAAGATGGCTGCAGAGATACATACAGTGTTAACTGGTCTTCGTCGCGTCTCCCAAAGATGTTCTTTCCCAGTTTAGCACAGTCTCTAGAACTTCTGGCATACGCTCTCACTTAGTGATGCTATCCAGTATCACGGCTTTAAATACAATGTAAATAAGGACGACTTTCAAAGTTTGGTTTACTGCTCAAACCTTTACCCTGAGTTCTAGACTCATATATCCCACTGCCAAATCAACACCTCCAATTAGATGTCAAAGAGGCATCTCGAAGGCAACAAATCCAAAACTGAACTCTTGATTCCTTCCTCACTCTCAAAAATTCTTCTCCTCCCAGTCTTTCCTATTTCAGAAAATGGCAATTCCATCTTTCCAGTGGCTCATACTAAAACCTTAGAGTCTTCCTTGACTCTAGTCTTTCTCTCACATTTCACATCCAACGCCTCAGTAAATATTATTAGCTTGAATTTCAAAATATATCTATAATATGCATAAGAAGCAGAGTTTTCGAAATGATTTAGCACCCCACAGCATAAATAACCAGAGAAATATCAATAGCTATTAACACAACACTAGTAACACCCTAACTGATCTCCTTGTATCTATTCTCACCTCCTGCGGGAGGTGACTTCTGACAAGGCTCCCAATGTTCCTACCTCCTGTTAGTCATGCCCTCATGTAATCCCTTCCCCTTGAATGTGGGATGGACCTAATGACTTACTCTTCATAAACCATAAACATTAAAAGTGATGGAATGTTACTTCCATAATTAGGTTACAAAAGACTTTTTGACTTTCATCTTCCTGAGAATTCTCTTTCTGGCTCTTCATGCTTGCTTGCTCTGATGGAGAGGACTATCTGGCAAAGAACTGGTAGCTGGCCTCTGGCCATCAGCCAACAAGGAACCAAGGTTGTCAGTCCAACAGCCCATGAGAGACTGAACTCTGCTGACAATCACTGAGTGAGTTTGGAGTCAGATCCTGCCCTAATTGACCTTGAGATTACTGAGGCCCCAGCCAACACCTTGCCTGCAGCATCGTGAGACCTTAAAGCAGAGGCCCCAGCTAAGTCATGCCCAAATTTCTGACCCATAGAAACTAGATGATAACAAACGTGTTGTTTTAAGTTGCTAAATTTTAAGGCAATTTGTTATACAGCAATAGATAACTATCACATCTCACTAAAGTCTATTCCAAAATGGCAGCCAAAATGACTGGTGTAAAAATCAGATCAAGGCACCCCTCCACTTAAAATCATCGAATGGCTTCCAATCTCAAGTGGAGTAAAAGCTAAAATCCTACAACAGCCAACGTGCTCCTACCTGATCAGGCCCCTTCTTAGTTGTCTGACTTCATCTCCTGTGAGTCTTTCTCTCAGGTCTTTCCTTCACACTGGCCTCCTAGCTGTTCTTGAACATGCAAGCATGCTCCATTTTTCAGAGTATTTGCACTTGCTGTTTCGTCTGCTTGGAGGACTTTTCTCCAGATATTCACATGGTTTCTCCTTCACTCCTTTTAGCCTCTACTCAGATGTCTCCCTATCAGTGAAGCCTTCCCTGATTACCTGATAAAGTAGTAACAATTTCCCCCCTGCCACTTCCTACTTGCCTTACTTTTCTCCCGACTTATAGGATCTGACCTATACCATTACTTGTATACTTGTATACTCTCCTCCCATTACTCAAATAAAAGCTCTAGGAAGGAAAGGACTGGTTTACTCACTGCTATATCCTTAGCACTAGACAGAGCTTAACACATAGTAAGCACTCAATTTGTCGACTAAATGAATGAACTTCCAGTTCCTTAGGCGTAGACTTGGTACATTTGAAAGTTGTAAAGATTTAAAGGGAGAAAAATGAGGATGGGACAGGGTTCTACTCCGAAACTATGTAGCAAACAACACATAAACAGCCACAGGAATATGAATTGCTATTAACAACCTACCATTGGTTAGGATATGCAGCAAAATCATAATTTAATGCTATTATAAGCTAGTAATTTTTCACATAAAGAAAAAAGATCTGTTCCATAATCACAGATTGTACCCCTAACCTTGGCTAATCATCTTGCAAATGCATGCGATTAGTCACAATGGGTAATGTGAAAGAGAGTGCCCGGGGCTCGAGCAGCGCCATCCATCACCAACACAGGGGACATAACTCAAATTTCATGTCCTACTAATGGCAGGTCAGTAGCATCAATTTTGTATTTGAAGGGCAATCCAAACCAAATTCCCTAAAATGCAACAAAGTGTTGATAACCACTCTCTGCTAAAACTAACATTATCTAGCAAAACAACGGATTTAACACTGAACAAATGTGTAGCATTTGGGAAAGCAATCGAATTAAAAGCATAAAAACAAATCCCGCAGGGCAATCTTGTTGGTTGTTTTGACGGAACACCTAAATGGATGGCTATTTAAGGAAACAGCATTTTATCAAAATGTCAGAAAACCTTACTCCTCTTTCATGCAACCTAACAATTTGATTCGAATTGCCCTTCAATACAAATACCATATATTGAAAATGGGTCTGAAAGTACAATATATGGCCCTGTGTGGAATCACCATGGTATCTGTCCTGTGATATAATGTTTTAAGACTGGAAGGTGAATATAAAAAAGTAAGAAGAACCTCAAAGAATATTCAGGAAGGTAAAAACCTAAGTGATTTAGGGTATCTAAATACATTAAAGATGACAGAAAGGGATTTTTCAACTGTTTGGAACACAAAAAATAATGGGATAGGCCTACTGTTTAAAGAATATAATGTTAACAGGTGATAGAACACTAAAATATTTCTATTTGGTCTCCTTCACACTGGAAAGGTCCAATTTTAAAAAAGGAATTACAGCCCAAGATAGTTGAGAAGATAGTAAAAAGGGCACATAGCCACTTTAAGTGAATTTAAGTCTCTAAGACCAAGCAAATTACATCCTCAGAAGCTGAAGGAATTTGTAGATGGAATCTCAGCACCACCATTTGGTATGAAGAAAGGAGTAGAAGCCGGAAAATTATAGGTAGCTCTATGTTGTTCTGTTTTTTTTAATGGGAAATATATTGTTTCTGTAAGTGGCAAACAGATTGTAGGCAAAATCCAAGAGTGGATGTAGTAAACACAATCATTTTAAACATCTAGAAAATAACATATTGATGGCTGTGCGTCAGTAAGGGTTTACAAACGCAAGGTCTAAACTGAACTAATTTGCACTGTTGTTTTGCTTTTGGTTTGTTGTTTGTCTGTTTTCTTTTCAGAAGGTCCAGGTTTGCTAGAAAGAGGTCCCCGAGGTTTGGAAGCAGGGAGCTGAACACGGATTTGAATCCAGGCTCTACCCCTCTCTTCCTGGGAGATCTTGGGGAACACATTTCACTCTCTCTCTCTCTCTGAGTCTTATTTACTCATAAAACAAAGAGCTGTTAAAAAGATCTTGCAGGCTAATCCAAGTAAATCACCTTGCACAGTTCCCGGCAAGTGTTACATGTTACTGGAAATCCTCCATTCCTGTAGCTGTATATTCCTTGGAGAGAGATCAGCTGTAATAACACTTCTGGTCTCTCTCCCCTCTCTTACTTACCTTATGTTGGACACAGGAGAAGGAAGTGGGCCTGTCCAGCTCAGACTCTTCTCTTTAGGAGGCAGCCTAATTGAAGGACACATGTATTCTGGTCACCCTTTCTGCCAGGCAGAAAGTTTATTCGGACAGGTATAGCTCATGCAAAGGGGAGGCATATGGTTGTCCAACACTGCCATTGACTGGGTGGGTACAATGAGCTAACGTTGGAGGCTGGAGAAAGCCCTGGTGGCCACAGATAAAACCACATTCTTCAGTTCAGTTTTATCAACAATGAAGCTGATATTCTGATATGTCTGACCCTTATATCTCTGTCATTGAGAGGAAAATTTAGGGTTGGAGGTGCAGAAAAAAGTGTTATCAGCCAACTAGAACCTCAGCAAGATGATGACAACAATGACAATAAAACTAGTAAATCAAAATAATTCTTAGATATTTTATTCTTGGATCTCAGTTCCTTAAATGACAAAATCTTCTACTGCATTCTGTTGAAGAAAATGCTTAAATGTATGTTAGCAAGATAGGTAATAAATTATATAATAAATATAATATAAGGGATTAATAAATTATATAATATAAGGGATTGATTAATAATATTTGAGAGTTCCTTAATGCTTAAAGAAACCTAGACATTTAGCTAAGAGCTTCACGTGTACTATCTTATTTTTCTCAACAGTCATATGAGGCACATACTGTATGTAATTCCTCATTTTATAAGCGAGGAAACTAGAGCTCAAAGGTTAAGTGATTTGCCCAAGGGCGTACAGTTAACAAGTAGAAAAATAAGGCTACAAACTCAGATCTGTCTAATTCCAGAGCTCATATTCTGATGCCGGGGTTGGCAAACTACAGTCCTCAGACCAAATTCATATTGTTGTCTGTTTTTGTAAATAAAGCTTTATTGGAACAGCCATGTCCATTTGTTTATTGTCTACGGCTGTTTTGCACTAAAATGGCAGAGTTGCACAGTTGTAATAGAAACCAAATGCCCCACAAAGCAGAAAATATTTACTGTCTGCGCCTTTATAAAAAAGCTTGCAGATCTCTGCTCTGATGTAAATCATTATTCAATGTTCTCTCCATTGAACATCTTGAGGGCTCCTATCACATGCCGTGGAAATGACTCAAATCTGGTCCCTCACTTAGCACTGGGTGATGAGATAAAGCTGGGAATCTTTGAAGTGTACTCTTTTATTCAGAAATTTAACAAAAGATTCAATGGCTCCATAATCTTCTTTTCTACTTTTTCTTTTTCTCCCTAGAGCCTCAACATTGTTCTTAAATCACTATAAATCCTTAACGTGGTATGTCGTGACTGTACCAGATTTAACCTTGTGAATCAACTAAGACAATTCCTAACCACTGCAACTGTTAGCAACAGCTTCCAAACTGTATGTGGCGTTTTGTCCACTTTATATTATGAGAATTTGAAAACATATACAAAAACAGAGCAAACAGTATACTAAAATCTCACGCATCCATCACCTGGCTTCAATATTGTCATCTTCAAGGCTAATTTTATTTTATTTATAAATCCTACATCCCCAACCCCTACTAGACTGTGTGAAACAAACTGTAGACATCATATCATTTCAGCCATAAATACTAAAAGTGGTTTTTAACACAAAGGCGGGGAACATATACCAGCAGGATACCAACACATAGCAACCATATACTCCTTAACATCTGCAGACCCATAATTCTGCTCAAATTCCAATCTTTTTATTAATTCTCTGCTTGTAGGCACAACAATGTATACCACATTTTCTGTCGAAAGAAGGGTCCCTTTAAGGAATGTGCTGTTCAAAATCCACTTGGAAAAGAGTTCAGGAACTGACATAGCAGTATATATCATGTGGTATCCGGGCATCTCAATTAGTCGCCCAATAGTGAATCTCCAAAGGGTCAGGAATAAGTGAGGGTCCAGGTGATAAATGAAGATGAGGACAAGAAAGAAGACAACCCTGGTCATGATGTGCCAATAAAGATAATAAATATACCACCTGTCATATTCTTGAAAGATCCTATACCAAAGTTGCTGAGACCATTATATACTTCTCAAGATTACAATGATAATATAGGTGTTGCTGTTGGAAACTGTCTTTTAAGTGTGCAGGGAGAAGTTATAATTTATCTTTTAGACAGGCCATCACAAACTGACCATTTATAAATGTTCTCGAAAGCTGGAAGTGTAATTTTACTCTATGCAAAACAACTGAAAAAGACCTTGTTGAATGCTGTCTCCTCAAATATCTCTAAACACAACCTGTGGATAAGACAAAGGTAAGTATATTGCTTACCTTATTAATGGAGAACACAACCTCTGCAAAGTTTTGGTAATGTCCCAGCAAGGGAACAAAGTCAGAATTAATTGAGAATCAGAAGTTTACTTCAAGGTGGGTCTTTCAGCGAAAGGGGCTTGATGAGAATTGTGTAAGGATTAAGGTACAACAGTCCAGGATTGTTGAAAAGAGCAAGACAAGGATTTTTGATGCAAGGAATTCAAAGAATCTTAGAGGGCCAACTGTCTGTTGATGCTTTCTATTGAAGAATCAACAGCTCTTTTGAAAGTCATGCCAATGAAGACAATGGAAGAGTAAATTAATGGTAAGATAAACACTTAGCTGTGGAGAACGAGAAGAGTAAGCATTTTAATTCCTTAATGTTCAAGCTGTGGGTAAGGGTTGATGGTTTCAGTTCTCAATCTTCATCTTCAAATCAGAAAAGATGTCTTCAAACAAGATAAAAATAGGTGGATAAGCTATATAATAGTAGATAGATAATCTCTCTATATACATACATGTTTTAATATAATATAGTCCATATAGTGCTTAATTAGTCTACCAGGTTTGTGATTAAGATGCCAGTAAAGAGAATCTGAATATGATTCATTAGGCATCTTTCTTCTTCTCCATTTGGAGTTCTGCCAATCTTCTTTTTTGTGTCTCCTGAGGTGTGGCCCTACTCAATATCTTAAATCAGAGTCTTCTTACCAGTTGTGGAGAACATCCAGTCTTGGCACAGAACCTCTAGTCTCCACATCTATAATTGTTAAAAGTTCGGATGGTTAGTGGAGATACATCATCAACATAGTAAAAGGTTGGGTCTTTCATCTAATTCTTTCCATCTAATGTTTGCTCATAGTTACCTAGAACCCAGAAATGACTTTTGTTTTCTTCCTCTGTGTGATGCAGCATGTATGAGATGTCCTGGATATTAACACCATTAAACACCTTCCCTGAGAGCAGCAGTTTAAGGCTTAGAGTTTAGTGCTTCTATTTCTTAGCTTTAAAGCCCATATTTCCACACCATGTTTCTGGCATCAACAGATGATGAATTACAGACACTTGGGAGGCCCTAAATCATTTTGCTATTTCAGTTAAACAAGTGGGAAAATCTGAAAAGTTAAATTTCCAGTGTCACTTCCTTAAGCGATCATATCATTACGGCTAGTGTTCACCCCTACTCAAGATAACATTATGCAATATATATTCCACCTACTTTTGAAGTGAAGAGAAAATTCCAAGCTTTCCTTAGCTGGTTAGCGTTTCAGCTTAGAATCCAACTCACTTGGAGGATGTGGTCTCTTAAATCATGGGAGAACTAACACCTGAGGTGAGACTCGCTGATTCCTGAACCAACTCACGCTAAAGGCTCGAGCAAAGGAAGATCCTGGTTAATGTGAATGTCTCCCACAGCAGCACCTTTCAATTGCTTCACCTGACTAACCCAGCTTTTAGCCTTGACAATCTTCCTCCGTTAATAGACCATAACTTCCCAATTATCTGACCATCTGTTCTGTATTTATCTTGTATAACCTCTCAGTCTCCCTAATAGTCAGAGCGCACTTCCAAACCACGGACTTTTATTGATGGGCTACCAAGTCTTGACTTTCCTAAAAAACATGCTCCATACAAGGAGCCACCAACTCTATTCTTTTCTTGTATAAGGAAAATATTTTTACTTATAAAATTCAAACTCAACTCAGCCCAAATTGGCATCTCAGGAAGGATATCTGATGGGAAAAGACAGTCAGATTTCAGACTTTGGACTTATTCTTGGAGATTTCTCTTTAATTTCCTCTGCCACCTAATGAAGGTGCTGCGCCCTCTTTGACATTTTCTTCCAAGATGGAATACAAGACTCATCCCTTAATTCTCCATAATGCAGCTAGAACTAGATTCAAAGATTAAAAATAACTTAGCACTAAGGGCTAGAAGATACTAACAGGGATTGAAATACCAGAAGTAACTTGCTACAAAATAATCTATATTACGCTGTAAAATTTATCTATCTACTACTGGGGGTTCCTTGCAGAAATTTGTCCCTGACTCATTCCTAGTCCCTGCCTATCTCCACATCTGCCTCAATGGAGCAAAGGTAATTTTCTCCTGACTACCTGGAAATATACTCTGATGAATGACTGGACTCTTTGAAGACCAAATCCAAATAAGCAGTTCCCAAAGAAAGATGAAAATGCCCCTTACCACTTGCCTAAGATCTGTCAGACAAAACCTGAACAACTAAGGAGGTTCATTTTATTCATACTATTGCAATAAGGAGATCACCTAGATCGGAAGAACTTCTCAGTAGGGTAGTTTTGCCCCAGACTTTTAGACGGAGTAGTAGACAAGTTACAGATGGAGTAATTTACTGTTGGAATGGTTTTGCAATCAGGGGAAGTCAGTCAGCTGTATAGGAAATGTTTATCTGTGTCTAGCTGGTTTCAGAGGACACATACTTTTAATCTTAGCTAATTACTCACGAGACAAAGAATGGGAAGTTATCTAGGGGGCAAAAGGGAAGGGTCTGTGTCTGGCCTTGTTAGCAGGTTCAGGAAATAGGGGAAAACTATATATTTGGCCTTGCCACCACTCCTTCCCCTCTTGTTGAAGACAACCACAATACATTTCTTAAATAACTACATCTAGAAACAAGATGATGGAGAATGTCCACATCGACACTGTTGTCAGTACAGGTTTGATCGTGGAGTATAAAGCTATCAGCTCAAATTTAGCCTCTGTGTGAGAAGTCAGTTGGAAGTGGAGTCATTTTTGGGTCTGATGGAGCGTAACACAATGCTGAATCATGTTTTGAAACAATGACTGCATAGCAGCATTTAAGACTCTGGACAGGATGCATCACCCAACTACAAGGCATAAGATTACTAGCAGAAGGATTAGTAATCCTTGTAACATACCTCAAAGCCAAGATCCTATATTTCCATATCCCATAGGCCATTTGGATCAACCTTAGAGAGCCAAGTAGCCTTTTCCTTGAGTTTAGTGATTGACTGTTCTAGTTGATCTATGCTACCTATCCAAGTGAAACAAGAAGTGTTGGCTATGGAGCAGATATCTTTCTGACTAGCTAGGAGGAAGTCCAGAGCTATGTGATTGTCCATGACAAAGAGGCCAGTGAATTTAGGCTTATTTGCTGTGCTTCTAGGCCTGAAATGGATCATTTATTACTTCTATGTGGGTTAAGGAGAGATTTCTAACCACCTTTTCAAATTGTATAATTCCCATAGTGGGTATAATGTCCTTCATAATGTGTGTAAAGAGAAAATTGATGATTCCCCTGAGGAGTTCTAAACACCCTGTAGTTGCTCATTTTGTAGTACTTGTAGTACTCATTTTGAAGTGATCATTTAAATCTCCAAAGGAACACATGGTCAACAGGTGGGCTGGTGATTTTGAATACCTAGAAGTCCCAGAAAAGGTTTCCAAAGATCCAGGGAAAATTGGAGTGGAGAAGGCAGGTGTAGATTTGCTGACCACATAAAAAGTAATATCCTTAGGGAGGGAGGGCACAGGCAGTTTGGGGGATGTAGGAATTATTAATAATAGTTTGAATTACTGATGGGGTAAGGTCCTACAGGAGGGCAGAGTCATTGCTTGAAATTAAACAAAGTTTGTAAGGCTGGTTGAAAACTGGTGCAGGAGAAAATGGTCATCAGGAATAAAAGTGCTGCAGTGTTTTTTCCTATGCCTGATCCTAAGGAAGTGAAGTCATGGAGTTTGGCAATTTCAGAAGCATTAATTATGTTGGGAATTAAATTCCAAGCACATGCTGAGAGGTTGAAGTTGATGATGTTGGGTTAGTTGAATTACCAATAAGGATCCTTAAGGGGAAAGTCTCCCTAGGATGTGTTGAGGGGAATGACAATTGGGTGTCCATCCTGGTGGTCAGGTGGGAGATGTGTTGAGAGTGGTAGGAATAGTTGGAAAAAACTGAACAAACTGAATGAGAGAGTTTTGTCCTCTATTTGACTGGTAGGGATGCAAAAGAGGAAAAGGACAGAAATAACAGAGGGGCAAAGTCATTGTAAGGTGTTGGACAATAAATGGGAAGTTGGGTCAGAGGTTGATGGAAAAGAAGAGGCAGTATGACAAAGAGTAGACAAAGAAGGAAAATGGCAGAGATTCAGTAGAGAAATCCTGGAAGATCTTGTTCTGGTACCACGGGTAGAAGCTGACCACTTTGTGATGCCATCTGCCTGTTCTGTGGGTCTTGGGAAAGCAGTCTACATGCTGTTGTCTGCTTCCAGGGGCCCTTGAAAGAACCTCAGTTTAAGGTCTTCTGGTAGAGCCGACGTCTATTCAGAGCAAGTCTTGTATTTTTTTTTAACTATGAAACATTAACCCAAGGTTGTACTCCTCGTAGTTTTGCGGGAGTATCGGTGGTTAGGAGAACAGCTAGGTCCCTCCACCTGGATTGAGGATCAGTCCTTCAGTGCTGTCTTTTTCAGAAGACTAGGTCTCCAATCTGAAAATCATGTAAGGGCTGCAGTGGAACCAGGGGAAAGAAAGAATTGACCTACTAGTGTTTAGTATGAGTGCATTTAGTAAGACCTTGGCCATATTTTAGTATATTGGATTGAATCAGATTAGAGTCTCCTTAAATCCAGGATGGGTGAGGGATCTTCACGGGCCTGCTGGTAATTATTTCTTAAAGATCAGAGGGGGAGGAGCAAATGATTATCAGGGCTAAAGGCAATACTTTGAGACAAGGAAATATGAGTTCCTCAGAGAATTTGGTTAGTGTGGCCCATTTTTCTGGAGGATTAAGAATGATAAAGAGAATACAGTTTTGGTGAAAGTGGAAGTACTTGTTGAATATCCTGAATAATCCTCCTGGTGAATTGAATGCCTCTATTCCTAGCGAGGAAAGAGACTGTTGAAGTGGTGACTCTTAGCTACTTGATGACAGTAGTCTGTTTCAGGGAAAAGCTTCTACGCATCCTGAAAACAGGAAGACTATGGTTTAGAACATATTCCTATCCACGAAACTTTGAGAATTAAATATCATCCATTTACCAATGGAGAAACAAGGCAGAGGGAGCTGGCTCTCATCCTTGCCCCATCTCTACATTTTTACCCTGTCTTTCTGGCAGACGATGCAAGTTGAGATTACCTGCTCAATTTGAGGGCTAATGCACTCCCACCAACATCTGTGTAGACCTTTAAGTTTCCTTGGCAATGATGCATAATCTTACAGAGGCTGTGGACTAAATTTCAGGCAAGGGACAAGAAGCGACCAAGCTGGGTGTCTCCAAAGCTCACCTGAGTAGATAAAAATCCATCCTCTTTCCAATTAGCCTTTTCAGCTTTAGGTGTTAGCAGTTGTTATGCCTTAAATTCTTTAAGTAGTTTCTGTCTCTAAAGGAGGGGAATTTTTGGCTACTAGTCTGAGATTCAATTTTGAGAATTTTTCTTAGAACCCCTGAAAATTACAGATTTTTATTATGCCCTTGTCATCAAAGTCTGAGGACCTCTAAATGTTTATGTCTTTCGGCTGACGCTATTACAGAATTACCTCTGTAGAAGATCCCATTTTGGTCTATATCTCAAATTAGGTAAAGAGTGGGAATATGAAATAAAGACTTGATCCCAAGTCATCAGCATGAGTTATTTTTATAGAAAGGATGGATTTTATGGAGAAATAATATTGATTTCCTGAAAGGGGGTCATCAGATCATCTTGGGTGTAAAACATTCAGAAGAACTTTGCATGACCTCATTGCTTAAATTTATGTCAGGTAGCCTGGAACAAGTACAGATAATAGAAAAACTGTAAAAAGAGTTGTAGCACATTCTGGCCTACTTGACATTATTGGCCCAAGGTCACTTCAGGCTAAGAGCTCCAGAAACATTCAAAATGCAGTTCAAGAATTCATATTGATCTTGCAGGCCGATACCAAAAGAACTTCTTGGGTTAGACTCCCTCTCAAAATGGTTCTAAGTGCTTATAATTATATTTCAAACATCTGTTGCAACAATCAGCTCTGTGTTGGTTTTTGCAATACATAGATTGACAGACACCATCCTTACTGACAATAGCTCTGATTCAACCTCAGCTTGAGTGGTGAGAAGTTGTAGTTGGGAGCCTTATCTGAGCAGTCACCATTATGTCTTATCAACCCCAAGCAAATGGCCATCCCTGGATAGTGCAGACTACTAAGATTGCCTTAAATAAGAATGTTGGAAGAACTGGACTCCAATATTTGCTAGATTTTTTTGTCCCCAGGATTTACTATTTTCATTTTCAACAACTGAAGTTGAATTTACTGAATTAATTATTGGGAGGGGGGAGGGAGGTGGTAACAATTCAAGTCAAGACTTCTCTGATGGTCCTCATCTAGAGCAGAGGTCAACCCACCATATACTGTTATGAAGCCCACAAGCCAAGACGGCTTTTGCATTTTTAAATGCGTAGAAAAAATCAAAAGAAAAATAACATTTCATGACACATAAAATTATATGAAATTCCAATTTCAGTGTTCATAAATAAAGTTTAATTGGAACACAGTGGTGCTCGTTAATTTACATATTATGTACTACTACTTTCACCATAGTAGTTGCTGAGACCACAGAGCTGGCAAAGGCTGAAATAGTTACGATTTGGCCCTTACAGAAAAGTTTGCTGACCTACACTTTAGAATGTTGAAGACAAAGAAAAACTCCCTCTGGAAGTCAGCCCTAATATTTTTTACCTATTTTTATCCAAAGGGCAAAATCTTGCTGAAAACTTTGTAAAGGACTAGACCTGATATTTACCTTTAAAAGACATAAGTGAGCAAAAGATGGCCCCAATTCAATGACTGATTGATAAAGTGTGTTCCTTTATGACTTGGTGACAACAGAATCCTTAGAACTGGCTTCTTGAGCGCCATCTGGCATGGATTTTTTAGCTCTGTCTCCTAAAAGCTGAGTAGAGACACAAAGAAAAGAAATAATCCTTCTCCCTTGACTCCTGCAACAGCGGAAGAAAGTCAGCTGGAATTTCCAGCAGTAAAACTTAGAGGCAATCTCATAGAACGCTGTCCCACCAACGGTCAAAGGATTCTGTGAGCTTGGTGGTTGGGATGGGGGTGGACAATAGAGTGTCACTGGGTGTGGTATGTAGAGCAGGTGACCTTGTGCTTTTAGTGTTGGTGTTTTTTTGTTTCTTTGGTGTTTAAATTGGTGTTCAGCTCCTTTGGTGTTCCGGAAGGCAATTTAAGAAGGGTTAATTTAAAATAGATACTGTTCTTGATAAAGAAAGATTTCTTCAAATCTTACTTGTCACTAAGTGATCTCATTAACTTAGTAAAACAAGAAGAAATTAAAGGACCATAGGGATTTATCACCAGTCACTTATTATTACATTTTTAGTTTTTGAAACGCATACTCGGGCTTTATTCCACTTTCTCTTGTTATTCTTTCTCTGCTGCCAGCTCCTTTTCTTACTCCTTCTCTGCCGCCTTCTCCTCTCCCAAAATTTAAAAGTTGACTTTCTTTAGGACAGGTGCTAGGTAATCTCTTTTCTGTTCTCCCTCTAATTTTTCTACTTAGGAAATCTCATCCTCACCTATGCTCCAAATAAAATTTATATGCTCTGACTAAAAAAATAAAATGGTCTCCAGCCCTTGCTGAAAACTCCAGACTACAATAATGCCTATTTAACACTACCACGTGAATGCTTAAAATGGACCTCAGTCTCATTCAGTCTCAACGTGTCTCAACAGCACTCATGATCCTCCCATGTAGACTGCTTTTTCTCCAGGTTTTTCTATCCTGGTGAATGGCATTCTCATGCACTCAAGCAAACCAAAAAGCTGAGCGGTATCTTTGACATCTTCTTCTCCCTCATGTCCTCCATCCAAACAACCACAAAAATGAGTCTAGCAGTTTCTTAAATATTGTGTCATTTGTATATATCCACTCTTCTCTTCATCTCCATTCCCACCATGCTAGCTTAAGCTACCAGAGTAATCTCTCATCTCTGGCTATAGATACCTCATTGTTCCCCAGAATCTATTGTTTTGTAGGCCCCACTGCCCTCCCATCTCTGTGTAGGAGCCAAAAGAAGCATATAAAACCTCAACAATAAAGTGTCTTCGCTCTGCCCTAAATCCCTCAATGGCTTCCAACTGTTACTAAGATGAAAAACAACATTCTTAAAGAACAAAGCCACGGCCCTGCCAGATCTTACTTTTGTCTACATCATCAGTCTCATTGGATGGCATTCTTCCGCTCCCTTTGAATCCCTGCCAAATTGGTCTTGTCGCATTTTCCCAAATGTTCCGTTTTCTTTCCAGCTGCAGGAGCCTTCCACAGGTAGTTCTCTCTTTCTGAGATCAGCTAAAATGCTACTTACTTACAATAGAACTCCCTCAAGACCAGTTTAAGTCCCTCAGAGATGTGAAGCCAGTGAGCCTCAGAAGGGTCCCAGTCCTCAGAGTCTCCGTCCCTCAGCTCCCAGGAATCTCCTTTGTTCCTATGCGAATTTACTCACCTTTCCCCAGTGACCTGATCTACATTTGAGGGAATATTAAAAAGAGCAGTTTGGGTCAATTCATTAAAAACAGAAAAAAAGAAAAAGAAAAAAGGAACTCCTAACTTTAGGGCATTGGGTACCTTCTTGCTTTATAGTTTTTGCACTTACATAATCATATTTTTTACACTTACTTAAGAGGCTTCTTTCATGAGATTCTTCCTGGAACAAAAAGGACATACTCTGATCATTTGCTGTCTACTGATGCCAAAAAATATATTTACAATTTTTGCTCTCAGTCTATTGTAAAAATCATTTTGCCTTCTTATTAAAAAGTAAATACATGCATAGAATTTTTTAAAAAATCAAATAATTAAAAAAAGGTACACAATGAAATGTAAGTCTCCTCATCACAGATCCCTCTCCCAGAGGTAAGGCATCCATTATTAACAGTTTCTTTCTATCCTTCCAGACATACTCCATGGATACATAGTGCAAACACACACACACACACATTTATTTATAGAAGTGGGCATCCACTATAGCTTTCTCTTCCCTTAACTTGGAGATCATCACAGATCAGCACATAGGGATTCTCTTAATCTCTTTTCTCAAGTTTTCACTTGAGGTAAAGTGCCCTCCATTTTTGGTTTACCATAATTTATCGAACCTATTCTCTTTATTCAACTTGTTCATAGACATATATGTTATTTGCAGTCTTTTGCCATTAGGAAAAAAAAAAAATGCACCAATGCTCCATGTGCGCTATCTTTGCACACATACAGGTGCTGATCTGAAGGGAAAATTCCAGGAAATGGAAATGCTATATCAAAGGGTATTTGCTGTTAATCCTTTTGAAAGATGATACCAAATTGTCCTACAAAAAAAATTGCATTACTAATTTACAGGATGGTGATTATAGCTAATAATACTGTAACATACACTTGAATAGTGCTAAGAGTAAATTTTCAATGTTCTCACCACAAAAAAAGAAATGGTAACTATGTGACAGGATGAAGGGGGTAGCTAATACTATGGTGGTGACCATTTTGCAATTTATAGTTGTATCAAATCAACATATTGACACCTGAAACTTAGATAATGTTATGTGTCAATTATATCTCAATAAAGCCGGGGAAAAAAGCAAAAAAAAGGTTCATCAATTTGTATTGCCTCCAGGAGAGTATTGACTTCTCTACACCTGGAAGTCATCAAATATCACCAAAGTCTTTGATTTTTTTCCAATTTGGTGGGTGAAAATTAGTATCTGAATTTTTTTGCTGGATTGGTTTATTTGTTTGCTTTTCTTTAATTATTAGTGAGGCTGGGCATCCTTTCACATTGTACACCTTTTATTTTTCTCTGTCTGTGAGATAGCTATTTCACCTGTTTTTCTTAAGTAATTGAACATTTTCTTACAGATTTGTAAGTTTTTTTAGCATAATAAAGGAATTATTTCTCTACCATACATATTGCAAAGTTTTTCAACAAGTTGACTTTTGATTTTTTTATGATATTTATTCAGGCAGAATTTAAAATTTTATGAGATAAAATTTATCAATTTGAACTTTGTGTCTTGATGTGGTATATATGTGTACACATACAAATATATACATTATATGATTATATATAGGTATATAAGTATGATTTTTACACATGTTTTATGATTATATACATATATATCTATTTTTTTTTGGTGAGGGAGATTGGCCCTGACGTGACATCTGTTGCCAATCTTCTTCTTTTTGCTTGAGGAAGATCGTCCCTGAGCTAACATCTGTGCCAATCTTCCTCTATTTTGTACATGCAACACTGCTATAGCATGGCTTCATGAGCAGTGTGTAGGTCCATACCCAGGATCTGAACCTGTGAACCCCTGGTTGCCGAAGCAGAGTGTGTGAACTTAACCACCATGCCTATGGGCCAGCCCCTTATGATTATATTTTTATATTTAAATCTTTGATCTCTGTTATGAAAGAGAGGAATTTGGTGATAAGCCATGAGTAATAATAGCTGGTAACTTTTAAATAGCAACTATCCTTTGCTGAAGGAATGTAAGGGCCTTTGCAACAGTAATTAAATGAGTATGTGTCTGTCCTCCCCATCTGACAACAAACACCCTGAAGGTAGTGACCAAGCTTATTTCACTCATTTAATCTGTTCTCAACACTCAGAAGAGTGCTTTACACACAGTAGACTCAGTGGTAATATTCATTAATTTAATCCGTAAGAGGAATAAATTCTTAAAATAATAATTTTAAAATTATATTAGTAATTCAGGTACACTATAAAAATGTAAAATAACAAACAATATAAAGGAAGATGTAAAGAAGACATTAAAATCTGCTTCAAGCCTGCCATCCAGAGATAACCATGAGTAACATTTCGTGACTTTTCCTTCCTATTGTTTTGTCTATAGAATATACTAGTAGGGGTAAAGATAGTATAGCAGGCAGGTTTTGTTCTGTTTTGTGTTTTTCTGCCATCAAGTACGTATTTGGGAAACTCACCCAATCCTATACCTGATTCAGGAGATGTATTTTCAACCTAGACCGGGCCAGTCAGAGGACCTCATTGTCCCCACCTCTCCTTCAGAAATGTGTGATCCAAGACAGGCCAATCATCTCTCTCACTGGGAACTCTGGGAGAGGGGGACTGTGGTTTTTGTTGTTATTTTTTTGCTGAAATTTTACACTGTGAGGATGATGTCAGGGTGGAGCTGCCAGTGGCTCTCCAATTACAAGGCGAGTAGTTCTTGCCAGAGAACAAGGGCAACAAAGAGCTACGAGATGGAAAGAGAGACCTGGGGACACTGTTTCAGCTTCTAGATTCAGCTATGCCTGAAGCAACTTCCTATTTCTATGAACCGATATATTCCTTTTTGTGTTTAAACTATTGGAGTTGTGTTTCTTTCACTTTCACCTGAAATAGTTTTGACTAATATAGGAATAGTTTTGATAGAATTTCATGGTGTTATGGCAAAGGATCTACCAACGCCTGACACTTGACTTCTTCCTCTCAGAGCTCTACTGCAGGGAAGAGAGGAGGGGGACAGATACACAAAGAAAAGAAATAAAAGCAGAAAATAGTTTTAGCCAACTGAGTGACCAATAACCCCCGAGAGGCTCAAATAAAGATGAGTCACAGTGCTGGACAGAATCTTCCCCTCCCCTTAAGACTCCTTATATTTTGCATTATTAGTTGCCAGAGAGGTTGTTTTTATTTGTTTATAGATTCCCATCAGTAGGGACTGAGTTTTATATAATGAAGATTAGAGAAGCTAATTAAGTGGAGTTAGAATTTAATATACAGAACTTTTACAGCCAAACAGACTTCAAATAGATGAGTAACTTTTCCTGATGAGGACAGACTTTGGAGTCAGACTGCTGGAGTTTTACCATTTATAATCTAGCAGTGATAGTATCAAATATTCAAACAGTGTAAAGGGGTGAGTGCAGGAGTGAGAAATCTCAACACACAGTCAAGTAAGCTGAGGACAATTGAGGTGAGTACCTGGGCAAGTAGAATTGTAAAAGTCAGACAATGTGGAGAGCATGGGCTGGCTTTCTCCTGAATTTTCTGTGTGATTGCCTCAATTCTCCATTTCGCCTTCCTAGTAGAATCATTGCCAAGAATGTTCACGGCACTTATTTTGGAGGAATTCAGAGACTATAGACAAAAGGAGCTGATATATATATGAATTGTAACATAGTATTATTAAAGATGAAATGCCTTTCGTAATTTACAATGTTTATAAGGATATGTTATGATTGCATGGAATTTTTTTTCCCAGTGATCTCTTCCACATATTACTTCTTTATCTTTCCAAAATTACTAGAATGTAGGGGGCAATTATTAGTCCCTCGACTTTGCAGGTAGGGAAACAGAGACATTTAGTGAGTGACTTGTTTAAATCATAGCTCAAGACAGGTTTATAAGAAAGTCTGAGCACAGGTTTATAAGGGAAACCAATTGCACCTGCAAAGTTTTCCCAGCTCTCTGCGTCAGGCTTTCACATGAGCTGAGAGTATGACCTTAGACACTTCATTTAACCTCTTGAGGTTTTAGCTTCTTCATCTGGAATATGAGGTAACGGGCTAGATTCAGGTTCAACTAACCTTCAGTAGACACCTACTATATGCAAGTCATGTGCTAGATGCTTTCAATATTATCATATTAATTTAAATTAAATGTAAATTAAACCCTCAACAAATGAAGAATCGTAGGCACCAAGAAGTTAAGTAAATTTGCATAAGGTAACCCAGCTAAAGAGAGAGTCAATATATTAACCCAAATCTCCTGACTTCCAAAATCAATGCTTTTTCGCTATACTTTACCACTTTCCTCTGTATTTTCTCATTCTACAGAGTTATATAAAAATATGCATGCACTTGGATTTATTGACATATAAACTAAAACATTCCTATTACCCAAAATACATGTAATATAATGAGTGACATAAATATCAAAATCAAAATTTAAAAGTTTGATTAAGCTTATATAACCAAATTGTTTATGATTTAGTAATATTTGAAGCTTCTAAGTGATATAGGAATGTGTTAAAAAATAGATTATAGAGCCAGCCCTGATGGCCTAGTGGTTAAAGTTCGGCACTCACTGCTTCGGTGGCCCAGGTTCACTTCCTGGTCTGGAAGACAGCATCCATCTATCAGTTGCCATGCTGTGGCGGCAGCTCACATAGGAGAACTGGAACGACTTACAACCAAAATATGCAACTATGTACTGGGGCTTTGGGGAGGGAAAAAAAAGAGGAAGATTGGCAACAGATGTTAGCTCAGGGCAAATATTTCCCTGCCAAAAAAAAACATATATTTATATACATATATAATAGGAATCCAAATAATAAGATGTTTAATGTGTTATTAGCATACTGATTCAAAGTAGTAATTAGTTTGTTGAGAAATGTATAATCCAAATGTACTTTCTCATTCTGTGCAGCTCAACAAATGGATTTTGATATGTTAACTGACACTAAGGAAGAAGGAAGCTACCGGTTTTTTTTTTGAAGAAGAAGAAGATTAGCCCTAAGCTAACTGCTGCCAATCCTCCTCTTTTTACTGAGGAAGACTGGCCCTGCGTTAACATCCATGCCCATCTTCCTCTACCTTATACGTGGGACGTCTACCACAGCGTGGCTTGCCAAGTGGTGCCACGTCCGCACCTTAGATCTGAACCTGCGAACCCCGGGCCGCCAAAGTGGAACGTGCGAACTCAACCTCTGCACCACCGGGCTGGCCCCAGGAAGCTACTGTTTTTTAAAAAAATTCTGGATGGAAATTTCATGACTGGCATATCTGCTGTTACTATGCCTATCATTAATAGTTACTAATTGGTTAATAGATTTTAATCGTTATAGTTAGTATACAGGACTAAAACTTATAATAACATAGATAGCTGAAACAACAAGACAGGTTATACACATTATATTTGGGAGATAGATACTCAGAAATACTACCATTTGGGGAAGCTAGCTATATCTCTGGGGTGGATAATATGTCTAAATTTCCCCAAAGTCTGTTGTTTTATCTGTCATGTAATGTATTTTCTGTATTATTTAAAAATATTTAATTCTGCTATTAAAAATAATAGAAAAAAAGGAAGGAAAATAGATGACACTAAGTAGAGATGCAAATAGCTAGTGACACATGGTAGACAGAAAAAGAAAGTAGAGTACACGTGTGGTGAACAGATAAAACTGATGGGACAAATGAGAAAATTACTTATTTAGGAAAGGATGGAAGGACTGAGTATGCACCAAATATTTATGATTCATTAAATATGCATAAGGCATATGAAGCACTCAATATTTATGGGGTTGAAAATCAGCTATCCATTAGTGACGTCCAATCTAGCCCCACATGTCCTCTGCACAAGAAGCACAAATAAAATCCATAGCTGCTTATCGGGCAGGTTATACTGGTCGCCAGGCACAATCGTACTGCAATTCTCTAAGAGAGCAAGTGAGACGTTGGCCCCACATACCTTAAATTTGTTGGGTCACCTTGCTCAAACTTCAACTCTGGTCCTTGCAACCACCCCAGCAGTGAGGAAGGTTGTGTCTGAGTTAGAAGAGAAAGAGACGGACAGATGGACTAACTCAGATGACAGTTCATGTGAACACTTCGTGACCCAACATTCAGGTGGTGGGATCTTTCATTTGTGCATCCTATGCTTGTGGGTTAACCTACCCCAACTCTTTCCCTGCTTCTCACCACGTGTGTTAAATGGATATAATAAGCTTTGTGATGCGAGCATTTTAATTTGGACTCTAAGTCTTCCTGTTCCACCACCTCTGTGCTAACTTGCCTGGTCTTGTACATGGAGACTACCATTACATCGAGGTAATTCCCCATGTGGCACTGCTGGCCAATTTTGCCTCATATTTCTTCTTTATATTTACAACCGATGGTAATTACACTGCAGTGGGTAAAGAATATAACATTTCAGAAAGATATTCGGTCATCTAAAAAGAGCATTTAACTGTCACAGGGATACATTCCAATAATAGTCGGGCTGCAGCAGACAAACGAACGAAGAACTCATGGTTCAGCAGGATAAAATCATAGCACTTTAAAGCTGGTTCCAGTTCAAATTCTCATTTCAAAAGATGAGATTTAGTGACTTGCCGAATGTCACTATTTCTAGCAAGCAGTAAGCCAGAACAGGAGCCCATGCTGTCTAAAGAGGCTCGGTGTTATTTGAGATACCATTGCTGTTACTATCTGGGTCCTGGATATTGCCCAAACACGCATTCCAGCACATGCTATGTCACGACTAAAAATATAAACTACAGCTGTCACAATTAATAGATTAACATCAAATGATGCAAAAATAAACAGAGAATGCCTGTTTATTAACAGGGTTTATGGAGGTGTCACTGAGACATTTCAAGTGCTGAAAATTGCTGCTCTTTCCGCTGTCAGTTTAATCATGACACTACACATTTCTATCTGATTCTAGAAGACTGAACTTTAGTCAGTCTTCTCAAGCTGGTTGATTTTAGCTGGGAGTTCATGGCCAATTGTCCAAAATATTTAATTTAAAAAAGATTTTACTCAGCAGCTCAAATATAACAAGAACTGTGTTCGGTGTTTAAAACAGAAAAATGAGTACGATTTAAACTATTTGAATGAACAAACACTTTGGACTTTCTTCTATGTGCCAGACACTCTTCTAGGCACTAGAGAACCACAATCACCGTGGCTTAAACCAGAGAATATTCGTTATGGATAAAAATAAATCCAGAGGCTCGATTGGCAGCCTAGCTATGAAGTCCGGGACCCAAATGGTTTTTGTCTTTCCATTTCCTCCTATTATTTTGGAATTTTCCTTGAGTCTCTTTGCCTCGGGGTCACAAAATACCTGCTGCAGCTCCAGGCATCACATCCTCACAATACCATCTCCAAAGCAAGAAGAATGACGGTGCTTGGAGAGATCTTCTGGGTTTTGTTCTCACACAAAAAATTTCTATCCTGAGGCTTCTCAGCAGACTTCCCCTTAGACTGGTGGTGATGAGTAGCACTTGCTGTGACGTAGAAACTATCCTATAATTTGTGCTGCCCCAAATGGTATCCATCAGCCATCTGTAACTAGTGAGCATTTAAACTGTGGCTGGTGTGACTAAGGAGTTAATATTTAAATATTCACCTGTGTCTAATGTCTACCCTATTGGAGAGCACAGCCTTTGATTCTTTTTGGCTAGAACGAGGTTATGGCTACCAACAGGGGCCAGGGAGGCTGGGAAAATGCTTATCTAGCTTTTTCAGTCTTTAAGGGAGAAAAAGTTGGGGAACGGCTCTTTCGCAGCAACCAACAGTGTCTGCCATAAAAAGTAAATAAGACAGTGCATCACAGAGCCGGTATTGTAGTGGGGGAACTTAACAAAATAAAAAGGTAAACGAATTAAAAAAAGGTAGCTATCTTCGGGTTTGAACAAGCCATGTTATCTAGACTGGGTCTAGATGATTGGTCTAGATTCCAGGATAATCCGATAGGAAGTGATTGAAGGTGGGAGGTAGTAATTTAAGAAGGGGGCCAGGAAAATCCTCTAGGAGCTCACAGTCTGGTGGAGAAGGAAGAAGACAGGCACATAAAATAAACTGTTAACAATAAATAGGGTGGCATATATGTATATATGCACAAATATTTATTATGTAAATATACATATATATTTACACACATACATAGTTAATACAATCTCTAAATTAGGAGAAAAACAAAGCATCTTTGAGTGTTTCTCTGGTATAGCCTACAAGCCTTACATAACATAGCAAGATAGGATTCGCAGCACAGAAGCTTTGGAATGTGGTCCATCTACCACCCTTAAAGCAACAGTGGATACAATACAGCTTTAGCGGACTCTGTGTACAAGAATATGGTTAACAAGCGATTTCTCTAAGTTTCTCTGGGATGTTCTAAAGTGGGACAATCACAAACACAGTGAGAACTTTGAAGGGACCTATTAAGTCCTACAACTTCAAATGGTATGATGTCTTGATGCCTGAGGGGGGCTCAGCAGTGACTAGACCTGTCTGGCAAGAGGGTGTCAGAGCTGGGGGAGAGTAATTCACACTAAGATTTTGGTAAGGTTCAGATAGTATCATCCTCTGAGATCTTTGCAAGGGTGAAAAGGACTACTCACCATATCCTTATGAGCCCATGCTGGACAGAATGATAACTGAAGGCTGTGTGCATTCAAAGGACTACAGTGTCAAAATATATATTTTCTAAAGCCCTTGCCAGCTTTAAAATCTACTATTTTGTGATTTGTAATGATTTTTATTTTCAAAGATGGTATGAGTAATTTCTGTGCAAAGATGGCTGAAATCATTCATATAATAAAACATTTCCTCCATATTTCTCTCTGGATTCATGGTACCACTTGAAATATCGATTTTTCTGATAATTCTGTACTTTATATAACTTTCTCAACTATAGTGAAGTAAAAAGAGGATATGTACCAAATTGATGTTAGTACTATGGTGAACAAATTTCAAAAGAGACACATACATTTAGTTCAACTATAGGCTGAAATCGAGTAGTTTGTGAAAATATTCACAGATTCTAAGTTCACGCGACAATTTGTAGCTATGACAATAGTAATATGGCTGTTAACTTCCATATTGCTATTGTAAGGTTTCATCTTTATAAAACAAAGATTATGATGATGATGATTTTGTTAGGGAATAATAACTCTTCCAATAAATTTGAGAGAAATGTGACAATAACACGGAGAGGCATGAGTTTGCCTTCTAAGCTTATTTATAGATTTAAAGCTACTTAACGGAGATGATCTCCCACTTTTTCTATTCATCAGGGTTGAGACCTGCACTTGGCAGGCCACTAGGCACCTTGGGCTATTTAAATTCAAATTTCAATTAATTAAAATAAAATCAAATGTAAAGTTGTCTTCGTATATCACACTAGCTACATTTCAAGCGTTAAACAGTCCCCTGTGGCCACCACATGGGACAGCACAGATCTAAAACATTTCTATCAAAGAACACACTATTAGTGACTGACACTGTTGGATTTATATAGTTGAATCTCAAAAAATGTTGGTCAAATGAAGCACTATTCAAATTTGATGCAATAGTGTACATTAAATGGAGGCCACTGATTTACTGTTGGGAAAGTGTTAGTCATATAGATAGATTCCTAGGAATTGGTCCCTAAGCTAATCTCTGTAGGGGCCTTAAGCAGTACTGACTTTTGACCCAGGCAAGAAAAACCGTGCCCTGGGCTCTACATTTTACAGGGCACCATCCTCGCTCTCCTCCCCAAGGGGCGAAAACTCTCCTGGGCCATGGGATGTGGTCCCCAAGAGCCCGTGGTGCCCTTCCTACTTCTAGACCTTGTCCAAGGTACCCAGGACCCTGGAATTCACTACCAAAAATTCCCAAGGCTACTTCCAGGTCTTGAGCAGCTCTCTTCCCAGAACTGTCCTCCAGAGAAAGGACCAAAAACTGGTGTGTGCAATCCTAGGCCTGAGGGGCCACCAAGAGATGGCTTTTGAGGGTGTGGACAGAGCTTGGTTGAGCGGGCTGGGATATCCACACACATGCAGCAAGGCCCTCTTGTTGATGAATGGAGCTGGCACAGGAAGCAAAGGGGATGGAGGCGTGTGGGCCAAGGGCTGGGCTGTGGCTTTCTCTTCCTTGCCATGTTTCCGGGTGGAACTCCAAGGTATGGGAGAGCTCTGCCTACACGCCTGGCCTTCCGGGTTGTTATTAAGGCATATTTCTCAAGGTACGAGAATAGAATATATTTTATTTGTTAGCTTGACATAGTCCTTGTAAATATTTAAACACAGGGTAGGTGAGTCCTGGTCTTGCAAATGTCGGGGCGGGGCTGGTAGCCTTACACAGAAGAGTAATCGATTCAGCCGGAGTTTCTTGGCTAGTTCGCTCCCGCTCCCTCTTGCTCTAACTGGTTACATCTGAAGTACCTTTGGATGCCAGAGGGAAATTTCTTTCAAACGGCTGAAGGTCCAGCGAGGCCCCGACGCATCCTTTGCAGGGGCTATAGCTGCAGTTGCTGAAGGCCAGAAACAACTTTGGAGAGTCCACTACCCTGGAGAGGAACCCGTTCCTAGCTCTGGTGTACTTGGGACCAATGAGCCTACGGTGTGCCAAGAGAGGGCTTGAAATCCCTTCGGGGGAGTGAGGTGGGCAGGCGGTCCCTTTCCAGAGAACTGGTGTGGGGCACTTCCCTCTCCTTCCTTTCTCCCAGGAAATTCACCTGGCCCCTTTCCCTCTCCCCGCGGCCCGGCCCGGGACTCCTCGAGAGGACAGCGCGGCCCCCAGGAGCGCACGGGGAGGCTTTGTCTGCAGGTCGGTGGCGGAGGGAAGCGTGCGACAGAGCGGCCACCGTGGCTGGAGTTTGGACTAAAACTTTCTTCCACCCTCTCCCGGAGTTACTGCACTCCCGCGGGGGCCCCCAACTCCTGCCCGGAGGCCGGGCCGGGCGGCGCAGGTTGGGCGCGTCCCTCCTTCTCGGAGCCGCGGGCTGGCGGGCGACAGGCAGCGAGGGGAGAGGCGGGGACGCGGGGAGAAGGAGGAGGAGGGGAAGGGGCGGGGGCGGCCGGCGGGGAGGAGCCGCTGCGGGCAGTGGCCGGGGGAGGCGGCGGCGGCGACAGAGAGGAGGAGGAGGAGTAGGAGGCGGCGGCGGTGCTCCCGCCGGGCCGGAGAGCGGCGCTGAGACCCGCGCGGCCGTGACCCCGGCTCCCCGGAGGCCGAGCGCCGCCGCCGCGGACAAAGGAACATGCTGGCGCCGAGGAGGGCCCGTCCCGCGGCCGCCATGAGGCTCCGGGCGCCGCCGGGCCCGCGCCGCGCCCCCGCCCGCCGGGCCGCCCGGCCGGCCCTCTAGGCCAGCGTGCCGCCGCTCGGCCCGCAGGCCCCGGCCCGCCGCATGGAGCCGCCCGCGCGCCGGTGGGGCCGCGCGCCGCCGCCGCCGCTGCTGCCGCTCGTGCTGCTCGCGCTGCTGGGAGGCGCCGCGGCGCTCCCCCCGGGCTGCAAGCACGACGGGCGGCCCCGAGGGGCCAGCAGGGCGGCGGGCGCCGCCGAGGGTAAGGTGGTGTGCAGCAGCCTGGAGCTCGCGCAGGTCCTGCCCCCGGACACGCTGCCCAACCGCACGGTCACCCTGTGAGTAGCCCTGGCGCGGTCCTCTCCCTCCGGCGCTGTGTCGACGCGCAGCATCTCTCCGCGCCGCTTTGGAGAGGGGCCCGCCAGCCCCAGGCGCCTTTGTGTGAATGAAGCTGCGGGCAGGGGCGGCGCTGCGGGAAGCGAGGTGCCGGGTGGGCTCGGCACGGGCACGTTTCTGGGGAAGGCAAGTGACTCTGCCTCGGAGGCGCCTCCCGGCTCCGCTAGTTTCCAAAGTAAAAGTTTTCGGGTTCCAGGGCGCGCCCCGCGCTGTCCGGGCGTAGCGCGCGGTGCCACGTGAGGATGCAAGTAAACGTGTAGTCGGCAGAGTTAAAGCTCACTCATCCTGTGCTTGGACCTCCAGAAAACTCAGTGCTCAATTCTGTGTTCCAGAGAACACAGCGTCAGGCCTCCAGCTTCTGTGCAAATTAATACACGTAGATGCTGCTTTGCAGAATACCAAAACAACGCCGGGATTTTGAACGCCCGTGTGTGTGATCCCCAAACCCCAGGCTTATTCCCTTGCCTTTTGCTATCTTGGTGTTATTACAGTTAAAGAGCACCTTTTAAAATGGAGTTGCTTTTGAAGGCTGGAATCACATTTGAGATGGAGCCATGCACTTTCCAGCCCCTTTTCCACGCGCGAGAGCTCACATTTAAAAGCTGAGAACTCCGGAATTGAAAACTGAGAGTCTGTTGAGCCTTCGAACTCGAGGGACTTGATTTTTCGGGTTGAGTTTCCACCTGGAAGGAAAAGTTTTGGGTCTTGTAACTCAGTTTGTGCTGAGATTCACGGTCCAGTTTTACGAGCGTGGTGCTGCCAGTTCCATCTGAACAGTTGGCCCCAGTGATTTGATTTTATTTTCTGAACGATGAATTGGTTTGGAAAAGTTTCAGTGTTTCTAATGGATGTTTTGTCGAAGTGAAATACGAGTCCCTTGGCTTCATGTTCCCCTATGTTGTTTTGGTTGGTTTCCTAAAAAAGAAACAAGGCTGCCGCTATAAAAACATGAAGGCAGGGGAGCAGCGTGACCCATGAAGAAACTTAAAATACGGCTTTTAATTTAACCTAAAATAAGCAGGAAATACGCTAAGAGAAGTATAAATCTCCTAGGAACACCTTAGTCTATTCTTCATTTCCATTTGTTTGAAAGGAGAGGTTTAACACAGGAAAATTGTGTGTTTCTGTTTATGGAGGTGTGAAAACAGGTAAAATAGTTTTTGTTTTTGTTTGACTCTTTGAGGAACGCTAGACCATTTGGTAGTGGCAGCAGCTGTATTTATTTATGTATTTCTTAGCCAGATTCTTTGAAGTGGAAATTTTGGGTATAGGCCCTTAATTATAGTCTTGGTCAAGTGGAGAAAACCCCTGTGTGGGAGATGGCCCTTGTTTCTCAGCAGAAATTAGTCATTGTACGTTTGTGTTCTGGCTCACTGGTGCTTAAGTTGAGTCAAGTTTACGTGGAGTTTTTCTGAAATGTCAACAGTTCTGGCTGGATTGAATCAATTACTTAGAAATTGTTGATTTTGCTTGGTAGGAAAAAAATAGGTGATATTGTGGAAAGTCACTTTTCAGCATGTTATCAAATGATTTTGCTGAATTTTTCATGAGCTGATTACAATATAAGTGCCTTTGAAATGTCATTTAAATCTAACTTTTTTGCACCTGAAAGCTTTTTAGATGAAAATGAAATTAATAAAATTTATTTACTGATGGAGAGAAATTATAATTTATCTAAGGATCAGATATAGCTGATGCTCTGGATGAAGTTGCTTCAAGGTACACTGGACTTGGTAGAGGGTCTTCTGGGCCAGTTCCCTCATTTTCCTGGGGAATGAATCAGATGGCATGTGGAAAAGCGACTTACCTACGTTCCCATAGTGAGTTAGCGGCCAGGTCTGTGTCCTGGATTCCTGCCCTGTGGTTCAGATGCTTTCTCATCTTTCCTCCTTGCCTTCATCTTTCTTAGTTCAACACAGGTTTGTTGAGTGGTTCCTAGATAACAGGCAGCATGTTGGGATTTGGACTGGGTGTCAGTTTCCTAGGGCTGCGGCAAATTACGACAAATTTGGTGGCTTAAGACATTTCCTCTCCCAGTTCTGGAGCCCAGAAGTCCACAATCAAGGTGGCTGCAGGGCCAGCTCCCTCTGAAGGCTCTAAGGGAGACTCCTTGCTGCTTTCACTCCCGACGTTCCTTGGGTTGTGGCAGCCCCAGTCCAGTCGCTGCCTCTGTCTTCAGATGGCCTTCTTCCCATGTGTCTCTGGGTCTCAGATACTCTCCTTTCTTTATAAGAACACCAGTCATTGATTTTAGGGTCGACCCTAAGTCCAGGACGATCTCATCTAAAGATCTGTAACTTAATTACATCTGCAGAGACCTATTTCCAAATAAGGTCACTTTCAGAGGTACCAGGAGTTAGGACATGGACATATCTTTTTGGGGGACACTATTCAAGTCCCGACAGCATATAAATAAAAACATAGCCTTTCTTTGTCAGGAACTTACAGGTATTTGGGGAGAAAGATTCATGAATAAGTCCCAGAACAGTAAGGTGACCGCTCTAATATCAGGGTGCGTGTGTAGAAAAGGAACCAGAAGAGGGCACAGTTAGTGAGTTCAAGGATCTGAGGATCCTGAGCCAATTCAAGAAGGATGAGAAAGATAATTGAAGGAAAGGGCAAGGGGCGGAAATGAGAGGATAGAAGGTGGGGGATTCCACTGTGCCCACTGGCTTGGAGTGGGTGATGTTGCTGAGATGAATGTCAAGGGCAGGTGTCCACTGCTCAGAATGGTCAGAGGGCAGGCTCTTTGCTTTGAGTTTTAATTCCTTAGTTGTGCCCAAGCGTTTTCAGCCAAGTTGTGATGTGACTGTGGCATGGAAAATTGACGGGGTTGAGAAGATGGCAAGGATAAGATAGAACTTTCTTTTGTTAATAATGAAACATTAGGCTGTTTCTACTAAGTGGATTAACTGGCTTCAACATAGCCTAAAGCTCAAACCCTTCAACTGTTTTAGAGAACAGCACTCATTTCCGTAGTCCTGTTTACGGAGAGGTCTAGCGGAAATCCTTGGCTTGACCACACTTGCTCCCTGTATCTCCTGTAGCCTTTTGTATTAAAAGATTAAATTGCATTTATTATTTTTACAGACACAGTGAATAAAAATTTAACTGCATTTAATATTTTGGTTGGAAGTATAAAGTATTTATTATATTCCTGTGTTTTATATGAAGCACTGATCAATATTTTGTTTAAAAAATTCTGAGGACTTCACTGATAAAAGCTTTACAAATTTAGCCCTGCTTTTCCAAATGTTAGTGTCTTCCTCATGATGCTACGTGGTGATTCTAGACAAAGTTTTTTTTCTTTTTTTAAATTGATTTATGATTTGTCAAGTAACTTAGGAACAAAGTCCAGATTTTTCTCAGACTGTTTAACAGACCAAAATAATGCATGACTTTTGGTTTTTGCTTTATAAAATGTTTCTTGCCATCAAAGAACTGATACTTGGACATCACCGATGTGCGCAGCTCAGTGCCAGGTACGCAAAAAGGAATGCTTGGATTATTCAGGAACTTAAACCTAGTTGGGGAGAAAGAATGTGCACAGAAGAAGCAGACATTTAGGGAACAATTAGAGAATGTCTGTAATTAAGTGATAATCTTGCACTGCTGACTGTTTAAATGCTTTAGGAAGTCTGAAAAGGGAGAGATCAGTAGGGCTGAGGAAGCACTGGAAGATTTTTTCATTTTCCTGGAGAAGTTAGGACTTGAGCATGGCCTGAGGCAAGGGAAAGATTGCACTGCGTGATGGGGAAGAGGCCATCTGAGTTTTGGTGAGGGATGGTGAGTGGCCCTACTGAAGAGGAAAGATGCTTTCTGGAACTGTTGGTCTACACATGGTATTTAAAACACAAGGCTGGTGGAGGTCAGCTAGGGGAGAGTGTATGGATGAGAGGAGGAGGTGGTGGCTGAGGCAGAAGCTCCGTGGGAGCAGTGGAAGAGCCTGAGGTGCAGCAGCTGGGGAGATGGGGGGGGCAACAGAAGAGTATCTGATCATAGAAGCCAAGAGAAGTTCAGGTTTGAAGACAGGAATGGGCGCCACAGTTGAGAAGTCCTGAGAAATCTAGAACAGGAAGACCAAGGAGCTGACCACTGGATTTGACAGCCTGGCCCTTCGGTGCCCTCCATGAGCAGTATCTGTGGACCGGAGGTTGGGGTGGCTTGAACGGAGAGCGGGCTGAAGATGGCAGTAACAGCACCTAGATGAGGAAGGAGTCTAGTGTGAAGGAAGGCTTCTTAGGAAAGAAAGAGAATGTTAGAGCATGTCTGAATACGGCTGGGAATAATTCAGAAGAGGGAAATGGATGATGGAGGTGAGATGGGATGGGAGCTGGAGCACAGGTGGGGGGTTTACCTTTTGATGGCAGCAGGGAAGTTTCATCCCCACATAGTGATGGGCGGGAAGGTGGTGAGCCTGGGCAAAAAGGCAGGCAGGAGGGCAGTGGGAGTAAAGGTGGGGGGAAGGCGTTCCTGCACCATGGCTTCTGTTTCCTAAGACACAGAGGCGGATGAGGGAGGAAGGGGTGAGTGGAAGGGGTGAGCAGACGATGTGAAGAGGAAAGCGAAGGAGGAGTGAGGTGGGCCTCTTGGAAAGTGGGAAAATGAACGTACTGGGATAATAGAAACATCAACAGTGTGGAGTTGTGTCTATTTTTGCCTGTGATCAAATTCTAAGGGGGATGGTTAGCACAGTTGTTTCTCTCCAGTTTCATCAACAGCCTGGAGATGTGAATAGTTGGAATTAGCCTGGCTGCTGCTTTGCCAGGCAAGTGCAACAGAGGGAGTGTTAGCAAGGTGATTTTAAGGAATAGACCAGCAAGCTGCTGTGGCTTGAATTCCTGTGGGTCAAGAGTCAGGTTTTTGTCTTTAAATTCAAGGTCTCACATTCCTCTCTAGCCTTATTTCCCAATGCTCAGCCCAAATTAGTTTTTCTTTCCATGCACGTTGAATGAGTTACTGTTATGTGGTAGGGACAGTGCTGAGTGCTAGGAGTTTAGGGACAAAATAAGAAGACATGATTCTTTCATCCAAAGAGTAGTCTTACACACAGATTCTCTGCTTAATCAAAGGGGTGCCGCCTCTCATGGTCAGGTTGGCAGTGTTACTCGGAAATATTGCAGAATTTGGGGCACACTTAGGCATTTGGTCCATGAATGCAAGTCTTAAGTTTTTCCAATGTGATGAGAAAGTCTCGCCTGACCCGGTCTCTGAATCCTGTTGTTTCTTGCCTGCCTGGAGTCCTGCAGCATCAGGAAGATAAGAGAAGTTGGTGGGTTTGGCAATATACCAGAAATCAAAATAGCAGAAACAAATAGAGGCAGGAGTGTTTGGGCACCCTTCCTCCAACCCACTTACAGCTTCTCTTCCCAGGGGCCTGTAAAGATGGTTTAAAAACAGAAGTATCAGCTGTTAGAAGTAACTCAGAAAAGACACACGGCAAAATTTCTTATAAGGGTATTTAATGACTTTGTTTTATCCAGTGGCTTCTCTGAAAGTAGATTTCTCTATTGGCTATATTCCTATGGAGGAATTGTTAAGTCCAGAGAATATAACTAGTTTACTTTGTGTCAACATTTTTCTCATAAACAGACAAGAATTAGGATATAGAGTTCTTTAAGTTTTTGTAGTTTTATTTATTTATTTATTTTTATTTATTTGTAGTTAGTTTTATTAACTCAGTTTTTTTTTTTTAAGATTTTATTTTTTTCCTTTTTCTCCCCAAAGCCCCCCGGTACATAGTTGTATATTCTCAGTTGTGGGTCCTTCTAGTTGTGGCATGTGGGACGCTGCTGCAGTGTGGTTTGATGAGCAGTGCCATGTCCGCGCCCAGGATTCGAACCAACGAAACACTGGGCCGCCTGCAGCGGAGCGCGCGAACTCAACCACTCGGCCACGGGGCCAGCCCCATTAACTCAGTTTTTTTAAATTTCTTTTTTGAGAAAGAGTAGCCCTGAGCTAACATCTGCCGCCAATCCTCCTCCTTTTTGCCGAGGAAGACTGGCCCTGAGCTAACATCCGTGCCCATCTTCCTCTGCTTTATATGTCGGATGCCTACCACAGCATGGCTTGCCAAGCGGTGCCATGTCCGCACCCAGGATCCAAACCGACAAACCCCAGGCCACCAAAGCAGAATGTGCACACTTAACCGCTGCACCACCGGGCTGGCCCCTCAGTTTTTTTTTTAAAGATTGGCCCTGAGCTAACATATGTTGCCAATCTTATTTTTTTTTGTTCTTCTTCCCAAAGCCCCCCAGTACATAGTTGTACATTCTAGTTGTAGGTCCTTTTGCTTCTGCTATGTGGGATGCCACCTCAGCATGGCTTGATGAACCGTGCTAGGTCCGAGCCCAGGATTCGAACCCATGAAAACCCTGGGCCACCGAAGTGGAGTGCGCAAACTTAACCACTCTGCCATGGGGCTGGCCCCGGTTAACTCAGTTTTTGCAAAGATTAGGAAGCTGTAGATGCACACTTGCTCGATGAATTTTTAATTGTTGCCTGACTAAATTTAATGAAATTTTAAGGCTTTTTGTATGGTTTAGCTTGCATTTATGTTCAAATGCAGACAATTTTAGTTTGAAGAGTGAGTTTGAAAAGCAATATATCTTCCAAGCTCAGTTTTTTTTTTTCCCCTTCACCACTAAACTTTTCAGAAATTTTGCCTGTCTGATCAAGGAGTCTCCTACGGTCAGAGTGGGGTGGAACGGGGAGGTAGAGTAGGCGACTCCCAGAAGGCACGTATCTGTCTTGGCCGCTTTTGGTACCATGCTGAGCACATTGCAGATGCTGGGTTTTTCATCTTTTCACCCAGGGAAGCATTTCTTGTCCTCAGATCCCTTCTGTTCAGGGCCTGAAGGGAACGAATGGAAGGTTTAAGGGATTGGTATAAAACTAATCCAGGACTACCCCCATTACCTCCCAACACCCCGGTCGCCTTTTTCCTCTTTGTCTGAAGCTGCGGGCCCAGGTTTGAATCTGCCTTCCCACAGAGAGCAGGGTCTGTGCGAAGACCAGAATGTGCTTTTGAGATCTGCGTTTCTCTAGCAGCGTTCTTGACTCGTGTCCTAGCTGTTTAACCCGCCTGCTTTTGCGGTCGTTCAGCGATAGTTATTCATTGCCTGCTCTGCTTGGAGACACAGGTGGCCTTGCGTGACTTCTCCTCTCTGGGTATGACTTTTTTAGGGGGAGGGTGCCTGTTAGACCAGTTTTACCCTAGTCTCCTAGGCTGGTATCCCTTTCTGGAACTCCGCCTCCTGCCTTCTAGCTACACAGTATCTGTCACACCTCTCCTTGGTTAGACTCCACCATCGGGCTCTTTTTGATTTAACCAGCAACTTCCTCTATTGCTGCCCTCTGCTAAGACAACAGGAGATAGCAGGAGGGTAACTGGTGGAGTTTTAGAAATTATTATAGGCACTGGGATTTCCAAAGGGAAATTTGCAAGACTGAGTTAGGAACAACTTTGCTAAAGGGACGATAGACCTTTTCAGTCATGACCATCTGCTGGGCACAAAACCTTTCCCCAACCTAGTATGTCTCTGATCTCCTGTAGCACATAATCACTTCCATTCTTTTTCTTTTCTTTTCTTTTTCTTTGTTGGTGAGGAAAGTAGCCCTGAGCTAACATGTCTTGCTAATCTTCCTCTTTTTGCTTGAGGAAGATTGTCCCTGGGCTAACATCTGTGCTGGTCTTCCTCTATTTTGTATGTGGGATGCCGCCACAACATGGCTTGATGAGCAGTGTGTAGGTCTGTGCCCAGGATCTGAACTGGAGAACCCCGGGGTGCCAAAGCGGAGCACACGAACTTAACCACTATGCAAGAAGCCAGCCTTCACTTCCATTCTTTATGGCAATTCTTTCCAAGAATTTTCATAGCATGACGTACATGGATAATGATGACGTTTATGTGGCACACTCAAGTGAAATGGTGAAGGATGCTCTAGGCCACAGTCCAGGCCCTGCATCCCAGCCCGAGGGGTGGAGGGGAGTAGTTATCTCCACCTTCCTGTAACCTGCTTGGTGAGTTTGCTGTCGATGTTTTCCACCTTGCATTGAATTAAAAGTTCAGATGCCCAGGCCACAGACCTCATGCTCTGATTTAAGGATGAGGCCTGGACGTTGGTATTTTTCAGAGCTCTACGATGATTCTGATGTCACCTGGGTTGAGAAGCTGTTGTCTAGTAGCCCACCAACCTGAAGCGTTAACCGTCATCACCAGCTGTCATTGGCTGCAACAAAAGAAGGTAGAAGACAGAGCAGAGGAACAAATTGAGGGCAGCTGCCTCACAGGGAGGGAGGGACTGTTCCACGTGGAGTAAAGACGGATGAAAATCAAGAGACATTTTTAGGACAGATAACTGAGCTTTAGCATAGGGCCTTATTGGTAGGAGACAAGAAAAATGATTTGTAAAGTGGAGAGTGACATGCTAAAGGTGTCTTTGTCATTGTCATGGAGTTAAGGACAGTAAGCTTTTAAATATGTGTTGTGGTGCTAAATGAATGAACTGAGAGTGTCTAGTAGCAGCAAGCGTTCACCCAAACCTGGACAAATTTGAGGGCCCGATGCTCGGGTGCAGCAGGCACCCAAACACGATGACCCCTGCCCTGGTGTGCCTTAAGTCCTTTATTTTAGTTTTAAAATAGAGACTTATTTCCTTTTTTTTAAAAGATTTTGTTTTTCCTTTTTCTCCCCAAAGCCCGCTGGTACATAGTTGTATATTTTTTAGTTGTGGGTCCTTCTAGTTGTGGCGTGTGGGACGCCGCCTCAGCATGGCCTGATGAGTGGTGCCATGTCCGTGCCCAGGATCTGAACCCCCTGAAACCCTGGGCCACTGAAGTGGAGCATGCAAACTTAATGCCCGGGCACGGGGCCGGCCCCGAGACTTTGTTCCTTTTGGTGGTCCCTTATTAGTATAAAATAATAGAAGAGTATAGAGAAACTGTGAGAGGCCCAATTTCCTAGGCATGTACTTGCTTTGGGAATTTTTTTTTTTGGTCTTCTGATAAGTAAAAACAGAAAAACCTTGTTTTAATTTGCGTTCTGATTATAAGTGAAGTTTAATATATTTGACATGTCTAAAACGGGTCATTTTGTATTTGGCCACCTTCTCTGTGCATTTTTATTTTCTAATAGTTTTTCCAGTTGACCCTCTTGAGACTTTTAGACACAACTCATCATCTGATAATATATTTCTTTCATTATTTTCTTGCTGCTTTGGCTGGGACTAAAAAGGCAGGACTGAGCATCCTTGTCATAGTCTTGACTTTTGATTGACAGGTGTGTTGGGCCAACCACAAGCAGAGATTTCCTTTGTCAGGGTGCATAACTTGGTTGCTAGGCTGTGAGCCTGAATCAACTCATATTTCTGGCATTTGCTGCTTGCTTTTAGCTCTTTATCAGTTCACATGACTGGCAGTCTTGGTTCTTAGTTTAAGTAAAATAAAAAACATCCATCTGTTGCCTTTTTTCCCTCCCATATTTTGCCTTCCTAATTTTAAATTACGTAATCTTTAAATTGCGCGTAATTTGAGATCTTTTGTTCCTGAGTAATCACCATTTGTGGGGGCAGGTCTGTTGAATTATATATTCCTTACAAAGAAGGCTCAATTGTCCATCACCTTTACAATCTACTTTTTAGAATTTTTATTCAACCCTTTTAGACAACAGTCATGAACATGAAGGAAATATTTCAGCAGGATTGCTAGCTCTCCTTGTGAAAGTGCTCATCCCGCCTGCTCGGGAATTGTGCTTGCGGCCAGGATGTCTCCCTAGAAGAGGAACAAGCATGCCCCCTACTGAGGCTGGGCAGAAGGAGGGGATGCTTGGGGTAATCTCAGCGCCCTAAATCAGCTCCCCAACCTCCCTCTCTCCCATCCTCCTCAACACAGGACGTAATGCACTGTATGTGATTGTGCAGTTGTGAATTAAATTTACTCCCTGTGTGAAGACATTTCTGAATTAGAATATATAGTTCCAAATGTGTGACCTGGCCCCATCGAGAATGTCAGTTCCATTGAGGTCAGAGACTCTGTTTTGCTCCCTCCTGTGACTGTAGCTCCTGGAATAGTGATAGGCATGTAACAGGCGCTTCTGTGATGGCCTCATATTGGGGCCGGATAGAAGGCAGGTTGTAAATGGTATTGGGGATGACACTTCAGTCTAAACTGTCCTTAGATTTAATTGAAGGAAGCTTAGAGCAGCCTTCAAGGTGCAACTGTAATACATTTTCTTTAATGGAGTTGTTAAACTTTTCTTTCTTTAAGCCTACTTGAATCTAAGTCTAATTAAATTGATTCATTTCCCATCAAGATAAGACTTAAAAGCATTCTTTGTTTTATTGTGCAATTCTTCCCACCTCTTCTTATGAAAGAGGCAAAGAGAAATTGACGAGTGGTGTTTTCACTCGAGGACCCTATTTAAGACAGATGTTCTTTCTATTAGATTAATCTTCTTCTTTTTTTATAAACCTGCCTTTTTGTTTGTTTGTTTTAAACAAGACCAAGCATAAACTCTCTCTTTATGGCCAAGACTCGATTAGAATTCTACAGTCTTTCGGATACCATGGAACTTGCAGTACATCTTGACAATGCTGGGTGACTCTTCCATTCCTTGTGACCATGTCCTACCTTGTGTTTGCTTGTATTTCCTCAGCTGTCATACTATTTGAAATTATTTATTTACAGTCCTTGCTCTCATACCAGATTGTGAACTCTTGATGCTCATACTTACCTCTCTATCCTCAGTGTCTAGCACAGAAGCACTCAGAAAATTTTGTATAAAGAAATTCCATTTCCCTCACAATTTTTTTTCTCAAGTAGGACCTGGGGAAGAATCTTGCATTATTCTTAACTTGGGATGAACCTATCATGGATAAGCTTGAGGCTCTTCAAAGCAGAAGACCCAGCTTACAAGGTCGAGGTTTAAACTCCCACTCTTCATTTGATAGTTAAAAATGCCCCACCCACCTCCTTTTCTTGATCCAATTCCCTCCTACCTCTTGAGAAACCATCACTTATCTTTCCTATGTTTTAATCTTTTTCCCCATTTATGATGTTTCTCCTCAGCATACGTAGCCATGTCCTTTTTCCTCTGTTAAAACAAAAACAAACCCCCTCCCCCACCAATACCCCCTTGTAGTACCATGTGGGAGTAGTTACTCTCCTTCCTTCACAGTTAAGCTTCTTGCAAAATAGCTGGAATCCATTGTCTTCCTTCCCTCTTTTTTCCACATCTTTCCATTGCTGTCTAGTTTCTGCACTGTGCCCTTCCTGAAATCTGCCTAGGTTCACCGCTACATGTGTCGTTGTCTTCTGGTCCTTCAGCTTGATAGTCACCCCATCTCTTATCACACTCACTTAATTGTTGGATGTCAGCAATTTCAAGGTTTGGACTCAGAAGCTCTTAGGAGGAAATGGCTAGCTTGGCCGCATGGTTTCCCTGCCGAGATAGACCCAGAAAGGACAGTACCTCCTAGGGGATGGCAGGCTTCTTGAGGTAAGGCTCTTGGGAATGGGTGTCATCCAGTCTGAACCTGCGAGATTATCTTGTCTACTTGAGAATATTGTGTACTAAAAGAACCCTAGTTAACTATTCTACTCTTGACTTGATTTTTCAGGGCTCATTGCTTGGGGGGGGGGGGGAACCCAAAACGTATTTGAATTTGTCCCTCAGAGATAAAGTTGAAAAACTTGTCTGTCAGCTTAGCTAGAAGTTAACAACCACAGACTGGGACCATGATGTGAGGACTTTGTCAGACTTTCCCTTTTTTAAACTTTGTAATATTCTCAGGTTCCTTTGTAGTGTTTCCATCCTTTCCCATTTTAGTGATTGTAAAACCTTTTAAATTGCCGGTGTCCTCTTGTCACTGTGTGCGGCAAAGATAAGAGGGGGAATTATGGAGACCTTCTACATTAATAAGTCTTAGTATGTCGAGTGAGAGTAGGTGGTGGCAGCTTTTAATTTAAATTTTTTTTAAAATTTCTTTTGAGGAAGATTAGCCCTGAGCTCACTACTGCCAATCCTCCTCTTTTTGCTGAGGAAGACTGGCCCTGAGCTAACATCCATGCCCATCTTCCTCTACTTTATATGTGGGACACCTGTCACAGCATGGCTTGCCACTCGGTGCCATGTTTGCACCGGGGATCCAAACCGGTGGACCCTGGGCCGCCGAAGCAGAACGTGTGCACTTAACTGCTGCACCACCGGGCCGGCCCCAGCTTTTAAGATTTTATTTTTCCTTCTTCTCCCCAAAGGCCCCTGGTGCGTTGTTGTATATTTTTAGTTGTGGGTCCTTTTGGTTGCGGCATGTGGGACGCCGCATCAGCTTGGCTTGATGAGTAGTGCTAGGTCTGCGCCCAGGATTTGAACCAGGGAAACCCTGGGCCGCCGAAGCGGAGCTGGCAAACCTAACCACTCAGCGACAGGGCCGGCCCTGATGGCAGCTTTTAAATGGAAAGGAAGGTGTAGAGAGCCCTAGGACCTGCCGTCAGTGAATAACAGCTCCCTTTGTGCCTGGAAAAGTATTTCTGGAAGGTGAACAGAACGTAGCTCATTAAGATTCTCTCTTGCTCTTTTTAATTTCTTTGATGTTCTGCTAGTCTACGAAACTATGTAAGCCTTCGTGGCTGTATTTTATTCCGAGTCTGAGTTTATTTCATCGATGCCTTTATTTTTCTGTTGGCATGTTGCAGGATAGGAAAGTCAATCCAAAGATCTCCGTCTTCTCCTTCTCATTTTCTCTTGCAAGAGAATGGGATTCAGAAGACGCTTCTTAGCCTTCTGATGAAGTTAATTTGATAGACCAGCTGCTTCTCGGTTTGAAGTAAACCTTCAAGGGTCCATGATTGAATTACATGGTTGAAAACTGTTTCTTTCTGATGCTAGTTTGACTTTCCCCTAAAATCAGTTTAGTAATTACATACCTGGAAAAACCATGACTAGAGAAAGTTCAGGTGTCTACAGAGGTCTTTGGCCTTTAGAACTAGCTTTATATATAAGCACTCTTAACTGATTTAAAAGTTCTAATGACAGCCAACATTCAGATATTTATCGTGTGCTAGGTACTGTGCCAAGTACTTCACATAGGACATCTCAATCATTAAAACAACTTTGTGAGGGTGGTGTTGTCCCCATCTTACAGGTTTGTCAACTAAGCATGGACAGGAAGTTGATCCTCTCGAGTTACACTTGAGACTTCTGGCCCAGGACTGTGACCTCTAGGCCTGTAATTCTCAGGATTGTTACGTCCATAAAAGTCACACACAATCTAAATGCCCACTTTGGCAGTGTAGGGTTGGGGGTAAATCTTTGTGAAACAAAAGATACAGGAGATTTGTTTACTTTGAACCATTTCCTTAGAGGTGGCTGACTGTTGGGAAAACAGTAACTGAGAGCTCTCACCTAGTACGGATTATGACGGGCAACTAACCATTGAAGGAAAGAATTTTGACATCCCGTTCTCCTATGATCAAGTGGTTGTGGGAATGACCCGGGGTAGTCTTACGTAGGACTGCAGTGTTGTATTATCAGTTATTAAGTAATCAGTCCTTTTCTTATCTGCGCTAGTGAGATGGAAAATTTTATCCTGGAGTAATAGATGACCCTATCTCAAACTTGGCTGCCATGTTAAGATGAAGGACATAACAACATCATAGGGAGGGTAGTTGCATTTTTCGTAGGTCTCCATCTGAAGTGAAAAGAATTTATAACCCTCTAAGTTACTTTTTAGGGAGGGTTTACATCTGCATGTTAAAACTGTGCTGGGTAAGCAGGGATCGGAATTCCTGTCCCTTCTTTGATAAAGGCGACCAGAAAGGAGGATACAGAGCAAACAGCAATGAGACGGAGTGTATCCGGGGCCTCGAGTTGGCTTTGCCGCCAAGTAGAATTGTGACCCTTAGCAAATTATAATTTTTCTGGCCCTCACTTTCCTGGATAGTAAAATGAGGTTTTGAACTAGATTATCCTTAAGGCTCTTTAGCTGCTAAAATTCTATGATTTTACATATCCCATCAAACCAAACCAAACCTGACAGGATTACTGAGATATTTTTAATAATCTGCAGACTTTGCATGCACATTTAATGGAGCTCAATTGTTTGACTAGGACTGATTCATGGCATTATAATAGTAAGTGCGTGCCGGGGCTGTTTTCTTGGGGGGCAGGTGTTGGATTGTTTAGTTCTTAGCCTCTGGCCTGCATGGTTCCTGAGCTTTGCCTGCCATTTCTTACCACTCTTAGCACTGATTGCCTGTCACTTACGGCTGAGACCTGCCCTCGTTCCTTAAGGCTAATCCCAACATTGGGACCTTGTGCTCACATTCTGTTAACTGGGTTTTTTTTTTTGTCCGAGTTCCTGTCTTTAAGATGTGAACACTTCACAAGCTCTCTTAGCGCTGAACTTTGGTTGTCTCTTTGCATATCCCTATTCCTTCCTCTGTCACAGGAATATAGATTTTTAAACCTCAACAAGGTTTTAAAGCTCAGCGAGTTGACCAGTGTGCTCGTCTGAATTTCTGAGTACCAAAGGAATGTACAGGGTGTCTGTAGTTCGGAACGTAGACTTTTTTTTTTTTAGCATAGTGAAGATGCCCTTCATGACTTCGTACACACACACCCCCCGCCCCCTTTTCCTTTTATTTCCAGACTTTATACACACAGACACGTGTATTTTTTCCTTTTATTTTCAGACTTTATGGACATCCTGCAGATTCTGTATCACATGATTATTTTTCTTGCCTACATGCTCCCCCACCCTTTATAGCTTTGCCTGTATTACCACATATTTAGGATGAATCCTTCGATGTCAGTGTTCTGGCGGATTCTCTTTCACAGAGGTTCCTTGTTGACCCTCTGCACTTAGCTCAGTCCCTCTAAGTGGACAGGCCAGTTTCTGGTCATGATCCCTCCACCAGTTTTAAAAGGACATTTGGGCTCGAGGTTGCCTATGGTGTAGCTTCTGTATTAGAATCAACATGGTGAGCAGATTTCTTGAATGTCTGCACCGGTGAGTTGCGAGTAACCATCAGGAGTCTTGTGAAAGCCTCGCAGGGAAGTGCTGGGACTAGCTCATGATCTGCAGCTGACTTGGGACAGGGGGACGGGGTGGGTGTGTGGCACATGTGCCACTGTTTGCCAATGGCCCTGGAAGCCAAAACTCTAAGGACTAGATTGCTTCTTTGGTTTTATAATGTTCGGATCATGTGGCTTTCTGTACATATCAGAGCTCTTCACTATTTGAGACAGTTTCAACAGCTACTTTAAAGGAGTGGCTCAACCATCAAAACTTACAGAAGGTCTCGAGAGATTTCTTACCCATAGAATTATTTAGATTCTGTACTTGGTAGTAAGCTCTACCCTCGTCAAAAATACTGATTTCTCTCCTCAGTCATACTTTCCAAAGTGTGTTCTCCAAGTATCTTAATAGAGAATGGTTCCCAGCATTGGACCAGCTGCCTAAGGATTGTTGGGAGATTATATTGGGGAAAAATTCTGGCTCCTACATATTAAGAACGCCTACAAATTAGTCAGAAAAGACAGATGATACATTGGAAATACGGGCCAGTAATGAGAGGTAATGTTTGTAGAGTGTGCCAGATCCTGTCCTAAGTGTTTTAAGTGTTGTCTTAATTAATTCTCACAGTTGCCGAATGAGGTCATCATTATTATGATCCCTCTTTTGTGCCCGAGGAAGTGAGGCATAGAAGCTTATTAATTTCCCTGATGTCACCCAGGCAGCGAGTGATGGAACCAGGATCTGAGCTAGGTTATTTGACTCCAGAGCTCATACTTACATAAAAGCAGTGTGTTGTAATGGTCAAAGGACATTTCCAGACCTTCACAGGAAGGGAACACAAATTCAAGGTGAGAAATGCAAATTAAAATTGTGAGGTACCACTTTGCACTAACCAGATTCGAGTGTGACTTTGGCAAGTATACGTCATAGGTGCTGTGCATACTAACATTATAGGGTACATAATATCTTTTTTAATAATGTTTAGCAGCTTTTGATATTATTGCTTAAATTGATTATATTATTGGTGTTTGCAAAATGATGATACTCTAATTTAATCATTCCTTATTCACTTTTTAGCTTGAATACTTCTAGAAATTTCCCCCTGATCAATTACTTGGTTTCCTTGGGGTCACTTTGTCCAGGGAGAACAGGATTAGTCTTTATCCATTTTCAGAATTAATGAGTTGGTTCCTTTTCTATATGGTTTTACCTTTGACTAACATAAAAACATTATCTACTTAAAAAATAAGTAGGAACAGTCCTTTAAATTGAAATGAAACAAACACCTACACAGAGATTTATTTAGAATTTAGTATTTTGACTGTATAACTAATTGTTTAGTGTTCTAACAAAACTAAAAAAAAAACGTTTTAAACTTCACGCAGTTTATTTTCAGTAAATTTAGTAGTTTTGTTTAGGGTAATGTTTGTAGTCATTTTCTTTATTGTAGGATATAGCATATGTTATTCAAGAGGTTCTCAAACTTGGAAGCACATCAGAATCCTCTGAAGGGCTTGTTAAAACAGACTGCTCGCCCTCTCCCAGAGTCTTAACTCAGTAGATCTGGGGTGGTGCCTGAAAATTGGCATTTCTAATTCCTAGGCGATATGGATACTACTGGTCCCAGGACCCCATTTGGAAATGCACTGAATTATACAAATGATGTTAGGAATGAAGAGAATGTATGCAATTATATAATCAAAGTGCTTGAGTGAAAACACTAATGCTAGAATTGAAACTATCAATATGAACTCATGCTTTAAAAATATATGCAATGGAATATTATTCAGCCAGAAAGAAGAATGAAATTCTGGCACATATTACAACATGGATGAATCTTGAAGACAGTATGCCAGGTGCAATAAGCCAGACTCCAAAGAACACATATTGTATGATTCTGCTGATATGAGATGCCTAGATAGGTCCATTTATAGAGACAGAAAGTAGAATCAAGGTTACCAGGGGCTGGGAAGGGGGGAAATGGGGACTTATTATTTAATTGGTACAAAATTTCTGTCTGGAAGGATGCAAAAGTTCCGGAAATGGATAGTGGTGATGGCTGCACAACATTGTGAGTGTATTTAATGCTGCTGAATTGTAGACTTAAAAATGGTTAAAATGGTAAATTTTATGTTACATATTTTTTGCCACAATAAAAAAATACATATTATCACCCACTTTCCAATGCATTCTTTCTAGTTTTGTTCACTGAAAATTTCCTTAGAAGTGGTGTCATCTATTTGTGTTGGGTTACCCCTAGTGCCTAGATCGTGGCCTTTAACACTGTTTCCTTTGGATAGAAACCAAAGCTCCCTAGAGAAATAAACAAAATTCAGGGAAGATACAGAGTGAAACTGGAAAATCTTAGTGACTTTAAAAAAAACAAACTAAGGAAGCTTTTAAAGACCAATGGGGTTATTGAGATCAGCTGGAAGGGACTCCCAAAGTTGTGACATCAGAAGTTGTGTGGTGGATCAAAACACATGGAAACAGTAATGACACTCAAGTTGAAAAAGTACTTATTTGTCACCATTTGAGGTCATTGTTAAAATGACTCCTGGGGCCGGCCCTGTGGCCGAGTGATTAAGTTTGCTGCTTGGTGGCCCAGGGTTTCACTGGTTCAGATCCTGGGTATGGACGTGGCACCGCTCATCAGGCCACGCTGAGGCGGTGTCCCATATGCCACAACTAGAAGGACCCATAACTAAAATATACAACTGTGTACTGGGAGGCTTTGAGGAGAAGAGGAGGAAAAAAAATTGTTAGCTCAGGTGCCAATCTTTAAAAAAAAAAGACTCCTTACTTTGAAAATTGATAAATAAAGGAAAAGCATTAGATATTTTGCCTTCCTAGTAGGGACTGTATTTTATAGTGACCAAATAGTCCTAATTATGATGAAAAGCTCTGATTTACTGCAGAATGCTGCTGCTGAATGTGGAAGGCATGATAGAATCAGAAAAACATTGACTCACAAACTCTTGTGAAATTATTTATTCAAGTAGAGATTAAAACCATGAGATGAATGGTAGGGTAACTGGTCATTAGATGAGTGTGAAAATATTAAAATAAATTGCTTACTTATTGATAGAGGAAATCACGACCCTACAGTGCAGAGACCAGACTGTCCTAATACAGTGATGAGTCTTGCCATCACTAAGGATGGGCCACTTGATGTGCCTTCCGCCATGATTGCAACCTCAAGTATACAGCATCTCCTGTGCTGTTTTCTGCTTAACTGAAATCCATCTTTAGGCCAGGGGTCCTTATCAAGGCATCTAAGGTCTAAGGGTTCTGTGGTTAGAATATAGAGGTCCGTGGACTTAGGAGAATAAAAATCTGTCATTTAACCTCTAATTGAAGTTCAGCAGTTCCTTCAATTTACAAATGTTGACAACGCTACTGTAAAAATAGCAGCACCTATGACTTTATTATCAGTAGAAATCAGATCTTTTTGTGTGACGTCCCATTTTTAGATGATTGAAATATTTATGCTCACTACTATTTCAAAATTACAGTCGTTATGAGATCTACTGCCAGACTTGTTAATATGGTAATAAGGAAACAGATCTATAATTACATCAAATTTTGAAAATATTTTGATTACATATTTTATTTTATACATTATAAAAGGTTATGCTCAGAAGAGGTCTTTATATTTCACCAGAATGCCATAGTAGTCTGGGGTGCAAAAAGGTTGGGAACCCTCATTTTGGTTCTGATGCCAGTCTGTAGGAAATGGGGTGGGGGGTGGGCAGAGGAACTGTCAAAACAGCGCCACAAAGAATCTCCCAGACTGTTCAGTATTTGTTTCCCAACAAAAAAGGGGTGTTGGTCTGTGCCATCCTGTCGCAAGGGACGTAATCAAGATACTGTGTAGTTTTGGATGCTGGTTTGGACAAACCATCTGTAAAAGATTTTTTTTTAAAGATAATTAGAAATTTGATTATAGCTTTGGTGTTAGATGAAAATATAGTGAAGTGGAGAGGTGGAGCTCCATAGCTGAAAAAAGCTGGTAACAAAATGCTATGTATATGTGTGTACAGAAGACACACTTGTAAGTATGTGTGGATGACAACAATTGGGAATGAGATTTATTAAGCTGGTAATCTCTAGGTAGTGGTATATAATTTTATTTCCTCATTTTTGCTAGTCTGTATTTTCTAATTTGTTATAGTGTATACCCACTGCTACCATATTAAAATTCATTAAAAAAAGCCATCTTTTCGGTGAGAATGTCGTTTACCACACTCTTTAAAATGGTAACTCCACCCCAGCTACATCTCAGTATCCCTGTTTCTTGTGTTATTTTCCCAGAAGAACTTTTCACCAGCTGCCATATTCCCCGTATTCCCCGTTTTGCATATTTTGTCTACCCCCAGCTGCCAGTATGTAACCTCCCAGAGGGCAGGGCTTTTCTTGTTCTCCGTTTTCCCCAGCATCTTGAACGCTATCAGTCACACTCCATAAATCTTTCTAGTTGAATACATGAATGAATAATATCCAGTGTATATGTATATTGAATTATTTGATGAAAACTGGATCTCAGTCAAGTTTGAAAATCACTGCTGAACTTTATTAGAAGCTCCAGCTGGGCTTAGAGTCATACACCTGATGGGTTTCTGTTGCTTCAAATCTGCCCGTTTCTGCTTTTCTCTTTTTTAATGAAACTAGTCTCAAGGAAATAAGAGGGAACTAAAGGGCTGGATGGGGTAACCTTTCTTTTTTAATGTGCCTTTTCATGTGAGGCTAATTCTGCATTCCTACATTCCCTCTCCAGACACGGAATGCGTTCTCCAGTGTTATTTCGAAGCTGTCACGTGGGAAATGCTTTGGAGGGAATCTATGTATTGGAGTTTCTTAGCTGTTTTACTTCCAAACTGCATTCCCAATAACAAGGATCAACAAACTACGGCCCACTGGTGGCCACATCTGGGCTGCCACCTGTTTTTCTACAGCCTGTGAGCTAAGAATGGCTTTTTACATTTGCAGTTGATTTCATGATTGGGAACCCCAATTAAGTGAAGTGTCAACAAAAAAAAATCCATTCTTCTTATTAGTTGGCCAGTATGTTAAAAAAGTATTCTGACGCTTGTTAAAGCAGTAAGGAAGACTTTATTCAAGTCTGTTGTGATAGATGTAAGACTATTGCAATATGTGGCAGGAGGTTAGGCTCAATTCCTAATACGACAAAAACAAGTGGGGATTTACAGCCAAGACGCAGGTTGTGGGGAATCAGTGGATGGACAGTTGCTAAGAGGAGACCTCAAGGGTAGGGGTGGGGGGGTTTTTGCTGAACGTGGGACAGGATGATGAGACATCACCTGGGGAATGGTGGGAGATGAATTTGATCAGACATTGAACGGGGATCAGATATCAAGGATGGGAGGATTCTCTCTAAACTTACTTAGCAGAGTTCTTGCTAAAACTGGACTCTGCAAGGACAGACGTGGAAGCCCGAGGTTGAGGTCTAGTTGAGAAGAGGGCTCAGAGGACCCTCACTGAGGTCTGGTCAAGGAGTGAGTCTTTGTCAAGCGTTACAAAGAAATTATCCTCAATTATTATTGTACTTTGAGTTTTGTCAAAAAATTGTGGGAATGTGTTTTCTCTCTCGTTGTAAGTACCAACCTAACATCCTTAATTTTGCCTCTTAGCCAACAAAGCCTAAAATGTTTACTATTTGGCACTTTACAGAAAAAGTTTGTTGACCTCTGCTCTAGAGTTTTAGAACTTGTCTCGTGAATTTTATCAGCCTTACATTTAAACAAAATTTATGATTGAGATCTGGACCTTGTGCTCATGGCTCTCAGTACTGCCTACAGGCAGAAAGGACTTCTCTACTGTAGCCTACACTGTTTTCCATTTTTTTTCCTGCATGTTTTCAGCAAGACCTCCAGAGTGTCTGTCTGCCTGTGTGTGTGTGTCTCTGACTGCCTGTTATACTGATCCCCCGCCCCTTCATTAATTCAGGTGCATCCCCACCACTGGTGTCCAGGTTCTCTGCAGCCAGTTCCACCTGAGCTGGGGAACCACTCACCCCGTGCCTGGACCTCTGACCTGCAGAACTGTGTGCCAATAAATGAGTGTTGATTTAAAGCACTCAGTTTGCAGTAATTTGTTGTGCAGCAATAGATAACTAATATAGACCTTTGAGAGGTTATCTCCGTTTAAAAGGATTTTCCCCTTCCATGTCTGCCCTTTGAATTTCTTCTATTTTTTTAACAACATAGTTCAGAAACATTTCCCCTAATCATTCAAATGATTAGTAACATTTAAACTCTGTTCTTTTTCCATAAGTTATGCATCCCTCTTGTAGTATTTCTCACTAAATTCGTGTGTGATGTTAGTCCTTGAGGTCTATTTCTGTATACTTAGTTATACTTAGTCACTCCTAGCACACAGTAGGTGTTCAGATATATTCTCAGTTGATGAGTAGTAGGTCCATCATCAAGAGCTTCAGCTTAAAAATCGATACACTCAGAATCCTAGAAGAAGCTCAGTATGGCCCACTAGAAAACTCTCCATTTGATTAAAATGCCAAATAAATTTTTATTGTATTCATAAATATTAAGGTCCAGTGTTCTTTATGATGTACAGACACCTTGAAAAATGAGCTCCCTTTTCTTTGGAGCTGATGTGTTCATAAGATGAAGTGCTATTTAACAAACAGTTTTTCATTTTTAGGCATTTTTGAAAGATACCTAGTCCAGCATAAAAAGTGCTTTAGTTTTTCTTAACCAAATGCTGTTTAATTTCAGATAAATGTACTGTTTAATGCTAACAGAAAAATAGATTATTTCCTCTTAATTTATGAAACTTCAATTCTTTCAGAATAAAGAATCTGAAATAATTATAACAAAAAACAATCCTTAAAAAGGAAAGTCAAGTCTTTGATAAAAATGCCTGGAAACTTGAAAGGTTAACGAACCATTTGAGTAATTAAAAGATGACCATGTGTTCAGGTTGACACACTTGTTGTCTTAGTGTAATTGTGAAAGGCACCTTCTTTTGTTCTTAGGAGTCTGATGACAGATTATATTGTCACCCTGTAATTGTATGTTAACTGTTGATATCTTTGACTTGCTGTCTCATTTGAAATAATCATTCACCTTGCAGAGATTGAAGTTGAAATTTCTGTTGTGTACAGCTTGAAGAAGACAAAGCTCAGTTGTGCATTGCTTAATGATGGGGATCCGTTCTGAGAAATGAGTTGATAGGCGATTTCATCATAGTGCAAACATCACAGAGTGTACTTACACAAGCCTACATGGTATAGCCTGTTACACATCTAGGCTGTGTGGTACTGATCTTATGGGATCACTATGGCCTACGCAGTCTCTCGTCGACTGAAACGTCATTATGTGGTGCGTGACTGTGTGCTGAACTCTCCCTCAGTTCATGAACCCCACAGAAAAGATATTAAAACCAAATAATAGAAACACCCACGTTTTCATGTCTCTTTGAAAACTTAGAGGATCTTTTTGTATCGCAGAATTCAGAAATTTTACCAGAATATGCCTAGATGTATATCTTCTTTTTTCCACTGGTTTGCCTGGCATATGGTTAGTCTTTACGAGTCTTTCTTCAAACTGGAGACATCTCCTTTTCTTTTTTTTTGGTTTATGTACAAATCTTTATTTCACATTATTCTCTTTTACTTAGGTAAAATATGCATATTTGTCATTTTAACTATTTGTAAGTGCACAATTCAGTGGCATTAAAGACATTCACAGTGTTGCGTAAACATCATCACTGTCTCTACCCCAAACCTTTCATCATCCCCAGCATACACTCTGTTCCCATTGAAGAGTGACTCCCCGTTCCCTCCTCCCCCAGCCCCTGGAAACCTCGCATCTGCTTTCACTGGAGACATTTCCTTTTATTTCTTTAATTTTGCCCCCCTGAAGCTCCTGTATTTTCATATACTTCAGTCTTCTTCATGATTTGCTTCCTAGTCATGACTGTCATTATTTACTGAATTTAAAAAGTCAAGTCATGTTTTTCCAAAGAATTTTAATTTTATATGCTGTTATCACATCTCCTAGGTTGTCTCCTCTCCATCTCTCCTTCCCTCCGTCTCCCTCCTTATTTATTTTTGTGTAGTATTACCTACCTTATGTTCCCTCTCATAGTTCCGTGTCATTAGAAGCAGACTTCTGGATTGTTCCCTCGTTCACTCTGGCTCTGGCTTCTCCAAAGTGGTCACGGTTTCCTTGGTCTCTCCATGGTCCGCTTCACGGTTGCGTTCAGGTCAAACCCCTTGCTGCTCTGGGGGCCTGGTGAGCTTGCGCGCGCTGGGAGCGTCAGCCGTGGGCTAGTAGGGCCCATCCGGGGAGTTAAGTGATGTCGGATCCCTGTGCCCTAAAATTGAGTTAATTGGGGGGTGTATATGTGTGTAGGCTTTGGCATTCTTTTTAAAGCTCCTTAAATGATTTTGATATGTAGCAGAGTTGGGAACCAGTGCTGTACACCAGGAGTGAGCAAACTGTTTCTGTAAAGGCCTGGATACTAAATATTTTAGGTATGCAGCCCATCCAGTCTCTGTTGTAACTACTCAGTTCGCCACAAGAGCTCACAAATGAGTGAATGTGGCTGTGTACCAACAAAACTTTGTGTATAATAATAGTTTGTGCGACAGAGTTTGCTGACCCCTGCTCTAAACAAATCAGCACAATAATTATCCCCATTTATGGATTCCAGCACTGAAGGTCAGAGAGGGGATCTCTTGACAGTTTATAATACTGAGAAGACCCAGGCATCCTGCCCCACAGCCTCTGCTTTCAGCTACCACACTTTGAGTTCCCAGGCTGCTAACCAGTGACGCTCAGCTTTCTGCACAGTGGGTTTGACAGGCCATTGCGTTGTTACCACGTAGAGTTTCTGAGTGTTTTGCTCACCAGTAGATACTTACGAATGGAAACCTCTAGGTCTCAACTTTACCATTTTCTAGTTGTGATGTTGTCCAGCTGCTTGGACCCTACCAAGTTGTGGTAAGGGCCTGCCTTAAGTGCTATGTCACACATTCACCAAAGCCCTATATTTTCTTTTAGAAATGCCCAGGATGCCTTACAGATAAGGCATTGAGTGACTGAGAGGTTGAGGAACTCGTCCAAAGTCTTGAAGCCACATCCTGGAGTTACGATTCAAATTCAGGTCTTTCGTAATCCGGAATCTACCCTCTGATATTGTATCTCATGCTCAGTAATTATTGGGGCAGGGCAGAGACTAGAAAAGTGACCTCAAACAAACAATTGGTAAGAATTACCAGGTCAGAGGACAGAACCACACCTTCCTGCCAGCAGGCCCAGCGTCTAACTCCCTTGCTTTGCATTCGGCAGTTGGAGGTTGGAGCAGGATGACTGTGGCACTTAAGAATGGGTGTGCTCAGCGACACCTGACTGTTTTACAGGGAACCTGGGGCTTTAACTTCGGTTGACGTATCAGGTTTTCTGTTTTAACAGGCACCTTGTGATTAGAAGTAATCACTCTGTTAAGTGAAAAGGTGGTTGAGATATTTCTGTGGGTTTTGGCGAATTTGCAAAGGGAAATGTTAGCCTCCCTGCATGAAGGGGGCGGGGGATGGGCTGGAAACAAGCCTGCCCCCGAATCTTTTAGCATCCAGAGAGAAGGCTGGAGAGGAAGGAGACCTCTACTTTTAGGAAAAGAACCCCTTACGACTGACCTCCTAAGTGGATGTACATTGCATCACACTTGTCTACTTTTTGCTCCTTTGCTTGCAAAATTCTGTTGAAAATGATAGAAGAACATAAAAACACAAAAATATGAACAGACCCATAACTAAATGGGGCTGAAGAATGGGAAAGGTCCAGAAGCATTGAGAATGTTGTGGAATAAATAAAACAGGTGGGATCAGGTTGATGGTGAAACTACACAGGACAGGAACTTACAACCCAATAGAGACTAAAGAGGGAATAACTAGAAAAATGAATTTTCTTAACAGGATCTTGGAAGATGCCCAAGAATCAAAACTATAGGGAGTGGCAAAAGTGGGTAAGGAGAGAGCTTGGCCAGGAATTAATGACCCTGAAACAGCTGTTCTGGTTCCGCTTTCAGTGAGTTTGGCTCAGAGGGCTTGGTGCTACAGGGTTTGCCTCTGGGAGAAAGCTGGTTAGCTTAGTTTTAAACAAACTGGGAGACTTGCCAAGGCAGAATACCAGTGGGTGACTGTAGCCAGAAAGTGAAGTTGTCGGGGACACCAGGTTTGTTTTGTGTCCCCACTTTCCAAGGATGTGAGTCTTCTGAACCTTGAAATAAAGGCGCTTTTGTTCCCATCTCCCTTTCTTATCTGTTCACCATTATTTTTATGTGTGAGGATCCTCTGCAGTAAGGACTCCTCATCAGTCCACACCCCCATTTGTAAATATGAACAAGCAACCAAAGATCATCAGACATTTGGCAGGAAATCACAGAATGATTGAAGAAAAGTTAATACAGGAAATTTGATTCCTAGTCTCAGAGGCAAGAGAACAGCAAACCCATAAAGCCACAACGTCCATGGGAAAGGAACTGTTGGAGAAAAGGAGTTCTGAGAAGTTTGCAGTGAGATTGAAATGTTAGAATGGGGGTTTGGGGCAGTAGGTGGGCTCAGGTGCACAATGGGAACCACTGGGGACTTAGAAAACTAGTGGGCTGGAAAATTGAGCAGAGGATTTCTTCCAAATTTCAAAGCAAAAGGTTTAAGATGAGAATTATGAAGCAGAATTAAGGGATGTGGAGCATAGGTCTAAGAGAGGTGGTATCCAGAGGAGAAGGAAAAAGCAGCCTGTGTTTCTTTGGTTCTAAGATGCCGTCAGCAGTCAGATGTCTGTTTCCAAACAGCGTTTCAGTGCGGGAGCTGAGAGACAGTGGGTTTCTGTAAAAGTGTCTATTTCTTTTCACACACCGTGAAATACCACTTCTTCAGCACTTCGTTCAAATACCACTCCAGCCTCTCGTTAGACTTCTTCTGAATCACTTGACCATTCTTGTTATGCATGGTGTCATTTGAACACAAAGCTTTTTACGCTTTATTTGAAAATAATTTCAAACTTGCATGAATGTTAAGAGAATAATGGGTAGAACCCTCCTAGGTTTTTTACCCAGACTTACCAGATTTTGCTATTGATAGCGTTTTCCCCCTTTTTCAGTTTTTTCTTCCTATGTCTCTATGATAAATATATTTTAAATCATTTGACAGTATGATGCATATGCCATAACCCACTGAGCTTTTTTTTATAAAAGTGATCTTGAGTTTTTCTTTTGCGTCTTTAGTTTTGATAATACAATTTAGATATCTATGAAGAATATTAGGGTTTTGTTTGTACCTTTTACTTGGTTAATTTTACAAGTTTTTTGTTTTTCTTCCAAATATAATTTAATCATGTATTACGGGAGTTTAACTGCTTCCCTTATAAATGAACTGGCAGCTTAAGAGAGATGTGAGCTGCTTGAGTGATGGTTCTCCATGACATGTGAATGGATCCTACCAGCCTCTCCTGAAGGTTAACTTCTGAGAGATTTAACATTTCTACTGCCTTTAATTACGCTGACTGCCATATGATATGCAATCTTCTATTACGCAACTTTTTATTTCAGTGCCGTATCATAGTGAAACCTTCATGTATAAACATTAAGCCATAATTAAGGATCCAGACTTAAAATTCAACCACGGTTTGTGTATGTGCCAACAATGACAACCACTGTTAACTTCATGACCTATTCCTTTTCCTAGCAGCTGGAAATTTCTTTTTTTTTCTTTTTTTAAAATTTTAAAGATTTTCTTTTTTTCCTTTTTCTCCCCAAAGCCCCCCGGTACATAGTTGTATATTCTTCATTGTGGGTCCTTCTAGTTGTGGCATGTGGACGCTGCCTCAGCGTGGTTTGATGAGCAGTGCAATGTCCACGCCCAGGATTCGAACCAACGAAACACTGGGCCACCTGCAGCGGAGCACGAACTTAACCACTCGGCCACGGGGCCAGCCCTGGAAATTTCTTTTGATAGCAGTTTTAAGGTGGTCCTAATTTTGAAAGAGTTAAAATGTGGGGGAAAAGTATCTTAGGACACTTTCATTGCAATATTAAAAGAAGAAATCTAGAAGTTTTGGTAGAATTTTTGATTTCCCACCCCCGCCCCCCCAAAAAAATTTCCATAAGCCTCAGAGAGAAGAAGGAATGAGAGCGGGACTGAGATATGTGCTTCTCATCTGTGTTGCTGGATGCCTGTACATTATAGAAGCTGTGTCCTTAATTCCTGAGTAAGGGATCTTTGAACACAGAACCTTAAACCCAGCCACATTTTTATTTCATTCATTTATTGAACTGATATCGTGGGCCTCTTGTCAGCTGGCTCCTCTGGGAAGCACTGGCCAGGGTGGGGTTAGAAGTGCAAGATGTTCATGGGGGGAAATAACTATGAAAAATAAAGGGAGACAAAGCAGTTGTGGGCATGGGAAGCCTTCAGACGGGGGTGCAGGTCTAGGATCTGTGAAAGGAGAGGGGCAAGGAAGGACGATTGGGTGGGACAGGCCTCAGACACAGTGCAGCAACGAGAAAGTCTCGACCAGGCCAACAGGAAGCTCTGGTGCAGAGATTGACCACTGGGGAGCCTGTCCTGGCCAGGAATGGAGGGCCCTCTTAGCGCTGCTGTCCTTAGCCCTTGGCTGGCATTGCCTGCACAGTCGGTGGGCTCTGCTTGGAAACTGAGGGGGATCCTCTAGGCAGCTGCTGTTGGAGGCTGTCAGCTGACAGCTCTCCTGTGCAAGTTCTCTCGTGAAGGGAGATCCCAGTAGCACGCCTCCCTAGCTGCCCGAGTCACTGATGTGTCATACATTGGTTGAGTCTTAACTCAGCCACTTGGTCTGAGTGTGAACCTGGGCAAGTTACCTTGACTTGCAAAATTTTGTTACTGTTTTGGAGAAAATAATGGTACTGATATCATAGGGTTCTCGTGAGGAATGACTGAGTATGTCCTCATAGAGAAGAGTGGCAGGCACAATGGAATCCCTCAGATGGTCACCATTATGTTCTTTTTTGTGGGGATGTGATGATGGTCAAGTTGGAAAAGATCTGTATACTTTACGGGTTTTCCCTTGTCATGGGAGACATGGTAAATACCCAAATACCTGAACAGAGTAATTTCAGATGATCAGTGCTGTTAAAACAAGATGATGTGACAGAAGGAGGGCAAAACATTTTTTGACACATAAGAACTAAAGTATACCATCCACCATCCAGCACTTTTTCTGCAGGAATGAATGAATGCATCTACTTAAGAGGAGGACACATTGGTGAACAAACTAATAAATACTTAGGACAAAATGAAGGTAATTGCTGATGTCACATGGAATTAAATATGATTTTAATATAAAGATTATTCAGATTGATGGGGGGTTTTGAAATCCAGTAGATATTTATTCTTTCTTGCTAGGAAGAATTAATTTAGAAATCAGCACTTGATTTTCATTTGCCTGAAAACAGAGGGTAAACGAGGACAGAATATGCTAAAACAGGAGTTGACAGACTTTTTCTGTGAAGGCCAGATAGTAAATATTTTAGGCGTTCCTGGTTAGCCAGTCTGTTAACAATACTTAATTCTGCCATCACAGCATGAAGCTGCCATAGACAACATGTGAGCAAATGGGCATGGTTGTGTTCCCATAAAACTTTAAGAACATCGAAACTTGAATTTCATGTAATTTTCATCTATTATTCTTTTGATTTTCTTTCGACCATTTAAAAATATAAAAACCACTCTTAGAGTCAGTGAGCTGTATAAACAGGTGGCGGGTTGGATTGGCTGCCCATGGACTAGAACTTTGAAGAACATGGGAGTACACCAGTTTTCATTAGTGGGGTAAATGAAGTGAAGCACTAAAAATTTACTTTTGAGAAGTTTGCATTCCTGTTTTTAGCTTATCACAGGTGGCCCTCGAAGTTTAGGCCATGGGCCCATTGAGGTTAGTAACTCAAAAGTGTAGACTAGCTGTATTGTCTGTTTTTCTTGTGCTTGATAAAGATGTGGCAATAACAGGTATTCTACATGATAAATCTAATACAGGAGCAAGTTGTATCATCGCAATTTGTATTACTTGAGCAAATCGGAAATGTGAAGGGATGGAAACTTTTAATATTTAAATGCATGCCGACAGTCCTCAGTATATCTTTGATCTTTCTACGTGAATACCGAAGGAGCTTCCTCTCCCCCCATTCTGCAACCCCCCATCTACATGATATCCCATTTAGTGGATAACTTTAATCTCATATTACTAGACTCAACCTAAATATCTTGTCATTAGCTTTTACAGACAGTAGTGCAATGAATAATTTTGTTATATAAATATACAATTACAGTCATGTGCTGCATAATGACGTTTCAGTCAGTGATGGATAGCATATTCAATGGTGGTCTCATAAGATATATACCATATAGCCTAGGTGTGCAATAGGTTATGCCCTGTAGGTTTGTGTAAGTATGCTCTGTGATGTTTGCACAATGATAAAATTGCCTGACGGCACATCTCTTAGAACGTATCCCTGTCACAAAGTGGTGCGTGACTGTATATAATATTTAACATGTAATATAGTTTTCAAAACTGCAAGAAAGTCTTGAGGATAAATTTCCAGATGGAGCATTAATGGGTAAAATATTATATATGCATTTGTACTTTGCCCTCTTTGGTGGTTGTACTGATTTATAGCAAATATGAGTGGCTATTTCCCTCTGAATATAAAATGTTATTATATTTTTTCCCACTTTCATAAGTGATTTATGATATCTTGTTTTAGTTTTAATTTACATTTCTCTCTTTTTTTTTTTTAAAAAACTTTTTTTTTTTTTTTAAAGATTTTTTTTTATTTTTTCCTTTTTCTCCCCAAAGCCCCCCGGTACATAGTTGTGTATTCTTCGTTGTGGGTTCTTCTAGTTGTGGCATGTGGGACGCTGCCTCAGCGTGGTCTGACGAGCAGTGCCATGTCCGCGCCCAGGATTCGAACCAACGAAACACTGGGCCGCCTGCAGCGGAGCGCACAAACTTAACCACTCGGCCACGGGGCCAGCCCCTTACATTTCTCTCTTGATTGAGTTTGTATACCCCCTCATATGATTATGATCCATTAATGTTTACTTTTTGAACTAACTGTTCATGTCCTTTGCTGGGTTTTCTGTTGGGAATTTTTTTTTTAAGAGCTCTTTATATATTTGGGAAATTAGTCCATTGTTTCTGATAGAAGTTGTAAATATTTGTTTTTTGTCTTTTATCGTTGCTTATGGGTTTAAAAATATCGAAAAGGTTTTTAAAATATAGTACATTTTAAAACGTAGTCCTGTTTGCTCCTTTCCTTATGTCTGGAAAAATCTTTAGTTATTATGGCTTCTCATTCGGCCTGCCTTCCATTTTCTCTTTTATCTCTTTCTGAGTCTGCCTTCATTTCACATGACCTTCTCTGAGTCTTCCCCCCACTTCTAAGGACATTTGTCATGGGATGTAGGGCCTACCCTAATCCACGATGATCTCATCTTGAAATCCTTAGTTACATCCCAAGTACCCCTTTTCTAATTACGGTCACATTCCCAGATTCTGGATGGACGCATCTTTTGGAGGACCACCATTCAACCCACTACAATAACCCTATTGGATTGATTATCTGTTTTTTCCCTCCAGTGGTTGACTTCAAGAATTATAGTCCTAACATTTGATCTGAATATTTGATGCACTTGAAATATATTTTCAATTCCTCTCAAAAGGAGGATTGCTCTCTGTCTTGTGCCATTCAGGGTGTGGGTGCTGTTAATAGCATTCTGTTCTGAGACTTGCAATAGCAAGCAATTGAAAACTTGTAATACTTAATTTTTATTTCTTTCTGCTCCATAAACTTTTGATTTTTTTAAGAAACATGTTTACATTAAGTCTTACTCCTTTTTTCATGTTTTGGCATAAATAACATACTGACTTGGTGCTGTGCTAAATGATACCAAAGGACATCAGACTCTTCTTATGGTGTTTAAATTCGAGAGACATGAGCCCAGAATAGCGTTCCTGAGCATTGTCTGTAGATCATGTGGTGGTAACATCATTAGTGTAGAACAGAAATGAGTATATACACGCTTTATAACTTTGGTCAAGTTTTATATTTTTCATTTAGTTACCTCCTAGAAAGTTGAATTTTCAAAGATGTCAGCAAAAGTATTGATTATAAATGGGTTTCAGGTTGATAATGATGCATGATATTATGCATTTGCTAGTTCCACAGTCCTTAGTCTCAAAATTGAGTATAAAAGCTGTCTGCGGCATGAATTTATTCCTACTGATCCTGTTTTCTCACACAAAATCCTTAAGCACACCAAGTAATGTGTAGACTGCATATATTAACATGAGGTTGTAAACTATATTTTTAAGGTTACAGTTATAACTTTTTAAGTGTGATGAAATGTCTTTTTACTCTCCTCCATAAAATTTATCATTTATTGTACCAAAGCCTTTATGACTGAGCAAATGACAATCCTTTTGCGGAAGCAGTACTGATTCACAGAGAGTATAATTCTGTCACCACCCTGGCAGTTTTTCACAAGCTGCTTCCATGTTTGGGTTTCATTCTTCATGCAGAGACGGGACTCTCATGTCACTGAGCTTGGTAGATTGTGTAGTTTTCCTGATTTTTGGTTTATTGGTTATAAATTCTTGGTCGTCATAAAGTTTGTCAGCTTTGTCATTAAAATGAATAATTATAGAAAATTAAAAGAAACTAGAAAAGATCTTGGTGATCATTCTGGTCTGATTTTTTCCATCTTAAAAATGATGAAATTGAAGTCTGCCTAGAAAAATGCAGTGACTATCAAAAACGAAATCATTGATTTATTGGTGGGGTTTCGGTTAAAATCCTGCACTCTGGATGTCAATATCCTTGTTCTTTGTACGACTTTTAGTGCTTCTTAAGTTGCAGTCATTACATGACATGTTTGAATATCAGTAAATAAGTTTGTCTTTAATCTCAAAGTATGAATAAAATATTCCTTACTTCAATTTTTATTTCTAAGATGCAATTATATTCAAAATTAACTCAATTTCAAGTTACACTTAATTAAGATTCTTACATTTATCATCAGGAGAAAAAATATTTTAAAAATAAGAGTCATATTCTAGATATTTCAAAAGATACTACAAGATTATAAAGAATAAAGGAGAAGCTAGCAGAAACCTCATCACTGAGAGTGATCATTCTGATGGATTTCTTCCAAGTCTTTTTTTTTTTGGTCTCTACATAGATTCTTCTCAATCAGTGGTCTCAGTTTTGTTTGCTTTTTAACTAATGGTAAGCTTTTTTTGATCAAGTTCCCTTTGAAAGAATCTTTTTTTTTTTCGTGAGGAAGATTCGCAACATCAGTGCCAGTCTTCCTCTACTTAGCATGTGGGATGCTGCCACAGCATGGCTGATGAGTGGAGTTGGTCCACACTCAGATCTGAACTGGCAAACCCTGGGCTGCTGAAACTTTAACCACTTGGCCACAGGGCCAGCCCCCTTGAATGAATCATTTTTTAATGGATGCATAAGAATTTTGTTGTTTGGATGGACCATAATTTATTTAACTCATCCTCTTACATAAACTGACCTCTTTGGTAGTTTCTTATTTTTGTCTGTTATAAATCATGCTGAAGTAAAGTTGTTGAATATATCTCTTGTCAGATTTGGTGACTTGTTCGCTCAGGATTGCTGTCTGGTTAGGGTAGCAAGGTTGGTGGCTTTGGGTGTGCACTGCCAGGCTGCATGAGAAGCTTGTTCCAGTGACCTTTGTGGCTGTGTGTGAGTGAAAGTTTGCTTTGCCATGCTGCCTGCTTGCCTTCTAAAAACCTTTGCAATTTTGTTTAGAGAAAATGGTATTGTATTTTAACTGGAATGTTTTTGATCACCATGTTTTCTTGGTCCCAATGGTTGAAACCGTCTCCTTGCTTTAGTAACAGCTTTGGGGAGAGACAGAATACTACCCAGTAATATACTTTGACTGCAAGATATGTCTTGACTTCAGAAACATGAAAATGAGGGAAGATGTGTATTTGAGAACCAAGGATCAGAACCTGAAATTTAATGAATACTCATTGAGTGTGTCATATATTTTCTAATTTCCTTCTAGTGTTTATGAGGTAGATAGTATTCTTCCCATTTTATGAATGAGATATGTCTCTCCGTTACAGAGAGGTGGAGTGACTTGCCCAAGATCACTGTAACTTTAAGTGATAGAGCTGGGCTTCAAACCTGGGTTTGCTTGACTTGAGAAGTTCCTGATCATCCCACGAAAAAGACTCTGAAATATTGATCTGCCTGAGCAGGGATTTTTAAAAATTCCACTTATATCAACAGAAAATCAAATGTCAGATGCCTGTTTTTGCTTAATACGCATAACAAAGTGTTTTTTAGAATAATGAGAGTAGACAAAATAAAAATGAATACCTGAAATCTTATGACCCGGAAGTGTTCTCTGTTAACATTTGTATCTACACAGAATTGCTGTGTTGGTCTGTCTCAGAGAGCGAATTGGGGCACCACTCAACCATGTCCTCTGTGAAGGCTGCCCCTGAATGTGTGCAACACCATGCTTGGAGAATTTTTTGCCCCAAATGCCAGTAGTGTCTCTTGATCGACATTGGCGTATGTTAAATAATGTGGGACTTGGAATGGAGATTGCATAGGTTCTTAATCTGGTTCTGCCATTTGCTTGTGTGGTCTTGGGCCGTTAACTCTTCGCCTTGGTTTTCTCATTTTCCTTACTTGGTATCCCCACTCCCCCAAATCACATAATTTTAGCATTTTCACCTTCTTTATGTAGTCTAGCTGCAAAAGGCGCATAGTCACAAAGCCTGGAGAGGAGGCAGGCTCATGTCCACAGTCTTTTAGGCAAGTCCTGCCGTGGAGGTGGCTCGACTATAACTTACTTCAAGCAATTTTTGTTTTCAGTTCATTTTTTTAAGAACATTGTCCTGATACATGAGGTATACAACTGTGATATGGCGACCTGTGTCTGTCTGTGTGTGAGTGTGTGCGAGAAGCATTTATTTTCACACCTGCAGACATGTCGATTTGTATACAGTCATGCGTTGCTTAATGACGGGGATGCAGTCTGAGAAATGCATAGTTAGGTGATTTCGTTGTTGTGCAAACATCATAGAGCATACTTACACAATCCTAGATGGTGGAGCCTACTACGCATCTAGGCTGCATGGTACTAATCTTATGGCACCATCATTGAATCCGCGGTCTGTCATTGACTGAAATGTCATTATGCAGCATGTGACTGTATGGTTAAATGACAAATAATGTGCAGCATTATTGAAATGATTTCTAGAGAGTACTTTATTTGTAAGGTCAGTACTTTATACAGCACATGTTATGCATTTTTCTATTAAGTTTCCAATTTTTAAATCAGTATTCAACTTATATAACTTGGTTAATTATGTAAATGTACGTACCATTGTTTATTCTCATTTTGAACTTAGTGCTATTTGGTGTTGACTTCTCTCCTGTTTTATTTTAAATTTTTTGGTTAAGTGTGACGGGACTGATTTAAGAGGTGACAAGATGTGCGAGTGAAACTTTTTGGGTATTTTCTCAAAGGGTAAGAAGCTCCCTTTTTTGTCAGGCATCTGAAAAATTCTTTGAGTAAAAAATGACTTCTTAGCATTCCTTATAGGTTTAAATATAATGAGCTAAATTACTTTGATGATGATGGTGTACATTTATTAGGCAACTTACACTTTTTTCCTGTCATTTTTAGGATTCTGAGTAACAATAAAATATCTGAGCTGAAGAATGGCTCCTTTTCCGGGTTAAGTCTCCTTGAAAGATTGTGAGTATTCTTTCATTATTATCTCCTATGGTTATTTTATTTAAGGCATTTTCTTTGTAAATCTGTTACTAAACTCTCAACTTTTCAAAATAAAAATTTTTTCCCAGAATTTTATTATGAAAAACTTCAAGAATTGAATTTTAAAAAAGTTAGTTAAAACACAGATCGGCAAACTTTCTGTAAAGGCCACATAGTTAATAATTTAGGCTCTGTGGACCATATGGTCTGTGTCACAGTGACTCAATTCTGCCATTGTGGTGAGAAAGCAGCAACAGACAAAAAATAAATGAGTCAATGTGGATGTGACTTTATTTACAAAGTAACAGGCCATGGATCGTAGTTTGCTAACTAGTGTCTTTCAAGGCATACATGCTGTTTTGAAATTGTCGTAAAATGTATGTGCCTTATAAGATAGTCAAGTAAAATTTTAAAAAAAAACAAAACATGTCCAAGAGAAACTTTTGGACAAACTTTGGTATTTTGTTTAGATGCCTTTGAATGTGATAATTTTGTTTTGCTTAGCAATTAGGTCTGGTTTTGCTTATAATCAGATATGTTACAAGTAGCACTTATTTTCTTGCCTTGGTGAATTTTAGACAGTGGATATTTAATTTGCTTGTATTCTGAATGCTATTTTAGGATCATCTTTCAAATTCCCGTATTATTCATACATTTAGGGTAATATTTCAAACATATAACGCAGGCACACTGTGAACGTCTACATTTATGTTGAATAACAATCCTTCCTCTTTTTCTTAGTTCTCTTTCCTCTGCTTCACTTTCTTTACTTCTCTGTGTAGCCTTTTCTTGACATTTCATCTAGTGACTTCTCCTGAAATTGAACTTCCAGAGGATTTTGTTGCTTGCATCACTGATGTGTTGTTAAGCATATACCATCTAAAGTTCTTTTCATTTAGATCAAATGTCTTTAAGTTGGGTTATATATATGTACTTACATATATATATAGCAACACATTCATATTTATGTATGTATATATACACATGTATACATAGGTGTGTACACACACACGCACACATACATGTACAACATATTCTTGGTACAGCAGTGCTTAATTATCAGGTTTTTCAAGTATTCCTGTCATGTAACACGTAGTCCATGTGCTTCAGAGGATACTGGCCCCAACTCAGCTCCAGGCCTGACTAGGCTAAAGGCAGTCTTTCACACACATTCCATGGTCATTGGTTCAGGAATGAACATTTGACTCAGTTTAATTGAGTCAAGGTTTGCTTGGGCTTTTTGGGAAAGGAATTTCCTCACCATCATCAGAGAGGATGGTTGTACTTGTGGTCTAGAGACTGTCCTGCTACCATCTTGGGCCAGAGCCAACATGCTGAAGAGAGTGGAGTAGGGCCTGTCCTGGTCAGCAGAGGGGAAGCTGGCAGGACCTCGCTGAAGCACGATTCCTCTGGACTGTCATAGTAGTGTGAGGCAGTACCTTCGCATTTAGTTTTCTGTTCTTTGTAGGAGAAGTCACTGTGGTTGACAGGTACCCTTAGCATGAGGCACATTGTCAGGCATTGAATAGGTGCTTGGTTAATAATCGAAGGACCACTGGAGCCTCCCTTTCCAAAGGAAGGAGGACAGGCACTCCCAGGTTACAAATGGTGTCTGTTGTGTTTAGAAACACGTTTTATTGGCTCCTAGGACTGCTATGGATGTTCAGGTATGCCATAAAAAGTATAGACAGTATAGCTCATGTCCTATGCTGTGGTATGAATTACTGCACTTTGGCCTATTTTCAGTCATTTATTGATGATAAATCCCTATATATGTTAGAAACATTAGGTTGCCACAAACATATTAGGTGATATTAAGTTGCTGCTATGATTGTTTTTAGCCAGGGGCCTGTTTATACCTTAATCCCAGAACACCACTTCTCTCTTTTGTAGGACCATAGATTTATATATTTGTGTGTGTATACATGTACATATATGTGTGTGTGTGTGTATGAGGGGGGCCTGTCTGTCATGGAAATGCCCCTGGCCTTTGTTTTACTTAACTTTTAGGGCACAAGATAGACCAGAGATCCCAAGCCAGTTGCTTGACTCTTTTGCTGGGAGTTCACTGTTAAAGGCTGATTAATGTCTTCTCGGACCTTCCCTGGAAGAATGCAGCCCCATTCATCCTCCTGAGTGTTGGTGCAGGGGGAGGTGTGCAAAGGGGCCGGGAGCTCTCCTTCCCCTGGAGCCCGGCACCATCTTTCTCATATTGATAGTTTCTACTGTGTTTCAGTTCTCTGATTTGATTTACTAATTTTCAAGCTAAAGCCTTTATAGATTTGGTGATTTCTGTACCAATTCCTTAAATAATCTCTTGATTCATACTTTCTGCTGTTTGCATAGCTCTTCTCATTTTCCCTCTCTACCTGGTTACCTAACTTACTAACCCATTCTGCCTCCATGCACCACTGACCTCTTCCTGTAACTGAATCCAGAGAATCTCTCTTCCTTCCTTTTTGTCTGTCAGCTGTAGTGTATACTCTTCTATGATTTTCATTGCTGTAATGCTCTTCTCATCTTATTCATAATATCCATCTATAATATCCATGGCTTCTTTTGCAAGACTCTGTGGAGACTTTAGGACTTTGTCTTGGGCTATGTGTCAGACATACTCTATGTGCATATAATGGTTGTATTAGTTTGCAGGGCTGTCATAAAAAAATACCTCAGATTGGGTGGCTTAAATAAGAAATTTATTTCCTCATAGTTCTGGAGGCTAGAAGTTCAAGACCAAGACACCAGCAGGGTTGTTCTTTTTCTGAGGACCATGAGAAAAGGATCTGTTTCATGCCTCTTTGTCCTTGCTGTGAATTGGCCATCTTCTCCCTTTGTCCTCACGTGGTCTTCCTTGTCTACATGCCTGTATCCTAATCTCCTCTTCTTATAAGGATACCAGTCATACTGGATGAAGGCCCACCCATGTGACCTTATTTTAACTTAGTAACCTGTTTGAAGACCCTATCTCCAAGTATGGTCACATTTTGAGGCACTGGGGGTTAGGACTTCAACATAGGAATTTTGAAGGGGACACAAATTCAGCCTATGACAATGACATAGCGTTTTAATGTCTTAACTGATGTGTATTTCCTGTGCCTGTTTCCTAATCACTCTGTCTCTGGAGAATGGGCTCAGTTTTTGGCCACTGAATTCCTAAAGTTCTAGCCCAAACATAGAAAAGAGATTTGGAAAAAGATAACATACAAAAGAGAAACTTCTTTCTCCCCCGGATACATTTTCTCTGGGCTAAGTGGAGGGGTAGAGGGAGTGTAGAAAGAGCTTATGTACTGGTGGGTCCCCAAGAAGGGGCTGTGTCTTTGCCTCTCCATCTTCACCCAGGTTGAGCGGGGAACAGGGAAAAAGACCATATAAAACCAACAAGGTTCTGGATTCAAGGGGAAAGGGCATCTGAGACCTCTTTCCCAGACAAGAAGTAAAACCCCAGATTTCCCAGGACCCAGCATGATATAGGAGCAGAAGAGCTGGTCCTGCAGCCATCAGGGCATATGGGCTAGGACAGTCTGTTACAGAGTTCCCAGAGGAACAGCAGGATAGCTCGTGCGGGTTGTTAGTGGAGAGAGAGAACTCATTCTACAGGAGCCTGCTGGTTGGTGCTAAGTGATACAGAAGTGACCTGGGCTGCTTCTGGGGAACGCAGCTTGAGACATAGCTAGCCAAATAAATTCCTTAATGTTTTTATGAATGATATCGTTTTCAAATTTTTCAAAATTACTTGAAAACACAGTATAGCAGACTTTATTCCTTCACTGCTCACTATTCCTGTGCATCTCTAAGTCTTCCAAATGTTAGCCTTAGAGCTTTCTTTGTTCCAGGACTGGAGTGAAAGCCACCCCACCCACCCACCCACGCCTGCCCCCAGGACCCCTCAACCAGTCACTGATAGCAGATGGTGGATAACCACTCCAACTACCTCATCTCCCAGGTGGGGCAACCCTGAGGTGTGACCTAAACTGGCTTCCATGGTTCCCCAGGGGACTGAATCTCAATTGACTACAGTGGGGATCTCCTCAGCAATGTACCTTTTAGTGGCTTCCTTCTCTTTCTGGTCTCACTTCTCCACTTTCCTACTGTGTTCTGGGGTCACTTCTCGAATAAACTACTTGCAGTTACATTCTTGTCTGGAAGAATTTCAGCTCAGAGATACAACCAGCCAAATAAAATGTTTACAGCCTGAATCTGGCTAGTTAGAGACCCCTGAAAATGACCATAAATTAACCAAACAACTTAAAAGTAAGGCAGAATAGGGTATGATGTAAAAAGCTGTAGTAGAACATGGAATTATTCAAACTAGGGTCAAAACTTGAAAACTTTGGCCTTAAGATGACTGTAGCCAAGCCATGTGGAGTAAAAGGTAGGCCTAGTAGGGTAGGGTAGGGAGAATGACGTAGCTGGGTTGAACTGACTGCAAATATGCCCCAGAGATTGGGAAAATCTGGAGGCCAAGCCATCCATGGCTGTTCTTTTGGGTTGAAGAATAGATTTCCTAAGAGGATTCATTTTCTCCCCCTTTTTTTGAAGTACTAAGTATTTCATGGAGTAAAACAGGCCCGGGTACGCACGCTCCCACAAACTCCATCTAGAATGGATTCTTTTTCTTTAGGTCTACCAATTTGTTCTTCTGAATGTTTGATTTTTATTTGGGAGCTTTCTTGTTTTCCATCATTTGTTCTTGCTCTTGACCCTTTTAAGAAAGTAACAGTGTGTGTGCTTTTATTTTCATAACAATATTTAGATTGAGTTCTTTAATTTTGGGTTTGGGGTTTTTATTTTTAGGACAAAGTAAATCCTTATGGCATCTTGGAAACTAGTTTCTTCATGTTGGTCCACCTTTTTTGAAGATTAATTTGCATTCTTTTAAAAGCACGTGTGGTGGATAACTGGTGTAGATACATTGTATTATGTTAACTAAAACCATAAAAAGGTAATTGACCTAATATCGAGGCTTGGTGCAAATATTTCCTCAACCATTATTAAGTGTTTCCCATGTAGCTAACTTAAATTAATTCAACAGATATTTATGGAGTGCCCATGCTGTCCTAGGGTTGGGGTTCAATAGTGAATACTGCCAAGGTCCTGTCCTCATGGAGCTTATGTCTAATGGGAAGAAACAGAGTAGACATACCAAGCCCTTTCATAGCATATTATGAGTACTCTGGATAAAGAAAATGTATGGCAGGGTGTGAAGTTTGGGAGTGCCAGCACTGTGTATGTATGTGAGTTTTGTATGCTGTTAGTGGGATGGGATGAAATTTAAGCAAAGACTTAAAAGAGAGTGAAGGATTGAACCTTCAGTTACCTGGGAGGAGCACATTATGTATAGGCAGAGGGACAAGTTGGGTGTGCACGGGGTGTGGTGTGAAGCTTGCTTTTTGTATTTGAGCAATAGCAAGGAGACCAGAGTGAAGTCAGAGAGGTATGGGGGCCAGATTACAGAGGACCCTGTAGGTCATTTTGAGGACCTTAGCTTTTGCTCTGAGCCACTGTGAGCAGAAGACACTGGCTGCTGGGATGAGGGGTTGGGATACAGTGGAAGGAGGGAGCCATGTGAGGTCTCAGATTCTCTGTTGAGAGATCAATGCCCTAGCTGAGGCTGGTTATCAAACTGGATGTGCATCAGAATCGCCTGGGGCTTGTTCAAGCACAGATTAGAGTTTCTCATACTGTGGTGAATTTGGGCTATGTTGACTTTTGAGGTGGCTGACACCTGAATATCAGATGTAGATGTTGAGTTAGATAGCTATGGGTGCAATCAGGAACTCAAAGGGGTGGTAGGTTTTGGCTAGAGATACAAATTTGAGTCTAGAGACTTGAATTAAAGCTATGGATGGTGATGAGATTGCCTAGGAGAAAGTGTAGTGTGAGAAGAGTAAGAGGTGGGTGTGGGTCAAGCTTCAGATGTTGCTGATCAGGTGAATAAGGTGAGGATCATTCATTCAACAAATAGCGTCTGAGAGTTACTGTGTGTTAGGCGTTGTTTGAGGGAAGTGAATATGTAGCTTACAGTCTCTACCCTCATGTAGCCTATAGTCTAGTGATAGAGAAATAGACAATAAACAAAATAATCAGGGAAATGTGTCGAAGATGGTAGACTGTGGTAAGTTCCATGGGGCAAAACAAAGCAGGACAGGGAGTGTGGGCTCTCAGTGTGGGCTGAGGGTGCACTTACTTTTAATTGGACAGGGCTAGCTCCCCAAGGAGGAGAGCACACACCTGAGGGAGAAGAGGGAATGAGATGAGCAGACATCTGTGGGAAGAGTACATAGACCCTGCTGTCACAGAAACCAAGGGGTCTTTGCTTTTTCCAGGAAATTGACATTCTGGAATAGGCTCATGGTGTTAAGCTGCTAAACTTGTATAATAGTGGTCCCCCTTGACCTAGAGTACAAAATAATTAATACTGTTATAACAAGATAGAATTTTCTATAATTTATACTTCCTATAAATTTCCCCCTTAATGTTTTATATTTTTTAGACATTTTAGACTGATTTAGAATTGAGATCTTTGTATCTGTCATCCATCCACCCGTTTATCCTTTCTCCCTCCCTTCTTCCATCCTCCGTCTTCGTTTTATCGTATTGTTATTCTTGTGGTGTTTTATGTATTTCTCAGTATTTAGTGACATGCCTCCCTCATATGTTCTAATTGCTAATAGTAGGATTGCAAAGTGGTCAATGTGTTTGACTCCCCGACATTCATTCCGCCCCAGATGATGGGTCTAGATAACCACAGTGTCTCTTTCTGGCGATTGACAGGGCCATTCCTAGCCAATAAGAAATGAAGAGTAGTTAGTTGTAGGGCTTAGAGAAAGATTTCCTAGCTCCTAAGGAGACAACAAGAGAAAGCGTCCATTCCTTTTCATGACTTTGTGCTTAGAGGTGATTTCTTGACCTGGGATATCATATGATCGAGGGTCAGCATGAAGACAAAGTTGGCATTCTGAGAAGGGTGGATCTGAGAGATGGATGGAACCAACCACGAAGGCTGCTCTACTTCTTGATTTCCTCTAGTGCCTGAGAATTATTTTCTTTATTGTTGAAGCCTTTTGAAGTAAAGGTTTCTGATGCTTGCAGTTAAAAAGCATCTTACCTGATATACTTTGTAATCTTCCCCAAAGGAGTTAGCTATTTTACCAAGAACTGTTAAAATATTTCTTTAATTTTGTTTAAGCAATTCTTGGGCGGCTTTTCATTTATGTTTTAATGATCTGTTCTATTCAGATTTAGCTGTCCATCCTAAAGTTAGACTCACGTTCAATAGGGAATCATCACAGGGAGATATTAAGTGAGAGAATCTGACTGTAAATATCTTTTGGCAATGCCTGATTAATATGGCTATTAGTAAATATTATATAATATGTCAAGGATTTTTTATTATTAAAGAAAAAATGTATCTTTAAATCATATAACCGTACTCAGTTATTCATGAGAGGTATTTTGTAGAAACACATGCAGTACATCATGGACTACAAATTTATGCACTGCTTTAGCTAAATCCGTTCCTATTGTAGATGCTGTTTAAAATCTGAAAAGGGAAACATATGTTTTAAAAAAGGGAACTGACATTATATATTTCTATTTGCAAAGCTTTATGCTTGCAATACAAGTCAAAAACATACCGATTGAATTTTCTCCTAAAATTATCCTCTCTCTTTGAGGTATAGGATTGGGGTCAGTTGGGGAGTGGGAAATAGGAACTAGTAATTTCGGCCTGATGATTAATTGTACTTCCTGGGACATAAAAAGTTGGGGACAAAAATAACTTTTATTATGAAAACTTTCAAACATACAGAAAAATAAATAATGTAGTCATCTCCCTTATCACCAATTTACTTGCCCAGATTCAATAATCATTAACAATTTGCAGCCTTTTTTTCTTTATATTGGAGTATGCCTACACGGACACAACCTTATTTGAAGGTCAATTGCAGATGTCAGGACCCTCTCCCTTTATTGAGGAACGAGAGGCAGCAGTCCCTACGTTGATTGACTTTATGGATATCCTGATGATTACGTGGCTAACCATAATTTACTAAAAAAGTAAAGGTCAAGTAATATAGTTCTGTCTCTTACCATGGTTTACTTTTTCATCCGTTTATCATCTATCTGAGTCCATTCTGGCTGCTATAACAAAATAATATAAACTGGGTGGCTTATAGACAACAAATATTTATTTCTCACAGTTCTGGAGGCTGAGAAGTCCAAAATCAAGACGCCAGCAGTGGGGGACCACTTCCTGGTCAGCCATCTTTTTGCTGTAATCCACATGGTGGAAGGGGACGAGGGGGCTCCCTGGGATCTCTTTTATAGGGGTATTAATTGCATTCATTAGGTTTCTGCCCTCATGACTTAATCACTTCCCAAAGCCCCCAGCTTTTAATTCTATCTCACCTTGGGAGTGAGGATTTCAACATATGAGTTTAGGGGGCAGGCACAAACATTCAGACCATTGCACTCTCCATCCACCCTCTGTACATTGAGTGTCTCTCTCTCTTACTGAACAGAGAGGTGTGGACCCTGCCCTTGTGAAACTTCTGGTCTCTCGGTAAAGATGGTTTAAGCAGTCAGAGTCCAGTGTGAGGAGGGCCGTGACCAGGGAAGCACAGGGCACTGTTGTTGTCAGAGGCGTGTTTCTGGAGGAAGGAGTGGTGTTGACTCCAAGGCCTGTAGGATGAGTGGGAGTTAGTCAGGCAAGAGAAGCAGGATGGGGTGAGGCTAGTAGGACAGAGGAGGTGGGGGTGTGTGTCAAGGAGGGGAAACCATGCTCAGAGGTCTACAGGTGAGAGAAATAAGACTTTCTAGAAACATCTTGACGTATGACTAGTATATTTGAAGCGAGAGAGGTTGAGTGTTAAAGGAATGTGTTGGGACAGAATGGGAAGTGAGAGTTGGACTGGGCAAGATGGGCAAGGCCAGGGCCACGGAGAGCCTTGTAAGTTAAAGAGTCTGACCTTTCTTTGGAGGGCACTGTGGAGCTTTTGGGGGTTTTAACCAGTGCAGAGACATAATCAGATTTATCTTTAGAAAGATCTCTTTAAATGGAGGATGGATGAGAGAAGCAAGGACACAAGTGGGAACAGTGTGGTGAATTACCTGGGGTGGTGTGATGATGGTGAGGAGGAAAGAGAGGTGGAGGGCTTTGGACTTAGTTAGAAGGCTGGACATTACCATGTATGATAAGTTTTTCCAACTTATTATTATAATGTTTTTCAAACACATAGAGAAGTTGAAAGAACAATTTCTCTAGCACCTTGATTTAATGACGGCCAGCTTTTGGATGTGTTTGCTTTATCTATCTCCCTCTTGCTCTAGGCATAAATTTACTTGGTTCCCTTGGTAAATCTCCACGTTTACTATCAGTCAGAAAGATGTGTTTAAAAATCCTAACTTTTGGCTTGGCTGCTTATTAACACCAAGGGCTTGATCAAATTTCTTAATCTTTCTGCACATGAAATTCCTCATCTGAAGCAATGATAATATCTCCAAGGACTGATTGTGCCATCTTAATGGGATGATAAGTGTCATCCACGAATTCACTGAATTTAGTGATTTGTGTAACTAAGGAGCCCAATTCGAGGTGGACTTCAGGCTTGGCTGTACCCAGGGACTCAGCATTTCCTCTCCTTTTCTCTCTGTTGGCCTTGCCGGACAGTCTTTTCCATCATGGTAGCAAGCGGGTCACTAATAGCTCCAAACTTACCTCTTGATCACTAATCAAACCATTGGAAATGGCTGCTCCTTGTTCTCCATCCATCTCCTCCTCCAAGGTCCTAGATTTAGTTAGACCAAGGTCATGTAATCATGCCAATTACAAAGGCCAAGATATTTGAAATATCTGGACAGAGGCTGATCAAGTGCCACACCTGGAGGGCCGATGTTGGGAACTTCAGGGCACCATTTGTGCCATATGGTCTGTGGGAAAAGTAGGGTTGCTTCCCCCTAAAGCAAGGGAGGAGGCTTCAAAACTATAAATGAACTCTGCTTAGCATGATGACTCACATTGAGTAATTGATAGCAGTCATAGCTGCTATTATTCCTGAATTCTAGAATCCTTCATAAATTGCTCCCCTTCCCCACCTCCACGTACCCTTTAATTTTTGAATTTTCAACTGACTTCTTTCCCTTCCTGCTGCTCATCCTTAAAATGGGATGGGTGGGATCTCCTTAGGTCTCTGTACTGGATGGTAATACTTGACCTGGGTGCTGGTGGGTTCATATTACTGGGCCAATATCTTAACCTGGGTTTTCCCGGAAGCAGGTTCTGAGCTGAGGTTTTGAATTCAGGTGGTTTATTTGGGAGGAGGTTCCAGAAAGCTTTCGTATTAGGGAGTGGGACAGTGAGAGGAAGAGAAGGAAGCCAACGTGTGGTACCTTAGTGAGCAGTTCCTGCTGCCGGAAGCTGGGGTTGTCCCTACTCCCCTCCCCATGGGGTGAGGGCTCTTCCCAGGGCTAGTCAGCCCTTCACTTCTGACTTTCCCGGAGTAGCTCCTGAAGCTGGCAGAGAGAAGGCATGCAGCAGAGAGGTGTATGTGGAGGAGCGAGTGTGGATGTTGCTGTCAGCCTGGCCGCAGCAGCTGTTTGGACCCTGGGCAGGTGTTTTGGGATAAGGGATGCTGAGGCCATGGTGTTTATAGCGGGGAACTTATTCTCTGTGTGACTTTTCTCTTTCTGTTGAAATTACTACACCAAGGACCATCTTTTTCACTTGTAGTTAAGAGGAGAATTTAAAACGTGGCTGAAAGTCCAGAGAGAAGGGTAGGACTTGGTGACTTTACCTGAATATCTTCTAAGACTTTTATGATCATGGAAATATATTTCATGAAACTTTTTGCCCTTTTCAGATATTTTCAGTTACTTTATTTAGAAAATATCTTAGAGGCTTGGGTATGAAAATAAAAAAAGTTAGAGCAGTTACCAGCATTGACAAAGCTGTGTTTTTCTTGTGGACTATAAATCTGAGTCTGATCAATGAAATACTTGTGCAGTAATGGTAATCGGAGCGTAGATTATATACTATGTTTAATAGTCAGTTCCTTTTTTTAAAGAATTGCCAAGTACCAGGGGGTTCAGTATTATTTAGAAAAATCTGGCTCTGATTTGGGGAGGAGGGTGGGGTTACAGCTCTACCCCTAGCTGCAGAAGAATGCTTGATGTGTTAGAACCTGAGTAAGACATGAGAGAGGCAGAACAGGATTTGCTGAGGGTACAATGTTCACAGGGTTTACAGGTTGCATCTCTGGAGAAGCATTCTTGAGAATGTCTAATCAATCTCTATCACCATGTATTAAACAGCATGGGTGGTGTGGGAAGCCACAGTGCTTGAATGGCACATCAAGAATTCTAGGCTTACAGTAAATGACGGACTACCACTGTGATGAGCAGAGGGCTCATCTCATCAGGATGTTTTTGTGAAATTTCCGGGAAACTCGGCCAGAAACTAACCCCAAAGTTGTAATTTGTTGAAGTTGATAGTTAGAATGAACTACTAGAAAAAAATAGCATGTTATAAAGCAGGCCTTACAAAAGTTAGTTTTCATTAGCTGGTGGCACAGTAAAATTCAGTGTGCCTCCCTGATTGGATAGAAGAAAACGTGGATCTGTGCTGACTGTAGTGGGACTTCCGTGGAGTCCTTTTCTTAAGCGCAGGTAGACAAGGGACGTCAGATGCTTTCTGAGTTGGAGGGGTTTGAGAAGGCAAACTGAGAATTTTTCTCTGTGTAATTTATACTGCCTGGGCATGGGCTGGAATGCCCATGATGGAGCAATAGTTGTAAAAGAACCCAGAGACATGTCACCTCAGTGTTGTAGCAGGTAGCACCAGTGGTCCAGGATCTACTTCCTTGAAGGCCTTTTAAATCTCAACTAAACTAAGTAAGGGACTAAAGGAACCCGTGAAGTACCCTCTACCCTGGGTTTGTATTGAGGATTGCTCTGTGTTTCTGTATTGTTTCATCAACCCCGTGTGCATCCCTGTGCCATGTATAATTATGAAGATTGATGTCAGAACTTCGAATGTGGAAGAGGCAGTGTTGCCATTGTTGGGTAAAGACTCCCTGGAGAAAAGAAGTTGGAAAGTGTTTCTGTTCACAGTTGACTTCAGGCGCCCTGAGATGACCAGAGGCCACTGGGGACTTCAGTGGGCAAAGCTGTAAATGAGTCCTGACAAACGAGCCCACCTCAGGTGCCTGGCATAGCTGAAGGGTGGGCCAGCCACTGACGAGTGTGGTCGGGGGAAATGGGACGCAGTTCTGCTTCTGAGCACTCCTGTAGCTGACTGTAGCTCCTGTAGCTGACTATCAGCTCTCTGCAGAGATCTAGCTGAACACTTGTACGGGGCGACTTGAGAGCCCCCGGCTGAGCCCTGGCACCCAGAGGAGAGCAGCAGCCTTAGCAGGTGGCTCAAGTCCACACTAGTGGAGGGATGTGTCTTTGACACTCACTGCTGCCCCCACTGATGGTGTACTGACATGGACGGGCCAGCACACTTGAGAAGAATGAGGGTAACTTGTGACCCCTGTCAGATGCCATTGCATAGGGGGCTGATGGATCTTAGTTTTGGGCTATATATTGTGAATTATGACATTTTTATCTTATACTAAACCTAACCATAGAAGCCCAGGGTGAAAAATAGGAAAAAGCAAGTGACAAGAATTTTAGAGTGTATAGTTTTGAAGGTGGTTTAAAAAAATATTGATTTAATTATTATTGTCACAAATTGTCACTAATGTAGTTTGATAACTAAAGTATAGCATACTAAAGAAGGAATTGTAGAAATGATGTAGAGGATCGTAGTTTAGTGATAATTTTGGATTTGAATTATATTAGGACACAATATCTTTTTTGACATATACCTTTATTCTTATATTGACCAAAAGAAATAGCTTTGGAGCCACGTTTTTCGAATTTGAATTCTGGCTCTGCCATTTACTACTGGGGTGACCTTGGTGTAACCTTTTTGGCTTCAGTCTGCTCTCATTATTATTATTATTATTTTATTTATTAATTTTTTTGCTGATGAAGATTAGCCCTGAGATAACATCTGTGCCAGTCCTCCTCTATTTTATATGTGGGATGCTACCACAGCATGGCTGACGAGTGGTGTAGGTCCACGCCTGGGATCCCACCCTGGGAACCTGGGCCGCTGAAGTGGAGTGTGCCAAACTTACCCACTTGGCCACCGGGCCAGCCCCTCATTATTATTGTTGTTGTTGTTTTCTGTACAGCAGGTAAGTGTAGTATGCCTAAATATTTGTTACAGTGTTGATATGTGAATAACTTTTTATTCTATTTTTAACAGGGACCTCCGAAACAATCTTATTAGTAGTATAGATCCAGGTGCCTTTTGGGGACTGTCATCGCTAAAAAGATTGTAAGTATTTGAATTGCTTGCTTATGAGTTTGAACTGCTTCTTTTATAAGTAACTGTTAACTGACTTGAGCTTTAACACAATAAAAAAAATGGGTTTTTAACAATTTTTAGATGTTCATCTGACCAGGTCCATGATAGAGAAATAGGGAGTATTTAATATAAGTAGCTTAGAATGTGATTAATTTGTACAGTAATTTGATTTGTTTGGTGGTAGATGGTTCTGTTCCTCTTATGCTAATAAAATCATTACTGTTTTGGCTTCAACAGCTGTCATAGTCTGTAGATGATTTTCAAGTAATGAATGCGTTCAAACTGTGACTGTTGTAAATGCCATATACATTGAGACCCCTTTCTATTAATGATTTATAGTCCTGCCATTTTCATGTATATTTTATCCATGTAGTATTATTTCAAAACCTAAAGGCCATTTTTTATTACTCCTGAAGGTATACAATTTCTCTACTCTCCTTATTATGCTATTTTCACAAATGCTGTGACAGCATGCTCATCTTTGAGAAGTAACCCTACACTCAAGCCATGTGGCCGGTCCCCCCGTCCTTTATTCCTTCTAAAGCCATTTATTAAGTGCTGGCCACTTATCATACTCTGATTTCTTCAGCAGAGCTCACAGACTCTTGAGGGCAAATAGACAGATATTGAAGATACATCCTACATAATAATAATAATAGTAATCTGCTAGGGAAAGGAGGGACCTCCTGAGAGGGGAATGGCCTGCCATGAGAACAACCCACCTTTAGATGTGACCTTGCTCCGGAGGGATGAATCTGTATTGAAGAATAACAAGAAGGATATTTTTTTTTTTTGGAAGTTGGGGTTGAGAGACTTTAAAGATTTTATTTTTTACTTTTTCTCCCCAAAGCCCCCTGGTACATAGTTGTATATTCTTCATTGTGGGTCCTTGTAGTTGTGGCATGTGGGGCACTGCCTCAGCATGGTTTGATGAGCAGTGCCATGTCCGCGCCCGGGATTCGCACCAGCGAAACACTGGGCCACCTGCAGCGGAGTGCGCGAACTTAACCACTCGACCATGGGGCCAGCCCCACAAGAAGGATATTTTAAGCGGAGTGGACATAGGTGTGAAAGAACATGTCTCTTGGAACAATGATTTATTTCTCTGGCCAGACCGTAAGGGAGAAAGGGCAAAAAGGATGTCAGGGAGAGACTAGGTTTTGATGACCTACTACCATGTTAAAGAATTTCGAATCTATTCTTTAGACAGTGGGGGACTAGCAGAACTTTTTGAAAATGGAGTTGACATGATCAGATTTGTGTTTCAGAATATTTCTGGTGGCAGTAAGGAGAAAACACTTAAGTACAAACAAGCAGTGACAAAAGATACGGGAGAAAAGACCAGCCCCCTGCTTTCCTTCTTCATAACAGTCATTCTTTCAGACCCCTGTCTTATTTTTTATCATTCCACCATAGCTTCTTATTATTTAAGTGTTGTTTTGTTAAAGTGTTCAAGGTGCTTGGGTATTTTCATGTCTTGTTTTCATAGTATTTGTATAGTAAAACCAGCTGTGTTTGCTCTTAATCATGCCATGACTTACGTAAATGTTGACACTAACCGTCCATCCTAATACTTTTGCCATCTTGTATCTATTATTCTATCATTCAAAACCTGTTCCTTTTTATAGTCAGAGTTGGCCATTGCATATTTTTGGCTTTTTTTGTTTTTTTGCTGAGGAAGATTAGCCCTGAGCTAACATCTGTTGCCAGTCTTCCTCCTTTTTTCTTGTTTGAGGAAGATTAGCTCAGAGCTAACATCTGTGCCAGTCTTCCTCTATTTTATATGTATGTCATTGCTACAGCATGACTGATGAGTGGTGTGTATGTCCACGCCCGGGATCTGAACCTGTGAACTCGGGCCACTAAAGTGGAGTGTGCAAACTTAACCACTACACCATGGGGCCAGCCCCAGTTTTTGCATATTTTTTTATATTACTTTTGCAGGTAAAATTATCTTTCATCTAAAGCTTATCATCTGCAGCCTTCTGCTTGGTTCCCTCTCTTAAGGTTCAGAATTTTGGAAGATTAGGCCTATTAGGTGTTAAAGAATTCCCTCTTCATCTTCTAAAATTATTTAAAATTCCAGTCAGACTCTAGTAGGGAATTTATTCTCATCATTTTTGTTGTGGGGGTGGGGGAGATGGTGGCTCGTTGTTTTCATCAGGCTTTGTGTGCACCAAGGAAGCCCAGGGATGTCTGGAGGAGACCTTCTTCTAAATCACTTTTCTTCTTCCGCATTTGCTCTGCCCTTCATTATTTTGCACCTAAGCCTTTTAAACGAAGCAAGTCTGAAAACGGGCCCCTCTGGGGGAGGTCAGTGGTGTTAATGGAGATTGGAGTTCTAGAAAACGAAGATAAGCCTTGGAGGGGAGTGGGTATTAGGTAGGCATCCGAGTTGCAGTGGATCAAGGTTTAGAGTTTGCTTTGGAGTTCAGTAAAAGTGGTATCAACCAGGTATAACAGCATAATGAAAGTGGTAAGACAGCGACCAGCATGAATTCGATTAAACAAAAATTAACTGAGTTCATCCTGTGTGCCCAACAGTCAGCCCGGCTCCAGAGATCAAAGGTAACTCAGGAACCCCTTGAAGGGCTTGCAGTCTAGTGGAATCACCTACACTGACCAAGAGCCTGGATATGACTTGGGATCCACTTACAGAGAGATGCAGCAGTAGCTGGTGTTTAGCTGCTAGGAGTCTTGGAAGCAGTTAGGACTCAGGACTCAGCCACATTGACACAGGCAGGGGTATGGTACATGGCCATAAACAGGCCACATGTACCTCCAGAAACAGAATCCTGAGGGAGTGGAGGGGCAGCAGCTGAATGGGCGTGATTATAACAGTGAGTCACTTCCTGTGTGCTTCTTACCAGGGTCACGCTGACACTGTGTTTGGATGGGTCACTGGGAACCCGTGATTATGAACATGAGTCCTCCAGTAGGAATCAGGAGTGTAGGTGCTAGACCTACCCAGTCAGAAGCTTTGGGGCTGAGGCCCAACCATCTTTGTTTTAACCATCCCTCCCGGTCATGCTGATGCTAAAGTTTGAGAACTTATAAAATATTTTTCCTTCCAACTTTTTTCTGTAGAGGGGGGATGTGATGTTATACTGCCAGACAAGACCACTTATTCTCTCCCTTTCTGATGCACATCACTGTATTCACAGCTTTTTGGTAATAGGAAGATTAATGCTGATAATATCTCCACGTCGAGATAGAGGTTGAAGGAAACTTGACTGTTAATAAAAAGAAGTCTTATCAGGATGTTTTAAGGATACTACAGAATATCTTAGGTTCTCTATCTACTTCTTCATCCTTCAGTAAATAATTTTTCAAGTACTTCCATCCAAAATAAATAATAAAAAATCCTTGTGTAGTAGCATTTAATTTAATTACTAATGTTCTCCCAAGCATTGCCTTGGCATTATGTCATTGCATTACGCATTAAGTAGTCTCTTGTGTTCTTGCCTAGGAAGGTAATTGCCATTTATAATGTTTTTCCCACTAGAAAATACATTCTTAATTTAAACAACTAACTTGTAATTGAACTTATGGTTTACAACTTGCAAGCTGACAGAGTTTTATATGTACACTCAATGAGATATAAAGATAGTCTGCAGTCGTAATGTTTGCTACTTACTTACAGATATAGGCACTTTTTCTTCTGGGCCTTAAATCATGCATTTCAATTGTGCATCTCACTTGGCAGCCACACAGTGTTTTTCTAAGTGTACCACGTCTTTGCGTTTATTTTATAGATAATTTGAATCAGGACGATTAAGTGACTTTCTGCAATAAAAACTACCAGAAGTGGGAAAACCTAGACCCATTCAGTTTCTTTTTTGCTTTATCAACAAATTCAAGCTGATTCTCAATCCAAATGAAAACCCATTATCAATACCTAAATACCATTTTAAATAGGTATAGATATAATGAAATTGTTTCCCAAAGAATCAGTGGTAATTACACCATTTAAAGCTCAGAATGGAGACAAGATAATGAATAGAGCCCAGAACTGCTTGTTTAAGCAACACTTCACAGATGATGCCTAATTTTCTTAAACAGTAAAACCCAGAAATAAAAGGAAAATCAACTGGAATAAAAAAGGTTCCACATGATTAAATACTTAGCTTTAATATTCTGAGAGACTGGAGCTGGAGAATAGCAAGCGCAGATAGAGACTTCTACTACTTAAGATTCTTTTATGAAAGTTGCCATAGGAAAGGAAAGGCAGAGCCATGAAATGATGGAACACGAGGATTACCTGAGGTAGCTTGTGAAATATCTAAGGGAAAAACCTAATGACTAGGAACCTAATTCAAATGCTGTGTCCTTGTAATTTCTAGTCAGACTAATACATTTTCTGCCATTTCCGAGTATATAGTTTAGAACCCAACAGTTTTAGTTTAGAAATGGGTGGTGCAAATCGCTTTTCTAAAGAGTAACTTGGAGCGTAACTCAAAGAATGTGTACTTCTCCATTACAGAGAATAATACGGACATTGAAGAAAATATGATAAAAATATTTTTGAAAGTTTGGTTTAGAAAGCTTGTTCTAATTCTTCTATCAAAATTTCAAAAGTGATGAATAATTCCAAACCTAAGAATTGATAAAAAGATTCATTATTTTAGGGTTTTCTTGCATATAGTTTATGAAGTCCAGTGATGAAAAATGATGAAAGCCATGCTATCTTATTTGAAATTTATGGGAATTGTCAATTATTATGCCCCAATTAAAATGTAATCTCCTGATTGAACTGTAAAAGTGTGTTCATTGTCTTTGGTGTGAAGAAAGAACAAAATATTTGTTAAACGTTTTACACAGATAGAAGGAAAAGGTTCAAGGATTGAGGAGAAGAAAAATATATTTAGAAAATAGCATTTGATGGGAACTTATAAGAAGTTAGGAGTGACTGGAAAAAATAATTGGGCCGTTACCCAGACATTGTTAAAGTGATTTGTCTTGGAGACTAAACGATAGATCTGTAAAGTAAAAGCTAACTCACTTGTTTTTTCATTACAGTCAAAACTTCTGAGTATTTAAGGAATGAAGTTAGAAATCATTACATTTCAGATGTTCTTAAGGAAATAAATGTTCCAGCATTTTGGTAACTTGCCCTTTTATTCATTGTCTGCTAGATGTTGACTCGTTTGGGCTCTGTTCCCAACTGCCCCCAGCATCATCAGCTGTGTCAACCATCTAAGGAACTGTATCACAGCCAGTAAGAGAGGTTGAGTCTCATTTTTACTACTCCAGGGTTGTCTTGAGTCATTGTACGGGAGTAAGTACTTGAAACATAGAAGGCACTATAATTAAACAGCTTTTAGTTTGAGCCAGAATTAAGTGAAAACAAGGATTATTTCTTTTCTCAGTGCTACTTGAGGTAGGTAAATATCTCAGAGATGCTGAAAAGGTCTTGTATGATGCCTGGGTGCTCCTCTTGGATATTGAATGTCTGAAACCTTCATTTACCAAGAGAACTAATTGAAGACACTTTTTCCCCCTTAGGGATCTGACAAACAATCGAATAGGATGTCTGAATGCAGACGTATTTCGAGGACTCACCAACCTGGTTAGGCTGTAAGTATGTGTTTCTTCTTTTGTATTAAAATATAAGGAAGCGTTTGAACCAGTACCCAAATATTTATGAACACTTAGAGGTTTATTTATTTATTTATTTATTTAAAGATTGGCCCTGAGCCAGCATCTGTTGCCAATCTTTTCTTTTTTTTTCTTCTCCCCAAGGCCTCCCAGTACATAGTTGTATATTCTGGTTGTAGGTGCTTCTAGTTCTGTGTGGGACACACCTCAGCATGGCCTGATGAGTGATGCTAGGTCCACGCCCAAGATCTGAACTGGTGAAACCCTGGGCCACTGAAGTGGAGCACGCAAATTTAACCACTCGACCTCAGAGCTGGCCCCAGGTGTTTAATATTTGAGTAGCAACTGTAGAGGTTATAGAACTGGTAGGGGATAAGGAGCTAGAAATTTAATGATGGAGTTATAATGTCATCAAAACATAATAACACATTACTCCCTTCCTCCCCCCCACACATACTCACAGACACAGGCACACAATGTGGTATGTGCCCCAGAGAACATGTCCATATTGAGAGAGATAAGCAAAAGCTTTGCTAGTCTGGGAAATTTTCTTAGGAGAGGTTAAACTTGAGCTGATGGTCCAGAAGATTGCAGAGATTCAAATCATTAGAAAGGAAAAGAAGCTTAGCAAAGGACGCGTCAAGGTAGAAATAAAAGCGTGGCCAGTTTGTCAAAGAGAAAAGGCCGTTGTGAATCAGGGCCTTATTTCATTTAGCAATGAAATGACCATTTGAATCATGCCACTGACCTTGTGATTTGGGGTGAGTTGTTTAGCTTTTCTGAACTTTTCTGCTTTTCATCTGAAAAGTAGGATTAGCAGTAGCTCAAAGTTATTTTAAGGATTAAGATTTGAATGATCTATATCTGTTTATTTCTTATAATGTATGTATAATATAAATGCAGAACTTAGTATAAACCATCAACTATATTTTTATTTTATTTTTAAAATAAAGAGGCTCTGTTTGGCTGTAACTAGAATAAGGCTGGCTATCTATAATAGAGCTTTATATGGGAGTGTATGAAAAGCAGCAGAGGCTTAGAACTCATTCTACAGTAGGAAGCCACTGACAGACACTTACGTGGGAAAATGGCATCAAATCGCGTGTTGGAGAAGAGCAGTCTGGGGATAGGGGTTTAGGGATTGGGATTTAGGGTAGAATGCGGGATTTTGGGTGAAAGTTGAAGTATAAGGATTGTCTGTACCTGGTTCTTTCTCTGTAGCTTTTTAGAATGTTTCTTCTATTTCACTCAAGTTTACTTTGAAAAAGCTGGTAGGGGCCGAAATAGTGAGATTATTTCATCTATACAGTAGGCGAGGGGACTTCAATTCTTAGTGTCGAACGAAGTACTGCTTCTTAGGAAACTTGTAGTGTTTGTCATTGTGCCCTTTAATTTTGAGGGAAAGGTATATGGCCAAATTTCTGTTTTTAAATAAAAGATTGATTTGGTATACAGCTTTACTCATAGCTTGAAATTACTTAAATCAATTGCAGTTTTCTTTTTTGTAACTGAATTGCGAACAATTTTATTTCAGTGCTTTTGTTATCTCTTCTTGAGAGTTTCGTATTTTTGGTTTTGAGGACTGTATAAGAATTGGCAAAATGAGGCATTTATGAAGGAAAAATTTGTTATGTTTTTGGATAGCTGTGACTCAAGTAATGAAAAAGAGTCTGGAGTGTACTGTTTGGTCGACTTTAGTTCCAAATGGATTTGCTGCTTTGGCCCAGGGATTTTTGACCCATCGGTAAATGTTCTTTAGGCGAAAGAGCTGGTGGGACAGTGCTTACATTAGGGTAATTTATTATTTTCTTGCTATTTCTTTTGCCTCCTGCCTCAAAAACTAAAGCTTTGGGAAGTTTTACAGCTTCGGTCCTCTCTTGCATTTTTATCAATTCTCTGACACTATTTGTGAGAATTTATGGGTCATGAAACACAATGGACATTTTTCCAGATGAATCATTAAAACATAAGAGTAGCACTACCAACTTTTCTACTTTGAGATTTGATTGAGATGATTTTGTAACTCAGGTAATAATAGATTATTGTGGCTCTTTTAAATGCAACAATCTATGGCATATATAGAAATATACTGGACTTATATCCTTTAAATACTGTTCTAAGAACAGTTATATTTGAGGGAGCTTCTTAACAATCAGGAATGCATTGCAATGGAGTTGCTTATAAGAGTTTGAGAATAGGATAGTTAACCTGATTCTAGAGCTATGGATCAAGAAACTTTGGATAAGCATTCTGTATCAGCTGCTACAATCCCTGGATTTCTGGGCTCTCTGAGTCAGGCTGTATGCTGGTTGTGAAGGCTCATAACAGTTTGTATTTCAAACATGGAGAAGAGCATTTTCTCAATCTAGCAAGTGGGAAAAAGAGTCTGATTTATAATGGTTACTGATTACATTGGTAATGTAGGACATTTCTTAGATTAGGAATTAGAGAGCTCCCTTCTACTGTCTCCCACCCGAAAGAGTAAGTATGCAAAAGAAGTGAATCTGGAGTGGATCACCTTTCTGGCCGTGTCCTCTGCTGCCTTGTTAGCTGAACTCTCTGGATTACCCTGGAACGTGGGATCTCCGCCTGACTGGGCCTCTTAGCGCAGGAGGCTGGAATTGAGGCCCCTTGGGGCCTGGATGAGACCTTGGCAGACAGCCTACAGCATTCCTGCCCAGACTTCTCAGCATTTGGAAACAAGTCTTGGCTTTGGAGGTTTAGGTTAAGAATTCAAAAATAACTTTCTTTAAACATATCGGAGGCTTCAGTGAACCTGGATGTGGTGGGTAAAATTGATTGATTCTATGTATTGATCTCTGCCTTTGTCGATGGAGAAATTCGGGAAGAGCTGTCTCTGAGAAGGGAAGCCATACTCCCAGAGGTTCCCACCCCAACCCTCCTGCACGCTGGAAATAATCGGGAGACCAAAGATGGGGAACGATGAAAGGGCTTCTGTGAAGTCTCTGTCCTTCACTTAAGAAGTTAATTTACAGAGAAATTGGCAGGAGATCAACAAACCTTTTTTTTTCTTTCTACAAATTTTGTTCAATTTAAAACCTGTATTTTTTCCCCTAAAAATTATACCTTTAATATTTTTCTACCAGAAATATTAGTGAGTGATCTTTATAAGAATATTGATGTTATTAAGTAATAAAACCATTTGCAGAAGGAGAAGGTAAATCTCCCGTCCATGACCCAGACATCACCCTGAGACAGCCTGTCCTAACTAACTCGTGTATATTTTCACATTTTCTGTTGCCCCCACAAGCGTGTAGGTGTACATGCAGGGCTTTAAAAATGAGCGCTGTACTCAACAATTTACTTTAAAAAGACTTTTATCGAGGGGCTGGCCCAGTGGCATAGTGGTTAAGTTCGCATGGTCTGCTTTGGCGGCCCGGGGTTCATGGGTTCGGATTCTGGGTGTGGACCTACACACTGCTCACCGTGCGTACAAAGTGGAAGAAGATGGGCACAGATGTTAGCTCAGCGACAATCTTCCTCACCAAAAACCACCTTTTACCGACATATCATTAAGATCTTTTTCAAGAGAGTACATGTTGATTTTAGGTCATGCTTGTTAATAGCTACAGAATATTTCAAGTGTAGAACAGATTATAATGTAGTCAGTTGTTCCTCTGTTGAAAGGACATTCCATTGGATTGCATTTTCCCCTCCTTTAACAGATCTGCCCTGGTAAATATCCTGTGTACACACAGATGATGCATCGTATACATTTAACTTATAGGAATTCAAATATATCTGTTTAGCAAAAAGTAGGTAAATAAAGAAAAATTAAGTTGAGAGAGTAAGAATCAGCAACATAAAGGGTGAGGGTGGGGGTGGGTGGACAATTCACCTGCCACTCCATTGAGTGAGCTTGTTAGGACACAGGAGCAGTGACTTTACTGGGCCTGTTGTCATTCTCTGTTCCTGCTTGCTTTTATTGTGTAAGCATCTGAGAGCTGGAGTGTGATGTTAGTGTTTTAAAATATGTGCAAGTTCTTATGGCCCCCAGGCCGAAGCCAATTGCTCCATTTGGTGTTCAGCCAAACAGACAGCAGTCTGTTCCAACAGTGGAGGAAAAATTGGTTTGTGTTGGGATTTACTGGGAGGATGCTGTGTCTCTTTCCAATGTGATTCCTTCCTCTGTAATTTCCAAGGGAAACAACCTAGTAATATGGAATAATTAGAATAACATTACCTAATAATTAGTATCTAATGGTCCATGTAAGATGAAATTTTTTTTTAAACTTAAATCCTATATTTTTAGGCTAGATTTTTATTTCCAACTTACTATTATGGAATTTTTCAAATATTTTAAAATTAGAGGTGATTGTATAAGAAATCTCCATATCTCATCGCCCATTTTCAACGCTTAACAACTCATAGCCAATCTTCGTTTAGTTGTACCCTCCCATCTCCTGTCTTCCTGCCTACATTATGTTAAACAAATTCCAGTAATCATATAATTCCCCATAGGATAGCTTCACAAAAGTATAGTTGTTCAGCTTAATTGCATCTAGGTTACTAAAATGTTAAGGTGATTGATACTCCCATGAGCAGTACCCTTTCAAAATCCACATTTGGTACCTGCTCTGGAGAGGCCAAAAAAAGGGGCATCTCTTTCATTGTTCTTTTAATTTGCAAATATCCTTTTTTTTTTTAAGTTCCTAGGCAATTCTCCCATGAGGATTAGAATCATTTTATCTAGCTTTTTTATATAAAAAAAATCCTAAGACATATTTAAAAAATAATCCAATGATGTTCTTACTGAAGTTCGTTATATATTAACTCATGAAGAATTGGTGTCTGTGTAATATTCAGTCTTCCCATCCAGGAGTACGTTGCTGCAGGTGTCCCTGGAGCAGCTGACCCGCTGACACTGGGGTAGATGGATTCTACCCTATTGAGGTAGACAATTCTACCCCTTTGTCACTTTCTCCCACACTTGAAGGATTCAGCCCAGACTCTGGAGGAGAGACAGGCCCACTTCATAGGTCTCAGGAATTCTACCTTGAGAGCTCTAGGTCTAAATTGTATCAGTTGGGTTTTTTTTGGTTAAGAAAGATTGACCGTGAACTAACATCTGTTGCCCATCTTCCTCTTTTTGTATGTGAGCTGCCACCACAGCATGGCCACTGACAAGTGGGTGTAGGTCTGTGCCTGAGAACCAAACCTGGGCTGTTGAAGCAGAGTGTGCCTGACTTAACCACTAGGGCACCAGGGCTGGCCCTAAATTGTGTCTATTCTTGATATTACGACACACACAGAACAGATCTTGTGGTGGTTGGATCAATTTCCCGGAGCTGTCAGTCCCATTTTAGTATTAGAAGCCTGCTGAAGTTGGGGTCCACATCTTGGACAGTCAGCCACCATTACTGAGCACCAACTATATACTCCAGCATATTACTAGCCGCCAAAGGTACCTTGGTAAATAAGACACACAGGTCCCTCCCCTCCTGTTGCTCGTAGACAAGTGAGAAAGAAATACGTCACTCACATCATTATGGGAATAACTCCTGAAATTGTAGTATAGGGTGTTCTGGGTTTAATTCATACAAACTCTGCAAGGGTTTAGGTATTTATTGAAGCCATCTGATTAAGGGGAAATGAGAGGGTAAGTCACTTGCCCCATGGCCAACATTGACTTTTATCCCGAGTCTTTCATTTTAAACCCTGGGCTCATTCCACTCTGCTCACATGTTTCACTTAGTTACTCTGGGCTGCTGCTGCTTATCATTCAAGTCATCCTTTTCCTTTCTTTGATTTTTAATTTTTGCTTTCTTAAGTGGTACTAAGTGAACACATGAAGAGTAGTTCTAGTGTAATAAGAGCATGACTATAATGAGGTAACTGAGATTCACCTGCTATTTGTTGGAAAACGCCTTATCTAGCAGTAATAATTTTTAAATAATTTTGTTTACTGCTTTGCATAGGGTTAAGAACAAATTTCTTCTTCAACCTTAGAATATTTACTAGTCACTCCTTGTTTGTAAGATTTAAAACAACTTTCATAAATTCTTTTTTTTTTTAAAGATTGGCACAACTGTTGCCAATCTTCTTCACTTTTTTTTTTCCTCCTTCTCCCCAAAGCCCCCCAGTACATAGTTGAATATTATAGTTGTAGGTCCTTCTGGTTCTGCTATGTGGGATGCCGCCTCAGCATGGCCTGATGTGCATTGCCATGTCCGTGCCTAGGATCTGAACCTGTGAAGCCCTGGGCCCCTGAAGCAGAGCGTGTGAACTTAACCACTCAGCCACAGGGCCAGCCCCCATAAATTTGTCATAACATCATTTAATGATTGTAAGACCTTAGGAAATATGAAATAGTATAAAATGATATGTAATTGTTATTGGTTTTTTTAAGTGAAATTATTTCTTTTTTCCAGAAACCTTTCGGGGAATTTGTTTTCTTCATTATCTCAAGGAACTTTTGATTATCTTGGCTCATTACGGTCTCTGTAAGTAAGAATTTTTTTTTATGTTTTGATAAATGTATCTTAGTTTTTGAAAATTAAAATCAGTTACTGTATGACGACTTTAATTGGAGAATCTTGTGATTTTGCAAAAATTAGTATCTCACTTGAGAGCTTGTATTCGTGTTGAAAAGCATGCTGTAAACATTAGGAATGCATTTCAGAGCGGGACAACCATTTTCTCCTTAGAATACTGTCTCTCTCTAATGTATATTTAACATAAATGAATTGGTAATTTTTTCTCTTTGACTGGTTGTCAAATTAGAAAATATTTTGTTGTTTGACTAATTAAATCCCCAAAGTATAAAATATCCCTCTCTATGAAGAATTTATAGTTAAGAGTATTTTATACTTTAGGGATTTAATTTTATCCTGGAACCCCTTCCCCAAACTGAATTCACAGTTAAAGAGAAAGAATTACCAATTTATTTATGCTAAATATACATTAGAGAGACACAGTATTCTTTTTTTTTTTAAAGATTGGCACCTGAGCTAACAACTGTTGCCAATCTTCTTTTTTCCTTTTTTCTGCTTTTTCTCCCCAAATCCTCCCAGTACATAGTTGTATATTTTACTTGTGGGTCCTTCTAGTTGTGGGATGTGGGACACCGCCTCAACGTGGTCTAATGAGCAGTGTCATGTCTGTACCCAGGATCTGAATCGGCGAAACCCTGGGCTGCCGAAGCTGAGCACGCAAACTTAACCGCTCGGCCACAGGGCTGGCCCGAGACACAGTATTCTAAAGAGAAACTTATTGCTGACATTTCCAGGGATCTTTATGTAAATGCCTGCTTTATCAAGTCAGCGCAAGATCATATTTATCAAGTCAATGCAAGACCATATTTACACGGTTCTCTGTAGCTTTAGAATTGGCTGATTCCCTCCCCCCGGCACAGTTTGGTTAATTGCAACATTGTGCAGGAGTTACTTCTGAAAGTAATTATATATCCAGATAAACCTTAATCTATTGCAAACTATAAATTACACTAATTTCTATTGGAATTACAGTTAAATATAATGTTTTTCAAATTTTTATTGTGTAGAATTTATGAGATTGAGTCTCTGTTTTGCCAGTGAAAAACGTCTTCTCTCCCAGGTGCCTCTGTTCAATGTAAGCTGACTTCTTTCCTCCCCTTCCTTCCCCTCTTCTCTTTTTATCCTTCTCTCCCTTCCTCTTCTCTACCCTTCTCCTCTCCTTTCCTTTTCTAAGCCTATCATTTAAGTCTCACTTAGCCATTTTCATTGGAACGTAGCTAATAGGTTAGCCATTCGTCTGGCTCCTCAGCATCTTGGTGGACATATGTCTGTACTTCTAGAGTCGGATTGGATCAACCTCTCTCTGGTCTCTTTTTGATGCCACTACCATTCTTGTCCACAAGGCTGCTTTTTGGTGAAAACATCTCTTTTCGGCATATTTAGTGGCTCTAGTTAGCCATTTCTGTGAAGTTTTGGAAATAGACTGCAAAGCATAATCTGCCTTTTGAGACGCTGGGTAGCAGGAATGTGGGAAGTATTTTCATCCAAAAATTGGGAAGAATTGCCAGTATTTTTACCTGGTAGAGCTAGAAACAGACCAGAAAGTTGTGCTTAGGAATTAGAAGTCAGTCCGATCATCCTTCTGATACTGCTTTTTAAATTTAGTTTCCTTTTGTTGTGTCTCATCCCCCCCCCTTTTTTTTTGGCTAAAGCTAATGAGATGAAACCAATGCACAGTCTGTATTAGAAGCACAAATGAATATATTCGCCCTTTACACTTTGTTGATTTATTTGTACAGAACATGTTACACTCTATTTTAGTTGTATTTAGATTTTGTTCCCCCTATTACGTCACGTCCTCCAGGTTGACGGGGGCAGTGTCTGCATTTATTTTATTAGCTGGACTTAGTGTAAGGTGTGGCCCTTGGATAATTATTGCTTTGTAAAACAAGTATTCAAGAAATTGTTGTGCTTATATCCAAGCTTTGTATATCCTCTTTGTTTCTTACATCCAAGTGCCAAATTATAAAATTTCTTGCCTCCTGTAAAGATAATTCTCTATTTTCTTTCATAGCATGTAGGAGATATATTTTGAGTCGAGGCTATGTCCCTTAAGTTTGTAAGTATCTGTAGTATCATTGGGTGCATAGCAGAAAGTGTCAGAAATAGTCGTCATTGTCAAGGAACTTACTCTCCAGTCAGAGAGACAGAACATAATCCTGTGAAGCAGTCCTATATTGCTTTGTGTTGCCAGAATTAACTGGAGAGTTTGTAGGCATTTCAGCCAAGAACACGGCACTGATGCTGGAAACACTGAGGAAGGCTTCGAGATCCAGTGTTAGCGCCACATGCTTTATGATGAATGGGCAGAAGATTGATAGATAAAGAGGACGAGAATTATGTTTTCCAGAACCCTGGAATTAAGGAATTTTTGCATAGATGAGGGATGATGAATAGATTTTGTTTGCGTGCCAACCTTGATCGAAAACTGAGTCAGTCCCAGGATCAGCGAAGAGCAGTGCTGGAGTCAGACACTCTGCAGGTTGTATCATTGGAAAGGAGACCGTAACTGGTCGATGGTCTATGCCACAAACATGCTTAAGGGTCAGCAGCAGCATGCTTGCCACCCAAAGCGTAAGCCAGTATAAACCGAAAGTGCTATTTAATTTTCTTGACCAAAATCTCTCCTTTGTATTTTGTATGCTACAGGGAATTTCAGACTGAGTATCTTTTGTGTGATTGTAACATATTGTGGATGCATCGCTGGGTCAAGGAGAGGAACATCACTGTGCGGGACACGCGCTGTGTTTATCCTAAGTCTTTGCAGGCCCAGCCAGTCACAGGGGTGAAGCAGGAGTTGCTGACATGCGGTAAGGGAGAAAAAACCTCAGAAAGTATTTGCCGTGGTTTGACTTGCTACCATGGTTTCCTTGACAAACTGTAAAATTCTCTTTATATTTGGGTGGAACTAGTACAACCATTAATCTTCATGGATTTGATAATTTTTAGTTTATGCCAACAATTAAGCTAGCTGGATTAAAAAACATGATTTATTCAATTGGTCTTTCAGGTTCTTAGGTTCTGAATGACTTTCTTTCTGAAAACTAATTTCAACGAATAGCATAGATCTTTAGATTTTTCTGTCGGTTGGTAAATGAGGAATTTGTTGATAGTAGTAACATCTCAGGATGCAATCATATCGTTTGTTGGTCGGAGTATGAATTGATACAGCCTTTTTGAAGTATAGTTTGGCGACATGTATCGATATTCTTAAAAGACTGACAATTTGATGTGGTAATTTTCCATGTAGGGGTCAGTTATTAGGAAATCATCAGCTATGTATATAAATCTCCAGACTTTATGTATAAGCATATTGTAAATGCTCAAAAATAGAGGATTGGTTTAATCACTGTGATACACCCATTCAGTGATGTAGTTTGCAGTTTTTGAAAAATCATGATTTTGAAGACTTGAGGAAATAACACGTTTACCGTGAGTTAAATGAAAACACGTAAAAAAAGTGCATAAGCCAAAAGCGGTCCTTAAAATGATACAGGGAGATTCCAGTTTAGTCTTTGTGCTTGGAAATAAACAATCCTATCATTTTTTTTCCTTTTCTCTTTCTTATCATTTTTATTGTTGTTTCACAAGTAAAATATGCTCATTGGATGAAAGTTAAGATTTACGAAAAGAAATAGTGTATACTTATATCAAATCACCACGGTGTACACTTTAAATATCTTACAATTGTATTTGTCAGTTATACCCCAGTAAAGCTGGGAAAAAAGACAACTAAAATAGAAGCAAAAAGACAAAGCCCATGCTACATTCTTATCCCTCAAAGGTAGCTCATATGAAAGACACCTTGGTGTATCATCTGCACCTTTTTCTTATGTTTTGATCAAAATGTCATAATACTCTAATGATATTTTGTAATCTTTTAAACTTGAGATAATATAAACTTATTTCCTCATCATATAAAATAGATGCATACCAATCTGTTATATAGATGAACCAAAATTTAACAACTTTCTTATTACTGTATATTAGGTTAATAATTTCTCACTTCATAAATAATACAAGGACTAATTTCCTTGTATGTGTCTTTGTAAATTCGCTCTTATTCTTTAGGATATACTACTACTAAAGATAGAATTGTTGTGTTAGACAAATGGACTAAATATTTTAAAGGCTTTTAATGAGCCCATGGTATTTGTGTGTATTTTTTTGTGTATGTGTTTAAAATGTCTCCCTTTTATTTTTCTGACTGGAAGGAAATATTATCAGCTTTTTAAAAGTGATTATAATGTAAGGGATCTTAAAAGATTTTTTTCTTTCTTTCTCTTTTTTTAAAATGTTCTAAATTTTCTGCAGTGAGTATGGATTACTTTAATAACTAGAAACCAGTGGTTTAGTCAATGGTAATACAATCTCCAAAATGTATTTTAAAATTGTGTGTGTATATGTAAGCATGTACTTATCCCCAGGTTTAAGTATCATTTTATAGCTTGTTCTTTTAATATTGCTTCTGTGATCATCTGCTAGTTTAATGATGCCACCACAGAAGGAACAACTCTAAATGTCAGAACTGATGGGAAATGGTTTTCATTTTAATTTTACTTAATTTTGTTTTCATCTCAGACTTGCTTAACTCAGTCCCAGCCTTGTTGGTGCTCGCGTTAGAATGCTGTTCACTGAGGAATAAATTGGTTTTCCATTTTGAAAATTTTAATTAAAATTTCTATAACTCTTAATTCTGGAGTGTGAATATCGTATTGCATTTGTTTTTCTGGGTCTTTGTTTTACCGTCTCTAGATCCTCCCCTTGAATTACCATCTTTCTACATGACTCCATCTCATCGGCAAGTTGTGTTTGAAGGAGACAGCCTTCCCTTCCAGTGCATGGCTTCATATATTGATCAGGACATGCAAGTGTTATGGTATCAGGATGGACGAATAGTTGAAACTGATGAGTCACAAGGTATCTTTGTTGAAAAGAGCATGATTCACAACTGCTCATTGATTGCAAGGTAAACTTTTGAGATGAGGCATTGTCTCTGGATTGTATTTATTGTTTCAGAGTTGTAATGTTTAGTTGGAATTTAAATTAGTGTTTTATCTTCTTGCATTTAAAAATGCAAACATCTGACATTTCCTTTTCCTGATGTTTACTCATCTTCTAAAATTAAATAGTCATCTTTTCCATCCAGTTTGGAAGAAAAAAGCATAGGATAAAAGGGAAAGAAACACTGTTTAAAAGTTGGAGACTTTGTTTAAAGTTTTAGGACGAAAATGTAAACTTTTAGTACCAAACTAAATTGCTAACCTCTTCCTGCTGCTAAGCTCAGATTTTCACTTTTAGGAATCACCTAGTTTTTACTGTTTGTCTTATGATTAATGCTACATCTTAAGATACTTCCTCTCTCCACCCCACTAGTATAAAAGAATATAACATTTGTCCTCTGAGCCCCATGATCGATGTGAGCACCAAAATAGTTAATTTGAATGAACTTTAAAAAGTGTAAAAAACAGTGAAAATATATATGTCATTATCACTTAGCATATATTTTATTTTGGTAAAATCTTAATCTGTGGCATTGCATTTTCTCTTTCTTTCTCTTCCTCTATGTCTTTTCCTATAAAATAGATGCATACCAATCTATTTCTTTTCTACCAATTATAGAACTCAGTGTGCATGTTTAAGAGTAGATCTGCAGTTCCACACTCTGTGACGAAGTGCCCTAGGGTATTATTACAACAAACTCACAGAAGCACCATGAAAAAATTACTGAGAAACTAAAGATTCTCTGAGTGGAGACTCATGTCTGGGAACTTTTAGGGTAGAATATCCTAGTTTATAATTTCTGTTTCTCTCTTGAGATTTTATTTTTGTTTATTAGAAGCATATTTTCATTTATGTCATCTAACATATTTACAGTAGATGCTTTTATATCCTTGCCTACTAATTCCAACTGCAGGGTCGTCTTGGGATCATCACCACTCATTATTTCCCTTTTTTTAAAGATTGGCACCTAAGATAACAACTGTTGCCAATCTTTTTTTTCCCCCCCTGCTTTTCTCCCCAAATCCCCCAGTACATAGTTGGTTATTTTAGTTGTGGGTCCTTCTAGTTGTGGCATGTGGGATGCCACCTCAGCATGGCCTGCCGAACAGTACCATGTCTGCACCCAGGGTCTGAACCAGTGAAACCCTGGGCCGCCAAAGCAGAGCGTGCGAACTTAACCACTCAGTCGTGGGGCCGGCTCCCCTACTTTTCTTTTGAATATGGTTTATATCTTCTTACTTTTTAAAAATATTATTTATATGTCTAGTAATGTTGGGTTCTATCCTGGATCTCGTGGATGATTTGCTGTTCAGGAGAGGTTGACAAAGTATAGCCTATGGGCCAAATCTAGCCTGCTGGGCCTGTGAGCCAAGAAAGTTCTTACATTTTTAAATGGTTACATTTCAAATGGTTATATAAGTACCTACGTAGTGTTCTTGATGTTGCTTCTTGGCCAGCAAAGCCTAAAATATTTAATGTCTGGCCTTTGAAGAAAAACTTTGCTGACTCCTGACTGAATTCTGTTGTATTTGCGTGAAGAGAGCTGGTTTTTGTTTCTTCAAGCAGCTAACTTGGCTCAGCTCAACCTCCTAGCTCTGTGTTTTCTGTGGTAGGGGGCAGCCAATGGCCGCCTGGTGTCTGCCGTACCTGCGTGTGGGTCAGGAGTCGGTCGGAGATCTGGGTAGATTTCACACGCAGAAGTTAGGTCTTCCAGCCAGGCTCCTTTCTGATTTCAATAAGTCAGAGTTTCTGGTTTTTAACGAGTAAGATTGTGAGTTTCTATGTGAATGCGGCCTGTCCTTGGGCAAAAGTCATTAAAAAAAAATATACTCCTGGTTCCTCCCCAGTGCCAACTCCTTCTTCCTGGTGTTAGCTCCTTTCTGATTTCTGCCTGCTTTGCAGTCACTCTCCATGTGTTGAGTTAGTTGTCATTCTGTAGTCTGTCCAGCGTTTATAATTGTGAACAGTAGGGAGGGTGACTGGGGAGGAGCCACTGTGCTGTTACCAGAAGCGGAGTTCCTTTACTGGGATCAGATCGTTAGGAATAATAAGTCCCAGTGAGAAGCCTCTAATTGTTATATGATTGTTACTGTGGTGGTAATTTCACAAGGGTCTACATATATCAAAACTTATCAGATTGTGCCCTTTAAGCAGTATATTGTATGAATAGACCATAGTTAACATATAATACAACAGTAAAGCTTTAAAAATATAATAGAATCCTTTCCTGAATAAAAGAGCTTTGATTAATTGAGAACTCTTAAGTTCTATGACTATAAAGTAACTAGATTTACTTTATAAATTTATTTATGCAAGTCATGCTTAAATCTGAATTCCTTATTGCAGTACAAAAAAGTTAATTCTAAGAATAGCAACTTTGCCTAACATTTTTGTTGGTAGAGGGACACGAATAAAGTGAAAATCTTTCATAAGAAGACTGAGAAGTCCTTTCCCCAGAGTTAGCCCAAGAATAATAAAAAAGCTGAAGAAGAAGGAAATATGTGGTTATTGAATTGGAGAATCTGAGATACCTCTTGATTCTTTATTGGTCTCCTCGTGTCATTTTCCTTCATTACTAAGAATCAGAGTGTGTAGTTTCTCTAGAAGATGAAATTGAAGCTGCCTCTTTCTCCTTAAATCTCCAAATAGGCTTCACTGAGGATTCCTGAAAATTTTGTCCTGATAATTGGTTTTAGACATTGAAGTTATTGCAAAAAGTTATCTAAAAAAACATTCACAAAATATATTAGGATCATAGTGCCTGGAGTGTCCTGAGGCACTGCAGTGAGTTTCCAGAGGGGCTGTGGGGGTATTTGCAGCTTTTGAGGAAGCATAGTGATGCTGGACAGTGTCAGACACCGCACAGCTGCTGGCTCCAGGCAGTTAGGGTGTCCACGTTAGATAGTGCTGCATTCCTTTTCGCTGGTGCCATACTTTAGGATAATGGGTTTTTGGCGATTACTATGGTACAAAGCAAGTACTGTGTGAAAATCATTGTTGAAACCATTAGGAAGTACTTGTGGTTGTTTAAGAATGAAGTAAAACCTTTATTACAAAGTAATATGTGTTATTTTTTCAAATGACTACTAAGTTACTAGGACATAGCTGCACGGTTTGGGGATTTAATTTAGTAATTGGAACCGCTGTAGGTGTTTCTTTTGAGCCAGGGGCACCGTGAAAAAGTTATGTCGTCAGTGAAGATGCTGAGAAACAAGAAAGTTTGGAAATCTTTGTATTAGAGAATGATTTTCATTGCCAAAATTTTTCATACACTTCTTAGTTCAGTAGAGTTATGTAACTAGAATGTTTGACACTTTCTTATTTAAATTTAACGTCAAAACTCTTTTTATTTTCAATATATTTACTTTAGTGTATTGGTTTATTTACTGGTAAAGATGATAAACATTTTCTTTGATTCAAAATAATAACAGTGCCTCAAAGTTTTTATTAGGATGTTTGTTGTTGTGTTGCCATTCATGATTTAGGAGACTGGAAAAATGTATATTAACTTTAGGTTATAATTTTGTAAGTTAATTAGAATGATACATGCTTTATGTCTCATTATTTCCTATTTATATCTACATAAAAGCAAAGCATAATGGGTCATGCGGTGGGGAATAAAGGTTAATTGAAGGTTCTGATGTTTGCTCTTTAAAATAGGTTTTATATTAGAGAATTATGATTTCATCTTGAAAATTGAATTTACTGATAGCTATTTAGAAATATAGCTGTTTTATAAAATGTGACGGATGCTATTCCGTGGAAAACTCCTTTTGTTAAAGCATTAATTGGTAATGTGCTAAATCTTTTTAGGGACTTAACGGGTTGCTTCTTGTATAACCCTTCTTCCACAAGATATTGTACTTTAAATATTTTCTGAATTACTCCCTAATATTGGTCTCCTTGCTTCATGCTTGAGAATTTTCCTCAGAACCTATGAGAAGGGAGATGTAACTCGGAAACTTCTCCATTAGTTTTGCTGAAGAATGTGCCATGATGTTTCTGCCTTTACAGTGGCTGTCCCCTTCCTGCTGTGTCCTCCTCTCTGCTTCTGGAAGGCAAGGTCTCAGGCATCGTGTACCATTGCACTTTATTCATACTTCTGATATGACTCTTCCCAGAGTATTCTAAGTGTCCCGTTACCTGCTTGTCTTGACCTGCTGCTAAAGAACTTAAATGGAGGAATCAATTTTTTTCTTTTCTTTTCCTTTTTTTGAGGAAGATTGGCCCTGAGCTAACATCTGCCCCCAATCCTCCTCTTTTTGCTGAGGAAGACTGGATGTGAGCTAACATCCCTGCCCATCTTCCTCTATTTTGTATGTGAGACACCTATGACAGCATGGCTTGATGAGCGGTGTGTATGTCCGTGCCCAGGATCCAAACTGGTGAACCCCGAGCCTCTGAAGCAGAGTGCACGAACCCAACTGCTACACCGCCGGGCCGGCCCATGGAGAAATCATTTTTTAAATCTGTTTTTTATCTAGCAGGCGCTTGATGCCCAATGTGCATTCAGACGTATTTGCTAAATGAATGACAGAAGCCCTTGTTGGTTTCCCTTTTTGCCTAACCATATTTTCTCTCTTTTTAAAATCTTTCTTCATGCAGTGCCCTAACCATTTCTAATATTCAGGCTGGATCAACTGGAAATTGGGGCTGTCATGTCCAGACCAAACGTGGCAATAACACGAGAACTGTCGACATTGTGGTGTTGGAAAGCTCTGCTCAGTACTGTCCTCCTGAGAGGGTGGTCAACAATAAAGGCGACTTCAGGTCAGTGACATGGAAAAGGCTGCAAAAGTCTCCTTTGCTTCAAATCTCTTTTTATTCTCAAAGGCACATAATTGGTCTCCTATCCTCAGTAAGAAAATTTGGAAAATGTATGTGTATGCACATATATATCCTTATATATCTATCTGAAGACTATCCTTTAGAACAGTGATTTCAGAAATATTTATGGAGCTTTAAAAAAGTAGGTGCCTGAATTTTATCTCAGATCTGTTGATTTAAGAGTCTCGGAAGGAAGAGCTGGAAGTGTTCATTTTTAACAGGTGGTTTTGTTGTAATAGTTAAGAACTACTACTTTAGTCGAATTTCCGAAATGTTCCCCTAAAATAGTGCAAAATTCAGACCGTGCAATGCTATTTCCTGGTTTTTCAAGGGCTCTTTTATGGGTGGACTTTGGAGGGTTAGTATCGCTAAATCACTTTTAACTGGTGGCAGTTAAGTGTAGACATCATAATTAGGAGAAAAGATGTCCCATTTTCCTCCCCTATTTGGTTGATTCTGACAACTAAGCAAGAAAGACTTCGGAAAATGAAAGTTCTTGGGTGGCCTCAAACTTGGGAGGCCATTGGCGTTGGACTCTGTGTTAACATAAGCAAAATGAGTTCAATATTATGACTTTTTTACTAGAAAGTTAAGAATTTGTGAGAGGTAAAACTTTTACCTTAAACTCTCTTTACTTTCAAAGTTGCTTTAAAACATCTTTAAATATATTATTAATATTTTTTACATTCAGGATTTTAATAGTGAGTTTATAGTTGATATAAACAAAGGGAGATAGATTGCTGTTTAAACCAGAGTAAAGATTGTTGAATACCCAGTTTGCACGGTCTGTGATGGGTCCTATTGCTGCCTTGTGGCTGTAAGCCCGATTTTTAAAGGATAAGTAAATCCTTTGGTTAATCTTTCAAATTTGAGGTGAAAAAGAAATAACAGCATCTTAGCTCAGCTAGTTCTTCATTGCTTTTTTTTAATTGTCTTTTGTCCTTTGAAAAAAATTCTCCTTGACACAAGTATACAGAAATCAGCATTTATTATTGCCAGTGAATAAGTCTTTTATGTGGATTAACTGTTAATCTATAATACTTATATTGTATACTTCAAGGTGAACTAGATAACATTTAATTTTGTTATATCCGACATCTTTTACTAAGTAATTATAATATGTCTTCTGCTTATGGTGGATTTTCTTTTTTTACTCATAGCTTTTGAGTATTTTATACTTTTAAAAGTAGAAGAAAAATTGAATTATTTAACTGACTAATGAATTATTTATCTTTTGACACTCCTTAAGATATACAATTAAACTTCCACTGCATTATAAGATTTAGTTTAGTGTTGCTTGGTCTAGTTATACAGTTTTTGATAATGAATTATATTTTGATGTGACTGATTATAATTTAGCAGTTCCTGTGTTAGGAGTCTGCTGTAACTTTTATTAAATATGTTCATTTTCATTCCCATTTTTGGAGAAGTGGAAGATTTCTTCCAGTCCATTTAGTGATGATCCATGCCAACAGGTTTGTATAGTCACTTAAACAGTGACTATACAATTTATTTGGGCTTCTCCCAGATAAATTAAGTTGTATACTGTGTTGGAGTTCTTCAAGAGCACCCACAAGCACAGAAATTTGCTAGAAGGATTCATGGAACTTGATATAGTTGGAGTCACATCTAAGATATCTTATAGGGATGTAGTAAGATATGTAGCTGGATCATAAGGGAAAAAGGCACAGTTGGGTTCTGAAGCGATCCATGTGCAGGCCTCCTTGTGCTCTCTCCCTCTTGTGAGGGTTGCACAGAGCCTACTCCTCCAGTGATGAAAAGGCAGCACCCTCCATGCAGTGTTTCTGCCCAGGGAAGCCCATTGAAGACTCAGCACCCAAAGTTCTTATTGGGGGGCTGGTCATATAGGCATCCTCTGCCTAGCATGTACTGAAATTTCGGACTCCCAGGAAGAAAACAGGTGTTCAGCATAAACTGCATTACTTGTGCAAGCACTGTAGGCACAATGAACACCCTTAGCAGTTAGCTGTTCATGGGGATGCTCCAGGCCCCAAATTCCTGGAGACCACCAAAGGGCCAGTGTTGCAATCAAACCTTTCTAAGGATAGCAGGGGACCTGCTAGCCACTCGGACCTGCTGTGGTAACTCTTCTCTGCAGTGGTACTAACTACTTCTGCGAAAGGCCAAATTCTGTTTAGATTGGACACAATTCTGACCTTATATACCTAATGGTTACATAAACCTACAATATAATAGCAGTAATTAAAAAGAAATGCAAATCCATTTGTTGCAGCATTTTTCTCTTTTACGGCATAAGGCACAATTTCCCTGTCTGTTTATAGCAACATTTAGAGTATTTTAGAAAAATATCCTATTCTGTTATGGTATTAAAATATACTTGGCTGATAGTTTAAAATGATTTAGTTCATGTTAACTTTTTTTTTAGTTTGGTTTTTATTCTTAAAGGAGTTTTATTTATTCTCCTTGATTTTTCTCTATAATTATACATGACGTTTTCATCTTCAACTTTTCTTCTCTTATGACTTTTGTCAATGTAAGTTTTCTTGTATTATTTTATCTTCGTCCCTCTAGATGGCCCCGAACACTGGCAGGCATTACTGCATATCTGCAGTGTACTCGGAACACCCACGGTGCTGGGATCTATCCTGGAAACCCGCAGGATGAGCGGAAGGCTTGGCGCCGATGTGATAGAGGTGGCTTTTGGGCAGACGATGATTATTCTCGCTGTCAGTATGCAAACGATGTCACTAGAGTCCTTTATATGTTTAATCAGGTAACTCAACAGTCTTCAAATTTGCCGAGGTTGTTAATAAAACATGGTATTCAAACCAAATTACCTAAGAGTTTTTTTTACATCCTAGTAAAGCATAAGGATTTTGGGTTTATGCTTCCATTGATTGGTCTATCTTGGAGATCCAGCCTAGTTTTCTCAACTGGTATTCAAGGCCCTCTGTGGCTTCACTCTTCCTTTCCAGTCACTGCCTGGTTTTCCGCCTTTGTTTGAATGCCTTAATCATCTGTTTCCACTGGACAAAATCCCAGCTATCCTCCAAGTCCACCTGGGAAGCCCCCTCTTGGGTTCCTTTTATGTAAAGTCCCTTTGTCACAGGTGATCCTTTGTCATACATGTACTACTCAGATACCTTTTCCTGTCTTTGCTTCTATGCATCTTTTATAAACCTCACCAGATTATCAGCAGCTGGAAGATGGTGTCTGTATTATACATTTTTTTATGAACCTTAGTATCTGGGATACCCTTTTTGCAATGATTGGTGCTGAGTCGTGTTTAAGTCAATAAATAAACAGATGTAAAACATTACTGGCAGTGCCTGGTGATACAGATAAGTGCTAAATAAATGGTTCATACTCCTGTGGAGTAGGAGTTCCAGGGAGATATTGATCCCTCCCAGCTGGAGTACTCAGGAAAGCCTCTTTACTAAGCAATTGGAATTGAGTGCCTGTAAAATTTGGAGAAGCAGAGAGGGAGAGATGGTGCAGCCTGTTTACGTGATGTGTTTTCGTTTATTATTATATTTCATGCCAAGTTAAAGAAAATTTCTCTCAGGGAAGTTCCCATGAAAATTTCAGTTTTCTCAGGTTTGAAAAAGCATTTTAAGAAGGTCGTGGTGAGTAAGTAATAAAGATTTTGAATCCATTGCTATGTTTTTAAATACAAAGATAAAATGTCAAAATTCTTTTGATATTTTGCTGAGTGCCTCCTTTTTCCTTTTTCGTGTAGATGCCCCTCAATCTGACCAATGCTGTGGCCACAGCCCGACAGTTACTGGCTTACACTGTGGAGGCAGCCAACTTCTCTGACAAGATGGATGTTATTTTTGTGGCTGAAATGATAGAAAAATTTGGAAGATTTACCAAAGAGGAAAAATCAAAAGAGGTATTTTTCTAGTTCAGCTTTGTAGCATATAGCATGCCAACAAACGGTCCTGTGGTAGAGATGAATCTGTATTTTTAAAGTCTGTTTATGTTTGCTAGATTTGAACTAAATACACTTTTTAGTTTCCAAATTGGTCATAGAGAAACTTCCACTCCATCTATTATAATGACCTTTCGTTGGGTGGAGTAGAAGTGAACTGTCAGTTCTGGGAAATTAAGGTCCCCTGACAGAGCAGAGCCAGCCTGGGAGAAAGCATCTTTCCGCCTCCACATTTTGGGTTAGTACTGGGGAGTACTGGGATTTCTTTTCTCTACACAAGCCATCCTTCTTAATGTGAGTTTTAGTCACCCAGATCTTGTGTTAAATTGCTTAATTGCTTTTGTGATGTCCTGGAGAAATGAAAGAGTGTTTTAGGAACTATTTTGAAATTCCAAGTGATTGAAAACTTAGTGACCTTGAAAGGGGTACATTTTAAAAACCATGCTAAAACTATGATATGCTTGTGCTGGCCCCATGCTGTAGTGGTTAAGTCTAGCGTGTTCCACTTTGGCAGCCCAAGTTCATGGGTTCGGATCCTGGGCACGCACCTACACCACTCATCAAGCCATGATGTGGCAGTGACCTGCATGCAAAAGCAGAGGAAGACTGACACAGATGTTAGCTCAGCTAATCTTCCTCAAGCAAAAAAAGAGGAAGATTGGCCACAGATGTTAGCTCAGAGCAAATCTTCCTCACCAAAAAACAAAACAAAGCAAAACTGTGAATATGCTTGTCAACACAATATCCTTTAGGAGAAAACATTGACAACCACAGTTTTTAGAGCAAATGACCAGCAAATAATGTTTTGAATAAGTTTTTAGAAGCAGTTTAACATATTCTTAGACTTCATCAGGTGTCGAGCTGCCTGAGAACTTTATATATTGTTTCTTTTATGATATAATCACACAAAAATGAATTTTAGAGGTAGAAGAAATCAAGTCATAAGCTGAAGCCCAAAGAAAATTACATTATTTATCTAAGGTTTTACAGCTAGGTTAGGGCAGGGCTGAAAACAGAACCCAAGAACCCTGGCCATCTAATTTAAGAGTTTTCTTTTATATCACATTTACTTTCTAGTACAATGTTGCCCTGCCCTGGTATTCCAGAAATACTCAATATACAACTGTGGGGAGAATATTGGACTAAAAGTCTAATGTGTTTCTTTACGTAGAACATCTCACATTGGTGAATATGCTAAAAGGTAAATTACATTTAACGTAGGAGCTTTTTGGTTTTTTTTGGGTAGAATATCTATTAATATCTTGCATTTTGGTGATAAATTTTGGAACTGCCGCCTTAGTACATTAGGTAGTTTACTTGATGTAGCTGTTAAAGGAAGAAAATAGTTCTATGTATATAAATGAGACTCAGGTCGAAGGACCACTTGATAACGAGGTAACATTTCAGTGTTGTTATCTGAACTTCAGACTACAATTTTCCAGTGAACTGTCCTCCTGCTTGATTGTGTCTCTGGGCCACAGCCTGCTTCCTGTGTAAATTTTCCTCGCGCTGAGAGAAGCTGGCTGCATTCTGGCTCTGTGGTAATCCTGCTCTCCATTGTTGATTGTAATCACAGGTTAGCTGCCCGCATGATTAGAAGTCATTCTTGGAAGAGGGATGTTTCGAGTCACTGGTGTAATTGGAATGACATTTGGAATGTGGACATTGAAAAAGATTGTGCCATCATATAATATGTATTTATTCCCACGCTGCCCAGCTTTGACATGAGGGGCCTCTGTGCACCTCCTAACTCAAGAAGAGCGAGGTGGTGCCCAGAGGTGCACATTTCACCATATTTGCAAATGTGTGGAATGAATGGTCGATCACGTTGGCATATTCTGAGGTGGAAGCATCTTGTTGAGGACTGGAAGTAGCTGTGGTTTGTGAGTTACTAATTAACCATGGGCCCTTTCTTTGTTTTTAAAATAGGGATGGTACTTGCCCTGTTAACTTCCGGAGTTTGTGTGCGCAAGTGAGAAAATACAGGTGAAACTACTTGCAGAATCATTGCAAAGCTAGGATGTACTTTTATATGATCAGGAAATTTAACATTCTTATGATCTCAGAAGCTAAGAAGGAGGTTCTTTAAAAAAAAGAAATCACCAGCGTGCTTTAGTTACTTGTCTAAACACTTAGTTTGAAGGAGGTTGATGTCGCTTTCACTGGCTGACGTAGGAGGTAAAATTTTAATTATCTTTGGAAACAAATGAAGGCAACTTATTTAGTCTAAATAGAAGAAACAGAGGAAAATTATTCAGGATCGAACAACTGAGATATAAATGTGATGTTACCCATCTGATTCTTTGGAAACTTAAACCGCAGGCCATAGCTTTCACCGTTTAGTAAAAAGAAATCATGAGGTTTAATGGCTTCATTTTAAGTTACTTACCATTACATAAAATTATGCTAAGGTATCCTAACGAGCATATAGCTTAATTGGACAAGTAATTAAATTGATTTTTGTATTATGTACAAAAAATATTCTGCTATGGATTTTTTCGAAACTAAAATATTATGAGGCAGTTGCTTTTTAACCTGTGATTGAATCTAGCCAACACTAGCTGGTACTCTGTTGTCTTAGGATGAGAGCTAAAAGCTATCCAACTGCCAGGTCTAAGTGATGTATTTAGTGGGGTCTTTGAAAAAGAGCTGAAGGTTGTCTGTCAGGCAATTTAAGTGTCTGTTCCATATTTATGATAGTGATTTCTCTTATGAAAACAATACATAGCCATTTCTGAAGATGAGAAACTACATGAAGATTAGATTTGGTTATGTGCTGTAGTCCCCTTACTGTATTCTAGTTTTAAATATGTGAGTGAGGCACGCACCTTAATGCTAGTTCAATACAAAGTTCATTTGGCACATTTTTTTATATAGATTGAAAAAAATGTAAAGTTCTTTCATTTACTCATTTAAAAACATAATCACTTCTCTATTGACAGGTATGTTTCTTTCTTTTGGTATTTCTAATGTTTTTTTCCTTGATTCTACTTGTGAGACTTTTCTATATTGTTAAGCTTTTCAAAGACCCAGCTTCTGGCTTTGCGATCTTTTCTAGAACGTTGTTTCTCAAACTTGCGTGTGCATCAGAATCAGCTGGAGGGTTTGTTAGACACAAGTTGCTGGGCACCACCCCTTCACTTTCTGACTCTGCAGGTCTGCGATGGGGTCTGAGAATTTGCCTTTCTGCTAAGTTTCAGATGATACTGGGCAACGTGTCTTCGGCACAGGTTTTGAGAGAACACAGTAGTATCTTCATTTTCTAGCTTTACATTGCTTTTTAAAAACATTTCGTAAACTTTTTTTAATTAGAAAATTCCAAGAGTCTCGGAGAGAGAATGTTACCATTAATACCTATGTTATACCTTTGACTAAGCTTCAACAGTTTTCAGTACTTGCGAGTCTTGTCTCATCTCTCTGTCCACTTATTTCCTTTGTCCTCCATCCCTCCCGCCTTCTCTCTTTCTCCCTTTTTCTCTTTCTCAAGGCTGGAATATTTAATAGCAAATTCTAGATGTTATATTTCATTCATAATTTTTCGAAAATATATGGAATTTTAAAATATAACCATGATACTGTTATTATATCACCCAAATGAGTTCTAAGTCCTTAATATCATCACATGTCTAGTCCATGTTCAGTTTTCCTTGATTATGGTTTTTTAAAAATGTGGACTTTGGTTACTTAATGGAATCTATTCATATAATTTTGCAGTTGGTTATGTGGGATTTTCTAGACAGATAGTTATGTCACCAGCAAATAATAGTTGGTTTATCTCTTCCTATATAAAATATATACCTTTTTTTTTTCTGGTTATACATTGGAGAGGAACTCCAGAACAATGCTGATTAATGTCGGTGATAAGGGGTCTTAATGAGATGGTCTCATATATCATTATTAAGTGTGATACTTGTTTGCTTCTGCCAAGTACCTAGGAACAATACCAGAGTAGGGGAGGTCCCTTTGAAATTAGATCTCACCTTGAAGTTTTTCAGACCAGAAAGTAACATGAAGTCTGACCGTAGTCCTGTGCAAATGCCAACTTGTGTTTGCAGTTGTCAAAGAAGAAATTCTTTTTACCTCCTACCTTGTGCCAATGACAAGACAGGCAAGTTTCAGCTTTCCTTGCTGTCCCCTTCCTTCTGTGAGGCTAATTTAGGGCTGGTTTGTCCTGACCCAGGAGGTGTCCCCTTTGGGTTATCAGTTTTATGCAGTGGTCATCTCCTGTTAGGCCTGTGTTGGTGGGGCCTAGGCCCTCTGTGGACATCAAAAGCTAGTCCATGGTCAACAGAGTTCTGCCTCAGAGCTCTTTGAATTTCTGCTTTTGTTTGCTATTGGCTCTGGAGGAGTCTTTATTTTCTGACTGGTGCATTTAAAAAAAACTTTCTTTGCTTCAGCATTTTTTCCTTTTAGCAGGAGAATTGTCCAGAGCACGTTGTCTTCCATACTGCCAGGAAGGGAGATGCACATACGTTTTTGTAATCAGAAAAAACAAAATCTGCTTCCATTGGGAGAATTGGAGGAATCTTAGGAGTGAAGCGTTTCCATTTGTTGTGAAGGTGTGGCTGAGAGTGCTGCTCATTAACTTCTGCCTCTCTCGAATGTTCCAGGAATTATTTTTATAAATGCAACTTTGTCTACTTGGATTGTCTACTTAGAGGAAATGTTCTCCTTCCTGTTGATAATTGTATCTTCGTTGCCTGTGCTAGAAACACATCAAGAATCAGTCTTTCTCTAGTCACAGCAGCTCTGCCATTGATGTGCATTTTTAACTTCTCTGTGTCTCTTTTTCTTAAGTCTGTATTTCCCACTCTTTATTTGTGTTTTAATCTAAAAAGAATTATCTTTCGTATTTTGTTAGGCTAGCTCAAACCTTCTATAAGGAAATAGAGAATAAAGGCAACATTTATTCATGCAACATTATTCTCAGTCTTTTTGCCCTCTTCCCTTCCCACCATTTTCCCTATCGTCGTGGTCATCATCATCATCATCATCATCACTCTCTTTACTCCTCTACCATGGTAAAGTCAGAGCGTTAATCTTTGCCCTAGGCCCTGATGTTGATCACAGTTAGACCTCTTATTGGCTATTGATTACTTAACTGAGCGAGCTGCTGAGAAGCATACAGTGGATCTCAAGGCCCTCAGGACACTGAAGCTAGTTAACGGTGACATCAATAATGGTGACATCAGTACACTTTTAAAACTTGGCTTTCACAGCAGAACAACTCCGTCATTAAAAATAATCAAGGTAATAACAAACTTTGAGATAGTTATGATCTCAATATTATATGTAGTTTGTAACTAGGAGAAAATCGTGACGACTACTTGAACTTAGAAAATAATAATACCAGGGGGTCAGCCCATTGGCATAGTGGTTAAGTTTGCACTCTCCGCTTTGGTGGCCTGGAGTTTGTGGGTTCAGGATCTGGGCACAGACCTACACACTGCTTGTCAAGCTATGCTGTGGAGGCATCCCACATACAAAATAGAGGAAGACTGGCATGGGTGTTTGCTCAGGGACAGTCTTCCTCAAACAAAAAGAGGAAGATTGGCAACAGATGTTAGCTCATGGCATATCTTCCTCAGCAAAAAATAAATAAAATAAAATAATTAAATATCCTCAAGTTTGGTTTGTAATATTGTGCATTTCCTATGCTAATGTATCAGAAATTCATGAAAATTACAGATGATTTTGATCAGAGTTCCAAATTATGTATTGAGAAGAACATGAAATATTCTGTCTCTTAAAACAGATGACATTTAACACTTCTATTGTTACTAATATGGCATTTTCATTTCTTTACCCTTTTATCTTTGACAAAGCACATTCACACATGTTTCCATTTGATCCCCACTGTTTACTGTGACAGGTGGAAGAGCAGGTGCATGATTCCTTCTGACCCTTTTGTGGCTGGACTGGCCTTCAGGGAATGAGGTCAAGGAGAAATACAATGCCTTCTGATGCTGGTTGCCATTTTTAAGCTGTCTTTGTGTGTCAGATTTCAGGAGTACTTTTTTAATCCAACGTAATTTTTCATGCACTGTTATCCTTTTTTGCCACTGTGACGGATTCAGAACTACTTCCCCAACCGAGCTGCAGAATAAACATATAGCATTTGATGATTACCTGGTCTAGGGACTATTTTGGCAACAAATCCCTTTCTTAGTTCTTAGCCATTTGGAATGAAATAATGAGAAAAATAGCTTGTTCTCAGCTAAGACAATCACTCTTATGAGCTCTATGCCTTCTTAGAGAGAGTTCTTTTCTTTGTAATTGTTAACACGTTAAATCCCGTTACTGGCATCAGCTAGTGGACCACGGCAGTAGTTCTTTGATCACGTAGTAGTCATAGTCTTTCAGTAGAAATGATGTATATATTAGGTCTTATATTGGATCTTCGTAAAGTCCATACATTTAAAACTTTAAGAAAATACAGAACAGTAAGTTGAGTTGTAATTAAGCTAATCTGTAAACACCTCGTATGTTTTTGTAGTACCTTAGAATAGAATCAGTATTGTCCTGTATTTTAAGTTTCCGCAGCTAATGAGAATTTCTTTTCTGATAGCCATAGAGCATATTTTACCACATCCTCTCTTTTACCTATTTATTTTTATATACAAATTTGAAATCATGATAGGTAAGAATAATAGACAAAAACTTAGCTAAATTATTGCAGCCGCTCTGAATTCCTATTAAGAGGTAGTGGTGATTATTCCAATCACTGTATAAATGACTGATTAACATATTTGGTAATTGACATATCTGAAGTCACTATCCTTCATAACTCCAGAAATAAAGGCTTCTGTTTGAGTGAAATTCATCCCCATACCTGTTTGTTATCGGAATATGTACTAGGATGCTAATGTTCCATGAACTGTTTAAAATGAATAGGTTTGGGATCCTACAAAGCTTGATTATAGGCTTTTCCTTATTTTTTGTTAGTTGATGCTGTTAATGTCTTGGGTTTGGGGGACATGCCTCTTGAGAATCTTAAAATAGGATATTTGGATTATATTGCATTACTCTTCATCATATATTACTCTGCTTATTTTCTTCATTGCAGTTATCATTAAACATGTATTAACTTGGGTGTTTGGTATTTTCTTCACTAGATTATAAACTCCAAAAGAGAGCTTGTATGTTTCTTTCACTGCTGTATCTCCATTGCTTGGGACAGTGTCTGCTCACCTTGGTCCTCAACAAATAATGTAGTCAATGGGTGAATGAATATTGTACAGTTATTGGCTTCTATTCCAGGAGCTGTACTAGTGAATAAGGGTATAAATATAAGTAGGACACTGTGATGTCCCTGTCCTCAAGATGTTCACAATGGAAAGAAAGGAAGGACAGAATTGTGATACGCTGTGTTAAGGACAGTACGGAGTCAGTTAACTGTTTTTTAATTGGATGGGGGCATGGGGCTTTACAGAGGAGAAAGAGGCAGTTTTGCTAGATGATGCACTGGTATTAAACACAGCCTTCAAATATGCACCCCTCTTAGCAGTTTTGGGGTTGAAATGGTAAAAAAGAGAGCAATAAAATAACAAGAAGAGCTAACATTTTTTTGAGTGCTTGCCCTGTGCCAGGTATGGGTTCAGGAGCCTTATATTTATTATTGAAACTTAAACTTCACAGCATTCAGAAAAGACAAGAGTGTTGTTATCCTCATTAGACAAATAAAGGAGGGGATGAGAGGTTACGTGTGCAGCCCAGTCAGTGGTCAGGATTTGAAGTCTGGTTCTTCACCCCTCTCTTAGAGCAGTTGCTCACCCCGTGGTGCCAGGGTTGGGATCTGGTGGATTTCCACAGGCTTGTCTTCTTTGTGAACCATGGGTGAGATGGACTGAACTTTTTCCAAACTTGCATCAGCCCTCATAAACGTCCGGGGAAGAGCATTGGGTGCAAAACAGGATTGCAAAGCTCAGCTGGGATCTTCTAGGACAATTAAAAGACATTCTGCTAAGACAGCCTTGGCTTTCTGGTGTGGCTTTGGGGCTTAACGCCTTTGATGCTTACTGCTTGAATAGAGGACCAGCCAGCCTGTAAATCCTCTGATCCTACCTCTGGAATGCTTTTGTTGTTCTTTTGGCCACAGATCTGCCTCTCAGGAACATTTTGCTCAATACCAAACTCCCTCGACAACAGTCCATTAGCCCTGGACTGTTCAATGCATTTCTCCAACATGGGACATACAGGTCAGAGTCAACAATGGTCAATTGACATTTCATTGGCATTGCCTGACAGATGTTTACATCTTTAAGTTATGGGCTGAGCTAATGAAAAGAATGCAGTAAATGAAAGAAAACCAGCATTGAAAAAGTGAGCACCTCTTAGGATCTGTTTATTTCTCAAAGCATTCATCGAGTTGGGAGGAAGAGAAGAAGTTCATTTGAGGTAGAGGAAACTGCATGTGCAAAGACACATGCAATGGCCCAGCGCACATGAGGAACTCACCATAGTTGGACGTGCCTAGAGTTTTGAACATGACAGGATGCTTGTGAGGCAGGCAGGGCATATTTCTTAGTAATGATACTTAGCTAGCACAAAAAGAAGGGTTTATAAATGGTTTTCCAGACAAAAAGTTGAGATCTTTTTATTCTGGGATCATGTGATGTCTTTTTCTTCCCCTTGAATAACGTAATTGCCTTTGGCCCCATTATTTTGAGTCCTGCATGTCAGTCTTTTCACCAGTGATTTAGTGGTTACGTAAGTACACTGTTTTGAGTTAAATATTACCAAATGGTCATAATCGAATGTACTATTCATATCTGAAGGTGTTTTAATGAGAAACAAGTAAAGTGCCTGTTGAGTTTTCATGTGAAAATTTAGACTGAAGGCCAATCTTGTTGTCTCGTTAGGATTTTGATTATGTTAAACAGCCTGTGTTGGTTTTAAAGATCTTTCTTTTCTCTCCTGCACGCCTGCTAGCTAGGTGATGTGATGGTTGACATTGCAAGTAACATCATGTTGGCTGATGAGCGTGTCCTGTGGCTGGCACAGAGGGAAGCGAAAGCCTGCAGTAGAATTGTTCAGTGTCTGCAGCGCATCGCCACGTACCGTCTAGCCAATGGAGCTCATGTTTATTCAACAGTAAGTGTAACATTATCCTAGAATTCTAAGAAAAAAATTCATTTAAAGCAACTCTAACCCAAAAGCGAGAGGCCTCGTCCCCGTTATTATTTAGGGTGGGTATTTTCTGTTACTGCTTGTTATTAATTTCCTGTTCTCAAACATTTTAAAAGCTAATTTTGCTTTTGAGTAAGCTGTTTTTTTGGTAACTAGAAAATACTTTCTTATTCTGTAGTTTGAATGGTTATTGCTAGCTAATCCTCTGAAACTTTCCAAGACACAAATAAGAACACTATAGGATTGCCCTCCTGTCAATACCCACTGTCTGTTCTGGCCAATACTCTGTTCTGTGCCCTGAAGGATGTTTTGAGAGAGTACTTGATTGCTTGCCCGGATTTCAGTTTCAAAAGAGGACTGGGATGCCCCCCAAAATCTTGTGAACCTATTGACATTTTCAGTCCTTCCATTCCTGGGATAATGGGTTATTTATTACTATTTAATTTAATGATTATTAAATATAAATCTTATTTGTGCTAAATTTGACTGTTCTAAATTTTCTGGTATACTGCTTGATTTTTGTTTTATAGTTGTGATAAATGTAATAAATAATATGTTATCCCCTTGTCAGTCATATTCTGCTCTGGTCCATGATTTTCATTTCCTAATTATTTTAGTGGGTTCATATAATATTCTCTACTTTCTTCTATGATTTTATACAATTCAAGATTACTGTTTTTCCATTGATTGATGGGACCTTTTGTGATGATACTGTGTTTAGTTGTTCCTTTTGCTCACTTAAGTTTATAATAAATAAAATGGAGGCCTACCATGGCTCCTGTCTTTGACAACTTGGGTCAGGGTTATTTCTCTCTCAGATACATGGCCTTACTTGAAACCAACTTGTCATTTTTATGGCCTTACTTGGCCTTTCCTGGCCATTTGAACCCATTTTAAATCCCTCGCTGTAGCCTTGCTTATTTCTCACCCCAAAGAACATCTTCTTTCCTCTGAACATCATTGGTTCTTCTGAGAACCCAAGGATATAATAAAGGTCATAGTGGGTATTTGCACACTATTTCAATATGTAGAAAAGGTTCCAGGAAACTTAATTATACATTTGTTTATAATAATCTACTTACGGTATGGTTGCAAGGGTACCTCAAAATGGCAGATTTCTTTTTTCTAACTAAGGTTTCACATGTTTGTCATGATTATTGCTGCTTATCAGAAGCTCTAGTGTTGTTTATGTGTGTCTTTGATCAATAACAATTGGAATACAAATTATTCGTTAACAGAGACAATTGAATTAGTAAGATTTTTCACAATGTTTCACCTGTGGGGCAAAAGCAATGCAAGGATTCCTTAGTCTTGGAGATTTGGGGAGCCACCAGTTATTTTCTACCGTACATGTGATACTTGGTAAATTCTACCTTATCTTTTAAATTTTTTAGTTTGTGTCCTCCTAATAGATTTTAGATACCTTGCATGAAAGTTCTATGTTTTTTTTTTTTTAAAAAAAGAGGACTTTGTCCATATATTCTACCTAATTAGAATGGTGTCTTGCCTGTATGCTAGGCATAGAATTAATCATCCTTAAAGGAAAGAGACTCTATGTTGTCCTTGGAATTTACAGTAAATCCTATTACCTTGCTGGATGTGAAAGAGACTGGTCAGCTTGTCACTTCTCGTGCCCTCTCTGGCATGGTTCTGACAATGGGAGTGAAGGGAGCTATCCGCCAGGCGTGGGCATGGCGGTTGTTTGTGTGGACGGGTTATGTGTTTTGGTGGCCCTCCTGAGTTCAGTCCCACTTGTGAATTCCTTAAAACTGTTGGGGCAGGGCCGTCTTTTTCAGATGATTTTCCTGACCTAATTTGCTTTTAAAATCTCTTCATTTACTACTATTTGAACCAGCACCTCCCTTCCTCTTCTGAGGAAACAGCTTTTGAGTAAGTTTATGTAAAGTTTTTATCGGTGAAACAATGCAAAGAGTTAACTTGATCTCCTTGTAAAAAAAAAAAACCAGGGAATATGACATGTAGTGTTGAACAAGCTGACTTCTAAGTGTATTTCTCAAAGCCTAATACTCTACCTGTATTATGTTCATTAAGGGGGTGCACTGATTTCTTAAGCTAACTTTTTATAAGGCACTTCAGTTTTTAGCTTATAGTTTCTGCAAAGGGCTATTCAAGTTATTTTTAATTGACTTCTGATTTATATGCGGTCCTCCATGCTTTTTGACTACTTCTTTTCCTCTTCGTTGGTCTTCTTTCTATTCCAGGACATCGTTTCACTTCCAGCATCTTTTTAAGTTCCGCCAGTTGTCTGTCTGCACGGTGCTTTTATTTAATTAGAACCTGAACTTTCTCTTGTAGCTTATGTGCAGTGTTTTGTGTTTGAAAACTCTTTGAAAGTGCTTTTTTCCCATATTATGAATCTTACATCACTCCTGTTTGATTGACTTTTCAAGTATTCACCCAATATTGCTCTGGAAGCTTATGTCATCAAGGCCACTGGCTTCACTGGGATGACATGTACCGTGTTCCAGAAAGTGGCAGCCTCTGACCGCACAGGCCTTTCTGACTATGGGAGGCGGGATCCGGATGGAAATCCAGACAAGCAGCTGAGCTTTAAGTGCAATGTTTCAAATACATTTTCAAGTCTGGCGCTAAAGGTATGTTAAATTCTATAGTCATTTAAGACCCTTTATGGTCAGATTAAAATAGTCAAAATGTTTTGCTTTGCAAAATAACCTTGTTAAAAGTTTTTTGTGAGGGTAATATTATTTTGTGTTTGCTGTTGTTTTAAAGGAAACTCAGACCAGGAAGGGCCATCTTAGGACTTTCATGGGCCCTAGGCATTTTTTGCACTTTGGACCTCTTTCTTTACACAAAAATAGGAAAATTTTATTTTATGACTGCAATGGTAAAAAGACAAATATTACATATTAAAACATTTTCTTTGACCTTAATTGTTATGCTCCTGATTTTAAAAGACATGACAACATTTTTGTGGACCTCCTAAAAACATTGTGTGACCTGTCTCTGTGTCTGCTGGACCTAATGGAAAAGTCAGCTGTGAGACTGGGCATTTCTTCAGGCAAGCTGTATATCAAGATTTTTGGCAAAAAAGTGCAAACATGTGATATGTCTTCAGAAAAATGTGTGTTTTATTGCAGCAAGCAAAATTAAAAGCATTTGTATTGGGGCCGGCCCAGTGGCACAGCAGTTAAGTACACACGTTCCGCTTCGGTGGCCCGGGGTTCGCTGGTTTGGATCCCGGGTGCGGACATGGCACCGCTTGGCATGCCATGCTGTGGTAGGCGTCCCACATATAAAGTAGAGGAAGATGGGCATGGATGTTAGCTCAGGGCTAATCTTCCTCAAAAAAAAAAGGCATTTGTATTGATTTTTAAAGTTTGGGGTTTAGATGTGTTTCATGAAATTACGTTGAAGAAAATAGTGGAGGTACAATTCCAACACCCTAATGGAACCACATTTTTTTCATTTAGTGTTGTGTGGCCATATGTAACTGTGTTCTCTGTGACTTTTAATTACCCAGTGCTTTGTTTCTGGCTTATCCCTGAGTTATAGCACAAACGCTATTCTAGTCATTTTAATGGCTGCTTAGTGATCAAATAGGTGTTAGGCGTCCTGGTACCTTGTGGGCACTCAATAAATATTATGAATGAAGAATTAATGTATTTTGTCTTACCTTACCCTGGTGACCTCTGTAAGGAGAGCCAATTTACCTATTTTAGAAATAGCCCAACTTACCTCACCACCCAAGACAGTCTCAAAAGTCTGATAATGATAATATATTTGATACCATATACTCTGAGGAACATTGGCAAGATTTGTTTGTTACTCTTTGCTCTGAGAGTACTTGATGTACCCAGCAATGCTACTGTAGACCTGCTCCTTTCCCTGTTGTGTTATTGATCAGTAAAAATATACCATGAAAGGCATAGACACAGCCTTACACACAAGCCCTTGAGAGAAAGGCATGTGTCTTTGAGAAGTACTTAAAATTGATGAACTCTTCTATCTTGGGTGATCATAGTTGGTAGAAAGGGATTAAAAATGACGAAACTCTACATTTCATCAATTTCGCTTCCTAACCCTCTGAGTAAGGAGTTTTCTACTTGCTAAAGTAGAAAGCTTTAAATGAACACCCTCAGATTTGTCGATTTCATACTATTCTAGCCTTTTAAGATCATCTTGTGGCCAGAAACCAAGGACACATTACACTATTATTCGTGTTTCATAGATGGACATGATTAAACTGAGTAAAAAAGGCATGTATCCTTCATGACACAAAATTAAAAATTTTAATGTCAGCAGTACAAAATACTTTAGCACTTTAACCGAAAATTTTCTTTACATTTTCAACTTTGTGCCAAGGCACTTTTTACTCTTTTTGCATGTGCTTTCTTTTTCAATGTCTTGAATATACTAGACAACTTGAACATTCAGTAATTGACTATGTTATCCTTGAATGGGAGAATATGCTAGCAAATGAAATTAAACTCAGGAAAAGTCAGTCCTGAGTTAGCAGTAACAGTCGTATTTGAATTGCTTCCTACATGTTTCTTGAATCTCTGTCCTTCTCTCTTCATTACTGTCACAGCCTGGTTTGGACTTCCCTCCTATATTACCCAAACCATTGTGATCTCCTATTTAGTCTCTGTCTCTCAAGCTCTTCCTTTAAAATCCATCCTTCTCCTGTAGATTGGTCCCCCTGGGGCTGACATTTGGCCAACATCACCAGTACAACTATACCAGTTAGTAAAATATTGAAATACTTCCTTACCCTTTAGCAGATAGCTGCTGCCCCAGTCCCCTGAGTGCCTCCTTAGTCTGCTGGTCCTTCTGCCTGGAATACCACCCGGATCTCTCCACCCTTTAGCAAATGATGGGCTGGTGCCTGCAGAGCAGAGGGTCTCTAGGAGCCTTCCCCTCTGCGGAGGCTGTTCTCATGGTCCATGTGTGCCATTTCAGGTTTTTAATATTGTGAAGATTATCCTTGGATCGACCCAACATGGAAGTTGACCTTGCATATGCCCTGATAAATACTTCCTGTCTCTCAGAGGCTGGCTGTAGGGTAGCTTCATCATTTGTCATTTATCTGCCCTCTTACCCCATATCTCTTCCTACCTCCTCTCTCTCTTGTCCAGTAACAGAAAATTTCCCTTGGTTCCTCTCCCACTCACTGGCCATTCTTAGGCCAGGCTCATGCTAATTCTCTGGCTAGAATTCTCTATTCCTCCTATTCTCCCCAGCAGCTTGGTTGTGTGTTAACATCCAGCAGAAATGTCACCTTCAAGAAATAGTACCTAGTACCGTCCTGTTAGTCCTCTCCTCTCCCACCCTCATCTCTCTGTTTCTCTTCCTCACTCTTCCCATACACTCTGCTCATCTCTCTGCCATTGCGTGTTACACTTGGGAGCCAAATGGGTTTCTTACCTCCTGCAGTGGACTAAGGGTTGCTTGAGGCAGAGCTGGTGCCTGAGTCATTGATGAACTCAGTGCCTGGCCTTGGTCAGTTGGCCGGTTGGAGATTGAGTAACCTGTCGTTTGACTCTTGCAGCACCAAATCTCCTCTGATTTTTTTCTTAATGAAATGCTTCCTTTCATCATTGGTACCATACTTTAGGTCCGTTAGCATCACAAAATAGTATGTTTTCAATAAACTACTAAGAGCTTTTAGCAATTGCTGGTATTTTGAATTCAGCTGTAATGTAATTAGAAAAAACTGGTTCCTTAAAATTTACTTGACTGTAATTTAGAAATCAACTTTTCTCTGTGTGTCCCATATTTCCCACAGCCCAGACACGTAGGGCTTTCGCCCAACTGAAGTCCTTTGAGATTTCCAGACCAGTCATATATGTCTTCATGCTTCCTGCTTTTCATTGCTGCCCTTTTTTTTTTGTGCCCTCGGTCCCACTTCTACTCGGTGAAATCCCTGCTCCTCTCCTTCTAAGACTCCATTCAGATGGCAGCTTCCTTCTCTTCCTCAGACAGAATTCATCATTGCCTCTTAGTCCCGTAGTGCTTTGTTCATTTTCCAAAATAATTAGAAGCTGATGTGACGATGAATTGACTTACAGTGACAGGCCATGTAATATGGTGACTAAGAAAGCGGTCTCTCTGCAGCCAAACAGCCTGGGTTCATGTTCTGCTCCCCCACTTAACAGCTGTGCAAACTTGGGGCAAATACCTTAACCTCTCTGAATGTCAGTTCCTCATCTGTTACATAGGAATCATGAAATGGTACTTAACTGAGAGGGTTATTGAGAGGATTAAATGAGGCAAACGTGGACATTTACAATCGTGCACTTAATGAACGTTAGCTCTTGTTAGTATTGTCGTTGTCTCTTCCTTGTTTGATTGTGAATATTTGAGGGCAGGGACCATGGCTTATTTCATTGTATATCTCCAGATTGTGCCAAGCACGGGAAAACAGAACATCTGATAAATGTGGTTGAATAAAAATGAACAGCCAGGGGCCAGCCCCGTGGCACAGCGGTTAAGTGCGCCCGTTCCCCTTCGGAGGCCTGGGGTTCGCCGGTTCAGATCCCGGGTGCAGACATGGCACCGCTTGGCAAGCCATGCTGTGGCAGGCATCCCACATATAAAGTAGAGGAAGATGGGCACAGAAGTTAGCTCAGGGCCAGTCTTCCTCAGCAAAAAGAGGAGGATTGGCAGCAGTTAGCTCAGGGCTAATCTTCCTCAAAAAACAAAAAAAAAGAAAAGAAAATTAACAGCCAAACTAAATTAGCAAAGAAAGATAGTCAAATTAGTTCTAAAGGCAAACACAATCCCTGTTAATCATCAGCAGTGAGATAATCAGAAGATGGTATACAGTTAATCATATACAAGAAAATAAAGATATATCGTAACCTCTGTTTAAAATCGAGCGGGTAGATAGTCAAGAAAACATGGATAAATTAGTATTTTATTGTTTTAAATCAAGTGGCTCTTTGACTCATTCCAATTTTAGTGTTAGAATTCTATAGACTTGAACAAAATTAGGATTTCTGGAAATTTTCATTTATTAATCACATAGTAGAAGTCCAGATTGTTTCATAAGGAAACATATTAAAATCTAGTGAAAGTATCTGAGTGAACATCTCTTATGATAGTTACCATTTTCTTGCTAGTTTAGTGTCATTGTAAATAGGAAAATATACATGAATTTTGCAAATAAAATAGTAAGAGCTCTAGGGTAACATTCATTTCACGTGTGTTCATAGTTTGTCAATTTTTAGTATTGACATTATTACTCAAAGTGAATTGTGGAGGTCAAAATATGATGAGGTTCTCAATTATTATTCATCAGTCAGTCACTTTAAGGCATTTCCTGTCTCCCCGGCCTCCAGACACGCCTGCCCCACTGCTGTGTAACAATAACAGAACTACCCCCCACAGTTCCATAGCCTTTTGTACTTGTCATTGTCACGATCCCTTTTGGTCCTCACAACCATTTCTTAGGAAAGACGATTCGCTGCCTTAGACAGACGAGACTCAGAGAGGGTAGACAAAACTGTGCAGTGTTAAGCAGCTGCTAAGTGGTGAAGCTGGATCCCAAGTCCTGGTTTTTTGTTTGAGATCCCACGTTCTTCTCCCCATGGGTGGCATGTGATCTTTCAATAATAAATATTAGACCTCAAAAGCATGTATTTACCAAAGGATTTTAAGAGACATTTAAAAAAATTTATTAGCTATAACTCATGTATTTCTATCTGTTTCCATTGCCGTAATCCATACATTTTAAAATAAATATTTGGTTAAATGAAATTATAAACTTTGTGTTCTTTGCCTTCAGGCTAAGTGCAAAAGGTATGATCATGATAAATGTAACAAATCAGTGTTCCTCAGTGATATTTTTCATTAGATTTACAACCTTTCTGTAATAAATGATCAACACTTCTTTTAAATAAAGTATACAAGTATTACATTCTTACTATAAAAATCTAAACATTATTGATACAGCCGAAGTTTGCTTTTTCAGCACCCCTAGGCTACCCTCTCTCTACCCAGGTAACCTGTAATATTATTTAGTAATATTCTTTATTGGACTTTGAAGGATATTTTAGAAGCGATAGATATGTAACAGTGTTGAATGTGTAGCTCTTGTCTCTCAGCGATCTGCTTCATGCACCCAAGTTTTTTAATTTGTTGTTTTTGTTGGGTTGGTTTTATAAGTTTAAATTTGTGTAGAAAAAGTTTTGCACTTCTCGAAATTATAGATGTCATTTCTTTGTTTCATCTCTTCTAGAAGTTCTCTTTTAGAAAACATTAGTATGATTCTTGTTTTAAATTAATTTATCATGTGATACTTTCCCAGAGGGCTATGCTTTGTTTGCAAGTCACTTTGAGTTCATGACAAAATTGTTTTATAAATTTTATAGTACTTAAGTTTTAATAAATATCCAGTATGTAATGCTTTATCAGGATTTTGACTTTCTAATTAATTGATCTGTTGAGGTTTCTTCTTTTTTTTGAATGCCTCATTATATATTTGAGAAATTTATATACTTAACAGAAATTTGCTAGATTAGCGAATGAATTTATAATAAATTTTTTTTTCACAGCAGATTATATTTGCAAGTGAGAATAGTAGAAACCTTTTCATGCATTTTCTTAGGTGAAATGTTTCTAATATTTCTTTGGCATCTTCAGTTTAAAAGTAGTGTTCAAACTGTCTGTATTCAAACTTTCAAAATACTTTCATTCAACAGATAGATATATGTGGGCATCTGTTGTATTCCAACATTGTTCTAAGCCCAGCAGTTAAAACTAATTCTGAAGTCAGTCGTTTGCTTCACTAAAACCTTTTTTCTTAAAAAAAAATACGCATACCACATAGGCTTTCATTAACTTTATAAGCAGTGGGCTACTTTTATCAAATACAAGTGTCAGGAACTATTATTAACAAAGGGAGTCCAAAAATAAATGAGATTGTCTGCACTCAGAAATCCTGCTGCTCCAGTTAGAAGCAGGCAGAGTTACACTGTGATGTGTGCAGGCTGCTGCCTCCGTCCAGAAGAGGGAGCAGCCAACTGTAGAAGCGGTGTACTGAGGAGACGTCATTAATCGTCCAAACAAAGCCCCGTTTTAAGGACCTTGTAAAGTCCTTCTCCTGGCTGTCACCTGGTCTCATTCTGCTCCATCCTTTATATTGCAGACAAAATTATCTTGCTAAAAATAAAATCTGGCCAGTTTAAGTGTTTCCCAGACAAAAGGAATAGTGGAGCATTTCAGCTGGGAATCCTGACATACACAGCATGCACAGTGGCATAAAAAAGTAGGCGATCTCAAAAATTGATAAATTCAGCGTGGCTGGGTTATAGTTTGTCTTACAAGGAGTGTTGGAAGATGAATTTGAGACATAGATTTTAGCCAGATTTTATGGCGTGCTTAGAATTTGGAGGTAGTGTTCTCTAAATATTGGAGAATCAAGGTGTTATTTAAACTGAAGTAACATGATTAGATTTGTTTCTTAAGAAGAAATTTTATTGGCAACGTGAAAATTGGGTTGGAGACAGGTTGGTGCCGAGAGAAAGACTTTGTGATATATTTTTAAAATAGGGAATTTTTTAAAGATAATTATTTGCTTCCTTGGTGTATAGATTTATTTTTTATTGAATGCTGAATAATTTATCACTTAAAAATTTGTAATAAAGAAGTCTGAAAAACCTTCAGTGATCAGCCAGCATGTTGTTCCTGTTTATTACTGTGTTTTTCTAACATAATGTGTTTCTTAGTGTCAGGGAAACTTCTGCTAAAATAAGAGTTTGCTGAATCCAGCTTCTGTTATGGTTGTATCATTTCTTTCTTTTGTTATTTGACACTGAATCTATCATAAATCACCTTAAAGTTCCATAAGCCCAAATTAATTACACTCACATTTGTGATATGTTACATTTGTGCTTATTTACCGTATTTTGTCATTGTAAAAATGATACAAAAAGTGATCATTGAACTTCCTGGTCGGTTTAATGCTGCCTGCTTCAGCATTATGTTATTATGGGAAAATTCACTTTGTAGTTTGAAAGAATTCCTTGTTTACTTATAACACTTTGAAATAGAGTTTGCATTTCTCTTGATTTTCTGCTACTTTTGTTCTGTGATATTATGTGGTGTTCAGATATTTCATGTAACTGATACATTTTTTTAACTATTAAATTTTGTGTATATACATTTTTTTAAAAAATGTGTTCAGCATATCATTAGAAACGTAACTGTCTAAAATATTCTTTCTGGTTTCTATATACTAATATGGCAACTCTTCTTTGTTTTTTAATATATTTTCAGAATACTATTGTGGAAGCTTCTATTCAGCTCCCTCCTTCCCTTTTCTCATCAAAGCAAAAAAGAGAAGTCAGACCCACTGATGACTCACTCTATAAGCTTCAACTCATCGCATTCCGCAATGGGAAGCTTTTTCCAGCCACTGGGAATTCAACCAATTTGGCTGATGATGGAAAACGGCGTACGGTGGTTACCCCCGTGATTCTCACCAAAATAGGTTTGTATGTGGCATATGTTATCCTGCAGAAGCTGGACAGTGCGACTTTGTAATTCATTGTTGCTAAAAAAGCTTATTTTTATTTCTTCTTGATTTAATGAGTCACTAGTGAAAAAAGATATTGCAGAGTACCCATTAGCGTATAAGTTGACATTTAACTGTTTATGAAGTTTGTTTCAGAAATACTTTTATTTCCCGTTTTCTCCAGATGGTGTGAATGTAGATACCCACCACATCCCTGTTAATGTGACACTGCGTCGAATTGCTCACGGAGCAGATGCTGTGGCCGCCCAGTGGGATTTTGATTTGCTGAACGGACAGGGAGGCTGGAAGTCAGATGGGTGCCATATACTCTACTCAGATGAAAATATCACTACCATTCAGTGCTACTCCCTTAGTAACTATGCGGTTTTAATGGTATGGCGTTTGTTAACATCATGCATAAACACTAAGTGTTCTCGTTTTTTCCCTATGCATAGTTAAGCTCAAATGAAGATTTTTCAAAAACTTTTAATGTAAATTGCTCCTTTTAATTAAGAAAGAAGTTATGTTTGGTGTAATTCTGATTTTAAAGGGAAATTGAGTTATTACCAGGTGAAATAAATATATGAGATTGAATTTGGTATAGGAATTTTGAGTGAACTTTACAAGTGCATCAGTTCAACTAGACTTCGATCTTCTTAGAATTTGAAGACATCTTAAGTCTATACACTCCACTTGCAACCCGGAAAGAGTGACTCATTTGCCCTGAGATACACAGTGAGTAGTGAGAGATTTTCCTGCTTTGTCATCTGGTGCCTTCTCCCACTACACGTCATAATTTTTAGACCCCTTTTGAATTTAGAGTAATGGTGATAATTTCACTTTAGTCACTGCAAGAGACAGTATTGACACAAATAACGTCTTTTCAGTTTTAATGCTGATCAAACTAATGTTGTTTCTGTTATTTACTATTGTTTGCACCTATTAACCTTTGGTAAAGGAACTAGTTATTACTGTATAGGAGCAGATCTTTTTATTAGTAAGTTATTTAAGTGAATCTGATTCCTGAGCTGCTAATTATGAAATTAGCCGTGCTAATTTTTATTTTACCTTACAGTTCTTATAAGATACTAACAACCTGGAGTATGTATACATGCATTCAGAGTATAGTGGAAGGAATTACTGATGACTTGGAAAGACTTTTCCCAGGAGTGGCTTGAGGCTAGTCTGGGAGTGAGGACACTTAGTTTTTTAATCTGCCTCCAGCTCTGAATCTGTTATATAGACAGTGTTTTATCAAAGCACTAAATAACCTTGAAACATGATATATTTTAAGTTTTGTGAATTTTTTTTCCTTAAAAACACTCAAAGAGCATTTACCATGAGAAATGATCTCGAAGCAAGCTGAATTAGACTAGATTTTCCTCCACTCTTTGTTTGGTTTTCTCTTTGCTCCTTAACTTAGCATACCTTACCACCATGCCAGTCGAACAGGAGAGGAGTAAATAGATTCTTTATCAGGGCGTAGGGATGGTCTGCTCAGCGACATCCTTTAACGTGTTTGTTATTGGGCCCAGCTGACAGGGTGGGGTCCACTCTAGTTAGACTCAGCTGTATTTGTAAGAGTCATTTGTCCTTTGGGGTTTAAAGTTGGTGTTGATAGTTTAGGATTCTTCTCACAAATAGAAGATGTAGGATTTCTCTAAGTCTCCTTTCTGTAAGTTCACTTGTTATTGTTTTCAAATTAAAGCATGATGAAGCATTAGTTAAAGTGTGAAGCATTTTCTCTTCAGTTTGAAAGTGTTTTCTCATTCAGGTTTTCTTATAAAATAACCTGAAACTATGAAGTACTGAAGGAGAAATAATAGAGATACAGCATTGGCTGAAATTTATCTAATAGTTAACTAGAAAAAAGTTGGGCAAAATAAATGAAACACAGAACACACAAAGGCATTTTGTAAGCTTCTCTGTTAATGACATGATACTGTACCATGTAAAACTTGTATTTTTATTTAATCTAATACCAGTTTAAAACATCTATTTTTGAACTTCCTAGCTGTTCTTCTAAACTATTTTCATTAGTATAATCCTTTTCTAGAAGGAATAAGCTATTCTTTTATCTTTCATACTTTTAATCTTTTAAAAAATGTAATGCACAATTCTTTAAAGCTAAAATACAGTATTAAGATTTTTTCTATTTTCAAAGAATCTTTTCTTTTGCTTTTCTTAAATATAACTCTGCCACCTAGAGGCAGGAAAGTGAAATGTATCTGAAATTGTTGACACAATTAAAGTTAGTATATGGGATTTTTAGAGTTGCTAATTAAACATAAAGGCTAAGTTAATGAAATCATACCTACTCTTAAAGAAAGTTATGTCTAGGATAGAACAAACGTCTTTTAAAAATTGAAAGTCAACATCTTTTTTCCTTACGTGACACTGTTTTGAATGACATAAAATCCAATTTTTCTTGAAAACTATATTAATATTCAGTTTTATATAGCAAGTCTAAATTCATATTTAAAACTTTTCCTGATCTGGTTTTAAAGACTTGTATTAAAAAAATGAGACGAAAAGAATATATTTGTTTGTAAACCTTGAATAGATACCATAGTTTGGTTCTGAGGATATCCTGCTATTACCAGTTACATCTTAAGGTCTCAGTGGGGGCCACAGAGAACAGTTAAGCAGACATTGGGTTTTTTTGAATTATATGATCAAAAATAGCCAATTGGGGCAGCAAGATTCATAGAAACTACATCAGTAGGAAAAAAAACCCTGAATAGCCAGTAGGTAATGAGTAGGGTCTGACAGTAGTACATAATACTTTAATTGGGAATAGTTATTGAAGATGAAATAATCTCTATACCTTGATTTTCCTTTTGTTATTGTGTTCACCTAGAAATATGTGAAACTAGAGAGCCCTCATTTGTTTTAACATCTCTCTAGTGTTGCTTTTTAATTTTGTTTATATAAAACTTGCTGAATGAAAGCCAGCTTTGGTTTCATTACTCTGTAATTAAACATGAATGCTAGTAATGTTTTTGTTTACATGATTTTTAGATAGGGACTACATTCACATGGCTCAAACATTTTAGTTATTTCTACACATTAATGTATAGTGAAAACTTGACTCTCACCTCTCTCTCCCATCAGAATCATTCTCCACAAAATGGGTAACTGCTTATATTGGTTTCTTTCCTATTGTTGAAGAGATTTCTATGTATATTGCAAAAAGTAAAATGAATATATAATCCTGTTTTCATCCATTTTTACACAGTGTTTGTGTGCTGCAAACATTATTCTAAATCATGCTTTTTTTCTAGGAAACAATATGTCTTATGATAATGAGGTCCGGGGAATAATATATCTTAGCTTAATGATGATGTCTTATGATATGACGATGATATCTTATATTGATGTGATGATGATACTGGTGGTACTGGTGGTGGTGGTGGTGTCTGATTTTCGTTAAGGACTTATGTACTAGGCATTCTTACGAAGTCTTCATATGAATTAACTTATTTTGTCCTTGTAACAGCTTCTTGAGGTATAGTACTATTATCATTACCCCCAGTTTACCGATAGAAAAACTGGAGGTCAGAGAGACTAAGCACCATGCCCAAATTTACAAAGTTAATTAGTATTTGAATTGGGATTTGAATTCAGACTCCAGAAATCTGTGTTCTTAATTACGCTACTAAATCTCCTTTCTGAAAGCTTCCCATAGCAATATAAAAGAGCCTCCTCATTCTTTTTCACCTTTGAATATTATTTTATGTCTCTACCATAATTTAGGTATTCCTCTATTTTGTTTGGGTCCAGTAACTTACCTGTGGAATATTATTTTGCGCATGTAGTAGAACATCTGCAGGGTAAATTATGTGAAGGGGAATGGTAATCAAAGGGCGACCAACAAAGGGGAACAGTTTCATCAAACTGAGATATGAGCAAGTGCATAGATCTTAAGTGTCTGGCTGAATGATATTTTTACATGTGAGTACACAAGATTTTTCCTTGAGCACCCATTAGCTGCCCTGTTTCTTTCTAATTAATTCCCACTACCATCTCCAGAGATACCCACCCTTCTTATGTCTGTCACCACAAATAAGTTTTACCTGTTCTTAAACTTCATATAATTGGAATTGTACAGTACATACTCTTTTGCGTCTGGCTTCTTTCTCGTCACATCTGTGAGATTTATTTTTGGTTTTGCATGTAGCAGCAATTTATTCTTTTTCATGGCAATATAGTAATCCATTGGATGAAAATACCAGAACCAGTAGAATACCATCCTACTGTTGGTGGACTTTTGAATTGTTGCTAGGTTCTGGCTATCAAGAAAAAGCTGCTATGAATATTCTTGTACATGTGTTTTGATGGGCGTATGCACTCAGGAGTGAAATTGCTGGATTGTAGAGTGTCCATCTATTTAGCTTTAGTAGATAACCATACAGTTGACCAAAGTGGTTTTATTGGTTTACAGTCTCACCAGAAATGAGAGTTTTAGTTGCTTGACCTCCTCGCCAGTGCTGGTATTGTAAGTCTTTAATTTTATAGTCCTTGGTGGTGGTATTATGATACATCATTGCAGTTTTAATTTGCCTTTCTCTGGTGACCAATGATGTTAAGCACCTCTTCAGTTTCTTATTGTTAGTTTGGACCCTTTGATGAAGTTTCTGCTCAGGTCTTGCCTATTTTTTCCCCATTATCTCTGACTTTTATTTTTTTCTTTGTTTTATTGAGACATGATTGGCGTACAGCACTGTATAAGTTTAAGGTGCTATATGTAAGGTGTACAGCATAATGTCTTGACTTACATCTGTTGTGAAATGATTACCACAATAAGTTTAATTAGCATCCATCATCTCATATAAATGCCAAAATCAAAGGAAAAAAATGGGTTTTTTTCCTTGTGATGAAAACTTTTAGGGTCTGCTCTCTTTGCAGCTTTCAAATATACCATACAATAGTGTCAACTGTAGTCATCATGTTGTACGTTACATCCCCAGTACTTATTTATCTAATAACTGGAAGTTTGTACGTTTGACCACTTTCATCCAATCTTCACCCCCACCTGCCCCCTCCACCCACCTCTGGTAACCACAGAAATGATCTTTTTTTTTCTGAGTTTTCTTTTTAAGATTCCACATGTAAGTCTTACCTATTTTTTAATTTGGTTGTCTGTTGTTTTCTTATTGACTTATAGGAATTTTTGATATGAATTGTGAATAGGAGCTCTTTGTTAGATTTATGTGTTGCAAATATATTCTCAGTCCATCCCTGTCTTAATCCTTTTGGGCTGCTGTGATAGAATACCATGGGCTGGTGGCTTATAAGCGACAGAAATTTATTTCTCATAGTTCTGGAGTCTAGAAGTCTAAGATCAAGGTGCTGGCAGACTCACTCTCTGGTGAGGGCCCGCTTCCTGGTTCACAGATGGCTGTTTTCTCCCTGTGTCCTCACCTGGTGTAGGGGGCAAGGGAGCTCTCTGGGGTCTCTCTCCTAGGGGCACTAATCCTGTTTGTGAGGACTCCACCCTCATGACCTAGTCACCTCTCAGAGCACCCATCTCCTAATATCATCACATTGGGGGTTAGATTTCAACATATGAATTTGGTGGAGACACAAACATTCAGTCTATGGAAATTGCCTTTTTCCTTTGTCTCTTAATGTTGTCTTTTTGTGAGCTGAGTTTCTTAATTTTTCTGACTTTCTTTTTCTTTAATAATTAGTGCTTTTTATGTCTTATTTAAGAAATCATGAAGATATTCTCCAATGTTCTCTTTAAGAAGCTTTAATATTTTTTACCATTCACATTTAGGTCTATGATCCAACTGGAATTGACCTTTACGTATGGTATGAGGTAGGGGGAGCAAAGTCTTGAAATTATTCTTCTTTATTCCTTAAGGGAAAAATAAGGGAGAAAAAAAAAGACTTCTCTTTTCCCGGGGGATTTTTTGTTTGTTTGTTTTTTACATTTCTGATTTCAGACCTATTTTTAAATTTTATTTTATTGGCAAACTCTTTTTATTTCTTTATACTCTGATAAGAGAGGGTACCTTGAGATGTTTTCTTTGGTCTTTCTTCCATTGTTGAGATCCTGGTGAGTTTATATAATTACTGATTTGTAATTATCCTTACTATTGATAGGATAACAATGAATTATGTAAAACTGCCAGTGATTTTATATTTGTAATTCTCAGGCTAGAAGTAACTTGTAAATATATGAATCTCTCTCAAGTAAACAGAGTTTCAAAAACTCTTCTTCCATTTATTTGGGTCCTTAATCATCCTCTGTGATTTTTAATGCACTTTGAGGTGTTCTAATATTCTCTGCTTGGTGCAGTTAACTTTGTACCATATAGAAGAGCGACTAAGATCACCATTTAGTGATGGGCTGTCGTTGTGTAAGCACGAGAGGCAGAGATTTTTCCTTATTTTTTACTGTATTGCAAATGTAATGACAGTTTTGCTTTTTCTTCTCATGGGTGTCTCCTAGTGGCCTTTTTTGATCAGTGTGTTTAGGAATGTTTTTGTTACAGTATCATAAAGAAATTGTGTTTACCAGCTCAGTTGAAAGTAATTTTGATTCAGATTTCTACTTTACCTCTCTTGTTTTAGATCTTTAACTTTACTATCCTAATCTCAGCGGTCTTAACTAGTCTTATATTCTTTTATATCTTGTGCCATCAAGACAGGAGGTTTTTATTTTCTTAATTTGATTAGTATCCTTTATACTAGGAGTCTGCAAATCCTACCGAACATTTGACCCACAGGCCCGTTCTAGTCACCTGCTGTTTGTTTGTTTTAAATGCTGGAAAGCTAAGAGTGATTTTTAAATTTTTTAATGGTTTTATTTCAAGTCGTTAATAAGTACCTGCATAATAGCCCCGATTTGCCTCTTGGCCAGCAGAGCCTCAAATATTTACTATCAGGCCCCTCACACATTTTTCTCAGCCAGTTTCTCAGCATGGGTTCCCTTTCATTTCAGCAGGTCAGTTTCTTGTGACAACCAAAAATGCCCCTGCAGAAGCAGTGCCCTCTGTGACCGATGACAGTGGTAGTTCCACATTTCTTCAGGCATAACATAGAATTAGGAGTCGTTGCTCTCTGTTTCAGCATCCAGTTTCTTTCTCATATTGTGTCACATGCATTTGACTTTTGAAAAACACTGATTTCTTTTAAACTTAAATATTATGGCAACATGTTTTGAGAATTGAATTGGCACTTTGTCTGATGTTTTACTAGCTAACATCCAGCTACCTGTGTTTTGTTACTGTTTGCAAAAGGATGGTGGAAGACTCATTGACGCTTCCTCCTTCTGGCTCTTACCCAAACCCTGCCAGTGACTGGTGGTGTCTCCACTTTACGGGGAGGTAACTGCTCCCAAATCACATAGCTAGCAAGTAAGTGGTGACGTGTTATTGAACGTTTGCTTAAGGAATGTAAAGCAGGCAGTTCATGGCCAAATCCTAGATATTGAAAGTTTATCCTCAATTGTTAATTCTGCACTGGTATAAGTAGCTTTTCATAGAAATTGAGGGGAAATGTGTCTACTCTTCCTAGCATCTAACTGCTTCTCACTGCCCCGACCTTTTTTGAATTTTTCCACTAATATTGTGGATTTTTAGCAGAATGCGAACACACTGGGGCCGTGTACCATAGACTAACCTTGTGACCATCTCACAGGGCACATTGTTCAGAATTGTGGTGATAGGCTTTTCTCTTGTACTTTCTCTTTTGGGTTCTTAGTTTACAAACTCAAGCCTGAAGGGCTGGCCCTATGTTCTGTGTTCCTGAATATCTGGTGCTTGGCATAGCACCTGGCCGTGGTGGACATCCACTTAACGTTTGTTGAATAAGTAGATGAATTACAGCTTTGAGACCCATCACAGTGTGGTGGAGTTCTCAGGCTGGAATTCAGTCCTGCATTGTGTCCCCAGCTTCCCATTGACTGATTTTTGTCAGGCTCCGTGGGCCTCTCTTCATCCTTTGCTATGGTGAAGGGCTTGTTAAGGTGTTCTGATAGGACATTTGTAGATCTATAATTGTATATTGTCAACTTCTGATTCTTTGATGGGAGAATGTGCCCCTCCCGTCCCTACTCTGTTGAGGCCATCCTCAGTTTGCCTGTCTCTCACCCATTCCCTTCCTCTTACATCTGGCTGTGCTAGTTTTGGATATTGTTTCAGGAACTTCCTAATTAGAGATGCCTCCACTGTGAACTCCTTCCCACGTCCAGCTGTCATCTTGTAGCTTTAAGAGTCAGTTTAGAAAGAGAATTTCGTGGCAGGATCTGGTAAATCTCCAGCTTTGACTCCTACAGCCCTCATTTTCCTGCATGGTGGCCGTGGTTGGGGCGGAGGTGTCTTTCCAGTCTGCTTTGGTCCTTTGTAAGTAAGGAAACCTTCAGATGGCCGTTGTTCTCATTTTAGGGAGCCACTGTGTGCATTGTGCCCAGCACAGACTCGGCAGCCAGGCTCCTTTGGGTCTAATCCTTATGGCATTAACCTCTTTGTGCCTCAGTTTTTCAAGGTATAAAATGGGTCTAATAGTATACTTCGCTCATAGGGTTACTCTGTGTAAGGTGCTGGCACAGTGCCTAGATTATGGAAAATTCTATGTAAGTGATTTGCTGGTATTGTTTACTGTTATTGATTTTTGAGCTCTTCTCTCCCATAACCGGGCTATCCTTTTTTTTGGTCAAACGTGATGTGATCGTGCATGTTCTGTGACATTCAGCTCTTCAAGGACAGGAACCATGGCTTACTCTTATGTCCCCAGAGCCTTGCACAGTGTTTGTTCATTCATAGTGCTTGAACGTGAGTGCAGGTAGTTTGAGAGGTCTGTTTAGGCTTTGTTGACTTGGAGATACTGCTGTCTTTGCATTACCTGATGCATATGCAGAGTGATAAGTGGGCTGGAAGGGCATTACAAAGGATGAAGTCTGTGGTTGCCCCTCCTAAATCACCCACATGTGCACCGCTCTTCTCTCTCCATTACCCTCATAGCAGAGTCAATATTTAAATTTATAAAGTTGGTGGTCCCGTGGAGAATAAGAGTGTGTGTGTGTATATATACACCATAAGTAGTTAACACAGTGAAAGTTAGGAAGGCAAATTAAGGTGTGAGGAAAATAGCATGAAACGTTAATCCTTGAATAAAATGAAGAGATGTAAGGGCCAGAGTTTTGATGCTTCCTTTTTCCCCTGCAGGATTTGACGGGCTCTGAACTGTACACCCAGGCAGCCAGTCTCCTGCACCCTGTGGTTTACACTACTTCCATCATTCTCCTGCTGTGCCTCCTGGCCGTCATCGTGAGTTACATATACCATCACAGGTAAGAGAGAAACTTGACTGCTGGAGATCTGTGCACTTTGAATTGGAGTAGTTTATTTCACATTTAATTCAGAGGAAACTGAGTTTAATACCATGCTATCCATCCAACGTAAGGATGATTACTTTAGAATACATGCCGGCCTTCTTCGTTTCATGCAGTTTGAGACATAAATAATTAGTAAATGAGATGTTGAATTCATCTTTTACAGCACCTGTCAGTTTGCTGGGTGTGTATCTAGGAAAGAATATGGGATTAATGTGTTGGAGGCTGGAGGGTGGGCCTGGGGTAGAGGCTTGGTACCTGTAGGGTACCTTCCAGAACTAGGCTATGATATTATTTCTGTTTTATGACTTTTTGCCTGTTGATATTCGTTATTTTATAGATGGCATTTAAGAAAGTTGGTGACATTTAAGTGTGGGATATGGTTTTTGTTAATTGGAGACAAAGCTGCAGAAACTTTTAGTTTATGGTAGGAACTAATGAACTGAAAGGATTTCCTAAGCAGAAGTTCACTTTACAAGAGGTTTTGCTAGAAATGTATTTTCCCATTTAAGCTGAACATATATGACATTTCTTGACATTTAGTTAAGAAACAAAAGGAGATTTTCATATCAAAAAGAAAAGAAAACTTCAACATTTCATGATGAAAGGCCAGGAAGAAATGCACTGGACATTTAGCCCATGTTCTCCCAGTAGGTCAGGAAAAGAGTGGCACCTTGCAGAAATCTCTAGGAAGCAAGCCAGTAATCCAGCCATCATAAGACGTCGTAACTGAGCAAAGCCCACGTGTTTCTGAATATGGAGAATTTGTGTAGCCTTTAGTGGGTGTGCTAGTTCCGTAAATGACTTGTCTTTTTTAGTGCCTGAAGTTAAATGTTGAGAAACTGTATTGAGTTAAATGATTTCTCAGATCCTGTGTGTGTGTCTGGTAGTATATATTTTTTAAATGTTTAAACATAAAATATTTACATTGGGTCCTTTATGCACTTGGAATTGTTAACTTATAGACGAGTATTGTCATGTCCTGCTTCAAATGTACTAGCCTGAATATTAATATTTTCCCCTTTAACAGTTTGATTAGAATCAGTCTCAAGGGCTGGCACATGCTTGTGAACTTGTGCTTTCATATTTTCCTGACCTGTGTGGTCTTTGTGGGAGGGATCACCCAAACCAGAAATGCCAGCGTCTGCCAAGCGGTAAGTCAGAGTGAAAAACTGAAATGGAAAATAATATTGATATTAGGAAGTAATTTCATTTGTTACATTAACTGTAAAAGGAAAACTGTTTCTTTGAAGTTTTTTTTTCCTTTAACTAATTAAAGTTAAACCAAATCTCACTAAAACAGTTTACCAGTATACTTCAAGTTTGGGATTATCATTTCACAACTGAATATATGACTTATGGGCTCTTCTTTTTATCTTTGGGAATCTTATGCTGATTGTCATATCTGTTATAATTCCCAACATTTAATTAAAAAAATAATAAAATCCTGATTGGCTGAAAGAGAAATGATGTTTTTTGATAATAGGAGTTTAAAAATTATTTCATCTGTTGATGAAAATGATAGAAATTAGAAAAAGATTTTAACTGTAAGGTATAAAAATAAGAAAGTTCTTAGGTGTGGTAAATATGAAGAATTAAAAAATATTCAGCTCTTAGCTTAAAAGAAATTATTACATATGTGGCCTTAGTGAACAGTAAGTATTCTTGCAGTGTAAGTATAAAAATCGAAACCTTTCAATGTATGAATAGGAAATATGTAAAATTTATTTCTGTCTTTGCATTTTGTTTTTCATATGCATAATAGCAAGCTGTGTAACATAATAATTAAGAGGTTATGCTTCCTGGATTTGAATCTCAGTTCTGCTGTTTACAAACTGTGTTTTCCTGGAAAATTTATTTAACTTTTTTTTTATTACAAAAAGAACCTAACAAATCTACCCTCTTAACAAAATTTTAAGTGTATAGTACAGTATTAATTATAAGTACAGTGTTGCACAACAGATCTCTAGAGCTTGTCGTCTTGCACAACTGAAACTACACTCATGGAACAGCAACTTCCCATTTCCTTCTCCCCCCAGCTCCTGGCAGTCACCATTCTACTTTCTGTCTCCATGAGCTTGTAACTACTTAGACTCCTCATATACGTGGAGTCAGGAAGTATTTTTCCTTCTGTGACTGGCTTATTTCACTGAGCATAATGTCCTTCAGGTTCATCCATGTTGTAGCACGCGACAGGATTTTTTTCTTTTTTATGGCTGAATAAATATTCCATTGTGTGTATATGCCACGCTTTCTTTACCACACTATTCATCTGTTGATTGACATTTAGGTTGCTTCCACCTCTTGGCTATTGTGAATACTGCTGTAATGAATGTGGGAGTGCAAATATCTCTTGGAGACCCTGATGTCAATATTTAACTTTTCTGTGTCTCAGTGTTTTACCGTAAATTTGGGAAAATAATTAAGTTGTTGTGGGATGATGTGATTATTTATTTTAAAAAACCTGAAGTAATTTATAGATAAATTATTAGAAATAAGAGGAAAGTTTAGCAATGAGTGAATGTAGTTTAATATATGAAAATTTACTGTTAGTATGCAGAAATACAACTATGAAAAAAATAGTTAATGAGAAGATACCATTTATATAGTATCAAAGAATATCATGTACTTAGAGATAATAAAAATTGTTCAAGATTTACAGGTAAAATTTTAACGTGTTAAAGAAGACCTGAATAAATGGGAAGAGGAAGAGTTAATCTCAGAAAGGTGGCAGTTTCTTCTAAATTAATCTATAGATAAGAAGAGAATTATTCATGAAACTCAATAAAATGGTTTTTAAATTTAGATAAAAGGACTAAAGATAGCCAGGACACTTCTGAAAAATAGTAAAATAGGAAGACTTCTAATCATCAGAACTTAGTGGCTAACATAATTAAAACTGTGGCATTTGGTTTAGGGGTAAATGGACTAACACAGTCGAATAGGGAACCTGGAAGCAGACCTATGTGGAACTTTGGTGTAGCACAGAGGTTGTGGGCCTCATCAGTCTGGTAAAGAGAGACCACTGAGGGGCCCGCCCACCGTGGCATAGTGGTTTAGGTTCAGCGTGCCCCACTTTGGCAGCCTGGATTTGTGGGTTCAGATGCCAGGCACGGACGTACACCACTCATCAGCCACGTGGTGGTGGTGACCCACGTATAAAGTGGAGGAAGACTGGTACAGATGTTAGCTCAGGGCTAATCTTCCTCAGCAAAAAATAAAATAAAGAGACACCATTGTACAGTAAAGGGAGCTGGGGAAAATCCATTTGGAAAGAGATTAAAATTGGGCTATACCTCGTGCCATATAAAAAAGTCAGTTCTGGGGTGATTAAAAACTTACATGTCAAACCAAATGTTAAAATTCATATTAGAAAATATCACAGTCCTTGGGATAAGGAGAGATCTCTTAAACGTGACACTAAAAGGCATTGACTAGAAAATAAGTGAGATATTTGACTAAATTAAAAATAAGAGCTTTTGTTTATTAACATTCCTAATGAAAGCGAAAAGACAAGTTACACATTGGAAAAGCTATTCTCAATATATGCAACTGACCGAGCATTAAAATAAAAAATATAATCAGTGAAAAGGCCACCAGAAACCCAGTAGAAGAAGTGACATGAGAGTAGAGAGCATTTCACAGACGAGTAAGTACACAGGCCATTTTACACATAGAGAGATGTTCAGCATCATCGGTGGTCATGGAGATGCAAATGAAGACTACAGTTAGTTACCATTTTATGCTTTTCCTGTCAGCAGAAATCAAGCCTGACAATGCCAAGTAGTGAACATCCACAGGATCTTTTATACGCTGTGGGTGGGAAAGTATGTGGTTGACTGTAGGGAGGCTTTGCCTTCTGAAGTTAAACATTCACACCCTGGGACCCAGCAGTCTCCCTCCCGGTCACAGAGAGTAAGCTTGCCCATATGGAACAGACGTTTGCATATGAGTGTACACGTGCATATGAATATTCATAGCAGCACTATATACAATACAAAAAACCTGGAAGCAACCCAAATGCCCATCACTGAGAGAGTGAATGAATAAACTGATTTTATACCAGAGTCAAAACTAATGAATTACAACAATGCATAACTGTGAATAAGTCTTAGAAATATAAGTGAAAAAATTAAGTGCCATCAGTTGCATTCACCCTGATATCTTTTTTTTTTATAAAGATAAGAGTAACTAAAGTAAAACAGCTGCTTTTGATGAAAATATCTAGGGGCAATAAAACTGTCTTAAAAGGAAAGCCAAGGGACGGTAATCATAGCATATAGAGTGGTTACTCCCTCAGGTGAGGGGATCACAGAGTGTGATAGGACAGTGTTTGTCAAGATCTTGCCTTTGTCTTCCTGACAGGTTCTTGGACACTTATATTAACAATAACTAACTAAATAAAGACAGGCTGTACTCAGCCCTATCATAGAATGTGTCATGAACCTAAAGTTGATGATTAATCCAATATCGTTTATCTGAAATCCGATTTAAAATGTGAGTGTGTATAGGAATTTTTAGAGGATTAAGTGACTCAAGATTACCGGGCATACACCGAGTGCCACTGAATGTTAGCTATTACTACTGCTGTTATTATTGATGAAATTACCTCTCAGCTATGCAGGATATTTCTGTCTTAGGCCATTATTATACATTTGAAAACAAACCTGTTTGGAGCCTGCAAGAAGTCAGGTCACGGGACTCAGATCAACCTTGCACGTGTACAGAAGAGAGCACTTCCTTTGTCTCAGTCTTTCCCCCCTTCTCTACTTGGCTTACCCCCACTTATCTTGGAGGTCTCAGTTCACTGTTACTGTTTCAGAGATACCATCCCTCCCCTCCCCTCATTATCCTACAGTGCTTATTGAAATTCCATGGTGCCTACAGAACTTGGTAATTGACTGGTGTTTAGCTGTTTATTGTGCCTGGACTCTGACCTCTACAGGGGCAGGAATTTTATTGATTTGATCCAAGGATCAGCACAGGACTGACCCATAGAAGGTACTTAGCAAATATTTGTTGGGCAAATGAATAAAAAAGGCCTCTGTTTGCAAATAGTAGAAATCATTCAGCCCTGGAGCCATTTTGAGCGGAGACTATTACTCAGCGCACAATGTAGTAATAGTCTCAGTTTTATATAAAAATAGACATTGATTTCATGAAGCAGACACATAAATTTATTTCACTAGGGAAATGAATAGAAAGAGGCCATTGTAAAGATTCCTTTCACGGTCTTGACTATTTGATACCACTTCTAGAATGAAAATGAGAAGGAAGTACACTGAGTTTCCAGGGCCTCTAGAATGAATGTCCGTTAGTCAAAGATTTACAGAAAGGAAAGGCAAGTCTTTAGATGTTTTCACATGTTGTTTTCTGTTTTTTACAATGTATTCCCCTTCTTTTATGAAAGACATAACATCATTCTTGCTATTTCTGACTCAGACGTGACTTGCTTCACTTTCCTATTGTGATAGTTAATTCTGTTACTAACTAGCTGAGAGGAGAGTATAGAACACAAAAAGGACTGGCCTGAGTTCCAGATACTAGTAGGTAGGTTCTAATTCTGTGTCTGCTAGAACAGCCTGTATGACTAGTCACTTAACGTAGTAAGGGCTTAATGTGTCTTCTATCAAATAATGGGTTGGGCTATAGTTAAGTGACCCTTAAGTTTCTTCCATCTCTAAAACGGAACCCTAAAGTGTACATATTTTTACGTGCAGTTCTGCATATGCATGTAATCAGTGCATTTTGTCTGCCTTATCTCCCTTTTAGAGCTCACATGTTTTAGGAACAGTGTAAACAGGTTCTAATATAGTTTCCTCCACACAGTGGTTGGTTGAAGTTATTAAAAGTGCCACCAGCCAGGTACTTCCCACTCTAGTTCTTAAGTCATTTCCAAGAGCCAAAGGAAAACCAGGAAGCTGAGTGATGGCGTAGTAGGGGCTGATGACTCAAGGTTGAAAGTGATCCGAGTTCTGGGTCATGATGTGCCGCCAAGTAGTTGTTTGATCATTAATTTTCTGGTCCTTGGTTTCCTTAGGTATGCCCTGAAAGGATTTGCTGGATCTTATTTAAGTTACATTATTGCTCTACCACTCCATGATTTAATCTATTAAATACAGTGCCAGCTGACTTTCTCAGGTGTCCTTTTAGATCTGTTATCTAGAGGATTGCTGCAATGGCACATGAGATTCATGGGAAAAAATTCAATCAGTGAATATTGAGAGCTTTCTACTTGAGAACTATAGCAAATGTGTTATCTTAACTTTCATATTAACCCTAGGAGGTACTTCTTACTCATATGTTTTATGTTAAGTACAGAAATTGTCTCAGAGAATTGAAATAACTTGCCCCAAATCACTAGGGCTATTGGTGGCCGTGGCATCATTCAAATGCCAGTCTCTTTGATTCTGAGTGCCCTTCACTCCCCATCACTGTGCTTTACTATCTGGTGGAGGCCAACGTGGCATAGTAGAGGGGCCACGGGCTTTGGACATCAACAGACTTGACTTTGGCTTGCAGCCCTGTCACTGACCATGTGACCTCTGGTGGATGATTTAACTTCTCTCCGCCTCAGTCTCCTTGACTGTAATTCAAGGTTAATAACATTGACTCAGTGGTGATGCCAGGAGGATGAAGTGAAATCACGTACAAAATTGTCTAATACGTTTTGGGTACATAGCAGTCATTCAATAGTAGAAACTGTTACTATTTTAATTTTTATATATTCATCATAAAGATTTTTGCACAGCTGCTGTGCATGCTACACTTGTCTTAGGTTTATTGGTGGTTTAAAAATAGGATTATTATAGTGTCTGGGCTCCAGTATGTGAGAGTTGATGGTTAGTAACATACATATAAAGTGCAACAACTCTTTGGGAGAATTATTTTATGCCCATTTTTCAGCTTTGGAAATTGGTGTCCTGAGGTAAGGTGACTTTCTTAAGTAATAATCTGTTGTATTTAATGAATCACTTACATGCCCTATGAATGAGATTACTTATTTCCAAACTATTTACAAACTTTCCACATGTATTTCTGATTTCTTTGGAAGACATTGTGACAGTGAGGTTGTATTTCACGTATAGCCCAAGTGTCTGATGGAGAATACAATAGGAAGTACGTCATTTCAAAAGATAGGAAGACCCTCTTTGCTAGATCTCACTTCCTCCTTGTGGAATATATGGTGGTTTGCCTACATGACTATTACCAGATGACCTCAGACTCCTAAAATTCCACCGTTAGTAATAATTGTTTAACTGGAAGGCTTCAGTGTCTTTCAAATGTGAACACTTCTCTGGAAATTTTGAAATTCCATAGAAAACACTTCAAAATCTACAGGTTGAGTTTTCCTTCTTATATCTAAAACAAGAAAATTCTCCATCTTGTACCTCTGATGTTGAAATTATTTTTGACTTCTATTTTTAAACTCACTTATTTTACAGCATGTCTCATTGTTTTGACCTCTGCATCAGAGAAAACTCCAGCAAGAGTAGAGCCTACCATTTTGAGTCAATATCAATGATTTGTCTTGAATGTTTTGGTTTCTGTGCACCAAATTCATTTATACTCTTTTTGCTTACAGTATGTGGTGTGACTCCAGATAGCTCAAAGGGTTATTTCATGCTTTTTGTTCTACTGCTGTCTGTAAATTTTGCTTTTACAATGCAGTCAGTAAAACTAATGGGAATCAAGGAACCGTTTTTCTTTCTCCTTAAGAAAGTAACTCTGACTTTCCTAGTTTGGCCAAGCTGGATCCACCCTCCCAGCACTTCCAGAGTCATTGCAAGGACAGTGACTACCCTGGACAGTGACTTCCCTAGTTTTTTGCCCTGCTAAAATAAGACTTGAGCTTTCATGTCGCCACGTTTTAGCTGCAGATTAGTTCTCATTGAAATGAACTCTGGGCAGTGGTCTAAGTGCTTCTGTTATTGACCTAGGTTGATAATTTCAATCAATTTGACTTTCTTGAAATTGAAGAGCCATCCTTTTAGAAAGAAAAATTTTTTCTTGGAGATTTTCATTAATAGGATTTTGTCTATAATAACTGTATATGAAGAAATGATCAAAAAGATAGTAAATAATTAGACAAGAAAGCTGAATTACATCCTTGATACTCCAATGACAAATGCATTTATTTTTCTTAAAATAGATTTTAAATCTCTCTTGGCCTCGTACATATCTTCATCTAGAATTTTATCTTCAACTAAAGTTGCCTCCAACACAGGTCATATGATAAGCATGCCCTCTATCTCCTCTTTAGGAAGAAACTTAATTAGTGTGATCATTTACATGTATTGCAGTTACCCACTATTTATTGAGCACCTGTTATGTCCCAGATATTGTGCCCATTCAAGCCCTAGAAAAACCCTAGAGATGGTTATTGATAATCCTCCCACTATGCAAGTGAGGAAAATTAATTTCAGAGAGCTGACATTATTTTCTTAAAACTATACTCCTACTAAGTAGTAATAATGTAGATATAATTTTTATTAATTGCTTAGCATTTACCAAACAGCATGCTAAATGCTTTATGTAAACCATCTTATTTAGCTTCATGCTGCTTTCATATTATTCTCGGTTTACAAAGGAGGAAACCTGTGCTTGAGATGTTACATGACTTTGCTAAGTATGTCACAGCTGGTAAGGGGTGGATCCTGGTTTTAAAATCAGGCAAAATTTTTTATTTCAAACTCACCTCTTACCCACCCACATATTGCTCTCGTTCCATTACGGTACATAAAAACTCTGAATTAGAACTTGGGTCTCTTATTCTAAAGCTTATTCTCTGGGTGCTGGGACTTCTGCTCTCTAGTTGTACTCGCCCTCTGCCTTCCTCCTCAAAATGGGCTTTCGATACTGACTTCTAATTTATAGCATTGCATCTATGAGAAACACACCTTTGCTTTAATGTTGTCCAGAGCCAATTTTGTGGTTTATTAGGGGTCATCTTGGGTATAAGTTGCAGTCTGTAGGCCTCTTAGGTCCAACTGTTGGTTTGTCTGTTACAGGACATAATCCTCTATCATACATCTCTTAGAGTGCTTAGTTTCATTAGCAGGCAAAAGAGTTGAACGTTAGAATATACCTTCATGCTGTTTTTGAATTAGATTCTCGAAAGTTACTTAACCAATCTTTTTGATAAACCTTAATGGTGGCTACTACACTTTATGATTGAAAAGAGGGATTTTTTCCTTTAGTTTATGTATTTTTCAATCTTCTTTCTAGGTTGGAATAATTCTTCATTATTCTACCCTTGCTACAGTACTATGGGTGGGAGTGACAGCTCGAAATATCTATAAACAGGTCACTAAAAAAACGAAAAGATGTCAGGATCCTGATGAACTGCCACCTCCACCAAGACCAATGCTCAGGTATCTCATATCTTTGTCTACTGTGTTATGGTAAATGTCCATTAAATGTTAACTTTAATGAAGTATTATCGTAACAAAGATTGCTGCATGAATTTTGGAAAATAAAAGAATGGACTTAGAAGTTGGGCTGCCTAGTTGTGAATACTGGCCATGCAGCCTTCCAGCTGGGAGTCCTTCGTGAAGTTCTGTACCTTCCTTCAGCCTTTCTCGTCTATCTGTAAAGTGGGAACGATTCTACTTCATGGAGTTATTGTGAGGAACGAATGAGTTAATGTGTAAAGCACTTAAGATGGTAATGGCCATATAATAGGTTCTGTGACAATGTTAGCTGTTTTTTAAAAATTATTTCTATTAAATCATGAGAACATGTGCAGTGTGAGACACTTGAACATCACAGAAGTGTGTGGAACAACAGGCTGTAGTTTGCCCTCACTCTCGCCCAATCCCACTGTACTTGACTGAAACTGTTGCTACAATGGTGGTTACCAAATGGTGATTTTTCTAATTCCGTTATTCCTTCTACATTTATTAGTTCACAATCTATAATAAAGATTCTCATCCTTATTCTTCTCCATTTATTTATCTGTGTTTTAGTGGAAGGGCTTTTTCTTTTTTTTTTTTTTTGATTTGACATATAAGAGAGATCATATGGTATTTCTTTCTGTGTCTGACTTATTTCACTTAGCATAGTGCCCTTGAGATCCTTCCATGTTGTTGCAAATGGCAAGATTTCATTCTTTTATGGCTGAATAATATTCCATTGTATGAATGAATGACGAAACACCACAGTATCTTTATGCATTCATCCACTCATGGACACTTAGGTTATTTTCATATCTTGGCTATTGTAAATAATGCTGCAATGAACATGGGGTGCATAAATCTTTTTGAATTAGTGTTTTCAGTTTCTTTGGATAAATACTCAAAAGTGGAATTGCTGGATCATATGGTAATTCTATTTTAAATTTTTTGAGGAACCTCCCACTGTTTTCCATAGTGGCTGCACCAGTTTACATTCCTACCAACAGTGCACAAGGATTCTTTTTTCCTCTATGTCCTCACCAGTACTTGTTTGGTCTTTTTGATGATAACCATTCTAACAGGTGTGAGGTGATATCTCATTGTGGTTTTGATTTGTATTTCCCTGATGATTAATGATGGCGAGCATCTTTTCATGTACCTCTTGGCCATCTGCATGTCTTTGGAAAAATATCTGTTCAGATTTTCTGCCCATTTTTTAAAGTGGGTTGTTTGTTTTTTGCTATTAAGTTGTATGGGTTCTTAATATATTTTGGATATTATCCCCTCATCAGATGCATAATGTGCAAATATTTTCTCCTGTTCAGTGGACTGACTTTTCATTTTATTGATGGTTTCCTTTGCTGTGCAGAAACCTTTTAGTATGGTGTAGTCCCACTTAGTTATTTTTGCTTTTATTGCTTTTGGTGTCAGATTCAAAAAAATTATCACCAAGGCCTATGCCTAGGAGCTTACTGTCTGTGATTTCTTCTAGGAGTTCTATAGTTTCATGTTTTACATTCAAGTCTTCAGTCCCTTTTGAGTTAATTTTTGTGTATGGTGTAAAATAGTGGTCAAGTTTCACTCTTTTGCATCTGGCTGTCCAGTTTTCCCAAAAACATTTATTGAAGGAACTGTCCTTTCCCCATTGTATGTTCTTGGCTCCTTTGTTGTAAATTAATTGACTATATATGCTTGGGTTTATTTCTGGGCTATTTTGTTTCATCAATTTATGTGTCTATTTTTATGCCAATTCCATATTGTTTTAGTTACTATACCTTTGTAATGTAGTTTGAAATCAGAGTCTAATGCCTCTAGGTTTGTTCTTCTTTCTTAAGATTCCTTTGGCTTTTCAGGCTTTTTGTGGTTCCATAGAAATTTTAGTATTACTTGTTCTATTTCTTTGAAAAATGCCATTATTATTTTGATAGGCATTGTGTTGAAAACCTGTAGATTTAACAATATTGGTTCTTCCAATCCACGAGCAAAGAATATCTTCCCATTTGTTTGTGTCTTCTTCAATTTCTTTCATTAATGTGTTGCAGTTTTTAATGTATGCATCTTTCACTTTTATTCCTAAGTATTTTATTATTTTTGATGCAACAGTAAATGGGATTGTTTTATTTATTTCATTTTCTGATAGTTTGTTATTAGCGTATAGAAACACAACAGATTATTTTGTATTGATTTTGTGTCCTGAAACTTTACTGAGTTTGCTTATTAGTTCTAAGAGTTTTTTGATGGAGCTTTTATAGTGTTCTATATGTAGCATCATGCCATCTGCAAATAGTAACAGTTTTTACTTCTTCATTTCCAATTTGGATGCCTTTTATTTCTTTTTCTTGCCTAATTGCTGTGACTAGGACTTCCAGTACTATGTTGAGTAAAAGTGGCAAGAATGGGCATGCTTATCTTGTTTCTGATCTTAGAGGAAAGGCATTCAGCTTTTCATTGTTAAGTGTGATGTTAGCTATAGGCTTGTCGTATATGGCCTTTATTATATTGAGGTACTTTCCCTATATACCCACTTTGCTGAGATTTTTTTTTATCATAAATGGATGTTGAATTTTGTCAAGTGCATTCTTTGCATCTATTGAGATGATCATATGATTTTTGTCCTTCATTTTGTTAATGTGTTGTATCACATTGACTTATTTGTGGATATTGGACCATCCTTGAATCCTTGGAGTAAATCTCACTTGATTATACTGTATGATGCTTTTAATATATTGTTGAATTTGGTTTGATAATATTTTGTTGAGGATTTTTGCATCTGTCTTCATCAGGGATATTGGCCTGTAGTTTTCTCTTCTTGTGGCATTCTTTTCTGATTTTGGTGTCAGGGTAATGCTAGCCTCATAAAATTATTTTGGAACAGTTGCCTCCTCTTCTATTTTTTGGAAGAATTTGAGAAGGATTAGTATTAATTCTTCTTTGAATGTTTGGTATAATTCACCAGTGAAGCTGTCTGGTCCTGGACTGTTGGGAGATTTTTGATTACTGATTCAATCTCCTTAGTAGTAATTGGTCTGCTCAAATTTTCTTCTATTTCATCATGCTTCAGTCTTGGTAGGTTAAATGTTTCTAGGAACTTATTCATTTCTTCTGGGTTATCCAATTTGTTGGCAGATAATTGTTCATAGTAGTCTCTTATAATCCTTTGTATTTCTGTGGTATCAATTGTAACATCTCCTCTTTCATTTCTAATTTTTTTTATTTGAGTCCTCTCTTGTTGTCTTGGTCAGTCTAGCTAAAGGCTTGTCAACTTTATCTTTTCAGAGAACCAGCTCTTGGTTTCATTCGTCTTCTCTATTGTCTTTTTAACCTCTATTTCATTTATTTCTTCTTTAATCTTTGTTATTTCTCGTCTTACTAACTTTGGGCTTCATTTGTTCTTCTTTTTCTGGTTCCTTGAGGTATAAGGTTAGGTTGTTTATTTGAGACGTTTCTTGTTTGCTGAGGTAGGCATTTATTACCATGAACTTCCCTCTAAGAACTGCTTTTGTTGCATCCCACAAATTTTAGTATGTTATATTTCAATTATTGTTTGTCTCAAGGTACTTTTTGATGTCTTCTTTGACCCATTGGTTGTTCAGTAGCATTGTGGGGCCTGGGCCTTGCTTACTCAGCAATCGCCTGCATGCCCGATTCCTACCATGTATCCTTCTGGCCCTGTTCTGGGCAGAACACCAACTGTCTGGGTGGGACACCCAGTGCTGGGATTTATAATGATCCAGGGCCTGGCCAGCCCAGATCTTACCTTATCTCACTGAAAGAACATCACTTCTTAAAGGAATACAGAGCCCCTCCATGTGAGCTGTTGTTCCTGGGAATTCTGGCCATGCTAGGGACAGCCCCTCTTGGCAAGCACATAGCCTTTGTGCTCCCCTGCCTGTATAAGCAGCCCCTTCCCTGCCTTCAGTAGCAGTGCACAGTTCCAGCCAGCCAGCCACCACTGGACACTCCCCATAAGTAAATCCCAATAAACCTAAATGTCTCTTCTGCTGTCTCGAGGTCTTTTAGTTGGTCTCTCCATTACCTATTCCACACTGCCTGCCCAAGTGGGTATGTGGCCAGACAAGCATGTTGTTTAAGCTCCACATATTTGTGAATTTTCCGGTTTTCTTTGTGTATTTAATTTTTAGTTTCATACTATTTCAGTCTGAAAAGATGCTTAATAAGATTTCACTTCTCTTAAATTTATTGACTTACTTTGTGGCCTAACATGATGTACTCTGGAAAATGTTTCATGTGCACTTGAGAAGAATGTGTATTCTCTTTCTTTTGGATGGAATGATCTTTATATATCTGTTAAGTCCATCTGGTCTAATGTGTCATTAAAGGCTGATGTTTCCTTATTGATTTTCTGTCATGATGAGCTATCCATTGATGTAATTGTTAGCTGTTTTTATTTCCTTGTGGTCATGTTATAGATTTTAATCTACTCAAGTATGCATCAATTTAATTATTCTCTACAAAGGGTAAAGCAGTTCTAGAGTTATGCCCTTCCCACTCATTATAATAAAAAAAATTGTCAATGGATTATCATGCTAGAAGAGTGAAAAATCTGTCAATGTCTCTGAGTTTATTGAATGCCAGGTATGTACCTGACTTAAAGAAGCCCTCTTGTCCTTGAGGAGTTTATAGGCTGTGAGGAGATGCACATGTGAAGTACTGACTGGTTTGTATAAGAATCGAAGTGGAGTGTGTTCTTTGAATGTGCAAAGGAGCCATTAATTTGGAGGGGATGATGGGCTGTAAGGAATTGCTTGACCACTGGCATGAACTTTCATTCGTGATTAGAGCACAAGGTAGAGGTGGTACTCCAGATAGAGAATTATGTGCTGAGCAGAGCAAACTTTGAGAAATGCAGTTTGGCTGGAACTTAGGGTGTACGGTGTAGAGTAGCAGGAATTTATTTACCATGAACATGTGCTGAGTTTCAGGACTTCGGGAGCCATGTTAAAATGTGGGCAGCAATTGAAGATTTTTGACTAAGGAAGTAGCCTGGTTAGGTGTCTTTTTAGAAGGACAACCATACAGGAGTCTGGAATATCAGTTGGAATGCCTGAGAGTAAGGAATTCTGCTGAGGTCATTAGGGTGGTTCCATTGAGAACTGAAACCAGAACAACGACAGAGAAAATAGACAGGACATGTGTTCAAGAGCCTTAAGGTGGTTTCTCTGAGATTGATGACCAACCGGATTTAAGAGGTGTGTGAGGGAGAAAAATTTGAAGATGGCTGCTAGTTGTCTACTCTAGCCAAGGGTGCCTCAGCAAATGGTGCTTCCATCAACTGAGAACATCATGTAAGAAAGGTAGCGGGAAGGGTACACACAGGGGGAGGTAGGCTTAGCAATACTTTCTTGCGGAAAGTTTACATTTTTGGAAGTCTGGTTCTTAGCAGAGAAGAAAAGCTAGACATACTCTAGACAGGACAGGAGATGTTCACACATGTGGTCATTGAAGCAACGATGCTGAACGAGCTCTCCCAGGGAGAAGTTGGTTAAGAAAAGAAGGATCCCTGGACCATGTTGATTCTTAATAGATGGGCCATGGAAAATAAAAGAAAGAATTGAGAGAGAACACCTGAGAACATAGAAGATTCAGGAGGGTGAGTGGTTCCTTGGGCAGTGAGGGGCAGCAGGAGTGCTTGGCCACAGTCAGATTATAAGATAAGAGATTTGGCACCAGTGTCACTTGAGTTAAAAGAGCTGAGAGATGGTGTTTGACTAAGACACTTGGGAATCCTATCTTCAAGTAGCTGTTCCTTCCTGTTAGATTCTGAGAAAAAACACAAAGGGTATGTAAAAGGGAGCTTGGGCTCCAAACCCTATGCAGTCCCCAAATGACCCATAAGGACACCGTGGGTGTTAGTGCAGGTCCACCTTCTAGGATGCCCTCCTTCCTCCATGTCCTTGAGCTTGAGGAAGCCCCAGTGGAGGGTGGGCAGGGGCTTGCCTGTGAATCTCTCCTGGCCTCAGAGAGGGCAGTTTCAGTGGCACAGTAAGTAGAAATAGCTTCACACTAAGGTGATAAAGGTGAAGCAAATGATGGTGCTCACGTTTCTAGGAGTTTGTCACTGAAGTGAGAGAGAAAAAAGATGGTAGTTCAAGGAAAGTTTTAGAAGATGGGGAACACTTGAACACATTTATAGTCTGAAAGTAAGAAGCAGTGCAGAAGAAGATTTAAAACTGCAAAATAAGGGTTAATTGATAAAAAGAAGTCTGTCCTGGAGGGTGTGGGGGGGAAAGAGTGGCAGACAGGATTGTGGACCCCAAGATTGATTTTGGAAATGCCTTCTTTTCAGGTAAGACACAAATGTGAATTAGTATGGCAGGAAGAAGGGTAGGGTCACATATATTGGCCTCCCACTAATCTGTGAAGACAGGATTATTATAGTTTTATAGGGTAATTAGCTGGTTTTTCAGCAATACTAATATCATATTTAAGGATTTTAGTACCTATGAGCATGACTAAGAAACAATGTATGGAAAATATGTGTTATAAATATTGCTTTTATCCAGCCAATTCAGCATTTGGGATGTATCTCAGGGAAGTGGCAAATGCAGAATTGAGATTCTGACCATACCCAAGGGTACCCAGCTGGGGCAGAAAGTTCCCTCCCTGTTTGTCTTTTCAGAGAGCTCAAAGAAGCTCCAGCCTAGAAAAGCTTTTCTTTGTAGGACCAGCCACCACTCTGTCTCACTCAGTTCTTACTGCACCATCATTTTTTTTGCTCTCCCTGGCTAGTCTGTGGGAAAGGGGTCAGGAAGGGCCTGTGCGCTGCGTTAAGCTTCTGGTATCCAGTTTCTTTCCTTGTCTACTCTCAGTTGACAGGGGATAAGCATCCACAGTGGTAGGACATCCTGGAACATGCAGGCTTAGCCAGACATTAATAAATAATTAATATACCATTACATGTTTTGTCTGAACTATGGCACAATGAGCTCTTAAAGTCCATTTTGTAGTGGACTAACTTTCTGGTTCACCCTTTGAATATAAAAGAAGCCAACTTCCCCCTCAAAAAAAGGAAGTATTAACTAAAATTCTACCTGCAGTAACTGAGTGTTAACTTTGCCTGTCCACAGGGTGGCAGAAGCTGATCAGCTTTCCTCAACTCAAAGTTAGCTGACTTTGTGTTTAAAAAAAAAAAAATCCAAACAAAAATAAAAAATTAAAAAGTTATCACTAATAAAGCAGGCTCCAAAAGTTAACCTTCAATTTATTATTATTACAACAGGAATAATAATTAATCTTCAAGGACTGACTTTTGCGGTACTAAGATACCATGATGTACACACCTTAATAAATTGGAACTCCCTCCTTCTAGGTTTTACCTGATCGGTGGCGGTATACCCATCATAGTTTGTGGCATAACAGCAGCAGCAAACATCAAGAATTATGGCAGTCGGCCAAATGCGCCCTAGTGAGTATTTTCTGTTCTCTGCGTACATGATCCAGTTGCCTCGCTTTTAACTATTTCCCAGGCATGAAAACTGATTGCAGTTTCTTAAACAGTTTGTTGACACATGTAGCATCTGAGCTGGTTCACAATTTTCTTTCTTAGTTGCTGGATGGCGTGGGAACCCTCCTTGGGAGCCTTCTATGGACCTGCCAGCTTCATCACTTTCGTAAACTGTATGTACTTTCTAAGCATATTTATTCAGTTGAGAAGACACCCTGAGCGTAAATATGAGCTGAAGGAGCCCACCGAGGAGCAGCAGAGGTTGGCAGCCAATGAACATGGCGAAGTAAATCATCAGGATTCCATGTCTTTGTCTCTGATTTCGACATCGGCGTTGGAAAATGAGCACACTTTTCATTCTCAACTTATGGGGGCCAGCCTTACTTTGCTCTTATATGTCACTTTGTGGATGTTTGGGGCCTTGGCTGTTTCATTGTATTACCCTTTGGACTTGGTTTTTAGCTTCTTTTTTGGAGCCACGTGTTTAAGCCTCAGTGCGTTCATCATGGTTCACCATTGCGTCAATAGGGAGGATGTCAGACTTGCGTGGATCATGACTTGCTGCCCAGGCCGGAGCTCATACTCTGTACAAGTCAACGTGCAGCCCCCCAACTCCAGTGGGACGAACGGAGAGGCAGCCAAGTGCACCAACAGCAGTGCAGAATCTTCATGCACAAACAAGAGTGCCTCGAGCTTCAAAAATTCTTCCCAGGGCTGTAAATTAACAAACTTGCAGGCCGCTGCCGCCCAGTGCCATACCAATTCCCTGCCTTTGAACGCCACACCTCAGCTTGATAACAGTCTGACAGAACATTCTATGGACAATGATATTAAAATGCATGTGGCGCCTCTAGAAGTTCAGTTTCGAACAAATGTGCACCCAAGCCGCCATCATAAAAACAGAAGTAAAGGACACCGGGCAAGCCGACTCACAGTCCTCAGAGAATACGCCTACGATGTCCCAACAAGCGTGGAAGGTAGTGTGCAGAACGGCTTACCTAAAAGTCGGCCGGGCAATACCGAAGGACACTCGAGGAGTCGAAGAGCTTATTTAGCCTACAGAGAGAGACAGTACAACCCACCCCAACAGGACAGCAGTGATGCTTGTAGCACACTCCCCAAAAGCAGCAGAAATTTTGAAAAGCCTGTTTCAACTAGTAGTAAAAAAGACACGTTGAGGAAGCCAATTGTAGTTGAACTTGAAAGTCAGCAGAAGTCTTATGGCCTTAACTTGGCCATTCAGAATGGACCAATTAAAAGCAATGGGCAGGACGGACCCTTACTGGGTACGGATAGCACTGGCAATGTGAGGACTGGGTTATGGAAGCATGAAACTACTGTGTAGCGTTGGTGTTGGAGGGCTTCCGAGGCAGAAATCCATATGAACTGTGATAGTCACATTCCTTTAAGCTATGAACATGTAAAAACAAACTGTTTACAGCCTCCTTAGGGATTCGAAAGAATTTTGAATAAACTTCTAAGTTTGGGATTTTACATATTTTATATCCCCCAATTGTTGCTTTTTTATGAATTTTTTTAAAAAGAACCTCTGAAGCATTGTTTTAGTTGTCAAAGCACCAGCAGGACATTTTGGGAATCTGAAATGTAATTTCTTGGAATCTGTAATATCTACTTAACATTTCAGGCTTGTATTTAATACAATAAATAGGTGTTTGTCATTGTGTCAGTCTTCTGTTTTTTTGTTTTACAATAGAGGCATTTAATTCTATTTTAATGAAGTTTATACATTGGGATATTTTAATGAGAATTACGCGTGAATCAGTTATCAGGTATTACATGTTTATCTTCACTGATTATTGCATATAAGTCAAAGGACTTTTAGATTTACAAATATGGTTTTAAATGCTACAAGTTTGTAAAAAGATCTCAGAATGTTTTTTGAAAATGGAAATGCCTAAAAAGCTTTGCCTAAATTACATTACTTTGGTCATATCACGTTGGTCCTGTTAATACTATTTTTGGCACTTTTGTGGCTTTTCAGTGGTTTGTATTTGAATTTAATTTTTTTACTCATTTTTTTTTTGCTCTAGCGCGTGTTATTCTTGAACCTAAATGGAGAGCTACCCTAGTCCAAGGTTCACATTTACTTATTTTCGATTCTTCAATATTAGCTCTTATGTTGGCTGTTATTTGTTGTAAAGTTGCTCAGGTTCATAGGTTTTTAAATCCATTCCAAGGACAAAAACAGGTCTGATCCAAAAGTTATCACTGGTCGTCGATGGGCTACAGTACTTCCCTGTCTCCAGGGCGCAGTCTCACTGGGTCCATTGGAACTCTTCTTACAAAGTTAGAATGTGTCTGCCCTGATGCCTTTGTGCACTCAGTTCCCTCTTCCGTGCAGGACACTGCCGGAAAAGATCGGCACAGCTTAGATCTGTTGTGGGCAGCAGTCTAAAGGTTTCAGTCAGATCTGATTCAAAAGTATACATTTAAGAACTGCTAAAAATGTCAAGCTTAGCTTGATAAGCCTCAGTTTGAGAGACCTTAACTGCTTACTTACCTAGAATGATTCTTAGAGATGCCACGAGATGACCCATTCTAGTGTAAGTGTCACTTTTCGTTGGGTTAATGCATTAGAAATAAATTTTGCTTTGCAATAATAAAACTGGTTTCTGTTTAAGCCTTTTGTCAAGTGTTAGTTTTCGAGACATTCTTTTTGGTGGGGAAGCAAGGGCACCCAAATGGATAGATTTGCCACTTGTCTGTTTAAGTACTGCCTGGACAGGGTCTCCTGGTAAGTGATGTGTGTGTGCAGGATGATGTTTAGAAAGGTCAAAGATAAACTAATAAGAAATGGAATGAGTAATTCTTATTTCTTTGTTGCTATTTGAATTGTGGTCTGTTATTTGCAATACATCATTCCAATGTTTAACCTAATTCTCTGACCCTTGGGTCAACGCTACTTAGGGAAAGAACTCGGGTCCTCTGCTTTTTCCTCTCTCTCCGAAGGAAGTGAGGAGTTTGGCTTCCTGGAAATGTTCACCATTCAGTAAGCATTTATTATTTTAAACATAAGTTCCTGTAGGTAACAAAAGGAAGAGAATCCTGGGTCTCTGGGGACGGAGGACTAGAAAAAGTCAAATACTTGGAATAAAGTGAGGATTCCACTAAAAATATTCAGAGTGTTTTCATGCTCAAGGCATAGAAACTGATGAGTGATGACTTTGTGCATTCTACTTTTAGTATTTTATTGAATTAAAATTTGCTGCTTCTGTATAGGAGGTGAGTAACACATTGCATCCCCCCACCTTCGTCATGTGTGATTTATGGCTTGTTGCTGGTTGGAGTTTCTCTATTTTTCGTAGAATCATAAGCTGTTAAGAGTTGTTTCTTTTTTTAGAGATTAGCTCATTCATTTTCCTCACTTAAAAATTTTGGCAACTGAGACACAAAGAATTTCTGACTTGCTGAACGAGCCAGCAGGTGATGCCATATCCAGGAGCAGGAGCCTGTTGTTACCTTATGCTGTGGCCACCGTGCTTCGTACCACATTTCATTGCTTCTCTGAAGACAGTCGTTCGTGCTCTTCACAGTGTTAATTATCTGTAATTTTACCAAGCTGTACTCTCATCCTAGTTATTTTGTTTGAGTTTTAATTTTATAACAGGTATAATTGCTTATATTCTGCTTAAGGAAACACACATGATTTATTCTTTTATTCCGTAAAGGTTTTTTTTAAATCATGCTGTTATATACTGTATAATGTGTATAATATACACATTTTATATATATAATTTGATGTTATATGTTAACCTGCTTTTTAGAAATCAGATTTGTGTATGAGTTTTTGTGACTAGATTTATATACGTGTGTAAATGTATGTTACTATTTCAGGTCATTAATAGGTGGCAACTAATTTCTAAATCTCAAGGTATTTTGCATATGTAACTTAATGTAACTGTACATCTATTTTCAATCTATTTATTTAAATAGATATAATCTTATAAACAGATAGAAACTTGTGTATAGATGCTGAGGTTTAGATTGTGTTCATTATTCAGAAAAAACAATGTTAAAATATTTAGGCCTATGTGTTTCAGGCATTGAGTTCAGAATGCCCAAGCTGAAGTTGGTTGAGACCATAAAAAATGAGGAAGTAAAAGAATTAACTGAAAGCATTTGATGCTGAAATGAAACTAAACCATCAAGGAAAATGATGCATACAGCAGCAATCCAAAATTTAAAACAAATGCTAATTCTTTGAAATTTTTTTCTTTTCAGATTCCCAGAATCATTTAATTATTTTAATAGTCACTCCAGTGCTTTTATCTGAGAGGTGATTTGATTATTTATAGCTACTTACTGTAATGTTTCCCAAACTTGAGTCACTCCATCACTTTTGCCAATTTTGCTCTATTTTCCCTAACATTTCTATTGATACTGTCCTATACATCAACTCATTTTTTTCACTGAAATATAATTAATAATAACTCCCGTAGATTTTTTTGAATAAATGAAGCAAACTCCTCGAGGAGAAATTTGTAACCCTTTATAATCTGTCAGTACTAAAAATCTATGACTACGTATTGCTTTGTTTTAGACACAGATGAGATTGCAATCAATAAGGAGATTCTATTCTGTTAGTTTTGGTATTAACTGTCTTGAATCTTTCCAACCTATCTAGGGGCCTCCATTAACTTAGTCACTGTATGCTAATTGGTTGGTCCTGTCTTTCCACCTTCCATGGTTTACTCAGCTCTGTATACAGTGAAGCCCCAGGCAGCCTTTGGTCATAGCTTTTCTTTTTTTTTGTGAGGAAGATTGTCCCTGAGCTAACATCTGTGCCAGTCTTCCTCTATCTTATATGTGGGATGCTGCCACAGTATGGCTTGATGAGCAGTGTGTAGGTCCACACCAGGATCTGAACCCGCAAACCCCAGGCTGCCAAAGTGGAGTGGGCGAACTTAACCACTAAGCCACTGAGCCAGCCCCTGGTCATAGCTCTTTTTACCTTCTTTTCACTGGGAATGTTAGTAGTTCAGAGGTGGATACTGAGTGGAAACTTGCAGAACCATAATATTAAGAAACCCCCATTTATATAGTTAGTGATGGACCACTACCTTTGCTTGTAAAGTTGGATGCTAAGAGTTAATTCCAGGCCAAAATCTTTTAGACTCTTGTTCCAAAAACTTTTGCTTCATGCTGTTTGAGACACGTATTTTCCTTCTAATTGTGTCATATTTACAAAATGGTAGACACAGTGTGTGTGTGTTTAATTCCATTGTCGTCTGCTGCCATGTAGTTTGAGAAGATACTGATGAAGACTTATTGGAGTATTGCAGGTATTTTCAAAAAGTTCAAAATATTCTCAGAGAGTTCTTCAGATGCGTTCCTAACTGGGTTGTTCCAACAACGTGAAGAATCCAGCTAATCACATCTTCAATTTTGTAATCATTGTTGGTCTATGATATTGATGAAGGTTTGCTTATATGAATAAATTTATAGTGTTCAGAGGAGCAAATACACATGCAAGATATGATTGCTCACAAAGCCAGGTATGGTCGCATGTACCGACGGAGATTGAAGATTGTGTCTAGGAAGACAGTGTACATGAAAGTAATAAACTCCAGTACTCAACAGGGTGTTTGTTTTGTTGTCAATATCCTTTCTTATATAAATATGAGTAAAAATGTTAATTTAATGGTCACCCATGATTAATAATTTTTACTGCTTAGTTAAGTTTTTCCTTTTTTTTTTTTAAACTTTCATATTGAGTCTGCATAATCTGTTTTACAATTGCAACATTTTAGGGGCTTGAAACAATAAAAATTTCTTGCTGAAGTATTGGTCAGGGCTGTATGTTCCTAGCTTGGTAGCTCTCCCCAGGGTTCCCACCCAGGCTTCTCCTGTTTTGAGGCTCTGCCCTTCTCTGGGTCCTTCCTCAGGGAATGGAGGATAGCACACAGGAGGGTCTTAAGTGTCAGGCCTGGAGATGGCATGTATCATTTCTACCCATGGTCCATTGGCCACACCTAACTGCAAAGGAGGCTGGGAAATGTAGGCTAGCTGTGTGTCTAGGAAAGGAAGGGAGATGGTCTGGTGAAGAAACAGCCAGACTGCCATAAGGATGGAGTCCCCGTGTGTACAACCATGAGCTTTACTCCCACCTGGTCTTCATTACCCGTGAAAAATCTTACTTTAAGCGCTGATCCGTTATGGCTTCCAAACAAAAATACTAGACTGTGTATCAGTTTACGAATTATGTGAAGCTCAATTTTTTGAAAAGAATTCAGTAAATACATGGAAGTTCAGTATCCGTTCTGCTGATCTATGTCCTTAATATTCTCATTTAAAAATGGCTGTGCTGGAAGGCTCATTTCCTGGAGCATAAATATATTCACAATTGTTGTACAATCAATCTCCAGAACTTTTTGGTCTTGCCATACTGAGACTGTGTACCCATCAAACGACAGCTCCCCATTTATCCTTCCCCACGGTGGCTGACAACCACCGTTCTACTTTGTTTCTATAAATTTGACGATTCTAGATAACTCACGTAAGTGGAATCATACTGTGTTTTTCTTTTTGTGACTGTCTCATTTCACTTAGCATAATTCCCTCAGGGTTCACCCATATTGTAGCATGTCAGAACTTCCTTCCTTTTTAAGGCAGAGTAACATTCCACTGTATGTATGTTCCTCATTTTCTTTATCTATTCATCCGCCAATGAGCATTTGGTTTGCTTCCACCTTTTGGCTTTTGTGAATAACGCAGCTGTGAAAACGAGTGTACAAATACTTCTTCAAGACCCCGTTTTCAGTTCTTTTGAATTTATATCCAGAAGGAAATTACTGTATCATATGGTAATTTCTATTTTTAATTTTTTGAGGAACCACCATACTGTTTTTCATAGGGGCTGCACCATTTTACTTTCTCACCAGCTGTACAAGGATTCCAATTTCTCTCCATTCTCGCCAACACTTTTTCTTTTCCTTTGGTTTTTTTTTTTTTTTTTGATAGCGGCCTTCCTAATGAGTGTGAGGTGTGTTATCTCATTTTGGTTTTGACTTATATTTCGCGAATAAGTGATATTGAGCATCTTTTCATATGTTTGTTGGCCATTTGTGTTTATTTGGAGAAATGTCTATTCAAGTCCTTTGTCTATTTTTAAATTTAGTTATTTGTTGTTTTTTTGTTGTTGAGTTGTAAGTGCTTTATCTATTCTGAATGTTAACCCCAACCAGAAATATGATTTGCAAATATTTTCTACCATTCCATAGGTTGCCTTTTCACTCTAGTGATTGTGTCCTTTGATGCACAGAAGTTTTTAATTTGATGACCAGTTTATCTATTTTTACTTTTGTTTCCAATGCTTTTGGTGTCATACCCAAGAAATCTTTGTCAATCCAGTGTCATGAAGCTTTTCCCCTATGTTTTCTACTAAGAATTTTATACTTTTAGATCTTACATTTAAGTCTTTGATTCATTTTAAGTTAATTTTTGTATGGAGTAAGGTAAGGATTTAATTTTATTCTTTTGCATGTGGATATCTAGTTTTCCCAGCACCGTTTGTTGAAGACACTGTCCTTTCCCTGTTGAATGGTCTTGGCACCCTTGTCGAAAGTTGTTTGACCCTGTATCTGAGGGTTTATTTCTGGGCTCTCTATACAATTCCATTAGTCTATATATCTTTATGCCAGTACTACACTCTTTCGATTACTGTAGCTTTGTAATAAGTTTTGAAATATGTGGTGAGACCTCAAACTTTGTTCTTTTTCAAGGTTGCTGTCTTAGTCTGCTAGGGCCGCCATAATAAAATACCACAGACTGGGTGGCTTAAACAACAGACGTTTATTTTCTCACAGTTCTGGAGGCAAGAAGTGTAAGACCAAGGCATCGGCAGGTTTGGTTTCTTATGAGGCTTTTCTTGTTTGCTTTCAGGTGGCCACCTTCTTGCTCTACCCTCATGAGGCCTTTCTGCCTGCACATCCCTGGCGTCTCTCTATGTATCCAGATTTCCTCCTTTTATAAGGACATCAGTCAGATTGGATTAGGGCCCACCCTAAAGGCCTTGTTTTAATTTAATCACCTCTTTAAAGTTCTCATCTCCAAATATAGCCACATTCTGAGCTACTGGGGGTTAGAGTTTCAACATGAATTTTGAGGGGACATAATTCAACACTTAACAATTACTTTGGTTATTTGGGGTTCCTTGAGATTCCATATGAATTTTAGGATGGAGTTTTCTACTATTGCAAAAAACACTACTAGGATTTTGGTAGGGATTGGATTAAATCTGTAGATTACTTCAGGTAGTATTGACGTCCTAACAATACTAAACCTTGCAGTCCATAAATACAGAATGTCTTTCCATTTATTTGTGTCTTCCTTAAATTTTTTTGGTAGTGTTTTGTAGTTTTCAGTGCACAAATCTTTTACTTCCTTGGTTAAATTTATTGCTAGGTATTTTATTCTTTTTGATGCTCTTGTAAATGAGATTGTCTTCTTAATTAAATTTTTGGATTGTTCAGTGTTAGTGCATAGAAACACAACTGATTTTTGTCTCTTGATATTGTATCCTGCGACTCTACTAACTTGTTTATTCTAACAGGTATTTATTTTCTTTAGGGGATGGGGTGGGGAATCTTTAGGATATAAGATCACATCATCTGCAAATAGTTAATTTTACTTCTTCCTTTCTGATTTGGATGGCTTATATTTCTTTCTCTTGTCTAACTGCTTTGACTAGGACTTCTAGGACCATGTTGAATAAGAGTGATGGAAGTTAGCATTATGTCTTGTTCGTGATCTTAGAGGAAAAACTTATAGTTTTTCACCATTGAAAATGATGTTAGCTGTGGGCTTTTCGTATATGGCTTTGGTTATATTGAAGTAGTTTCCTTCTGTTCGTAGCTGTTGAGTATTGTCCTTATGAAAGGGTACTAAATTTTTGTCAAATGCTTTTCCTGCATCAGTTGAGTTGATTGTGTGTTTTTCCCCCTTCATTCTATAAATGTAGTATTTTTTTTTAATATGTTGGATTTTTTTTTTAATATGTTGGATCATCCTTTCATTCCAGGAATAAATTTCACTTGTTCATAGTATATAATCCTTTTAATGTGCTGTTGAATTCATTTTGCTACTATTTTGTTGAGGATTTTTGCACTGATAGTCCTCAAGTATTTCACCATTTGATATGATGTTAGATTTAGGTGTTTGGTAGATACCTTTTATGATATTAAGAAAGTTTTCTTAACTTTAGTTAGCTGAATTGGATTTGGATATTATCAAGTTGCCTATCCCATATTTGTTGAAATATTTAATGATTTTCTTCTTTTTTCTGTTGCTATAGTCAAGTACACTGACTGATTTTTGAATGTTAAACCAACCTTGCATTCCTGGAATACATACTATTTGTTCATAAAATATTGTCTTTCCTATACATCACTGGATTTGGTTTGCATATGTATTTTTTGGACTTTTGCATCTACATTTGTTAGAGAAATTGGTCTATAGTTTTCTTTTAATATCCTTATTAAGTTGTAGATCAATGTTATACTGGCCTCTTAAAATGAATTTTGTGGTACTTTGGTCACTATCTATTCTTAGAAGGAATAAGGTTGGTATTAGTTCTCCCTTAAGTATTTGGAAGAATATTCAAGTGAAGTTATCTGGGCTGCAAGTTTTCTTTCATGGGTAGTTTTTACTTACAGATTCAGTTTTCTGAAAGCTATTAAGCTATCAAAGATTTTATCTTCTTGTTCAGTTGTGGCAAGTTGTATTATTTCCTTAAGGAATCTGTCGATTTCATCTAAATTGACAAACTTATTGACATAAAGTTCTTTCTAATATCCTCTCATCCTTTAAAGGTGTGTACTAATTTCACCTTTTTCATTCCTGATATGCTATTTTGTGTTTTCTGCATTTAAAAAAAATCAGTGTTCTTGGAAATTCATCTCTTGTATTAAGCTTTTCAGAAAATTGCCTCTGGTATTGTTCATTTTCTCTATTGTCTGTTTGCTTTCTACTATTGTTTCCTTTTGCTCTTCATTATTTTCTTCTTCCTGTATTTTTGGGGTTTACAGTGCTGTTCTTTCTCTAGCTTTTTTTGTGTGTGAGGAAGATTGGCTCTGAACTAACATCTGTTGCCAATCTTCCTCTTTTTGCTTGTAGGTCTGCAGCCAGGATCCGAACCTGCAAACCCTGGGCCACCAAAGTGCAGTGCATGAACTTAACCACTACACCACGGGGCCAGCCCCTTCTCTAGCTTGTTAAAGTGGGTTCTTTAACCTTTTTTCCCCTGAAACACACAGTTAGAGCTATACCTTTCCCTGTAAATCTTGTTTGGAAATAATGAAGACCATAAGATTATCCATCTAAACATTGTAAACTACCTTCGTGTTGTTTTCTTTTTTGTTTATTTGAAGAAAATAATAGGCTTATATTTACCCCAGAGTGTAGTGAGAAACTACTTTATTATTATATTTATTTTTTGTTTTGCTGAGGAACATTTGCCCTAAGCTAACATCCATGCCAATCTTCCTCTATTTTGTGTGTGGGATGCTACCACAGCATGCCACCAACAGTGGTGTAGGTTGCGCCTGGGAACCAAACCTGGACCACTGAAGCAGAGCATGCCAAACTTAACCACTAGGCCACAAGACTGGCCTTGAGAAACTACTTTACTGTTTAAAGTTTTTTATTATTTCTATTTTTAACCATTCCACCAAGGATCCCCTTGCCTACTTAAATTTCCTAACTTCTTGAGGCTGGCCCAGTTGTGTAGTAGTTAGGTTCACACGGTCCACTTTGGCAGCCCAGGGTTTGTGGGTTCGGATCTAGGGTGAACCTACACACCACTTGTCAAGCTATGCTGTGATGGGGTCCCACTACAAAATAGAGGGAGATTGGCACAGGTGTTAGCTCAGGGACAATCTCCCCCCCCCCCCAAAAAAATAATAAATAAATCACAACTCCTTGTTTTGATAATTTTCCTTTTTCCATGCCATTAGAAATTTCCAAAGTGAATTCCATGTGGTAAAGATAGCTGACTGTGCTCCCTTTTGAGGATACGTTACATGAGTCCCCTCAGTATAGGCAAAACACTAGGAGAATACCCTGTAGAACAATTCTAACCATGTTTCAGAAGACATTTAGACTATTTCCTCACAGAATATTCCTGAAATAGTTTAGCTTTATGAAAAGTTGAACAAAAACCTGTAACTTTAGGATTATTATAATCAACAACAAAAGGAAACTTTAAAAGGCTGAATGGTTTGAGTCAGATATATAGGTTTTTTCATTGCAACTTAAAAGTGTCTGATATTGAATGCCAAGTGTGTTTGACAAGTAGTGTTTATATGAGATTTCCATACATTTTGCTGACTTCAGGGTTAAATTGACAAGCTCACACCATGACAGGCCTGGAAAGGTTTGGCCGGTTTTTGTTGACTAGAGGACTTGGCTCTTGTCGTCCACACAGGGACAGGACAGAAGCCATGGTGCCTGAAGAGGCAGATATTTGCAGCCAAGATCACCATGTAAAGCTGAGTCCCCCAGTGGGTACAGTACCCACAGGAAGAAATCCGCCCACGTTTTGGAATAGAGAACAGAGACCTTTATCAGTCACGGCCTGGTCTCTGGTCTGTCTCCTCTCTGAGTTCATAACTACATGGGTTGCGGTTTAAATTTTTACTACATGCATCCTTCTTTGATTATCCCCAACCAGAGATGGTAAAATAAAATGTGGCCTTGCTAAATGCCACTTCTGCAGATGGAAGAAACAGACGTAATACAGCCCTGCAAGTGCACACTCTCAGCGACCTATAGGATTTATGAGCCCAGATGTGAACCGTCTCCTAGGTATTCAACATTGCTCTATCCAAACACTTCTAGAATGGCCTGCTGTAGTTGTCTGTCTTGCACTGCTCCATCTCACCCTCATTTTCATGGATACTATCTTCATGCAGTGTGATCTCCTGGCCATAGTTAATTATTCCAGGAATGGGTGCATGACCCACACCAGGGCAAGCAGTCTTTTCCCTGGGAATTTGAACTAAGAAAATTCTCTTTTATCACTTGTTTGGGAATTTAAACATTCAGGATCCTTTGGCTGTCATATATTCTGCTATGTACCCTGCAGCCAGAGAGATAATGCAGAAAACCAGAGGGAGTGGAGACAAGAAATAGAGTCCCAAAGGTTTTTGATGCCTGGGTTTGGAATTTTCCTGAAGTCTAGCTGCCTTCCTTACCTGTGAGTTCTGTGACATACACTCTGTCACTGAATTTCCTCACCACCACCTGCTGCTTTTTGCTTGAGGCTGTGGTCAATTGCTGTTACTTGCATCCCAAAAGATTCAAAGTAATAGACCAACAGAACCTCCATCTCATTTTGTGTATTCTCAGATCAGACCTCTCTGTTTTGATAGAAAAAGTACTCCAGATCTGACAATGGAATGCTGCAATTCCATTTTTGGATGAACACTCTAAATTATTCTCATCATTTGAATAAAAATATCTAATAATAATGTGAATATAATTTATGGCACCATTATTTTGTGGATTTTATAAATGATTTTAGCCATTTCACTGCTAGAGGTTTAAGAATGAAAAAAAAGTTTCTTTAGGTAAAATAGTGTGCCAACCTCACATATCACATTTAACATTTTGCAGGTGAGGTTTGTTCTCCAGCTAAAATCATTCTTTTTCATATGAACAGAAGATTGGTTGAGTGATAGTTCTTAACTAAAGAAGGAACAGTGTAACTGGAAATGAAAAGCTATTCAGAAGCAAATATACTCTCTAAAAATATTTTTGTGTGCTATAGAATGTTATTCGTTTAATATTCACCTTTGAATATTGAAATTCCTTTTGACTCATCAAATACATTCTGTCACAAAATAGAAGACATGCTTTAAGAATTTAGCAATTCATGAAGATCTATTTATAATTTGTTTCTACTTTGGGGAAATCGTTGTGTACAGGATGTTAGAATGGAACTCTCCCTGCCTCAATTTCAACTAAGGTACCAATTTGATGAATATCAGGATAGCAAATGAAATGAAAGCATTGCATGCAAATTTTATAAAAGAAATGAAAAGGAACTGGTTCCACAACTCTATTCCATCTGTCAGACCAAGGCTCAAAGAAGAGGTCAGACAGACTTGTGAGGAGGCTGAAGAAGAGAGATCTTTGTGGACTTCATTGCCATCCTTGGTGAAGGAGTGGAGTGCTGTCTTATTTAGCTCCAGTCTAGTGGGAGGGACCTCATGAGGACACCAGAAAGGCTGCTATGTGTTCTTTGAAATTGAGGCATAATGAATTGGTGCCCAACTCAGTTCTACCCCCCCCCCCCCCCAAGAAATGTAGAAGATGACAGGATGTGGTAGGCAAAATAATGGTCCCCCAAAGTCTGCCTCTTAATCCCTGGAACCAGTGAATATGTTACCTCACATAGCAAACAGGACTTTGCAAATGTGATTAAGTATTTTGAGATGATGAGATTATTCTAAATAATCCAAGTGGGCCCAATGTAATCACAAGGATCCTTTTGAAAGAGGCAGAAGGGTCAGAGTCGGAGGAGATGTGATGATGGAAGCAAAGGTCAGAGCAGTGTGGCATGAACCAAGGAAGGCAGTAGCCTCTAGAAGCTGGAAAAGGCAAAAAGTGGATTCTCCATGTTTCTTCAGAGCCTTCAGAAGTAATGCAGCCCTACCGGCACCTTGATTTCAGCACAGTGAAACTGATTTTGGACATCTGACCTCCAGAACTGTAAACTAATAAATTTATGATAAGTTATTACTGCAGAATAGAAAACTGATACACAGGCTGATGCTTTGGTGACAAAGCTCAGAGAGTGCTGCTGCCGTGATGTAGGTTGACAAGCACAGAGTGTGGGGAGAAGACTGGCTGTTTTCTATGGACCAGATATGGACCTCACAGGAGAGAGAGCTCGCAAGGGGTTTTTTGGGGGCCTATCCAAACAGTGCCCTCTGTAGGAGCAAGGAGTTCTCAGCAGGAAGAATCTGGAAGCATGCCATTGACTTCCTGTGGTTAAGGAAGGCATTCCAAATGACTAATAAGCATCCATCTGGATCAAAGAAACTGCAGCAGAGTAGGGCCCAGAGAGCTCAAGGTCCACATCTGACAGTTCCAATTCAGGTAAAACATTTCTTGCCCTTTTCTGCAGCATGTCTGTTCTGACAGAAGCTAAAGCCACCTTCAGATAGATGGGGGGGATGAGATGCACAAATGGAGGATCAGGCACCACCACTTTCTTATTGCAGGCTTGGGAAACTATCACGTTTCCAACAACCTGGAAGAAAGTAGAAGATTGGACATTAGGGCAAATTCACAGCTTTATTACCTTGAACTGTATTTTCTAATTAGTCAAGCATTTTTTATGATATAAAGGGACCATAGAACCTTCCACCATTTTCTTCTGTGAAGTATTTCTGTCTGTTACTAAATAAAGTATAAAAATACAGTAGGAGACAAAAAACACTAACACCTTTTGAATTTTATGAAAGTTTTCAAATATGTAAAAAATTAGAAATAATAGTATAATGAATTTACCCCTGCTGTAGGCTTATGTCCCCCCAAAATTCGTGTTGAAGCCCTAACCTCCAATGTTACTGTATTTGGAAATAGTGCTTTTAGGAAGTAATTAAAGTTAAATGAGGTCAAAAGGATAGAGTTCTAATCCCTTCAGATTGGTGGCCTTATAAAAAGAGGAAGAGAGACATCTTTCTCCACACGACACACTAAGGAAGGCCATTTGAGGACACAGTGAGAGGGTGGCCATCTGCAAATCAGGAAGAGAGCTTTCACCAGAACCAGCCCTGCTGGCACCCTGATCTGAAAAGTGCAGAATTGCGAGAAGATAGATACCTATTGTTTAAGCCACCCAGTGTATGGTATTTTGTTAGGGCAGCCCAGGCGGATGAATACACCCTCTATCCATACCCCATATTCAATAATTGCTGACATGATGTCATGCTTCCTTCATCTATTCCCCTCCTTCCCTCCCTTTTCTCCTTCCTTTCATCCTCCTTTCCTATAAAGACTATCAAACTTAGACATCATGTGGTTTTTGCATTTAAATATATCCATATGTATCTCTAGAGATGATTTACATCCTCACCACTGAGGCATACATTCACAGTTACTGTTCATTAGGATCTCACTTCCCAAGCATGCTGGATGCACCAGAAGTTGAAGTGAGTTGTGGGCATGTGATTTGCTTTTATCACTAAAATGAGAACAGAAGTACTGTGTATCAGTTAGCTATTACTGTGTAATAAACCACCCCCAAAATTTATTGGGTTAACACAAGCATTATTATGATTCTGTGGGTTGGGTGGGCATTTCTTTTGGTCTGAAACAGCCTGGCTTATCTCTGTGATCAGCTGGCAACTTGGTTGTGGCTGGATGGTGCAGGAGGGCTTCAGTTGGATGACCTCTGCTCCGTGTGCTCTCTCATCTATCAGTAGGCCAGCACTGGATTCCTCATATAGTGGTCCCGGAGTTCTGAAGAACATCAAGAGAAAGTAAATTCCAATGCACAAGCCCTTTCAAGCCTTCGCTTCTGACGCATTTGCTAATGTCCCATTCACTAAAGTAAATCATATGACCAAGCCCAAATTCAAGGACTAGAGAAGAGACTCTATGTCTTGATGGGAAGAGTTACAAAGTCATATTTCAAAGGAGTGTGCATACAGGATAGGAAAAGTGTGTGGCCATTTTTGCAATTTACTCCAGGCATGGTGAGGCTCTTCCTGAGCTCTGATTAACTGAGGGTCTTGTTTTGAATCTCGTACATGAGAATGCTGGATAACAAATTAACAGTTGAAAACTGGCAATGGAACAAAGTGAAACAGGATTAACAGGAAAGGAAAGCAGTAACAATTTCTAATTGTTTATTGATAGTACATAGAAAAATAATAGATTTTTATATATTATTCCTACAATATTGCTAAATTAACAATTATGGTAACTTTCTTCTAGGTTGTTTAGGATTATCTATGTACATGGTCATGTTGCCTACAAATAAGAAAATTTTAGTTTGAATCTGTATGTGCTTTCTTTATTTTTGACTCTTTTCCAATCTTAGAAACATTTAGTCTTTCACTGTTAAATATGAGTTACATATAGGGTTTTTGTAGATGCTATTTATCAAGTCAAGCCTGTTCTCTTTTATTTTTAAGGTGGAAACTTTGTTCGTGGATATTAGATCTTCTTTCCCAGTGTAAGCATTTAGAACTATAAATTTTCTTCTAAATTCTACTTTAGTTGTATCCCTCAGATTTTTTTTCTTTCATTTTCAGTCATTTAAAAAAATTTCTCGTCTTTCTCATCACTTCTTCTTTGACCCACGTGTTGCATAGAAATGTGTTGGGAGATTTTCCAGGTTATTTTTATTGTTATTGATTCCTAATTTAATTCTTTTGTCATCAGAGAACATACTTTGTATGTCCTCAGTCCTTTCAAATTTGAGAGTTATCCTGTGCTCAGCATCTGATCTGTCTTACTGAGTGTTTAATGAGCATGTATAAAGAATGTACATTCTACTGTTGTTGGTTAGAGTGTTCTAGAAATGTAAATAGGTTAGTTAGGTTGATGATGTTATTTGGGATGTCTGTATTCTTACTGATTTCCCTCTACTTGTTCTGTCACTTATTGATAAAGGGATGTTGAAATTTTTATAATTTTGAATCTTCCTACTTCTTGGTGTTCTGAAATTATTTTTCTTCATGAATTTGAAACTCTGTAATTAGATTATACAAATTTAGGACTGTTATGTCTGTTAATGAAGTGATAATAACATTATTATAAAATGTTTGTCATCTTTTTCTCTGGTTACTTAAAAAAATTTTCTCTTTATCCTTGGTTTTTAGGAATTTCATATTGATATGTTTGGTGTGGTTTTCTTTGTGTATATATTTCTTGGATCTGTGTGTTATTGTTTTTATCAAATTTATAAAACTTGCAGCCTTATTCCTTTGAATATTTCTCTTACATGTAAGTTAGACAGCCCGATATTGTCTGAAAATCACTGAAGTTCTGTTCATTTTTTGTCTTTCATTTGCCTCTCTGTTCTTCGGTTTGGATAGTTTCTATTGCTATATCTTCAAATTCACCAATCTTTTCTTCTGCAGTGTCTAATCTCTATTAAGCTCATGCAGTGAATTTTTTATTTCAGATACTGTATTTTTCATCTTTAGGGCTTAATTTGTTTTTTCTTTGTAGATTCCATTATGTGATGTTTTCCTTTAAAATAAAATATTGATCATATTTATAATAGCTCTTTTAAGTCCTTCACTGATAATTCCATCATAGAAGTCATTTCTGGTGTTATCTTCTATTGACTGATTTTTGCCCTAGTTTCTGGGTCACATTTTCCAGCCTCTCTGTCTATTAATTCTAACCGAAGAGTGTACCCTATGATTCTTGGGTGGTTGAGTGTTGGATTTTGTTGACTTTCTTAAAGAGTATTGGGTTTTTTTCTGGAAGGCAGTTAAGTAACTTGTGGATTTGCTTGATTCTTTAGAGTCTTGTTTGTAAGAGCTTGTCTAGTGTAGTCTTCACTGTAAGGCTAGTTTTCCCCTACTACTTAGCAATAATACTTCTCAGATCTCTACTGTTGATGGGCAGTACTCTCAATAAGCAATACAGCCTCTGCACTGGCTGGTTAAAACTCAAACGTCTCTCAGTCCTGTGTGAGCTCTTATAGTTTCTCAACTGTTCTTTCCTGACTTTGTGAAATTTCATCCTATGCGTGCACGACTTAGTATTCTGTTATAGTCTGGAGCAGATCCCTATGCAGATTCCTAGAGTTAATTTTTTGTATAGCTCCCTCATCTCTGGTTCTTTCCTACAAATTCCAACCACATGAGGTTCCCTGAATTCCAATTTTCTCTTCATGGACTCAGTGGCACTCCTATCCTCTGCATGGGTTCTGTCTTCCAGCGTCGTCTGTAAAGTGCCTCCAGGAAGAAAGCTGGGGTGATTGTATTGCTCACTTTGTTTCTCCTCTCTGAGGGATCATGGTTCTTTGCTGCACGTTCTCCAATGTCCAACAACAGTCATTTCACGTATTTTGTCCATTTTTTGTAGTTCTTTATGATGGATGGACAAGTCTGATCCAGTTACCCCAGGCTGCTGGATGCGAAGTCCTCCATTCCGTTAGATTTTAAGACAACTTATAACGTGATTTATTAATTCCCTCCAGATGTAACCAAGGTATATCACACTGTTTGCTCAAAATGTATTTGCTATTCATAAAATGGAAATTTTTTTCAACTCTAGAAAGTTCCAGGAGCTAATTGTGATAAAGCTACAGATCTTAAGGTAGAAATGGAGGTGTCAGTAGTTATTAAGAAGGTATCTCAGTTAAGACAAAAACCATATAATTAAGCACCATTAGATCGTTGAGGAAGCATCGTTGTTGAGCATCCATGCAATTTCATTGTTCTCTTCTTTTTTTTTTTGTTATTTTCCTAATGTGGCAGAACATGTTTTCATTGTCCATATACCTTATAATTATGTTGATTTTCATCATTTTTTAGGGGCTGAACTTGATTATATTTGGGGGAACTGTTAATTCTTGGTTTACATGGCTTTTAGAAACCCTTATTTTTCTGGATCAATCTGTCTAATTGAAATGATATAAATTTCTTCTTTCCCTTCTTTAGCTTTATTTAAAGTCCCTAATGGGGCATTAATTTGGAATTATTCATTCATTCAGAGAAATCAAAGAAAGCCTGCTAGAGATTTGGTTTTCATATTTAGTATAGAAATTACCTTTTCACAGATTTTGACAGTATGGAATCCCTAATCAGTGAAAATACAAAAGGCTAGAGTTTTTCGATGAAGCAAGAAGAGGAACCCATATTGCTGCAGATACAAAACAAATACAAATGGACAAAAAGTCTAATTAGTGTACCAGATTCTATACTGTCATACCCATTCCTGACATCTCATACCCAATAGAAATCTCTTAGTGAACTAACTGTAATAATAAAACCCACCTTCTACACTGGTACCACTAGCGTGGACACAATCATCCAGGAACAATCAAAATCAGAACCAGAAACAAATTCAGCCGAGTTCAGATTTATCGCTATCCAATTGGTCAAGGACTTAATGTGAGGCCCAACATAGAGAAGTCTCTCTGGAAGAATTGTGGATGTGGCTTTTGGTGTATAGAGTGAACCCAGGTAATTTTCATAGGATGTGCACATAATTTTTAAGAAAATTGTGCTAAGAAAAGTACTGCCAACTTGGACTAAAGAAGAGACAGTTGGAGCTGAAAAAAAGGCCTCTGGGATTCCAACTTCCTATGGTCAAGGAGAAGCCTGAGAAACACTGTAAACATGGGACATTTTTTATTGAAAAGGAAGAATATTTCAGAGGGAAAAGACAAGCTCAGAGGGTGGAACAAAAAGTAACCAGTCCCAGGGAGAACTGGGCCCCCGTCAGGGACTGTTTCCTGCTCCCTGACAACATAGGTTTGGCTGGACTTCAGAGTTCATATAGACCAGTGACAGCTATTTGCCTCCTGCTTTTTCTCTTTTTTGAATGGGAGTGTCCATTGCGGTTATCCTGTTCTTGTCTTGCCAGTGCTTATTCATTGAAGGGAGATAGATAACTTGCCTTTTCAGTTCATCAGCTCTCCGGATCAAGAAGAGCTACTCTTGATGATTTGTATCCAAGGAGCCTTATCTGTATCTGGGCCTGATATAGATCATGAGATCGTGGGCTTTGAGCCTGATGCCATAATTGGGTGAAATTTCAGGGCGCCGAAAGATGCAGGTTTGCATATTTTCCATTTGAGAAGATTTGAAGCAATTTTGACTAGATGGTGGACAGTGGTAGATTGAAAAAAGTAGTCATAATATTTTGAAGCTTTTCCCACCAAAAGATGGAGTCTATTTCTCTGCCCCTTGAATTTAAGTTTAACCATGTGACTTGCTTTGGCCAATGGGAAATTAGCAAAAGTAACACAAGCAGAGGTTTAAGAGCTACTTGTTGTTGCTTCTTCTTGGAACCGTGAACCACAGTGGAAAGAAGCATGGGCTAGAACATGGAGGAGGAGAGATCCTGTGGACCAGAGGCAGGCTATCCCAGCTGGATCCTCACCCATACCAACCAGCCTGCCAACCACTAGATATATGAATGAGGCCATCCTAGACCACCTAGCCCCAACCGTGCCAGCACAGAACAGAGGAACTCCCCAGCAAACCTACAGAATCCTGAAAAATAATTAACTTAAGTTTTGGGGTGATTTTTTATGTAGCAAAAGCTAATGATTACAAGTATTCTGGAAGAAGAGTGAATGTGGGGATATGGGTTTCTCGAACAGTAGAAAGACGTGTAGAGGTATTACTCTGAGACATCTGGGTCTTTTTTCCCTCTATGAATGGGTGGTTGTGCTCATGCAATGCTTGGCTAGAAACAAGAAACTCCAATGTTTATAAATATTTGGAATGGCTAAATTGTTAGTGTAAGTTTTTCCAGAATCATGATGTAATAAGCCTTGAAAATAAGACTTGAGGCATTACTAAATATTTGCCTATTTTCTCAACTGTTTCCTACCTGGGCAGAAAATAGCACTGAGAGAAGCTTATTAGAGATTAGTGGTTGCTAATTAGATATTTCTAATTATTCATTATCCAATATCCATCCTCTCATTCTTTCTTACAGTAGTAGAACTTGTGAGCTTGGCTGGGTCCATGGCCACTCACCTAGAAACTACATTTTCCAGCCTTCTTTCCCGCTAAGAATGGGCATGTCAGGAGGTTTACAATGAGACCAGTGAGGCTTAAGCTTCAGGATCCTTCCTCGCTAGAGCCAATTCCAAGGCCCAGGAGGGACCCTCAGTGTGTTCACCTGATCTTAAGTTTTGGTGTTTTTTTTTCTCTTTTTTTTTGGTCATAAATTTTTAAAACGTGCAGAAGTAAGATATTGCAATGACAGTAGGTTAAGACTACTGTCTCTGTCTTCCAGCTTTTCCTCTGCCATACTTCTCTTTGTGTTGGCTGTGATGGAGTGGCCACAGGAGCTTTTTGGGGATCCAGGGGAAGTTGAGTTGGTGTCCATTTACTTTCGTTTAGTGGGATATGTTGATGGGGTTTGCAATCTCTTTGTTGTAGAATTATGATATCATTAGCCATCCCGATGTAGGAGTGGCCTCCAAGGCTACTGCTGCTTCCCGCTGTGTCATCTCAGCCAACATAGTCACACAAAAGGACTGGGCTGGAGGTGTGTCACAATCCGAGTGTGTCTCACAGTGCCTGGGGACATCTGTTCCTTTTCAGGTTAGAACCTGACTTCCTTTAAGTCTTGTATCTTTGCCTAAATTCATTGGCAAATTAGAGTAGGTATGTGTGTGTGGCTACTTTGCACAACTCTATAATCCATCTAGAGGGCTGTGGTAAACTTGTATAGAAATCTATGATGTGTGTACTCAGTTTGTAATTGTAGGTCATTTAATTTTGATTCATAGTTTCTGTTCATTTGAAATACACTAGTAAACTTTAAGTTTATATGCATTCATGGAATAGGGCCATGGTGTAAGTATGGTGTAAATTCAATTCAACCAATATTAATTGGGTACCTAAAATGTACCAAGCATGCAACTGATCCTATCCGGGACACAAAGAGTTATAAAATAATGTTCTTATCCTTAGGGAGTTAATATTTTAGGAGGGAGAAAGGATATGCATAATTATACTATAATTTCCCAAAATAGCAATTTCAATAAAAGTAGTACTAATAATGATTAAGTCAGTTTTAGAGGGAAATGGGTAATGCTTTATGAGGCAAACAAAAAAATGATGCAAAAGTTACTTCTATCTGGTTTTGGAGTGTATCAAATTGTTTTTCACAGGATCACGTTGAAATTTTTCACCCTGGGCACACTCAGTGGCACACAGAGGGGGACATAAACATGACCTCAGAGGCTGAGGGCTGCTCTGTGAGGTGTGAAAAATTGCCGTTAAGTGCTGTAGTAGTTACGTGAGAGTTAATTCATGTGCCTCTGTTGTAGCTTCCTTTACCGAAGCTTTCCTATTCAAGAAGTACTAAGATTTACTCAACCAGTGGTATACAAAATGATTAGCTTAGAGTTACAATTTTTCTTTCCTATTTTATGAGAAAGAGAAAAGTAATTCTTATTGGAATCACATCTGGATTGGTGAAATCCTCACATTTCCTGAAATACCATAAATGCTTGTGTCAATACATTCTTTTAAATACAACTGTTCAGCTTATAAATTCTTCTCTTGCTTCCCTGTAATAATTCAGGTCAATAATTCCAATCAAGAAATATTCGTTGAGAAACTGCTATATATAAGGCAATGTGCAATGAAGGCCTAGTGTTAAAGGAAATTTCAAGCTAGTGGACAAATGTGCATACTATAAGATGGATGTGTCAAATTTCTTGTGATTCAAGTCCTATGGGTCTGCCACAGAGGGGCTGATTAATCGTGAGTTGTGAAGGATCCAGTAATATATTCCCCAGCAAGGTGACGTTTATATTGGCTTTGAAGGGTGTATTCATTGACTATGGCTGCCACAAAGTACAACAGACAGGATGGCTTAAAGCAACAGACGCTTATTCTCTCACTAGTTTTGGAGGCTAGAAGCCTGAAAATCAAGATGTCTTCAGGACAATGCTCCTTCCTGGCTTTTCCAGCTTCTGGTAGCCCTAGGCATTCCTTGGCTTATGGCAGCATAACTCCAATCTCTGCCTCCATCTTCACATGGCAGTCTTCTCCCTGTATGTCTCTGTCTTCGCATGGCGTTTTCTTTCATCTGTGTTTTCTTATAAGGACACCAGTCATACTGGATTAGGACCCACTCTAATCAAGTATGGTCTCCTCTTAATTTGATTACATCTGCAAAGACCCTTTTGCATTTCCAAACAAGGTCACATTCACTGGTACGAAGGGTTAGGACTTCAACATATCTCTTTAGGGTACATTATTCAACCCATAACGAAAGATAATGCCCTTGGCTCATTCGTACATTTCTCATTCCCTTCCTCTATTTTTCATTATCTTCTTCATTTTCTACCTGTATCCCTGTGATTTGCACCATTTGGTCACTTTCTGGTTAGCCCCAAATTCAAGAAACTTCATGAGTGTCTCAGTCAAGGTTGTTGGGATCAATGACTTAGACATCACTGGCTCAGAGGTACCTGGACTGTGAGTTCCTGAAGCTCTGGGATAATGCCTTGTTTGTCTTGTGATAACTAGACCTTATTTAACCTTTTGCAGTATCGTTTTAATTACCTATAAAATGGACATGATGATAATGGAACATAGTAAAGAAAGTTGTTGTGAGGATCAGTTGTTGAAACGTTCATTTATGTAAAGAAAACTGACACCCATTAAGGACCTCAGATAAGTGGTTCACCCCTTACCTCGTGTCTTAGTTCCCCTTGTTAGTTACTACTTGGTAAGTGTCTGAATAAAAGGATGAATATGTGCATGAGTGTAAAACAGCTATCCACCAGTGAGAGGTTGGGAATTTCTAGAGTTAAAACACTTGCGTGGTGGAATAATGGCAGGTGAAGCTTACATAGGCAACAAAGGCTATAAAATGTGAGATGAACTTGGATAAGAGTGAAATGAACTTCAAGTGGATGAAAAGACAAGAAAGCAACTAGCAACAACCAGCTGCTATAATTTATAGCTTCCTGGCCACAGTGACTTGCAACCCAACCCAGGCCACTGAAAGGTATTGTAAATGAAACCATCAAACTGCTGTTGGAGGAATGCTGAGGATAAAAACTTTAGGAAGAATAAGAGGTGGGTAAATTTATTTCGAATTTAAAAAAATGAGAAGCTTCCACACACTGTCAAGATCACCTGCACTTAGAAAACAAGGCAAAGTAAAGGTCTAACTGATCGACCAGTGGAGATACAACGAGGCACTTGTAGATTTGGATAGTCTATTACTTACAGACAGCAGAAAGAAGAAGTCAAAGAGGTCAACTCTGGTCCTTGTCCCACACACCAAAAAGAATGACATCAAAGCAAAAGGAGGCAATGATTGCAACACGAGTTGTGGGATACCCCACTGCTGAGTTGCCTATGCTTCATCAGACCCCAAGAGATGATGAGCAACTTCTCACGACATTCTTTCAGGAAGGTAGAAAGTTCAGTGGGAGATGGCCTCCTAGAAGCTCCTTAGAGGCCTCCAATCCTCCTTCTGTTCCAGGAGGATGTTCTGCCAGGACTCAGGTAAGCTGGGGTTCAAGCTTTGTTTATATGGATACCTGCAAGGTTGCCAGGGCAGAGCAATTCCTCTGCACAAATTGGTAGACTTGGATGGATGTAGAGAAAAATCTTACACAGGTTATTAGTGAGAAATGAGATGAATTGTGAACACCTAGAAAAGAGAATGAGCTGAAGATGTAGATGCTACAAGGTAAAATGTAATATAAATGAATGTATATGACTTTTGTTACAGGAAACTGACCTTTCAAATTAGGCAAGAATGAGACCTGGATAGCAGGAATCTTCAAAGAAAAAGTCTTAGGAGTCAAGAAGGCTCAGGAGTTTTACTAGACAGCTTAGTATGAATGTACTGTGGTCTGAGTGCCAATCTAACCCATGGGCAGGGACACAGCTAGACAGTCACTTTGAGGACACAGTTTAGGTTGAGGAGACTGAAACCACATCAAATAAGAAGAAGGCTTTCTCAGTCCAGAGGAGGATCAAGAGGGCTTATTAGTAATAGTATTAAGTAATGCCCTAGCATGTACTAGATACTATGTTAAGTGCTTCACGTGTATTATGAATGAAAGCCTAACAATACCCTGTTGAGTAATTACCATTATTCTCCTCATTTTCCATATGAGACAATGAAGACTCCATGAAGTTAAATAGCTGCCCAAGGTTAGACATTCTGCTAACTAATGCCTGAGATGGGATGGGAACCCAGGTGAACTAACCCCAGGTCCATATTCCTAACCAGTACACTAATATCTCACTACAGTTTTCCAGTATTTGAGGGGCTTTAATGCTTAGAAGAGATATCATGGACTGAATTGTGTCCCCCTAAAATCGTATGTTCAAGCCCTAACTGCTAATGTGACTATATTTGTAAATAAAGCCTTTAAGGAGGTAATTAGTTGAAACGAGGTCATAAGGGTTGAATTCCAATCTAATAGGACTGTTGTCCTTGTAAGAAGAGACACCAGGAGTTCTTGCACACAGAGAAAAGGCTATGTGAAGACACAGGGAGAAGGTGGCCATCTGCAAGCCAAGGAGAGAGGCCTCAGGAGAAACCAAACCTGCCAACTCCTTGATCTTGGACTTCCAGCCTCCAGAGCTACGAAAAATATACTGTGGGTGTTCCAGCCGCCTAATCTCTGGTTTATACTATGGCAGCCCCAGCAAATTAATACAAGAGGTTAGATTTGTTTCATATTCAGTAAGTACTGAGCTGAGAGTATGAGATAGAGAAGCCACTGTCCTTGAGGGCCTAATGCCTATGAGGACCCCAAGGAATAGTTCCAAAATGGAATCTGCAGAGACAGCTTTGGACTCAATAGAGAATAACTTTTGCTGAGGGGTCTCCCCCAAATATACTTATTGAGTTGCCTTAGTTTAGAGCTTTTTCTGACTACAATGCAATTCAAATGTATCTAGCCTGGATGACCCTTTTTTTTTTTTTTTTTTTTGAGGAAGATTAGCCCTGAGCTAACATCCACCGCCAATCTTCCTCTTTTTGCTGAGGAAGATTGGCCCTGTTCTAACATCCATGCCCATCTTCCTCTATTTTATATGTGAGACACCTGCCACAGCATGGCTTGATAGGTGGTGCACAGGTCCGTGTCTGGGATCCAAACTGGCGAACCCAAGGCCACCAAAGTGGAGCATGCGAGCTTAACTGCTACACCACTGGGCCAGCCCCTGGATGACCCTTTTTGGGTGATGTTGACAAAAATATTTCAATGCTCAGCAGTTGGTTGAACTAGATAATCTTTAAAGTCTCACACAATTCTTACCTCTGCTCTTTGTACCCATTGAGGTTTTAATTTTTTTAATTTTTATTTTTTTAGACTACTTTTAGAGTTAGTTTTTTAGAATACTTTTAGAATTACAGAAAAGTTGGAAGGATAGTACAGAGTTCCTGTGTATTTGCACTCAATTTTCCCTTTGTTAATATCTCACATTACTATGGTACATTTGTCACAACTAATGAGCCAATATCCCAATGAGCTTTTAACCATTTTTTTAAAGAAAAAATTGCAGCTTTATCTTCAGTTTAGTCAAACTGGAGTGTTTCTTTGCTTTGAAAGTAACCATCAAAAATACAAATATTGGTTGTTTCTGAGACTTTTCAATCTTCCTCCTTTTGCGTGAGGCAGATTTGCCCTGAGCTCACATCTGTGCCAGTCTTCCTCTATTTTGTGTGTGGGTCATGTCCACAGCATGGCCACTGATGAGTGGTGCAGGTCCCCACCCAGGAACCGAACCTGGGTTGCCCAAGCAGAGCATGCCAAACTTAACCACTAGGCCACGTAGCCAGCCCCATCTGAGACTTAACTGAGCAAAGAAATTTCAAGGAAAAAGCAAAAGGTTACCCCCTAAATTTCATGCAAATGGGCAGAACAAAAGCTTTAGAATCTTGAGAATGGCTGGATACCTCAACATGGAGACTGTGTAGAACTTAAGAAATGTGTACCTGAGGGGAAAAAAACTGAAAAAACAAGACAGTTGCTTCTGAAGCTCTGTTTTCCAAGTAGAACTAGAATGAACTTATGTTAAAGCAGAATGCATTGCTCATTCCCATTTATTTTTGTTAAAATACGTAACTTTAATGGAAGAACCATGTTTTATTTTGCTTTCTTTGTACTTAAGATAATAAGACTTCTCCCCCTGCTTTTTAGGGGAGCTGAAATATGGAAATTCTTTCTGATTGGCTTCAGAAGCTTCCTAGACATGCTTTCGAGTGTCGATGTTTGGCCTGGAACCCTTCAGGCTCCCCACGCGCACTGCAATTCCTGTGGTCCAGTTACTTACAGGATCCTGTCTGGGTGCCACTTACCAGAGATGCCTCGGACACAGAGGTGCTCGTCGCAGAAGCATAAGAGTAATTCCCTGACTCTTCCTTTTAGCACAGTTTATGCATTAAGAATTTTTAGAATTAAAAACTGTACACTGAAGGATATAAAGAAAGGTTTCATCTTGTGATTCATTCATTTTCCTAGGATATTATCACTGGAGAAAGTGATTGAAAAAAATTATCAACTGTCTCTTTACAGGTTTTAGCATGTTGAGAACCTATTCTATATTGTGGTATACCCTTACCTAGAAAAAATCTGTTCTAAAATTCTGGGCTTTCCAAAAATACTATACATGTCTTTTTCACCACAAACTACAACCTCAACAAGTAGATTTTGATGTGCTTCTATCTGTGTCACAAAAGAAGCAACATGGTAACATAAACTCAGCTCGTGAACCCCCACGGAAGAGGGAAGGGTGTAGTTAAATAGCAGCCTCCATTTGGGCATGGCATTATGTGACACATACTGAAAAGTTAAACCTTCTGCCCATTGTTGGAAACTGTTTCAGATGTCACTCAGTCTGGCAGCCCTTCTTTTCCTGTGAAAAGGCGAAGCCATCTCTATCATCCTCACTGTCATAATGAAGATATCTGTCCCCATGCTGTCACAACTGGACTTGGCCAACGTGTTCACCATGTTGGAAGAGAAATTATAATTCTACACAGATCTGTGCAGTAGCTAAGAAGAGTATAAATAACCAGAGTTATGGATAGATAATTGGTGAAGACTTTAATGAGTGATTATAGATAGTCTAAAGATCTTTTTAACTTAGCAAATGGCAGCATTAACATTAACACCTATGAGACTACATAGGAATCAGTGAATTCCAATGAACTGAGACAATGAAAGGGGATGATTCATGCAGTAATAAGAGAAAGACCTTACCCTTAACCTCATCTGGATATAATTTTCATTAGTCCTTGAATGAGGAGGGATTAGATATTAATGATAGATTTTCAAAAAATCTGCTGTATATGTGTATACTTATATTAACTATTGAGTAAATGACAAACAGTTCTATATTTCAGGTTCAGTCCTTGTCAACTGATCCTTGTGTTGGCTTTTGAAATCCCAAGTCAATGAATCCTTCAGCAGAGGTTAAGGGAGGTACCTAAACTGTGTGGTCTCAAAGTGACCATTAAGCCAATGGCTGCCCTGCAGAGTGGGTAAAACCAGGTCACAGCCTCTGTCCACGTGCTACCTGAGGAAAGTTTGTCAGGGCACAGCCATACGTTGCTCTCTCTGGCTTTGTCTCAGAAGCGTGTTTCTGAAAGTGTGGTGAACTGATCTTGTGCATCAGAATTCCCAGAGGACTTGTTTAAAACACAGATTCTGGGGCCCTGACCAGACCTAAAGAAGTTCTGGGGATGTCCAGGCATCAACATTTTAAAGACACAAATAGTTGCTTTGAGGGAACAAACTAGAGATTGAAAACAACTGTTTTAGACACTGCCAACATTAAGGGGAATGAATTTTACATAGAAATTCTGTGGGAAACCAAAAGATAATTACAAGTTGTTAATATTTCCTCAATAGCTCTTCTCTCTATTTGTATCCATAGATGATGCTCTCAGGAAGGCTTCACTTGGATGTTGAGAATATTTGTAGTATGTTTATGGAGGTGACTATAATTACCTACCTAAGAATCCGTGTGATATAACCATGCTGTGTATCTGCAGATGATTTCCAAATTATTCCAGCAATGTAGAACACATATTTAAAAACTTAATTGAAATCATACAACCGAAACAGATCCATTTTGTCAATTCCCAGATTTCTCCATATATCTAACGACCACCAACACACTTTCACAGCAAGTTATATGTGGTTTTGTAAATCATCAGTGTAAATCAGGGTAATTAATGTAGTTACTGTTGCTTTACTCAGAATCTAGCAGAAAATATTCTGAATGTGATTGCATTCACTAGGCATCAACAATTACACTTCGTACTTTTGTAGCTGGACCAAAGAATCTTGATTTTTAATTCCTTGACTTGCATGAAGTGATCTTTCTCTACAAGCTAATGTAAAAGTAATATCGATTTTTGAAATATCCTAAAGCGGTGGTGCTGTTTTAATTAAGAGGGACAACACTTCAGCAAAACTAAGAACATTATATCCCCGAAGTGTGGCATAATGATTAAGGTGTTGACTCTGGAACTGGACAGTCTAGACTCAAAATTCCAGTTCCACTACCACTTCTTAGCGGAGTAACCTTTGGCAAAATGTTTAACCTCTCTGTGCTTCAGTTTTCTTATCTGTAAATTGCAAAAATAACTGCAACTGTCTTGTTGGTTTGTTGAGTGATTGCATAAGTTCTATGTATGAAGGCTGAGACTGTCTGGCACATAGTAAGCACTCAATAAAATTAGCCATTATTATTAATCTATTTGATGACATGCCTGAATTGTGCCTCAGGTCATTAATCTGTTTTTGGTATATTTTTCTGCTCTTTTTTTTTGAGGAAGACTGGCCCTGAGCTAACATCCGTGCCCATCTTCCTCCACTTTATATGTGGGATGCCTACCACAGCATGGCATGACAAGCGGTGCCATGTCCACACCTGGGATCTGAACCGGCAAACCCCGGCCGCAGAAGCAGAACATGTGAACTTAACCGCTGTGCCACTGGGCCAGCCCCCTTTCTTTCTCCTTTTGCCCTCACTATATCTTGAGGGTTTTTTTTTTTTTATTGAAGTATAATTGACACAACATCATATTAGTTTTAGCTTTACAACATAGTGATTACATATTTGCACATATTGCAAAGTGATCGCCATAATAAATCCAGTTAACATCTGTCACCCCATACATAGTTACAAATTCTTTTTTCATGTAATGAGAACTTTCCAGATCCACTCTCCTAGCTACTTTCAAATATGCAATGCAGTATTATTAACTGTAGTCACCATGCTGTGCAGTACATCCCCAGGACTTATTCATTTTATAACTGGAAATTTGTGCCTGTTGACCACTTCACCCATTTTGCTCATCCCCCACCCCCTGCCTCAAGCAACCACCAATCTCTTTTCTGTATGTCTCAAGGGTTCCTTTTATTTCTCTCAGCCCACACCAGTGCTGAAAAAAGGATTCAAGTAACCACTGACTTGAAATGCCAAACAAAGCTCCTTGGGTCGGTTTTTGGTTCTTTTTTTTTCTTTTTCTCATAGACCACATGATTGAGGGCTTGAGGGGCAAGGAAAAGGGAAATAAAGGGCAGACTCTGGAGGAAAAGGGTGACTCTGGAGGGAAAGAACTGGTAGAAGACACTAGAAATTCCCAAAATGGGAGGGAAAGGAAAGGCCCTTCATCTGGAAATGACTCATGATAAGCGCACCTTCCACTGTGGACACCAGCCGCTCACTTCCCGTGGATGTTCCAGCTGCTCTCCAGCTGTTCTGAACACCTGGAAGCTTCTGCTAACAGGCTGGGGAGTCGGGTCATCTTGAGTGGCTTTGGGAACTGGAAGGGAGAACTTCAACCGTGCAGACCAACTTAGAGCTGTATTGAACCAGCTGGGCACTTCCCTAGCAGCGCAGCAGCGGACAGAGAATTGCTGTTGGAACGCAAATACTAGAGTCTGTCTACGTGATGGGAAAATGCTAAACTGCTAAGAGGTCAAGGAATTTGGGTGGTTTTAATTTCCAAATTCTAGAATTATAGGAATTACATAGCTGCATCGATTATAGTTTTGCGTATAGTTAAAAAAATTCGGTTCCTTCTCAAATAATTCTACTCTCCAGCATTTTAAATATTTCCTTCTTAAATGAATCATTTTCTTTTATCTTTTAACAAAAACAAGTTTTTAAAAAATCTTACAAATTGTTTTTTTGTGACATAAATCTCTTCAGCCTCCCACCACCAGCTCCCATGTCTCATAGCTGTTATTTGTCCTTTGACTAGTACACCACTGATAGTTTTATATTTTCACTATTTATAGCCTCCTCTATCTACACACAGACACAGATACAGGAGTATATATATTACGTAAGTATGGTATGTTCAGAAAATTGCATTTTCCAGAATTACCAATGACCTTACTTGTACAAGTCTCTTTCATCATTTTCCTTGATTTCTCAGAAGTGTTTAACACCAATGCCCTTGTCTACTGTCTTAAAATTATGTTCCATTAATTTCCACAGTGTTGCAATATGCTAATTTTTCTCCCTTTTATATAATTTCCCTGTGATATCTTCCGGGTCATCTTTGGCCTCAAGAAACTTCACAGTCTAGTGCGAAGACCCACATTTTGGCAGACATTGCTGGATGGCTGGCCAATCGCAGTGCACAACCCTTCTCTCTCCAGTCGTTGTCCTCTACACACATCTGCTAGTACACAATTAAGTGTAAAACCAGGCAGTTCCCATTAAGCAGTAAAATGATTTACTAGAGGAGCATGGACAAGGGAGACGTAATTTGAATTGAGGAGGTGGGGAAGGTTTGTATAGGAGGTGACACTTGGGATGGCCGTCTGAGGATGGAGAAACTTCAACAGTAAGAAGTGGATAAGAGCTATTCCACTTGGATGGAACTGCTTGAGCAGTGACACAGAAGTAGAAAACTGTTATGTATTAATAGTTCTGGGATGAAGCAGTATCACTGGGATGAAGTGGAAGATATGACCTATAGTAGATTGTGGGGGCTGGGAGCACATAGATCGTGGGTGAATGCTATGGAACCTAGACTGTTTTCTGTAGATAAAAGGGAGCCGTCCACAATTTAGGGAGAGAAGAGTGTCACTATTGGAGCTATTTTTAGAATGATAATTCCAGTGTTGGTGATGAGAACACACTGGTGGGGGGGGGGGAGAGATTAGTGGTGAGATAACTGTTTGGGGTTTTCTTCTTCTTTTTTTTTTTGTGGGGAAGATTGGCCCTGAGCTAACATCTGTTGCCAATCTTCCTCTTTTTGCTCGAGGAAGATTGTCACTGAGCTAACATCTGTGACAATCTTACTCTATTTTATGTGGGATGCTGCCACAGTGTGGCCTGAGGAATGGTGCTAGGTCTGCACCCAGGATCTGAACCCGCCAACCCCGGGCCGCTGAAGTGGAGCATGTGAACTTAACCACTACACCGCCAGGGCTGGCTCCTGGGTTTTTTTTAATGTATGTCTTTCAGCATCAGTTGTACACTGTTCTCCTATACTACATATCTTTTCTATGCTAAATATTTATTCATGTCTTGTCTTCTAAGATATTAAGCTGTTTAAGACAAGGGCCACATCTTGTTTTTCTTTCAAGAATACTATCTCATACACAGAAGTTATCAGCCTGTCTTGAACATTAGCATTATAATTTACATTGCTATTATATTAACTAACGTTTATTGAGCCCTTACCATGTGCCAGACCCTTGCAAAGTCAGTTTCGTGCATTACCTCACTTAATCCTTATAATATGATTGTCTCATTTTATACACGTCTAAACAGGGACTGAGAGAACTCAATCATCTGCTTCAAATCATTCATTTGGTATCCACTGGAGCCAGGATTCAAAAGAAGTTGTTTTTGTTTTCGTGTGTGTGTGTGAGGAAGATTGTCCCTGAGCTAACATTTGTTGTCAATATTCCTCTTTTCGCTTGAGGAAGATTGTCTGTGCCAGTCTTCCTCTGTTTTATGTGAGATGTTACCACAGCATGGCTTCACCAGTGGTGCTAGGTCCATGCTCAGGATCTGAACCTGTGAACCCCAGGCTGCTGAAGCAGAGCACATGAACTTGACCGCGCTATCCTACTGGGCCAGCCCAAACTCCAAAGTTTTTAACAGTGTTAAATGGACTCTATGTAGTGGCCAACCAATGAATACTCTGAAGATTGAATAAGTAAAAACAGTGGGTCACAGAAGGAAGACTTGTTGGTTTGAGTTGATCTATATAGGCAATTAAACATATCCATTCATATTGGGAAGATATCTTGTGTTTGAATTGTACAAGTGTGTCTATCCAGTATTTTAAAATAATAAAGTTAATAATAATGGTATAAGGCATTACTTATATAAATAAATGAAAATCATTAAAGAACCAGGTAGCAAATAATGTCAGTGCTCCATCCAGTCTCCTGACATCCCTTTTCACTCTTCCTGTGTGTCCCCAGACTTGAATATGCTTTTGTTTCCATCATTCATAAATTATAGAAAGTTTGGGGAGGACTTCCTTCAGGATGCTCACGACTTCTCTGACTGAACACGTGGGAATTTATCTCCTCCTGGGCTGACCCTTTGCAGGTGGCCATTTGTCCATGAGTGCAGGAGTGGGAAAGCCCCGTGCCCTTGACCGAGATTAGGACCACTCTGAGGTGAAACTTCTTGTCCAGAGTTCCCTGTGTGAGCAGACTGAAGCCACCCTGTGTGGGATTTTACTTGAGCTCACACCCTCATTTGGCTTCCTCTCCTTCCCTATCCTGCTCCCTTCAGCCTTTCATTGGTGTTCCTATGAGCATTTCCTTGAAAAATCACCTGCCTGTGAACTTTCATCTCAGGATCTGCTTCTGGGGAAATTGACCCAGGAGAAATTACACTTTAAAATCTAATGGATGTGCTCATTTGTTCCCTCTTAGATAAAAATTTCTTCTCAATATTTAACATATTCAATATTTAATAGCCTTCATTCTTCATTTTAGGTGGGAAAAAATCAACGACCAACATTACGTGCAATGTCATGTTAGGATGTTCTCTGTTATTATATAACTTTTCATAAGATTTGATGTGACCTGCAATAATTTTTGTAGCAAGCTGTGTAGAAAAGTGTTTTACTGAGTGTGTTCATGTATAAGAATGCAACTTATAATTGTATGAAAACTAGAAATGGAGTTAAAAATTCCACTATTGAATTTCGAGGAGTTTGAAATTCTAAGTTCTTAAGTTGTATTGCAAATATAGCAAGTATGCTTTTTAAAAGTGGGTACATTTTGAATTCACATGGTTCAGATAATTCTATTTCTTTCAGCGTTATGAGTGAAACATTGATATGTTTCCTGTGTTCGTTTCCCAAGCTGAGCATTTTATTTCCCCCCGCAGGACCCACAGATAAGCAAATCATTCCAAATTTAGCACATTGCAAACATCTCGTGTTTAAATCATAAATGCTTTTATGGGTTTTGTGCTTTTGGCTAATTTTGTCCTCCACTTTGCTTCAGGTAATATTCTGAATGATGGGAGTTTCTTCCGCATCCAGACTGGTGATGGTGTTGAACTCTCAAAATGGCCAGGTCAGAAATCTGTCTTGTACTCTTTAAGTAGAGTTCAATAGTCTCATGATTTGCAAACTAACTGGCCCCTCCTCCCTCTAGTCACCTTCCTTAGGTTGTAAGTGACTGATGTGACCCCCTCAGCATCCTAATGCTATTTATGTGACTGACTACCGCTGACACGGAAGGGACCCACCTAACCTAGAAATTCTCTTTGAACTTGTAGGGAAAACAGACACGGGGGAAATTTTAGTTGAAGAAAAGATATATTTTCATTCTTAACTTTTTCAAAATACGTAGTAGCAAATACTTCCTGTGTCTTGGAGGTTACATTTTGAATCCTGATTAGAGTATGTTCTAAAGCCTTACCGTAGAGGAGATGCTTTTGTATTAAGTGTTAGCTGATCCCCAGTACGGAAGGCCAGGAAACTTCTACTGTACCCAGAAATGACCGGGGGGAATCTGTCATCAAGTTCTAGGGTCCATTGGGTGCTTGGCATGAGAGATGAAGCTAAAAGGGCAAGAACTGAGTACAGGTAGGGATGGAGGGGAAGCTGAAGGAAGTAGCAGGAATAAGACAAGATCTGGGGCTTATTCAGTATTCTGAGCTGAGATGACAGGCTGCCTCATGATGCTTTGGTAGTTTGATCCATCCTAAAACTGCAGGATCAGGCAAACAAGTACTGTATTAAAATCCTCTTATATAATAGTTAAGAATGATTCACTCTTTATAATTGAGGGGCACTGCAGAAGGCAGTGGGATTACAAATAATAATAATGATAACAATCATCATTGTGATTATAGTAATAAAAATAGTTTGCACTTACATAGGGCTTACTTGTATGGTGTATGTTATATGTCAGATACTTTTCCGAGGGCTTTACATATATGAACTCCTCCCAACGACTGCATGAGGTGTCATCACTCTTTTTGTTTGTTTCTGGTTTTTGGGTGTTACCATTCTAATTCCCGTCTTATGGAAGATGAACCAGAAGCACAAAAAGGCGAAATGCTCAATGTCACTCAGCAGGTAAGTGGCAGAGCCACGATTCAAACCCCGGGAAGTCTGGCTTCAGGTTATGCAATAAACTGCCCTCAAATAACCTGCTCTTAGATGGAGAGACAGGAAATGTCTGTAACCATATAAATGACCATATTATCCACTTTGTCCTGAATATTGAATTAGTGCTGTACACAGTAGATGCCTCAGAGGCCTGGAGCTGGGAGAGAATGTTGTAGGTGGCTATTGTAGTGGTGATAGGACTTTAATGATTTAAAAATAAAACTCAAACTTATATAAACAAAGGAGATTCATTGGTGACATAACTGAAAAACCCAGGAGTTCATCTTCTGGCATGTGTGTATCCCAGGACACAAATGATGTCATCAGGATTATTTTTCCTTCCTTATCTTGGATTTTCTTTCTTCTCTTGGCTTAATTCTCAGCAAAGTCCTCTTCATATGGGCCAGATTGCCCCTAAAAGCTTCAGAATTACATTCTGCCAGCTTAACACCACCAGTAAGGAGCTTCTCCTCCTCCGTGTTTCCAGAAACAGTTCCACTGATTCACTGATTCAGATGCTCACGGATTCTAATTTCCATGGCTTTAGTAACATTTGCTCCTGGAGCTGATTACTGTATGTTGGCGTGCGTTATTTACCCATCCCTTATGGGATGAGGCCAAAAGGGTGCCTCTCCCAAAATTACATTGATTAAAAGTATAGGAGAGGTCGTTTCCCAAAGGAAAATCTAAGTGCAATTGCTAGAGGAAGGGGAGATGATGGACTCTGGGAGAAAATGAAACAGAACAGCAGATCTCCTGTCCCTATCCCAGCAGGTGATATATTGACTGACCCAGTCAAGTGCACAGAGAACTAGAGTAAAGGCAGCTAGAGAAGTGCCAAAACCTCTCGGGCAGTCAGAGAAGGAGCACTTGATGGGGAAGCTGGGATTAAAGTTGGATTTTAAGGATAATTTTGAGAGGTAAGGCTGAGGAAGGTAAAGAGAAGGCAAAAGTCCTCGTTAGTATATGGAAAGGCAGCATGAAAGCCATACAAAGCAAAATAGAATATGTTCTGAGAATGGCAAGTAGTTCAACATGACAGGAAGAAAATGAGAGAGAGAAGATAAAGCTGAAAATTTTGATTTTGGCCAGGTTATGGAGAGACCCTGAAGGCCAGGCTAAGAAATATTTAGATTTTATTATTCAGGCAATAGAGAACATTGCATACATTTCTGCAGAAAAGTAAAGTAAATCCAACACTAATTTAAGAAGATTAATCTAGAGAAGATGGCTAGCAAATCATGGATTCACAAATCATTTACTAATTGCATGACTGGCAGTATCCATGCATCTGGGATTTGTTAGAGGAAATCACACCATTGGACAGATTGATATATTGATAAATTCATGATCATCAAACTCAAGCGGATGCACAACACTACTGGAGAATTCTATTAGCTTCTTTAGTAACTTTTACTTTCTGAAATAAATCTATCACAGCTTTTCCTCCATTGTCTGACTCTTTCTCCCGCCTCTCAGGCCTTTCCTCAATTCTCACTGCCGCCGTATCTGTCGAAACTCCCTTCCGTTGTCACCTGGACTATTGCAATATCCCATTACAGGAGATTCCAACTTTGTTCTGTCTTTTCCTCATCTCGTGGCTCTACCCCAAATACAAGTTAGTAGGGGTGATGTGGTGGGGTTAGTCATTAAAAAAAAACTTAGTGAATTTTCAGAGTAAAGGAAAAGAAGGAAACAAAAAGGTGAATGGAAGAATATGAATATGCTTTAGGATGAAAACATGAAGCCAGTAGAGAGAATTATGATGCAAAGAAAAAAGGAGGATAATTAATGAAGCAAGGATCCAGAGGGGAGAAATATCATGGTATTGCAAATAAAGACACCTCTTCCACAAAGCAGGTGAACAGTAACAAAGACTCGCTGAGTGTTGTAGTTGAAAAAATGGTAAACTTAACTTTCGTCGTTAGCTTCCCACCCTGAACTGAAATCTGGAGGTGCTTTGGAGTAAGTAGGTACTAGAGAAATTTATTCAATCCTTTGTTTGATCACCTTCTGGGGCTTTCAATGCCTGTTGGAGTTTGACTGTGACCCACTGAATGTGACCCTGTGGAATGTACATTGTATTGGGAACTGAGAGACTAAGCGAAAAACTGTAAGACTCTCCTGGGAGGCATAGGAAGACTACAAAGGAATATGCATGGGAAAGAGGTTGGAGAACCTTTTTAATTTGTGTTTTTTTAACTTGGCAACTTGTTGTTTATACTTGAACCACTATGAGGCCCCAGACCCACAGATCCAGCCAGCTTTGCCTGGGGTTCATAGAGTAATGTTTAAGTGGTGCAGAAATTCAGCTTAGTTTGGGCGCCTTGAACATCAGAAGCAAGCAAGGGATGGGGTCCAACAGCAACACTACATATAAGAAGACAGTGGAGTAGTATTTTAGCTCGTTTCTTAGAAACTTATTGATCAAACAGATGTTAAGCAATATATTTTGAATAACGTAATTTGAATTTGATTTGATTTGAATAACGTAATTAATATGCCCAGGATAATAGATTTATACAGAAATAGAAATGTAAAATATACATAGAACTTTTTTAGTATTGTTGAATGCCCATAAAACATTCACAAAACTCTACCAATACTACGTGACAAAGAAGTTTCAATAAACAAAAGAATCAACATCACACAGAATAACAATCAAATTAGAAATCAATAACAAAAGGAAAGCTAGAAAACTGGCACATGTTTGGAAACTAAAATCATACTGTGAAATAACCTTTGGGTAGAAGAGTAAATAATGATAAAATTATGAAATAATTAGAACTGACATGAAATTATGACATGACAAAATTTATGGAATATAGTTAAGGCAGTATTCAGTGGAAAATTCATAGTTTTAAAACATTTACCATAATAAAAACTGAAGTCAAGTGAACAGATTGTTCATCTAAAAGAAGAATTAGCAGTGTACAAAAGAGTTAACCCTAAGTAGGAAATGAAGAAAATAAAAAATAGTGACAATTTTTATATGTAACATTTATTGACCCAGACATCTGTTATTAATGCCTAACTCCCTTGAGCCACAATAATAAAAGCAGAAATCAATGATGTGGAGTGAAAATAATAAGGAACATTAATCAAACCAAAAGTTAAAATATTTAAATTATTTAAAGATATTATTTTTTTCTGTTGATTTCTATCAAATTACCAAGAAACAGATAATTCTTACTCTACTAATTTTTTCCCCAGAAAACAGAGAGACATATGCCCAATTTATTTTATAAGACTAGAAAAGCCATTCTTCCAAACACGAAGATAATATGATAAAGAAATTTTAGCCCCTTTGCATTTACAAATCTAAGTGCTAAAATGCAAATAAGATATTAATTAAATCCCACAGAGTGACATACTGTGATTAAATAGGGTTTATCCCAGGAATTCAAATATGATTTAATAACAGAGATTCACTACACCAATGGATTAAAGGAGAAAAACAACATGTTATGTGAAAAGAAGCAGAAAATGCATTTGGTAGCATCCAATTGCTATTTGTGGTAAAAAAAAAAAATCTGGACAACTAGAAGTAAATGGAAAATGACTTAGCTTGATAAAAACCTACTACAAACATTACTTACTGCTATTTAATACAAAAGGATCCCCACTTCCATCATTACTCTTCATCATGGTATTGGAGGTCCTGACCAATGCAACCAGATAAGATAAACATATAAGGGGCCCACCCAGTGGCGCAGTGGTTAAGTTCGCACGTTCCAATTCTCAGTGGCCTGGGGTTCGCCAGTTTGGATCCAGGGTGCAGACATGGCACCGCTTGGCACACCATGCTGTGGTAGGCGTCCCACATATACAGTAGAGGAAAATGGGCACGGATGTTAGCTCAGGGCCAGGCTTCCTCAGCAAAAAGAGGAGGACTGGCAGTAGTTAGCTCAGGGCTAATCTTCCTCAAAAAAAAGATAAACAAATAAACATATCGATCAGCATGGGCTAGATTATGCTGCAGTTCATAAAAACTAAACATTTTTGTCACTTAAAAACCACAAGAGTTTATTTCTTGCTCATGGTAAATGTTCTTTATGGGTTGGCAGAGGGGCTGGGCTCATCTTCACTCAGAGAGGCAGGCTGGTAGAATAGCCATCATCTTAAACATTGCCAGTTATTGTATCTAAGGGAAGATGACAACTTGTGAGGGTCTGGCATCCACACTTACATACCTTGGTTCCAAAGTGATACATGTCACTTGGTTCAAAACTCAATTGGCCAGAGGCCAGCCCAGTGGCATAGTGGTTAAGTTCATGTGCTCTGCTTTGGTGACCTGGTGTTTATGGGTTTGGATCCCGGGCACAGACCTATACACCACTCATCAAGCCATGCTGTGGTGGCATCCCATGCGCAAAATGGAGGAAGATTGGCAGAAGCGTTGGCTCAGTGACAATCTGCCACACCAAAAAGAAAAAAACCCACAAAAAACAAAACTTAATTGGCCAGAAATAGTCACATGACCCCACTCAAGAAGACATAAGCCAGGAAGTAAAACCCTAATATGGACCTAGAAAGGGGAAGATGTGGAAATATTCTTGGCCATTGCTAATGACTACCACAGAAGCATATTAATTGGAAAAGAAGATAAGACAGAAAATGTCCTTCTTTGTAGATTTATGAGTATTTACATAAACAAACAAGAAATCTAAGAAAACCATCAGCCAAATTATGATAACTAGTAAGATCTTGTAGCACTGTTGCTAAATACAGGATCAGTTTACCAAAAATAAATAATATTAAACATCACTTGTGCTCATGCCTATTGCCTTCTCTCCTGTATTATGGATAAAATATTTGTGCTCCTTGAGTCAGAACGAGATTCTAATCTGTTCACCTATTCAAGCAGATTGCAATTCTTCATTTTTTATGCATTCTGGAATATTTCCCATCAGCACTGAAACATTCTAAAAGTTCTCACATCTTAAGAATAATCCTCTATTGATTACACCTTCGACTTTAGTTCCCACCCCATTTTGTTGTCACACTTAAGAGCAAACTCCTTGAAAGAATTTTCTGTTCTTGCTGTCTCCAATTGCTGTCCTTTCTTTGTTTCTTGAACTCACAATCTTTCACCATTCTTTCCATGGTGATTAACAACTTCTGTGTTGCTAACCCCGGAGTTGATTCTCAGGTCTTTTCTAACTTGACCTATCATTGGTATTTGATAAAATTACTCTTGGCTTCTGTAAAATTGTAGTCTCCTACTTTTACTCCACCTTCACCGGCTGCTCTTCTTAATCTCCTTTGTTCATTTCCTCTGCATCTCTTCTAAATGGTGGAGTACACAGTGATCAGTCCTTGGACCTCTTTTTCCCCTATTTTCTCTTCCTTGATGATTTCTTCCAGTCTTTTACGTTTATATGGTAATATTGCTCAAATTGATATCTCCGGACAGATCTTGCTTCTGAACTCCAGACTCACATATACAACTGTCTGTTCAAATGTCACTCAACTGTCTATTGACCTCCCCCAAGGGATCTTTTAGATCCCTCCTTTAAAATGACTTCTAAAAGATAAGGGAGATTTCATCCTTTAGTTTGTTCTTTAGGCAGGCTTCCTCATTCAGTAAATGGCAACTCCATCCTTCAAGTGATTCAAGATAAAAACTATGAAATCACAAATGGTCCTTCTTTTTCTTTCATACCCACTGTCCAGTTGTCAACAAATCCAGAATCTGACTCCTTCTTACATCCTCCATTGCTACTAATTAGTCCAAATCACCATCATTTCTTGTTTAGACTACTGAAGTAGTCTTTTATTGATCTCTCTCTCTTTTATCATTTTTGCTCTTCTCCACCTACAGCCTAATTTCAACACAGCAGCCTAAATAAATCTAACATATGGGTGAATCATGGTTCTTCTCCGATGGTCTCTCATCTCAGAGGCAGACAGGGCAGGCTGTGAGAGCACAGGATCCAGAATCAGACTGATGGGGTTTGAATCCCAGCTTCATCACCCACCAGCTGTATGACCTCGGGCAAATTATTTAAAGCTATCTGTGTCATGGTTTCTTCATATATAAGGCAGGGAATAATAGTAATAAGTATCTCAAAGGGTTATTGAGAGCATTAGATAAATTAATATGTGTAAAGCCCTTAGAATAGTGCCTGACAAGTAGTAATACAATGGATGTGCCAGTTATTGTTATTTTAGCAAAAGCCAAAATTCTTATAATAACCTTTAGGGTTCTGCAGTGTCTACCTACCTCTAAGATAAGCTCCATAGTAGTCAGGAAATTTTGTCTGTTTCCTCAGCACATAAAATAATGTCTGGATTATAGTAGGTGCTCAATAAATAAATTGATAGAATGAGTGAATTCAAAAGGGCCAATGAAATATAGGCGTACCTCATTTTATTGCACTTTGCAGATACTGAGTTTTTTATAAGACTCTCCACCAGCAAAAAGATTACAACTTGCTGAAGGCTCACATGATGGTTAGTGTTTTTTAGCATTAAAGTATTTTTTAATTATGGTATGTACAATCTTTTTTTAAGACACAATGCTATTGCCCACTTAATAGATTATAGTCTAGTGTAAACATAATATTTATTTGCACTGGGAAACCAAAAACATCATGTGAATCGCTTTATTGTGATATTCTCTTTACAGTGATGGTCTGGGACTGAACCCACAATTTCTCTGAGGTATGCCTGTATAATGGAGAACTCAGAATCTAGTTCTTATTAAACAATAGAATTTGCACCACAAATCATGGGGACAGAAAAACTTTTTAGTTAATATGTTGAAAACATTGACTTTTTATGTGGGAAAAATTTAAATTGATATTTTAAAGTCTATGCCAATTATAAAGCTAAATTTTAAAAATATGATTTTTTAGACACTTAAAACACACATCCTAAAAGTCAAAAGTGGGTTGGGCAAAGCTAGCAAAAGGAAGAAAATGATAAAGATTAGAGTAGAGATAAATGAAATTGAGAATAGAAAAACAGTAGGGGAAAAAAATCAATGATACCAAGAGTTGGTTCTGTGAAAAGATTAACAAAATGGACACTGGGGAATGTCATTGAGGAATCTTGGGGCAGGATACCAAGAAGGAGGACTGTATTTCCTGTTAAATAAGCAGAATAGGATTGTGGTTATTATAATTTGAACAGTAAAAGAAATATGACTTTATTTTACACACAAGCCAATGAAGAGGGCCTGCTTGTTGCTGATCTTATAAATCATTTTACATACATGAGATCGTAGTAGACATGCTGTTTTACAACTTACTTTTTTCCTTTAACAATATGTTGTGGACATCTTTTTGTGAAGCAAATGTATAAATGTAAAAAAAAGATTTAAGATATCTCAAAAACAATGTGTTGGATTGTGACTAAATCAAAATTAAGGATTTTTCTCGGCGAAGGACATTGAAGGTAACAAACAACTGACAAACTGGGAACCATGTTGCAACATTAAAAAACAAGGCATTATTATCTAGAACATAATAGAAATGTCTGTTGACCTGCAGTTAAAATAAAACAAAATAGAAAATAGTCAATGGATGTAAATTGGTTAATTCACAAACAGAGAAACCTAAACGTCTTAGTGTGAGAGATTCTTACCCTCATTAATAATCAGAGGAATGTGAATTAAAACAGTAATGATATGATCCTTTATACTCTCAGATTGGTAAGAATTAGAAATTAGGATAACAACAAACATTGGTAATGATAAGGAAATGGGAATCCTCATACTCTGCTGGAAAAGTGCAAACTGGTAGGAACATTGGGAAGACAAATCTGATGATACCTTATGAAATAATCTATGTGTGTACCCTAAGACTCCCGCAGCCCTGCTCTTGTTATAAAGTCATCTTTGACGTGTCTAAGGATGTTTACGGCATCACCGGTCATAGTAGCGAGAAACTGGAGGAAGACTTCGCTGGGGAAAGAATATGTAAAATGAGGCAGTTGTGTACAGAGATGTACTATGCAGCATTTAGAAGCAATAATCAGCGTGCTACATGCAGCTAACTATGTACATCTTGAAAGTGTATTGTTGAGTGGAAAATAATAAAGCAAGAACCAGATTTATAGCTCAATACAGTTATAGGAAGTAAGAGCACATATTCACGTGAAGCAACCTCTATAATCTTACAAGGGTGGACATATATATATATATACCCAGGGACACATATACATTAGAGATGCAGGGACCAGAAGAGAGAGGGAATGGGATGAAGGGGGAAATTCACAAGTGGAAAAGGGTCTTGTGGAACCCTATGATGATGATGAGAAGATCAGCTCATGGTCATAATTCTGATGCTTCTTCAGCGATTCTGCACTCGGCAAGTTCTCGGTGTGCATGTCTCTAATTCTAGGATTGGGCTGCAAGGATGCTATCTGATGTGTTCATTATGGCTGAAGACTGGAATGCTGCTGAGAAGACCTCTGCCCATGAGTGCAAATAATGCAGCTGGAAAGAAGGAGCAGGCATCCTCGGAGTCCCTTAGCAAAGAGTTCCCTCGGAAATGTAGATGAGAAGTACAGATTCACAGGAGATCACATTTACAACCAAAAAAGAAACTGAAAGCATAGAACGAAAATACCTACTTACACCTAAGTCACTAAAAGGGGCAACAATTTGAAATCTTTCTAAAGTGCAGTTTTAACACTACCACCCTTGTGTCTTAGATTTTTCCATGTCAGACACTAACCACAGCCTTTGGCCTTGTCATTCTTAAGATACAGCTCCTCTTGCTGGAGCTCTTACTATGCATTGAGCAACACAGGCTGTTAGCCACATTCTTCTGCCCATATTTTAGTAAAACCAAAGTAAACAGTTCGTAAATTGCCTGGTCTACCTATCAGAACGTGTCTTTGCCGGTATAATTTGTGATTTGTCTTGTGTTTAAAAATGTAAATCTCTGGTTTTATAGGCAACTTCCAAATTATAAACCAATTTTATTTCAAAAATTATTTTGTGACCTTATTGTTTAGAAATGAGAATGAATGCCTTTTCACATAAAAGAAAAGCTATAAATGGTCTAACCCACTTTGCTGGGCACTGGGCCCATGCTAAGCAAAACTTTGAAAAGTCTGACATTTATCCTGGGCAGTTTCCCTGCAACAAGGTTGTGCTTCCTATGCCCCGCACAACTCCACAAGAGCTCACACCCGCACACAGGAAACTGCTGATTCTTACGCTAAAGAGACCTTGGGGAGGAAAGGCAGGCAAAGGAAATAATAGGGATATACTGTTTCCCTAAACCGCTGGAGCTCAGTCCTGTCTGGGGATTGAAATCGCCCTGAAACATTTTTCCAAGGAGGAAATCCGAATCCCGGCAGGTAGCTTTCACAGGCAGCAGCTGCACAGCAGTGCTGCAAAGCAGCACCATGGAAATGTGAATTCTCTGTTCTCTCTCCTGCTCTTCTGTGATATTAACCAATGCCGTGGGAGCAGCAGGCAGCACCGGGTGGCCTCTGGCGTCTACAGCGCCACGTGCAGGGGACTTGAAGACCTCATCCTTGCTAGTTTGTGGAATCTGTCACATGCCAGACTGACAAACCCTGTGTACAAACTCACCTTCACTTGGTGTGTGTAGTACAACTCTGAGGTCCTCGTGGAAGGGACACCTCCTTTTGTTTTAATAATAGTGATTGGGATGTCTGCTTTTGCTTCTAATTAACATAAAAAAGAAGAGTCAAACCGCATTGTCTCAAGGGAGAGAGAATAGGTCAAATTCTGAAGCCATTCCCTTGGCCGCCAGGCTGTCATTCATACATTCTGTCGACAAATACTTAATGGGCAGCTGCTCTGGCCAGGCACTTCTCTAGGCTCTGGAGCTACGGTGGGGAGCAAAACAGATGAAAGTCTGTTTAAAGTAAGTAAAATGTGTAAAATATACATTAGACGGCAATAAGTGATCAAGAAAAAGATAAGTTAGGAAAGGGGCTTAGGGAATTTTCAGAGGTGGAGGTGGGACTAAGATGGCATCAGAAGAAGGGGACATTTGTGTAAAGACCTGAAAGGTGAGGGTGAGTGATCTGACGCAAAGGCAGGTGACATGTCTGGGACAGTGGAGTAATGTCAGGGAGGCCATAGTGGAGTTCTCCGGAAAGAGAATCTGAATAGAAATAACGAGAAATGAGGTTTGATTTTGAAAAGCCCCCGTTAGAGACAGTGAAAGGACATTAACCCCTCTCTCTTGTCACCCTTTCCAAGAGTTAGAGCCATCTCACCAAGACTAGAACAGTCTAGGTTCCTATTTCCCACATCCCCTGGTAAGGAACTATTAGTCTTACCCAGGACTTCTCCAACTTTCTTCCTCAAATACTCTGGATCTCCCAATTGTTTTTTTCTCTCCTTCTTAAACAGAATTCCTTGATTCCATGAAGATGAGAATAGCTACATGTTAGAAGAAACCAATCTAATTTAGCTCTCACTAAGGTGCTTGTCAATGAGAATAAATCCCTAACTGACGTAACATCAAGTACTGGGAGGAGCAGAGAGTTCCTGAACTGTTGCCCTCACCTGGGAATCGGTTCTGGGGTCAGGGACCCTCGTTGTTTGTTCGCAGTATTTTCCCCCTGCTTTCTCCGGAACCCACAGGCTCATAAGCATCAGGACCCCTGTTTGGCGCTTCCTTGGCAGTGATGGCATGGGTTTGGTGCTGGGAGGGGCAGAACATGACCAGCCTTGGCCAAAAACCTCATTTCTAGGTTGGCATTTGTGATCTGCTATTTGCAGCACTCACCAAGCTGGAGGGACCCCTTTGGTGAACTTAGGAGCCCAGCATGGCCTTCCAAAAGGAAACCTCACAGAATGCTCCGGGCCTTTGCTCTTATGGCAGAGTGAGTCAGGGAGCGGGAGGTGGGGAAGCAGCTGGGGAGAAAAGCAGAGCGAGGATAAATGAGTCCATGAAACAGCAGGCCAAGGTTTCCAGAGAAAATGCCGCTGCTGCCTGCGGCTTTGAAGGAGAAGAAAGAAAGCAGACAAAAGTCAAATGGCTCAAAGCGGGTGGGAGGTGAGAGAAGGAACATGCTCAGGAGCCTCATCAGCACCAAAATAGGTTTTCATTGAGGATGACCCAAACCCAGATTTAGAGTCTATCAGATCAGACCCCTCCCCCACACACATGCCTCTCTCTCATTCTATCAATCAATTATGTATGTATCTATCTATTATCTATCTATATATCAATTATCTATCTACATACATACATACCTACCAACCTATGAAAGGGAAAAGTCAACCCACTTTGTCTGGAAGGAAAGAAAATAGGTCAAATCCTGAAACCTGTTCCTCTGCCATCCTCTGCCATGTAATTAAGAGATTCATTGATTCTATCAACAAATATTTATTAAGTGTCTGCTGCATTTCAGAAAACACACACACAAGAATATTATCACTTTTCATTAGACACACACACATTCATAAAGACCTGAGGTCACTCCTGAGACCCAAGTGAAAAGTTAGAGTTTTAAGTCATTTGAATTTAAACTCCAGGCTTCTGGTAGAGGTTAACTACAGGGCTTGCGGGACATTGCACAAGAGCCAGGATTGGAGCCATGAACACCAAGAGCCAGGACGGCGCCCAGGAAGGAAGACGTTTCACAGCCTCGTCTTCCAGGGGGTACTGTGCATTGTTAGCAGGAGAAGAACTTGGGGTTTGTGATCTGGGGCAATTTGGGGAAAACATATGCAATGTATGGAAGGACTTTTGATAATATGATAGAAAAAACTTTGGAAGATCATGAAAAAACATACTGAATAGGAATTTTCATTATTCTTGACTATTTTTCATAAACTGCTTTACATTTAGATTATTCACAGTAGTTAATAACAGATTTGAGGCAAGAAACTTGGTTTAGTTGATTTCCACAGTACTTCCCCCTACGCTCCCCAAATACTCGTCATTCAGAATTTCACCTTTTGAATTGGGTTCCCGGACTTAACAGAACCTAAAAATATGATACTGGCTTAGCAGCTAGGCGGTGAATGACAAGGGCACGGATATGCTGATGACCCTTACATGCTGTGGTAAGAGAGGTAGTATAACTTGTGATACCTTTGAAAATTGACTACATGCTGACTGAGACTGCAGCTTTGGGGATAATGAAAATATTCAGAATGTTGGTGCGTGTTCTTGTTGCTTATTTCAGCAAAGCCCTAGGAGAGAGATGGACTGAGGCCAGAGCTAGCCAATCTGCAAGCAGGGAAAGAGAGGAACGTACCTCTGCTTGGGGAGGCTTTCTCCCTGCAGATTAAATACTAAATGACAGCGTGAAGTAATTTGAGGCGCGGGAGAGCTCTCTATGCCAAATGGAAACAGTTAACAGGTGGCTCTAAAGAGGCTTCTTAGCAGGATTGTGGTCCCTAACCTTTTCCCAAAACCTCCTGTTAAAATCTCTGGCAGACAAGGTGAGACAGCCCTGTAGCAAAAATCACATGGAGGATGCTGCCTTCTCCATCAAGGCTGATTTTTCACATGGCCTGTTAGCAAGGATGGGAAAAGGTGAGGGTAAGAGGACAGGGAGATTTCAGAGACCACTAAATTACAGCTCAGAGATTTTAGCTCAGCCTAATCCTGACACAGTTGTGAAGGTGCAGGTTGCCATGAGAGGGGGGATTAATCTGCCTTGGAGGCTCAGGGTACCTTCCAACTCTCCACGCTTTTTCCATTCATCACTTCTTGATGAATTGCTGTTTAAACTGAAACTTGAAAGACAAGTTCAAAATTGACCAAGGGAAAAGTAGGAAGAATACTTTTCTGATGAAGGACACATTGCCACGCCGGGCACCCCTGTGAGCAGAGAGAAGCTCCAGAGAAGCTACACTGTTTCCTCAGGTTGTAACCCTGGCCATGATACAGGGGTCCCTCCTCTGGCATACCGGAAATGGCACAGGATTTTGAGATATTCAGAGTTGAGTCCGAATATTTGAGTGCCTCTTATTGGTCACAAGACCATTGGCGAAGGTAATACATTCTCTCACAACTTCAATATCCTCCTCTGTAAAATGGTATAATAACTTCTTTGTGAGATTTGACTATGAGAAATTATGTGAAGCACCTAGAATGATGCCAGGTACATAGTAGCTGCTCATTAAGTGTTGATATCCTTGTAACATCACCAATCCCTACACAATTTTTACAGCCAAATTGATCTTTACTGCTTTTACGAATGCTTTCTTTCCTGATCATTTCAGCTCCTTTCTTTAAACTCCTATATTTCATTCTCTTATTATCACATAATTCATTTTTTCTTCATACTTTAAAAAAATGTTTTAAATTCACCTTTATTTACTAACATGATTGTAACTCTAAAAAAAACTTCTCATAAACTCCAGGGTACCTAGAAAGTTACCAAGCACAGAATTGGTCATTTATGATCATAAATTGTAAGAGCTAAAATGGCCTATAAAAGTATTGTATTTGAACTAAAGTAAATGCTAGATTTCACAATTCTCACATAGCTCACCATCACAGAGTACCTGAAAAATAGACCAGAAATACACTTATAGAATGCAATCCACAGAAACTGTTTTGGTGCGAAGATGTGCACATAGATGCTAAAGACTGCAGACATTTAGAGTTTTATTAATTTTATGGAGGGGGAAGCAGAATAATTTTCCCTATCCTAATGTGTGGCACACTCAGGCAGCAATGGACCCTGTTCAGGTAACACCTTCTAGAGGGGTTCTGCTTGCTTGGTTTGCCCCTCTGGGAATGAAACCCTCACTGCCGTGATTGATGACTTGGTTCACTTCGGGTACATTTCTCAATAATACCCACAATGGTGGTTTATTTGGTACGTTACAAAGACAGCAAGGATTAGCTGAGAGGAACTGAACCTGCACTTACAAAGAAGCTATATTTACTAATAAATCAATGAAACATAATGAGTTCTCCATCAAATGCTTGTTCTCAGTGTGGCATACTTCTTGGTTAAATCAATGCTTTCTCCCTAGGCATGGATAAAAACTTAACGGATGAGGTTAAGGGAATGGTTTCTATTCTGATTCTTGACGGGTCCCTCGGATGTCACCTCTTTCTGCGTCATTCACCAGTTCAAGGTGGTGTATTTGGACCCAGATGTACTTGGCTTTGGATTCTGGCCTGCTTCTTACTAGAAATGTAGTTTCAAGTATGTTTCTTAACCATTTTTGAATTGGAGTTTCTTCAGCTAAAAGTAGGGGTAATGAATGGGATGGTTCATTTTGGGATGGTTGTGGGATTAGTGATAACAAATACAAAGCTTCTGGTGATGTGCATGTCACACAGATCGTGTTTCCTCAAAGTTTGTATGAATAATACTATTGTTTATTATTGTTTTTGTTCTATTTATTATCATCCTTTTCTGGTCCCAAGCTACTTGGTGACAGATTGGTCAGGTGCTGGCAGACAGGAAGTGTAGAATTCACAGTCAGCATCTGCTCACGTTTCCAACTATAAACCACCGAGTTCTCATCAGCCCTGTTGCTCCATCTTAGCTCTCGTGTTTCTGTAGTGTCTTGCCCATTAGCTACTTTGATGCTGACACTGAAGGAGGACCAGCATTTTTTTCCAGTATATTCTGTACTGCAACCAGAGAATGATTTCTCTCTGTGCTTTTTGGTAGAGGTTGTGTGGGTGGGGATTTTATAGAACACTCTGGTTTAGGAAAGGAAAAAACTCAAGGCTGCATCAAAACTTCTCCTGTTCATCAAAAACTGACAATGTTTTACTTCAGGATCACATTGCTTTTTATACCTGTTGGCTGAATCACCTGGCATTTTGTCGTTTAAACATTTCATTTTCCTATAAGTGTGAGATATAGGGAAGCAACAACAACAAAAACAGTAAGTTACATGGAATGAAAACTGTACTGAAATAGCAAATGCTATCCACTCCCAGAAAGGACAGTCTCTAGTGGTCAATTCACATGAAAGTGACTGTTGATTTGTTATTGGGGCCTTTAAATATCAATGACTTTCTCTCCCAAGAAATTAAATTTAAATCCTCTGAAGACTTTAATAGTTTATTCCAAAGTATTCTGCTCATATATAATTTTTATAGACCAGGAAAGGCTTTTAGGTAAAATACTCTATTGCGTTCAATTCCATTTATTAAACAAATAGGTATTGAAACCCTAATAAATTCAGAGAGATTCACCTAAACCCTCTAGGGCTCCTAAGATTTCCTGCTCGTAAACAACTTATTTAGTTTCTTCTCTACATAAAATACAATCTGTTTTACATATAAATAGAGGTTTATTTTAATCAAGACACATCTAAATCACTATCGTAGCTGTTTTTATTTTGTATGGCATGTATTTCCCAGTGTGAATAAAATAGTTCATAAATCAAGGTAGAAAGCTGTACTCATATATGCAAAACATTACTTTTCCAAAAATTCAAGCATTGAACTTGAAACATTTTATTTCGAGTCATATATGTATTGAATAATTATACTCTCAGTACCTACTACATGCCAGACCCTTTGGTAGTACCTGAGATACGAATAAAACAAAGTCTTTGCTTTCCGGGGACTCAAAATCTATTTTAAACATAGAAGTCACATTAAAACATGGTACAGGGGGCCAGCTGGGTGGCACAGCAGTTAAGTTCGCATGCTTCGCTTTGGCGGCCTGGAGTTCGCCGGTTTGGATCCCGGGAGTGTACCTACGCACCACTTGTCAAACCCTGCTGTGGCAGCTGTCCCACATATAAAGTAGAGGAAGATGGGCACGGACATTAGCTCAGGGCCAGTCTTCCTCAGCAAACAAAACAAAACAAGCAAAACATGGTACGCACAGCAACCAAGGTGTGTTTAAGGTGTTAAGGAGTCTACTACTGGCATAGAGGAGAAACTTGGAGAGGGATCTTGGCTTCCTGCTGCAACTCCCCCAACGGCCTGCTCCTCCCTCTATATTCCCAGTTGGTGAAGCCAACTATCTAGGCATCATCCATGAATCAATCCTTTCCTTGCACTTCCACATTCAATCCATCAGCTGATCCAGCCAAACCCTCCCCTAAACTGTATTTTAAACCTGCCAAGTCTTCTCTTTGCCCTCTGTTTCCCCTAAATTCAAGCTGCTGTCCAATCTCCTTGGTTCTCTTCAATAACCAGTTCCACTGGTCTCCTTCCTTCCATTTTTGCCACCCTACAAGGCATTCTCCACACAGCAGTAAATAGGATCTTTTAAAAATGTAGATCAAATCATGTCATTCTACTGCCTAAAGTCTGTCAGTGGCTTCACATTACCCTTAAAATTAAACCCAAAACCTGACTGAGACCTACAAGGCCCAACGTGATTTGTCCCATTCGTTCCATTCCTTCCTCAGCTCCTTCCCTTTTCTGTCGGTTCCACTTTCTAAGAGGGGTGAAATGTACAATTAGGGCACCATCTTACTTGCTACAAGTCGTATGAATGCAGCTGTCTGTACATCAACCTTCTTTCTGTTTTTAAATATGTCTAGCTTACTCTCACCTCAGACTTTCTGAATGAAACTCTCTCCCCAGCTATGCCCATGGATGGCTCCTTGTTTTCTTACAGATCTTGGCTCGAAAGTCACTTCCTTACCCTCTATCAATTCACTCTTTTTTTTTCTTCTTCTTCACAGCACTTACCAATATCTGAAATTGTCTTGCTCTATTGTTTGTTTGTTTATCTTTTCTTCTCAATCCCTCCTCACCCTTGTCCTTTACACACACACACACACACACGCACGCACACGCACACTCACACTCACACTCACACTGAGAGACAGAAGCTTTGTAAGATGAAGAACCTCTTCTGTCTTGTTCATATCTATACACCTAGCACTTTTCATTAGATGTTTGTTGAATGGATGAATGAGTGATTTCAGAGGAAAGATGACATTAGAACTAGGTAAGAGTTTGTCAGACCAAGATGGTGCAGTGAAAATTTAAAACTATATGCTATTGTTTGTTCCCAAATTGCCTATTGAGAGAGAAATTTAAAGAGAAGGAACTGACACTACCATGGCTAATATTCCCATTGGGAATAACTTACTGATAAACAGACACAGTATAGATTGAAATATACTTCACTCGGTGCAGCCAGGCTAAGACAGTACTAAAACTCGGAACATGTTTTGAGTTTTAAAAAGTTTTGAGTGTCAGAACTGCTGTCTACATTCAGAAGTTATCACATGGGATTATATCTTTCCAATTATACCTTCACTGTCTGGTATTTTTAAAAATGAAATTGCAATTTAAAATTTAAATACTTTTGTGGAGATTTTTTTTTGTAATTGGGAAGGGGGTCAGGAGAGTTCACTGGCAAATACATTGGTATATGTGGAACATACTCAATGACAAGATCACAAATCATTTGCAAGAGTCTTAGAAATAAAAGCTCATTTAATTATCTGTCACTAAAGCTTTAACATAGGGGGCTTTGAGCTAACAGTGACAAGAATCTGCAAAAAACCCTACATTTATTAAATTGTCTGGGGGCCATTTCTGTTCTTAATTGAATCTTTCAAGTTTTCTTATGATTTATGGAGCCATTGGAAATAAATCAGCATCCATCTTCTCCTTGTCTTTAGGGAGAGTTTACCATTTTTTCCCAGGAATCATAAGAATTTGTCAGGTAATTATGGAATCTGGCCTCTTCCAAGCCAACAGGGTTGACCTCTCTGGACACTGCAGAATTAGAATGTGGACAACTTAATGAAGAGGGTTTTTTTTTAATTAGCCTTTCTGTTTTCCCAGGAAATTTATAACCAAAAAAAATGTGTGATGTCAATGGCATAGACATTCTGATCATCTGAAGTCTAATTATTCTATTTTCTTACTTCTGGTAGATAATTAATTATTGCTAACTTTTTTGGCTTCTGAGGGTTTGAGTTTGTCTCTGCATCCATAGAGCTCATCTACTGTCATCATTGCACAATTACTTCTGTTCTAATAACACCCTGATTTCCAGGCTAAACTTCTTGCTCAAGCAGCAGGCCCATGCTTCTAAATGACCACAGGACATTTTCATGTCAAAGCTCCACCATCAAATAAAATTCAGCAAATCTCAACCTAACCCAGACTCCTCTGCTATCTACTGTGTCTATCACTGCTTCATCTTCCACATTCCCTCCCCTATATTCCTTTCCATCATGCCCTTGTTCCTTCTGTTCAGACTGTAGCACAGGCTTATATATTATCTCTTGGATTCATTTCTTCTTCTAGTCCCGTTTGTACACTTGTACAAACGTCATCACACCTAAATCAAGTCAATAATGTCTTCATCTGTCTTCTTGCCTCCTATTTCTTTGCCCTTCAAATCCAAATACATTTTCAAAAATAGTATTTGCAGTGTAAAAATGGTTCGAAAGAGATCCAAGAATTCTTCGCATACCATAAAAAGAAGAGCTTCGCATTATCTGTCAAAACAATTCTCAATAACCTGTTTTAGCACTTCAGGCCCCACCAACCCTTCTTTTCTAATCCCATCTCTTTGCTGTTCTCTCTCCGACCTTTTTAGGTGGTCCTCTATCATTTCCACTCTGGATGGCCTCCTCTCTTCTAGTCTTTATTCAAGTTTACTTTTCCTTCAAGGCACTTTTCAAACCTTGTCTCCTCAAAGAAGTCTGTCCTGGACACTCATTCTACATCCATTTCCTTTTTTTGACAATATACTCTCATGTGTTGTTTCGTGTGCCTAGATCTTGTCTCCCTCATAAGAATGTGAATTCTGCAAGGGCAGAGATGTTATTTTCTTCTGCCTGTGCATCTTTCTCAGTGCTAAGCACTTTTTAAAACTTTAGTAAATATGTGAGGGATCATACAGCAACAAAGAATCGGTCCAGTATGTAAGCTCCATGAGGGCCGAGGTCAGGCATGTTCTCTTCCAAGCTATGTATCCAGAAGTTAACACCATGCCTGGGACATAGTAGGTGTCCAAAATCTATTTTGTTATTGAGACAATGAATAAATATGAGCTAAGAGATGGAATCACATGTAATAATAAAAACCCTCCTATGTCAATTTTTATAGTGCCCATTTAACAAGTAAGGGTAATCAAGAGAAAGGAAGATGCCTAAGATAGAATCTCAAATCCGATGCCACATATCCATAGGTTAAAAATACATATGTTAAAAAAATAGCTTAGGAGGATGCATCATGACAATCAGAGTTCAGGCACCTGTTGAACCCTCAAAAGCTTCGAGATTTCTGTAACCTTTGGTCTCCCATGGAGGACAAGGTATCCTGGAACATGTACAGTTGTGTCAGGCAGTCAGAAAGCAAGCAGGAGGGAACTAGTTCACACCTTCAGGAACAAGTGGATCTGCCCACAGAGGGATCACTGCAATATGTCCTTAATAAACATGATGTTTTAGTTCTCTTCTCAATCTTGAGGTTAGGTCCCCATCTTAGCAGCTGTCATTTCATGCTCTGTATTCTACTCTAGCATTTGTTACAACTGTAATACAGTGGTTTTTGTTTGATATATTTCTTTACTATCTGTGACTCCTGCAAAGTGCAATGTTGAATATATTTGTTGAATGAATGAGAAATTCTAGTTCTATACTCAAACAAGTGTGTGTGTGTGTGTGTGAGCGCGCGTGTGTGTGTATGTGTATGTACACTCATGCATGAGAGAAAGATTAAAGTTCTGGATAGACCTGAAGACTCTAGGAAGATCTCAGAGAAAAACGCTCAAATCCATTAAGGGAATGGAAGATAAGTGCTAAGAGAAAAAAAGTAAGAGTTGACATTGAGAGATTTAGAGATAAGAATGTTATAGAATGAGGCAGCTCTGTGAAGTGAAAAGTGCCTGTTCTTAGCTGTCTTATTTCATTTGTACCCATAACATGAGGATAATAGCAGTTTTCCCTTACATTAGGGTTCACTGGGGTTGTACATGTGAAGCATTGAACTCAGTCCCTGTTTCCTACATAAGAAATTACTCACCCTCCTGACAATTTTCTTTTAATTCATGAACTCATAAGCTAATCTTTCTTAGGGGAATATGATGAAACAAACTTGAGAAAAACAAAAGAGCAGGAGATACAGAGCACAGTGTAACAGAATGGATTGTATGTGTTCAAAAACCATTCAGAGCCTTGCAAAAAGAAGCTAGAAAATGTGTGTCCTCTGATTTCATCCCATCCTAAAAACTATATCTGTGTGTATATGTATATATCTCTCTATCTCTCCATCTGTAGCTCATACTGAATTTGTCCGTATATTTTAATTCATGATAGATTTTTTACAATTGATATGTAAATAAGTAAAAAGTGAAATTTTATAAAACAAATTAAAAGTTGAAATCTCCTCCTATTTCTTTTTTTCTTTGAAGTGACTGGATCAAAATAAATACCAGAGTAGTTTTCTTCTGTTACTTTGGAATATCTTATGCAGTTTTGGTGAACTTAAAATTTTCCTCTAGGAACTAAGGGCCACAATGGAGTTTTTAAAAAAAGCACCAAGGTAAGTTCTGCTGACTTCTCCATCTGGCAAGTGCTGGGCGTTTTCCTTTATTCACAGGCTGGACAACCTTAGCTTTGTAAAGGAATTCATGGGTCCAGTGTCGAAAGTGAAAGCATGAAACTTCTGTGCACTCTTGACCAGCCATCTTACAATGGGAAGACTGAGGGAGTCAACCAAATCTTGGCCTGGGAACTTTTCCTGAAATATATAGGCAGGGACTTGAGATCTCCCTCTGGAAATTAAAATTATTGAAAAAAACATTGAGATTAAAAAAGATCTCAGTGATAAAATTGACTGCAATAATCCAAAAGCCTTTCAACCAAGGTCCCAAATTGAAGCTCCACCGTGCTATCAAACGAACAACGTTAGAGGTAAAATTTAGGAGAGGGGCGAAATGTGAGGAAGACTTGTAAAATAAGAGCATTTGCTTCTTAATAGAATCTGTTAGATTTTGTCATTTAACAATGAGAGAACTATTA